>NC_080064.1:175403805-176132163 GCF_949987535.1 Balaenoptera acutorostrata | reverse complement strand
CTGTATTTCCTGGAACCTGGTGATAGTGTTTTAGAAATGGCTCACAGTAGTAACCAACATCAAGCACTGCCACATTGGACACGAGCAGAGAGTCAAAGGGTGAAGCTGAGATGACCTTGTTGAGAGAGGGCAGTGGGAGGTGGACAAAACACTGACGCCCTGCGTTTGGAAGAGTCGGTTCCCACAGTGAGGAGATCAAGGGCCACCATCTGGGGAGCTAGAAGTAAAGGTCAGTAGAATTGAGAACGGTAAGATGAAGGAATAGACGTTGTAAGGAAAAGCTGGCAGAGTAATTTGAGGTCTTGAAGTAGAGATCAACATATTCTTGAGGACCTTAGGTCCTGAGGCTGTCACTGACTTTCTCTAATCACATTCAAATTATTTAGCTGCCCTCACAGCAGTTAAGTAATCACCTAACCTGTTCCTTTTTTTTTTTTTTTTTTTTAAAGAACATTAACCTCTTCATTTGACTCTGGATTTCTCTTCATTTCTATACTACTTCACTTTCCTGGTTCTTTCTGCATGTTAGAGATCCTAAACCATAAACTGGTATTCATAACATTTCTTTCACATGAAGTACATGTTATCTGCCAAACCCATTTAAAATGGACTAGTGGAAATTGCCTCAGAAGCCAAACAGATTGCACCTGTGTACAAGGGACCAGGTGTCTCTGAAGGGCTCCTAGATCTTTTGTATTCTTGCTGGCACGGTGTCAGGCTGGCCAGGCTGGTGAGTGGCTAACAGTTAAGATTTTAGGTGATCTAATCCTTAACTTGATAGATGCTGGGTGTAATCTACAGATTCTGCATAGAAATTAGCACTTACCCCTGGTAGAGCCCCTACCAGCTGTCAAGTGCTTTACCAAATAGCTCTATACTCAAGAATGCGGCTTCTGGGTGAGGGAACAGTCGTAGTCATTTTACATGTGGTTAGAGAGAAGTCTTGGGTGATGAAAGATTTTAGCTAACCTACACGCTATAGGTAAACATTTCCAAAAACATTGCATAAGCTGAATACAGAGTGAATTGTTTTCCAGTAAATACTGGCTTCAGCATTTTTCAAAAATCAAGGAATGGTATATTTTATAGAATGGGAAAACTAAGAAATGAAATTTGACCTGTTGTAAAACTAGGATTTAGTGCTGTTGAATTTCAATAATGGGCATACAGGGTACATTAGGAGTAAATGTGAAAGAATAGGGTCATGATGGAATCTGATACAGGGTGGAAAAAATTTCTCTTAACCAGAAACACTGGGCCCTAAGAAGTTGTCTTAGGGTCAACCACATGAATTTAACATACAAAAATGGCAATTTAATTTGGTTCAAACATACATTTCAAACTTTTGTCTTTTCCTTGTAAAGAATCAAGTTCAGTTCACGGTATACCAGAGTTAAAATTGCACAGATGTCAGTATTCCAATAGAGAAAAACAATTTTTTTTAAAAAGCGAAAAAGTAAAATTTGAGTTCAGGTAGTCAGATATTCTTTTATAGTCTTACTACTTTAGGGAACAAACCCTTCCTCGGTATAAAAATCTGGAAAAAAATGCCATAGTTGCCACCCTCTTAATAACTAGTTTCCATGCCCCATATTTGTTGGAGAACCTACTTTGTGATGTTTAAATTTTTACCTTAAGTTGCCTCAATTTCCCATTTATTAAAATGGCTGTATTGCCTCTAGAATTAAAGCTGAAGGGGAAAAGCAATTTTTAGCGATTCCCCTTATTCTACCAACTTGTTCTTGAAGCTACAGTCATGCCCAATGTTCCTACCCCCAATTTTTTTTTTTTAAACCTTCGACCACTCGAGATATGTCAGCATTTCTGCTTAGTAACTGGCATATTACTACGCGGTGCAAACTATTGATATAAACAGTGACTTGTGATAGATTTTTTTCCCCTTCTGTACTAAATCAGATCATTTCTCCTCATCAGCAACTTAACAAGAACAAAGTTAAAGATGTGACCTCAGGAAGGGAACTAAGGTGGATGAAATACGACGGCAATACTATCAGGACTGCTGGGATATTGCTCAAGTGCGGTGGCTAGGGTCTAAAAGAAACTTCAGCGATCTGGTGTATTTCCACCTGCATGTGAAGTGAAATAGCAGGTTAACGTCAAATTCCGGGGCTTGTGTAAAAGTCACCCTCTTAACAGCAACCACAATGCTACTGCTTCCTGTTCTTCCATTTTCTTTCCTGTTCAATTGCTTGAAACCCTCAAACAACAAGTTCTGATTCTACAGTATTCCTGTAATTCCTTTCTCTGTGTATTTACCTACTTTTATCTTTCAATGTGCATTTCCATCTTGGCACCATAACAAACAATTCAAAAATGCCATCTAATGCATTATGCCACTGAGCACTGTAGCCAGTGATTTTAAGTGTACTAGATTATCTTCAGGTTGAAAAGAGCGTAAGCTGGAGAAATAAATGTCTACATCTTAGCTAAAGGCAGGGGTCAAAACAACTTATGAATGGTTAGTTTGAAAATGCTTTAAGGCCCGACTATCAGAGCTGACTGAAAACATTTGAGTTAGGCAGAGTTGTAATGTTATGTGAATAGTGAGAAGTGTTACAAACACAGTAGCCATATATTTTAATTACAATAGAGTTTATTAGCTTTTCTTTTAATATAAACATGAGGAAGCAAAACCACATAAGTTGTAGCATTCTTTTCAAAATAAAACTGCAATCAGTACTTGAATTTCCAAGCTCCAAACTCCATAAACAATATTTTTTGAGGTGGTAGATTGTAGTATTTTATATACCATAATTTATCATTTATGTCTCTGTCCCTTAAAAATGATGGAACCTGCAGCACTCAGTATAATGTGAAGCCTTGCGATAAAGAGAGAAAGTACTTCTGGCCCAGAAATGCTTTGTTTACAGGCAAAATTCCTAGGATTACATTTGAGAAGGTAGGAGGAGAAAGATTTCACATAGTTGAGAACACTTTTTTTTTTTTAATATTTCAAGTTTAGGTGACATTGTTACCAATCTCCAAAAAGACTGATTACTGGACCTCCCTGCCTTTTAAAGCCTGAGGTTAAGGGTTCCTAAGGTTTATATGTTTCCTCTTAAATAGAACTTGAAGTGAGACACCTACAGCCAGGTTAACACACAGGATAGAAAAGCTGTTTCGTATCACTTACTCTCCTGTCCCTACTATTAGGGTCCAGTTCCTTTCAATTTATTACATGTGAATTAACACTGTTGTTCATAATTCCTTTACCAAATCTAGAAAAAAGAAACTTAGGTGATCAAGCAGGTAAGCAGCCCAGCCTTGCAAAGGACTATTTTAAAAAGAGGAGGGGAGGTATCCCCTCAAGTCTTAGTGCAATTTTAAGCTTTGATACTTGTAGAAGTATAAATGCCACAAACTTACAAAACATCATTTGAAAGTTTAATCGAATTTCTTCTAAACTCATTTAGTTTTGTAAATTTTAAACGTTAAGCGTTTATTGTTTTATTTTTTATTTTTTACAATTTATGTATTTATTTATTTATGGCTGTGTTGGGTCTTCGTTTCTGTGCGAGGGCTTTCTCTAGTTGTGGCAAGTGGGGGCCACTCTTCATCGTGGTGCGCGGGCCTCTCATTATCGCGGCCTCTCTTGTTGCGGAGCACAGGCTCCAGACGCGCAGGCTCAGTAATTGTGGCTCACGGGCCTTCCCAAGCCAGGGCTCGAACCTGTGTCCCCAACAAGAGAGCCTGCGACAGTGAGAGGCCCACGCACCGCGATGAAGAGTGGCCCCCGCTTGCCACAACTAGAGAAAGCCCTCACACAGAAACGACCCAACACGCCATTAAATAAATTCATTAATTTAAAAAAATAAAAAATAAAAAAATAAAAGCTTAATGTTTAAAATGTACAAAAGTAAATGAGTTTAGAAGAAATTCGATTAAAGTTTCAAGTGATGTTTTGCCAGTCTAGCATTTATACTTCTGCGACAGTGTTCTGGAGTATCCAAGCACACTATATTAAAGCTTAAAATTGTTGTAAGACTTTTGGGACACCTTCTATTTCATCACTGGCTTGTTAGTTACTGGACCACCATGTTGGCTGGAATTATGAAAATATCCTTTAATACAAGTATAGAACAAAGAGGAAAATCATCACAAAATCAGAAGCACCATTATAGTTAACAAGAAATGCAGCACGGACCCAATAGAAGGAAATAACCTACTTTCTCTGTTTATGATCGCAAGCATGCTAATATGCTAATAAGTACTGCCTGCAAAGAATTTGGATGACATGTGTTATTCAGCAGCTTTTTGGTTTAAATTGATTGCCAATAATGACTAGCAGCTTCAATGATATAGTAGGGAGGAAGAACCCTGCAAAACCTAACGATGCTACAACAGTCTGTTCCGAAGTTTGGCTTTATGAGTTGTTAGGAGTCCCATGTTTTTTTTTTTTGTTTTTTGTTTGTTTTTTGTTTGTTTGTTTGTTTGTTTTTTCTTTTTTTTGTTTCTTTTTTGTTTTTTTCTTTTTTTGTTTTTTTGTTTTTTCTTTTTTTTGTTTTTTGTTTTTTCTTTTTTTTGTTTTTTTTTGTTTTTTCTTTTTTTTTGTTTTTTTCTTTTTTTTGTTTTTTTTGTTTTTTTGTTTTTTGTTTTTTTTCTTTTTTTGTTTTTTCTTTTTTTGTTTTTTTTGTTTTTTTTCTTTTTATTGTTTTTTTTTCTTTTTTTTGTTTTTTTTTCTTTTTTTTGTTTTTTTCTTTTCTTTGTTTTTTTTCTTTTTTTTGTTTTTTTTGTTTTTTTCTTTTCTTTGTTTTTTTTTCTTTTTTTTGTTTTTTTTGTTTTTTTGTTTTTATTGTTTTTTTCTTTTTTTGTTTTTTTTGTTTTTTTCTTTTTTTTGTTTTTTTTTGTTTTTTTCTTTTTTTTGTTTTTTTATTCTTTTTTTTTGTTTTTTTTGTTTTTTTGTTTTTTTGTGTTTTTTTTGTTTTTTTCTTTTTTTTGTTTTTTTTGTTTTTTTTTTGTTTTTTTCTTTTTTTTTTTTTTTTTTTTGTTTTTTGGAGTCCCATTTTTTGATGGTAATACTGCACTGATTCTAAAGGAATATGCAGCAGTATGGGACAGTGAGGCAAGAAAAACATAGAAGTTATATAGTTAGTGTCTTTAAAGTCTAAAAATTTAAGCTATTAATTAAAAAACCTCAGATAGTTCTCAGGTATCAGATATCTGTGTGTAGATTGGGAGCAGATATCTGTGCATGGATTGGGAGTTTTTAGCTTTGGAGTGGTTTTTGTAACTCTGTTTACAATAAAAAGGACAGAAGAGCGTGTTACATTGACGAGGTCCCGTTCTTTCCTATGAGCATAATCTTCGCTTGTCCATGAGTCTCTTGAATTCAATGTCTTTCTTTAAGGTGAAAATACTAACTTTGCTGGTTTCTGAGCAGGAGAGGTGCTATTTCTCCAGTCCTTGTTTCGAGGGGTTTATGATGTTACAACCCCTCACTTCTCCCTTAAGAGAGGATGGCATTGGAGCGCCGAATACCAATGAAATTATCAGCGCTGAAAGACCTTCTCATAGCAGCTCTACACACGTCTTTGTATTCGTCGTCACACAATCTGGAAATGGCCTAGGAAAGTCAATCAGGTAGAACATAAGTATAATTAGGGGGAAAAAAAAATGTTCGGACCTTAAAAAAACAAAAAAAGCATCATTGATAAGCCACACATCTACATTCGTTTAGATAGTTCATAGTTACTGCTACTTTGGATAGCTGATATCTACACTAACTGACAATTCCCTAAGGTAATAACCTTTAAGGGCTATGATTAGATTGCTGGGGCAAGGGGTAACTTGCCCTAATAACTTAGAGTTACTTAAAAATTGGGTTCCTAATGATAGGCTCCTAATAGCAATATCATCTGTTACCTACACACGTGATCCTTAAACGTAATGGACATACACTTGGGCAAAATCAGTGTTTACTCAGCTATTCAACTTCTATTCAGTTTTCATTAGTTATTACATACTCTAAGAAAATTTTAATCAGGTAGGTATGTGCTGAAGGTAGGAGAGGTCTAATGACAAGCGCTGAAAGGTGCTATTTCACTTGCACATAAATTATGGTAGAAAAACATCTTATTCTAAAGTACCACCAAGGTACCACAGAAAGTATCAATTTTAAATGTGTTCATTTCAGTTGTGAATTTTGCTGTATACCCACCAAAAATCATAAGCCATAAGTATTACTTTGTTCCATGTACGTTACCATTTATATTAAAAACTCATGTACTTTCTACAGCCAGTATCTGAATCCACATTATACCTTCCAAGTATAGGTCTCTCAGGTTAGCCACGGATGCTTTGTCTAATAAACTCATGGGACTGAACTGTGATACACATACACACACACACACACACACACACACACACACACACAAACTGCAAGCTGAGTAAAAAACAATTAAGAGGGAATTCCCTGGTGGCGCAGTGGTTAAGAATCCGCCTGCCAATGCAGGGGACACGGGTTTGAGCCCTGGTCCGGGAAGATCCCACATGCCGAGGAGCAACTAAGCCCGTGCGCCACAACTACTGACCCTGCGCTCTAGAGCCCGTGCTCTGCAACAAGGGCAGCCACTGCAATGAGAAGCCTGCGCACCGCAATGAAGAGCAGCCCCCGCCCACCGCAGCTAGAGAAAGCCCGCGTGCAGCGGCGAAGACCCAATGCAGCCATAAATAAATAAATACATTTATTTATTTATTAAATATATCAAGACAGTAGAAATAGTCCAAAACATCAATTGTTAAAAAAAAAAAAGACAGTTAAGAGTGGTAAGTAGATTATGTAGGTACATATGATTAGGGATACAATTTTAAGAAATTATTCATGTATGGTTATATGTAAGTGTAGAGGTTCAAATGGAAAACCATTAAGAACAGATTAAATATGATTTAAAGTATTCTGAATTATGGTTACAGAAGAGACAATTTTTTTTTTTATAATGTGGGATCCCTGTATAAACCATAAAAGACACAGGAAATATGATGCCAACGGGTCAATAAGCTCTTCAAACTGTTAACAGCTTTCCATTTTCCTAATCACTGCTTAATATAATTTAGCTACAGATGTGGCTTCGGTGGCTGACAGAAAACCCCAGTTAGTGATTTCACAGCCTTACCTTTAAGCTCTGTGCTCTTTCTTTGCTAAGAGGAGTGAATAGAACATTCAGGTTGTTGTCATCTGCTAAGGAGCGAAGGTCAAAGTAGTGTTTGACATACACACTGAAAGGAACAATAATGTCCAAATGAAGTAGCTCCAGGACGTGCCTTTCCATCTCATTCCTGGGGGAGGAGGAGAAGACAAAACCAACATAGGACAATTTTAGTCAACTGGGCTATCTTCAAAAATACCATTCTGAGCTACTAGGATGGCTCTAAATACTGTTTTGAAACAAATAATGGCTACCCAGCTGGATTAATACCCTAATGTTCAAACAAGGTACAGCTATTTGTGGTCCTTTCTGCGTCCCAGCACTTTGAGTCTGGGACAAGGGGGAAGAGGTTATGGCCCTCTTATGCACTCATGCTGCTGACTCAGGGGCTCATTCTTCAGAGTTCCATTAGTGCAGCTGTACGATTCATGCTCCACACTCACTCACAAGGCCCCGCTATAGTGATCAGATGAAAGGAATGATGGATGCTGTTTATTAGCTCTGAAGAACTTGCAGACATTTGCACCGGGCTGAGGACAGGAAGGGGCTCACTGAGGTGGAGACGAGCCAACAACACAAGGCGTGGGCACATCACCACGGCAACAAATGGATCCCTCGAGAGCCACTGCTATTATCTCTGAGGGGGGAAAACTCTTGAGGCAACAAGGATTCATCTCAAGTAAATAAATAAATAAGCTACATTCGATGGGAAAGGGAATCCCCCCACCCCCACCCCGTGCATGGGGCTGTGTCAAAGGGCATAATCCAAGTTTCTGTTCACCTTAAAACCTTACTAGGGTGAGTTGTCGTCACCATGACAGGACAGGATGCACTTTTTAAGCTTAGGAAGGCAGTAAGATTATGTCTCAGCTAGACTAAACCCACTTTACGATACGACCTCTGATAGAGCAGTTGTTTCCCCCGGTGTTAGGAGAGCAGCCCAGAATGTTCAGACCTACCGCCCCTTGCCAGGACAGACTGCACACGCCCACAGAGGGCGAATTCAATGAAGTGGGAAAGTAGAGTGCTGGGAGCAGGCTTCTGCTATATGACCATATCCAGCCATTTGCTTGCCAAATGTTTAAGTA
Source organism: Balaenoptera acutorostrata (assembly GCF_949987535.1). NCBI lineage: Eukaryota > Metazoa > Chordata > Mammalia > Artiodactyla > Balaenopteridae > Balaenoptera > Balaenoptera acutorostrata. The sequence continues at coordinate 176,123,909 of NC_080064.1, read as the reverse complement.
AATAAATATAAAATTAGAGTAAATCTTACCACTTTCCACAGCAATCACTTTAGAGAGTTGATTATATAAAAATGATAAATACCCAAACAAACATGCAAGTGGCTTATTTTACAATACATTTGGTTTCTTGGTTTTAAAGTGTTAATATTTTATCCATTGGATAAATCAACAAATGCTCCTTGTTCTCCTGTATGGAGAGCAGAGTATGAGCAGAAATGAGGTTTCTCATTTGTTGAACTTTAAACCTAACTGAACCTACTTCCAAAATTAATTTCCTGTTCATACGGCCAGAAGTCTATAGAAATGTAAATCAGATAATGTTTTGATAATCAGCTAATCAGGACTTAATTTACTACAGGAATAAATGCACTTCACTATCCCTTTTATATTTTCTCCACTAATACATTTTAATTGTGTGGAAATACAGTACTTCATAGGATTAACATGTCTATTAATAGAGCTTTAATCACTGAAGAAAAGCATTATGCCTACAGAATATGCATCTTCTGTGTTTTTTGCTGTTTTTAAATGGCTAGGTGGCTGAAGAGCCTACCACTTCCAGGCGCAGCAAACTGTCTGAACAGCAGCTGCTCAGTTTAACTTACTCTTTTGAAGGGAAATATATATTTAACAAGACACAGAGATGTTAGAAAGTTTTAAGGAAAAGCTGATAGACAGCAATTTTTCAATTCAGACTCAAAATGAGACCATTACAAATAGTAGTCAACAGCAGAGGGATGAAACAAATGTGTATTAAACACTTTGTTGTAATGCTTTCCAACTCCCAAAGATCATAAACAAAAGCAGCCTATTATAAACATAACTCCTGGTGATTCTCCGTTCTACACAGAAAAGCGTTGTTTAGAATTAGTTTCTTCATAGCCGGACAGTGCCGCCAATGCTCCTGGGCTCAATGTCTGTGAACACCCACACGTTTCCCTGCATGTTCTCGGATGTTGTACCTGGAACCAGAGCCCCAGTCAGCTCAGTTGCAGATTCTGGGAAAATTTCAGCTGCCATCATGGCAGGGATGGTGTTCACGATTACAAATTTTCCTTCCTTCAAGGGACCAGTTTAAAGACTGATGATAGTGTTGGTCAACGTCACTTTAGTTTCTGCAACTTCCAAAAGTACTTCTATTCATTTCAAGTTCATTATCTGCTGTTACACTGTTCGCTAAGATTGCTACCAGCAATATCACCATGACCACCTGGTTTACATGATCACCAAAGTGGGCATTTTCACCAAAAGCCACTTTGACAGCTACTGACAGTCACTGGTCCCTTCTCTTAGTCACAACTTTCCTCGCTTCAGCTGTAAATATGCACTTTGGTAATTGTGAATTATCTCGAGTAAGGGGCAAAGGTAACAAAAACAAACTCTTGCCCCTGCCTGCCATCTTGATCGGCCTCTGCTGTCCAATATAATCAAGAGGTGTCCTTTCCCATTTTCCTGAAGGCCACCCACAAAGACAGGTTCACTGTCAAGCGGGCACTTCGAGAGTCTGCTGGAATTACCTCTCTGGCTCATCCTGCTTCCCACCCTTGGGGCCCTTCACCAGAGCCAGATTGGAAGCCTGGCGTTTCATGCCAATGTGAGCGTGCCATCTGTGAGCAGAACCTGCCTAGTTAACTCAAGGCCCCACAAAGTGCCGCTGTGTTTGCTGAGTGCCCTGGGTGAGGCCCCAGGGATGCTTCCCGGACTACCTGAGAGGTAGGTGTTTCCTAACTCAGCAGACTTTAGGGGAGGAGACAGGAACACAGGGATCTGAAACCTTTATATGTGGCTACCTGTACATCATAGTTTCTGTAACAACAGAACCTCAGATCAAAAGGAGAAAAAGACCAGCAAAAGCAAATACACAATGTGTGACTCAGGTTGAAATTATAACCTGTCAGTAGTCTAGAGGCCCTAAGACCTTAACAGTGGCCACTTGCTTCAAAGACCAGGCATGTGCCCCTTAAAAATGGACTGGACCTGGTAGACAGCTTTAAGAAAGCTGTCAAGTTACTGACTGTACCATGTTGTTCTGGTAGTGAGCTTGTAAAATGTTTGGCAAAAACCACCAGAAAAATAATTTCAATTTATCGAGCAGAATATTACAACAATAACACATCAAGACCTACCAATTAATGAGGGGAAATACAAATTGTTATACTACAGCTAGATGGAAAGAAGTCTGTAATTTTATGTCTATTTCAGCTCTCTGCACAAGGTAACCTTTCTTAAAATGTAACATTTCTTAAAAATGTAAACTTTATGAGAGCAAATGAGGTATTGGAAAATGGTTAGAAAGTTCACGGTAACCTTACAAACTCACATGTCCTCAGCTGTAATGTCCTTGAGGATCTGGCAGTAGACCACATCCCATACAGCCTGATCGTCCCAAAGCTCGGAGACAAGAAGAATGGTTCCCAAAACAATTCTTTTCCAGTTAGTGGGGCAAATGTCGATCTCAGCATAAGTTAAAAGCCTTTCTAAGTAAACCTGCAAAAGTAGAGCACTGATCTTTGATTTTAGTTCAGTTTAAGTGCTGTGATAAGAATTGTTAGGAATGACAGATTTCATCTCTTTTTGACACCCCTTTTATTCCTAGGTTCTACAAAGACTTTGCTCAGCCAAGCCAAGGCCAGAGGCCAGGTCACAGTTGTAAGTCAGATATTTCTGTTAGTCTGATATTTCTACTCTGCCCGTGTGAATTTCCAACCCAATTTTGGTCACAGGAATGAAAGGACATCTGAGCAAAGGGCATTCTAAAGACACGCATGGTATTATTACCTTCCCACTTGTCAAGGGCAGCACATACAGCCCAGTGTCGACTTCAACTGTTCAGTAAATGCTTGAGTGCCTATCACGTGCAATGTTAACTACAAGACTGGTGGTGGTTGCATGGCGATTTTACATAACGCTTGAGTGTGTAAAATTCTGGTCAGACTGAGCACATCTTTACCTTCTCTTCAGAGTCCCCAGTCCTTCTGTGGCATGAACTTGAAGATAAAAACTGGTGGTCAAGAGAGCCTCCCAGTGGCTGCTGCGTGGCACAGCAGGACAGGCAGTCCAAAGGGGCTTGACAGCTAGCTGTCAAGTATTCCCATATTTTAGTGCCTTTTTAAGGAACACACATGCATACAAAGGGTAGTCCTTTTCATATCCCCAATTTTTCACATCTCCATTATCATTTCATTATTCATTTCTGTCTTACATAATCTGCAGCTTAGTCAATTCTTTTGGTTTTAAGGTGGGAAGACCTGCCTGTGTCTGTATCCCTGGGGCTCCTCTAAACCTGCCGGTTTGTGAGATGATTTCATGGTTTCTTTTACATGTATCAAATGTCTACCCTACAAAGAACTGGATGGAGTTAACAGCTGAGCAAAGATTAGAGAGGTAAGCTGTGATTTGTTGTTACCTCTGTAGAAGAGTGTATATGCCATTTGACAAAAAGAAAAATGTCCAGTTTTAAAGAGTCTGTTTACTCTCTGATGGGTTATCAGATTGACAGCTCAGATTCGCCCATGCCCTCCAAACTCTACTGTGTTTTCAAACACGGGTATTGAGATTATATGTTCTTAGTGAAATTCGGCTCCCATTCCCCAGAGAACTCAGCACTCTCTAGTACCCTAAGAACGACTCTCCCCGCAAGGTTCAACTCTCTACTTTATGGGACTAATCAGAGGCACTGAAACGACACTGGCAATCTCTCAACTTCCTCTCACCTTTGTACTGGCAAACTTGGTACACGTGCCGATATTCATTTATCCCACTTGCCCTCCTGTCTCGGAGGAAGCGAGATTTCTTTCTTTTCACTGAAGCTAACTCTCCTATGAATGCAGTTGATCCCACCTCACTTCTGCAGAGCACTGTGCCCACAGTTAGTCTCTTTTTGAACAACTTCTCCCTCTCTGTCAGAGGCTTCCTGCAGTGTGAATGCTTCCATGTCCCCAGCCTGTCCCCCACTGCCCCTCGACGGCGTCCTCAGGGCTGAGGCCAGCTCCTCATCTCCCATCCTCTCCTTAACCCACTTCAGTCAGCCTCCTGCTGCTACCACTCTACAGAGACTACTCTTGCCGTGGTCACCGGTGCCTTCACACAAACCACCCAGAGCTCTTCGTCCCAGAGCTCCACTCCCCAGGCCTTCCCCTCAGAAATGAAAGAGCACTGCCACACGCCCAGTCGCTGAGACCAAACACCTGCACTTGAGTGTATCCTGCTCCAATCTGTTAGAACTTCTTGTTATCTCTACCTTCACTGGTACCCTGACCGCTTTTCTGTCTGTCACTTCTGACTTGTATCGCTGCCACTGCCTAACTTCTCTGCCTCCCAACAGACTACAGTCTGTTCTCCCCAAAGCAGCCAGGAGAGCCTCTTAAATTAAGAGTACTTTATGCGCCTGCTCCAGATCTGCCAGAGGTTTCCCATCAAACAAATACCTTCTTCCCGTGGCCTGCAAGTTACGAGGCCCTGTGCGGTACGGCCTTGTCCTTCCGTGACCTCATCACCTATGCTCTTTCCCTCATTCCCCGCTCGGATCACAATGGCCACCTTGCTTTTCCTTGAACACACAGAACAAGTTCCTGTCTCAGAGCCTTGCACTTGTCCCCTCTGCCCGTAATGCCAGCGTACCTGATCTTCCTCAGTTCAGCCACGTCCTGGGTTCAAACATTACCTCTTTAAAGAGGCTCTTCCTGAGCTTTCTAGTAAGCCCCTCTAATCACTTTATCCCTTTACCTTGCTTTCTCTTCATGGTTTTTACCACTACTTGAAATAGTCATCTTTTAAAAAACACTCATTAAAAAAAAACACTTATACTTTGCTATACACCTGAAACTAGCACAACACTGTAAATCAACTGTACTCCGATTAAAAAAAAAAAAAAAAAAAAAAATTTACGTCTTCCACACTTGCTCCATAAAGGCAAGAACTTTATTTATCCAACTTGTTCTCTCCTCCACCCCCCACATGTAGAAAAGTGACACAGAGTAGGTATTCAGTGACATGTTATTTATGACATGAGCAACTTCTTGGTAGCATTTAGCGTTTGGACCATACTCTCCTTCTTGAACCTCTCCTGGTGTCTCTTAGGGTTCTCTGCTGGGTTTCCTACCACTGTAGCCACTCCTCTGGGGATCTGTCCCTTAAGTGCTGACAGTCCCTACAGATCTATCTTCTACCCACTTTTTATTTTACATACTTTCTCTGCATTTGAACAGCTACACTTAATTCCCTCCCTCTAGCTCAGATTCATGCTCCAATCCCATATATTCAAATGATTACTAGACACTGCCATTCTGCTGTCTCGCAGGTACATCAAGCTTAACTTGTCTACAAAGAAATGCCCCTCTTCCAACCCAAACACTCTCCTTCCTGCATTTCCTAGCTCTCCATATGCAAGCACCATTCCTGCCTCTCTCAAGCATGTGCTAAGCACTCCAAGTGGCCTGTAGCTCCAAGAAAAGGCCTGTGTCTGATCCAGTACCCACTGAGGGGTCTCTTTTCAAAAGGACAAGCCTCCTGTCCTAAATTCTGCCTTGATAGGAGCAGGCAGTGAGTGGCCTAAGTATTCCTTCCCTGCAGACCACGCAGCTGACTTTCCCCCCTACAGGTTTGCTATAGGGAGGAGTAAAACAATCCCAACTACCTCTCACTTGAATATGATTTATTATTCAAATGATAAAATCTTACCACAGGAATTAGGAATGGATGACAAAAAGGTCCTTACACAGCTGTAGCTTAGCAGGCTAACTAGAGTAAAGCCTTCTGAAGTCCTACTGGCACCCTAGTCCTGGGCAACTTCACATGCAGGCAATAAGAGGACAGCAGGGATGGTTAACACCATTATCCATTATCCAAGGAACAGAGAACTGAGGGCAGTAGTTCTCAATCAGGACACACATCAGAACTGCCTAGGCAGTACAGTCTGGGACTCAGCTTCAAACTACCCGGAACCTGTTTCTGCCTGTGGACCAGAGCGTTCAGTTATTGCCCCGCCCTACCACCACAACATGCGTCGTCTGTGTGTGCGTGTGTGCACTGTGCGTGCATGTGTCCCCTCAGGTGTGGAAGGAGAAACCAGAAATCTCTCCTGCTGCCTTTAATAGCAATTGTTTTGTGATGAGAAAAGCAATGGCAACATTTTAAATCATAATGATTATTAAAGCTCAAATGTGTATACTTTACTTTCTTTTGATAGGTTTCTCTTAATAAAGTTCTAATGATCATTTCAGGAACCTACTTTCATTTGGGAAAAACAGGACCATACCATGTGTACAAGACAGAAATTTCTACAGATGCTTTACGAAAGAAAAAATATCTTACCAAAGTTATTACTGCAGTTTCAGCAGTTAGATGTGTGGCACTACAAAGAGTATAAACAAATCTGTAAATGACTTTGTGTTCAGGATCATGCTCGAAGTATTCCTCTGGAACCTTTTCTCGCTGAAAGGAGAAAAAATGCAATTTATGTATCCATGGAAGAAAAATACTTAAAAGTACCCTTAAGATAGCAGTCTTCACACTTGGGCCCACGTGCCCCTTAAAATAATTTTGGTTGGGTGACATGTCTTGTAGTCTTTTAAATATAAACAATGGGATCCTAAAATACCACAGTGATCCAGTACTCACCACCATTCATTAAAGAAAAATACAGGCACAACCGCAGAAAATTTATGTATTTCCACGTTCCTCCCCACAGAATTCTAACCAAATGTAAACTATTGGGTTGGCCAAAAAGTTCATTTGGTTTTAAGTAAAAATAAAAGACACAGTTTTCATTTTCACCAAGCATTTTATTAAACAATATATTCACTAACCAAACAAACTTTTTGGCCAACCCAATATTTTTAGGCTCAAAAGTCTTGCTGATCACCATATGTCATACTTTTCTGTCATCAACTTTGAAAACACATTTCCAGTGTCCTGTAACCATAAGGCTCGAAGAATGTGCTGTCCTGTACAGCAGTCGCCAGCCACGTGTGGCTACAGAGCACCCGAAGAAGTGAATTTTAAAACTTTGTCATTTTAATTCGTTTAAAATTTAAACAGTTTTCTAATTTTCTTCTTAGAGGCCTTATCATATTAGGTTTATTTACAAATATTTATATTGTTTGATGCTATGGAAAATCATCCTTTAAAAAGATACATTTTCTGTTACTTGGGTATGTTTACTTACCTGCTCACTATTCATACAAAGTGCAACTCGGTTCATATCCATCAACCCCTTATACAACACGCCTTCGGGAAAATGACTAGACACAACATGGCGTGGGGAAGAAGACTTAAAGGAAGATGAATTTGACTTCGAGCTGGAGGAAGTAATTTTCTTCTAGTACTTAATTTCAAAGCAAATCAGCATGAAATAAACACAACTGTATAAGAGAAAAATACCACTTCAATAAAACTGACACTTACTGTGAGTGGATGTAATCTCTCATCAAAAATATCCAAGGATCTATCTGCATCTCTATAAAATAAGAATGTGCATTTAAAAAATTAATTCAGGAGTTACTATCTTAGTAAAATATCTGCTAGGAGTAGAGAGAGGGGTAGAGGAAGCTTAACCTTCAACAAAGCAAACAGTTTTATAAATTCTTCTCCTGGATTCCACCCTTAGAAAGGTTTCCTGACCTATTTTTTTTTTTTCCTGACCTATTTTTACTCAGCACATCAAGTTCCGTGAAATCTTTTCTACAACAACCAGCCAGAGTTGCCTCTATAAGCACTGACCCTCCCTAACAGGCAATGCTAGTAAACCAATATATTTTCACTCCTCTAACCTCACACTGGAATATGCAAGAACATTTTATAAAGCAGTGGTGGTGGGCAATAAATTCTTCTAACTTCAATCAATGTGAATATGAGATTCATGGTTTTTTCCCGTTTTTTTCTCTTTAGTTCTTTATATTCTTATTGTGTATTTCTTCTTGTCTCTTTTAAATAGTTTGAGTTAAAAATGTAATTGTCTTTTTATTTTAAAAGAAACCAGGCTTTTTAATTTAAAATTTCACCACACTAATACACTGCGCTCATTTGAACAGCGGTTCTCTAAATGTGGTCTGCAGGCCTCTGGGATTCTCCCCTATCCCCTCCTTCAGGAGGCCCAAGAGGTCAAAACTGCTTTTATAAGAATACTAAGACACTACCTGCCCTTCACATTGTGTGACATTTGCTATGGATGTATAAAAGCAAAAGTGGGTAAAACTGCTGGTTTCTGAGCATGAATCAAGGCAGTGGTACCAAACTGAATTAGAAGTCATTCAATTATTCACTGCCACTTGCAGTTAAAAATCTGCTTTAAGAACATCCTTGATAAAAGAGTAAAAATTAATAGTGTTCTTAAACCTTGGTCCTTCTTTTTAATATTCTGAATAAGTGGAAAGTATGCATTAAGCACTTTTACATACTGAAATATGGCTGTGTTAAGGAAAAGCACTTGTGACTTGGCGGTTAAGTCATTTTTTTCATAGAACACCATCTTTATTTGAAACACTTTTTTCATCGAACACCATCGTTATTTGAATGTACAACTGACACAGTCATTCTTTCAAAAATGAACAAAGTGAGCCTGTCACTTCAAGGAAAATCACTCTAAAGTTATTTGTTGCCAATGATAAAATTCAAGCCATCAAGCTAAAAATATCAGGATTTTTGGAAAACTTCTACCTTCTATTGTGAACTTGACAACTTCTCAACACTTAAAAGACTTTTCTGGTAAGACTGGTGGTGATACTAACAAAAGTGAGTTTTTGACACTGTCTAAAGAAATGTGAACCAATACTTTCCAAATGACCAATGTATAATATTATAAAGTCAGGTACAGGTAAAAAGATCTACTCAGTATGCATAACAGATCAATGGGTATTAATTTAACATAGTATTTATTACAAGTTCATTGATATGATTTAGAATTCCATTTTAACTAATTTAAGAAACTAGCACATGCAGACTTTTGGTACAGTATCAAAGAATATACCAAATTATCTGAAGGCTTTAAAAATACATCTTTTTCCAACTATATATCTGCAAGCGGCTGGATCTTCTTCATATTGTTTCTTCAAAACAAATGACTGAAGACAGAATAGATATGAGAATCAGCTGTCTTCTATTAAGGAGATACTTTTCTCTCAATATTTTTTGTTGTGGAAAATAGTTATTTTTCATTAAAAAAAAAATGACTTATGTTAAACACTGGGGTTCCCAATCAGGGGTGATTTCGTCCCCCAGGGGACTTCTGGCCATGGCTGGAGACAGTTTTGGTTGTCGTAATGTGGAGGGAAGAAGGTGCTACTGGCATCTAGTGAGTAGAGGCCAAGGGTGCTGCTATATATCCTATAACACACAGGACGACACCCCACAACAAAGCATTATCTAGCTCAAAATTTCAATAGTGCTAAGGCAAACCCTGTTTTAACATACAATGGATTTAATTTTTTAAATTCTCAATTTCAATGTCTAATACAGTAAATTATCAATATAACCCATATAAACAAATACTCTTTGGGATGCTCAGTAACCTAAGAATTAAGGGTCCTAAGATAAAAATAAGTGATTCACTTCTATACTGTAATAAAAGCACTCGAATAATAAAAGCTTATGCCAGTAACATCTATAGTTATTACCTAACACTAAACTTGATACCTTGTAAATTAATTAGCTGGAATAACAAGATAGGTTTTAAAAGAGCTCACCTGTTCTTTATGTGGTAATATATTGCTAAGGTCAAACTGTGGAGGAAAAAAAATACATTGTAATAACTGATTTTTATCATATCAGGCCTGAAGACATTTTTAAAAAGGGGTTAGCAAGGAGAGAAGACCTTCCAGAGGCCCAGTGGCCCCGAAATCCTCGAATTCAGAACAGTACCACATGGGTGCTTTCCCCCTTGTTTTAGGTTCTTCAGCTTTTAGCAAAATTAGGAGACCCAAAATGCTAGATATGCTGTTAGAAGGCATGTTTTGGTTGATTATTATAATATATAAATTATTACATATTTCCCCTGTCATTTGTCCTTCTACCCACAAAACCTTCTGTCCTGTACAAGTTATATCTATCTATACACATGCTTAAATTTAAGCCATATAGTAGTTTGTGTGTGGGGGTGTGTGTGTGTGTGTGGTTTTTTTGTTAGCCCCTGCATTTCAGTTGATTTAGTTCGCTATCCACCTACCCATCCGTTTTCCATTATTTCCCTAAAAGTAAATAATAAAAGTGCTCTATACCAAAATGATTTAAAATCACTTTTACATAATTATTAGAAAATTTAATAGCAAAATTTTATAGCCACAAAACTGATGATAGGTCTAGCTATCCTGAAATAAGCAGTGCTAATAATACAGCATAATACTACACAGTGGGCTTCCCTGGTGGCGCAGTGGTTGAGAATCTGCCTGCTAATGCAGGGGACACGGGTTCGAGCCCTGGTCTGGGAAGATCCCACATGCCGCGGAGCAGCTGGGCCCATGAGCCACAGCTGCTGAGCCTGCGCGTCTGGAGCCTGTGCCCCGCAACGGGAGGGGCCGCGATAGTGAAAGGCCCGCGCACCGCGATGAAGAGCGGTCCCCGCACTGCGATGAAGAGTGGCCCCCGCTTGCCGCAACTGGAGAAAGCCCTCGCACGAACCGAAGACCCAACACAGCCAAAATAAATAAATAAATAAATAAATAAAGTAGGGGAAAAAAAAAAAATTAAAAAAAAAAATACTACACAGTATACCATTAATGACAGGTATTTCCAAATTATTTTAAATAAAGTATTAACGAACAGATAGATACAAGTCCTTAGGTAGTCTTTTTTAAGTTACTATAGTCCTAAGTTATTCACAGCTGTTGTATATTAGGCAACAAAGGGGTTCTCTGGTTAAGTTATATGCTCCCCTTTGTTCTCAGTGTCTAAAATGAAACTCAAAATAATTGAGGGAAGGCAAATCTGAATTTTATAATAGGTCTATAGAATCTTAGCACTTGTATAAAGGCCTGTAACACCGTTAGCATCAAAGATGGATACTTCTATAGTGCTTCAAAGTTTCATCTTCAAATTGATTTTAAAATCACAGCATTAGAAGTTTTATGATGGAAAGGACCACTGAACCGTAGATGACATTTAATTAAACAACCCATTTTACAGATAAGGGAACCAAGGTTTAAAACTGACTTACCTAAGGTCCCACTAATTATCAGAAGCAGTTCTCTTTCTCCTGCCCTCTAACCAAATAGTGGCTCCCAAGCTCAGCTGCACACTGGGATCATCTGAGAAGCTTTAAAAACTGCCTGGCTTCTGCTTCAAGATGTTCTGATTTAACCGGCACTGGGTATGACTTGGGCATCAGGACTGTTTTTAAAGATCCCCAGATGACTGCAGCGTGCAGCAAAGGTTAGGGATGAATGAGTTAGGGTTAAGATCGGAGAATCACTCGGGATGCTTTTGTCCATATAATCATGCTTCACATCATTCCCCATCTTGTCAAAAGGTGTGTGTGCGTGGGTGAGAGAGAGACAGACAGACAGACAGACAGACACACAGACACTGTGTCTTGGAGGCGGGGGCAGGCGGGTGGACTTTGTGCATCCAGAAACATATATCTTGAAAAGTTGCATAAGTGATTCTAATAAGGCTCACCTACCCCACTGAGAACAACTACCCCACTGAAAACTAACCCCATGATAAACATTTTCAAAATCATTCCTAAAAGCCAATTGGCCCTATTAATTTTCTCAGTAAACCTTTATTTCACCAATAATGAATGTGATGAATGATCATTTTTAAAACTTCATGAGAGCAAATTAAAATTTACTGTACTTCCAAAAATTAGACTAGGTCGGGAAAAAAAAGGATGAAACCTACTTGTCTGAGCAAGGTTAATCTTTTTTTTTTTTTTTTTTCTTTAATTTTATTTAATTTTACTTATTTTTGGCTGCATGGGGTCTTTGTTACTGCGCACGGGCTTTCTCTAGTTGCCAAGAGCGGGGGCTGCTCTTTGTCGTGGTGCGCGGCCTTCTCACTGTGGTGGCTTCTCTGGTTGCACAGCACGGGCTCTAGGTGCGTGGGCTTCAGTAGTTGTGGCACACGGGCTCAGCAGCTGTGGCTCGCGGGCTCTACGGCACAGGCTCAGTAGTTGTGGCGCACGGGTTTAATTGCTCTGCGGCATGTGGGATCTTCCCAGACCAGGGCTCGAACCTGTGTCCCCTGCGTTGGCAGGCAGATTCTTAACCACTACACCACCAGGGAAGTCCCTGAGCAAGGTTAACCTTCAAAGTACTTTTGAATTATATACTGGACATCAGACTCTTTTGAATTCAAAAGAAGCTGCGACTCTAGCCAAAGTAGAGTGGTTTTTGTACCCACAGATTCAGTGTCTTGGCTGAATAAAAACATTCAGTGATGATGTGATAAGTGCCCAAACTCAGGACTTTAGAGATGGGGCTCAGTTTTTGCTGAAACATGATTTGACTGCAACTATTATTGTAAGCAAGAGAGGAAAGTTACCTTATTATGACTGTGAACTTGCTGTCTTTAATTAAAGTAGAAGTTACTGATAATTTAAATAGCTAAAAAAAAAAGCTGGCACATTAAAAACCAATTAAAAATATAATTAGCTTATAAAATTAAGACAACAAATAAAATTAAGGATAAGGACATTAATATTTTCAAATAGCATTTCCCAAACTGTGTTCTGGAAAATCAACATTCATACCCTAAGGAGATGTTAATGTTTCGTGGACAACCGCGAGGGAGGAGGCAAGAAGCTCTGCATCCCGTTTGGTTTTTTTCTCTTAAATAAGCTTGAAAGGTTCATCATTAGGGTGTTTTGAAAGTGCATCTCCAATTGTGGACTATGAGGTGCTCCCAGAAATTAAAGAATAGTTTCCATCATCATGACACTGTTCGTGTCTCCTTAAGTATAAGCCTGACCACAGCCATGTTTCCGAAACCTCACCTCTTTTATTGTTCTCTGCTGTGATTGATACAGTGTGTTGGAGATATATTTATATATATAAACAAAAATTAAATGTGTCTATTAAGTTAAAACCTCAGTTGAACAAATTTCATCTACAAAGAAATTAAGCTTGAGTGTGTATTTCTTAAGACTGGTTTGATATATTCTCCCCCTCTTTGGGGGACAGCAAGGAGAAGTAAAATTTCATACAGAAATAGTGCAGGAAAAAAAAAAAATGCACAGTGGGATAAATCTGACAAAATCCAATTAAATTTAAATGCAGAGTCGCTTTGGTGCCAGTAGGGGCCAAGCTGTTCCTTCTTCTAAGAGTAGCTTCCAAAGTAGTATACATTGTTTGAGGACTACAACTCATAAAGAAATAATTTTTTCTAGAAATAGCCAATAAAAAGTACCTCTCTTTCTCATTATGTTCAACAATGGCTTAACAACAGAAATGCGTCAAATAAAGATTTATACTTTTTCTGGGATTTCTTATTTGCTAACTGGCTTTCCCTTCTATCATGCGCTCTAAGATTAAAATGGAAACTGAAAATTCATATTTAGGTCCTTGAAATCAATCTATAGTTGACACCAGTTTTTTAACCTGATCACTGAAAAGGACAATTCAAATGAATGAAATTATGTATGGCTAGGATGCTTTTAGCGATAAGGGGGTCTGTCACTCAGCCCTTGGCAACCTACTTGTACTCACCATTTTACTGTGGTTCTAAGATTAGGCTGGCTGACTGTGCTGTCATCTAGAAATATTGTTGAGCATGAGCTATACTTTTTAGTAAGCTGCCCTGGAGATACCTGAAGGGGAAGGGAAATAGAAGAAAATGTCACAGTAAGTTAAACCTATAAAGTGTGTTTTTTTCCTTGGTTAAAATGTCAAACGATAAAACATTAAGATTTTTCTTACACTCCATGAACTGCCTGAGTGTGATATCATGTGCAGCTCTATGGGAAACCTCTATACTCTGACTTCCACAGACGAGCTTTGAGAAATGGGTTATAAAATGCTGCCTTGATATAGTACCTATAATCAAACCCGGCAAGCGCCTATTATAAATTACCTTTATAATAATGTAAAAAGTTTAGAATAAGATTTCAGGGTTTTTTCCTTAAGCAATGAAATGCAGCTGAGATTTCCTATTTCTATTCATTTACTACAATAAAACGTAATGCTTTATGTAATACCGATGTAGGAGCATTTCACTGCAGTAAACGAACACCAATAATAAATGTATTAGTTCAGGAGACAGTGTGACGAAACAAACGTTTTCGAATCAGAGGCTGGGCATGCCAGGGCTGCTCTATCACTAAAAAGCTGGGGGCCATAAGTCTCTCTGGGCCTCAACTTCCTTATCTGGAGGACAAAAAGGTACTGCTTAAAGATTCTCTCGCATCCAAAAAAAAACGGATAAAACAACTCTGAGAATTTAACTTCTCACTTCATGTTTAAGTAAGACTGCCATGACATTACTCAAGTGAGAACCTCAGAGAATACTTGCCATTCATTTCAAACTTGTACTAATTCGGTTCTACGTGTTATTTGACACTCCTGCCTCACCCATGCTGCTCTCTGCCTGCAGTGCCTTTTTCTTCCTCCTGTCCCAGCAAGCTTGACCCCATCTTCCTCTAGGATCCCTCTGCCGGCAGGCACACCACAACACTTCTCGCTTTCTGCACACTCACACGTCTAATTTACCAACTGTTCCATGGTCTCAGCTGCTTGCATAGTACCACCCTCTTAAGTAAACAAGCTTCTCCAGGTTAGGAAGATTCTTCTCCTACCTCCAGCTACTGAGCACAGAATCTGGGACAAATTAGGATTCAACAAGTGTTTGAGAAATTATTTAAGATCAGTTACAACTGGAGGTAAATCTTACTAAAGATACAAATTCGTGAGAATTTATCTACAGTGGTGTTGGATAGGTGACAAAGAACTTTTTGAGACCCTCTAGAGAATGAACTATCTTTAAAACACTTTAGAAGTATCCATTTATTTGTGAAGAGCCCATGAACACGGCAATAGTCAAATACTAAAATGGCCTAAACTATGTTAGGACAACTCTCTTCCTTAAAGTAAGGCCAATAACCAAATCCCAATCACTGAAAGCCACTGGAAGGAAGAGTAGCATTCTTTAATACCACAGAATACAAACAATTTTAAAGCTGGGTTTTGTTTTTGGTTTTTGTTTGTTTACTAATTCAGATGAGCCTTCCTTCCTCCTATTAATATAAAACAGTTTTCACCATGCTGTCACACTCTCCCATCAATGTCCTCCACAAATACATGAAAGGTGAGGCAGGGAGAAAATCTAGTTGATGCTTTTTAAAATACAGAGCATTTAAGTAAAAATTGCCAGTATCCAATAATCAGAAATATCCAAATGGCATATATAAAACACCATTTTGCTTGTTTCAGATGCTTTATGCAAAGCCACTTATTCCTTATTAACAAAAAGTTCTAGATGTAACATATTTGAAAAGTATCACTATTTGGAAGACTAATTTCTCCTTCAAGCTAGAAATGTTTTAAACTAAAACTCTGATATGGTCCTTAAGCTATTTGGTTAATGTGTAATTTTAGAATCTCAAAAAACAGATACAGCATGAAAAATGAAAATTCACTCATTCAAATACTTTGATTCTAAACGAAGCAGGTTATCTTTTAAGGTCACTACTATTAGGGTATAATATGACATACACTACACGTAATAAAAGTCAATTCTGACCAAAAATCTATATATATGAGGGGAATAAAAATAGTAAGGAAATGTACCAAAATATAGACTAGTTGGTAGAGCTTTGGGTGCTATTTATCCTGTTTTCCTCTATTAAAAACTTTTTTTCCTATTATGAATGTATATTGATTTGTCTTTGGAAATAGTACTGCTAAAACATTTAAAATTTTTAATTAGATGTGGTCTATAGTCCTATGGGGGCTCATTTAATGTATCAGCAACTTACAGTCTACTGGCTCGATCCTACAAAAGAAACACTTCCACAGGCCTACTCCTGAAACTATTCAAACTTTCCAGCATCTAGTGTTCACTAAAGGATGGCAGAATTGAAGCCTCTGAGCAAAGCCTAGATATGTTAGCTGCCAGCAGATTACTTTCCTCTCATCTTGCTTGAAAATTTAAGATAACTATCCTTTATGATTAAAGCCTTACCATTGCTGGCTCACAACCTCAATAAACTGCACTGACACACATAAGGGTATAAAATGCAAATACAAAAAAAAAAAAAAAACAAGTAGCAAAAAACACTACTGACAGTTTAATGTTCATAGGTATTATTTCAATTGGTCACTGAAGAAGAGTATTTATCTTCATTCAGCACTAAGGACAAAATACATGGACTTTTACAATCTTTATAAGGGGAAAGGTTGCTTAGTAGACTTCAGGTTTAATGGTGAAGACTAGAAAATAATCATACCTAGGAGGTTAGTAAGTAACAACCCTCAAAGCTTATCATTAAAGGTCAAGTACCTGTTGAAATCCTGCCCCCACCCAATGACTCTTCCCACTGTGCCTACTGCCTCTGATTTTAACCCATTAAAAGAATAAAGCCGGAGAGAGCGAGAGTACGAAGTGCGGCAACCCGAGTCATGGCAGGACAGGCATTTAGAAAGTTTCTTCCCCTCTTTGACCGAGTATTAGTTGAAAGAAGTGCACCCGAAGTTGTAACCAAAGGAGGCATTATGCTTCCAGAAAAATCGCAAGGAAAAGTATTGCAAGCAATGGTAGTAGCTGTTGGATCAGCTACTCTAAAGGAAAGGGTGGAGAGATTCAACCAGTTAGTGTGAAAGTTGGAGATAAAGTTCTTCTCCCAGAATATGGAGGCACCAAAGTAGTTCTAGATGACAAGGATTCTTTCTTATTTAGAGATGGTGACATTCTTGGAAAATATGTCGACGAAAATAAGTCACTATTGAAATGGCATCACGTGAAGCTGCCCGTTCCCCCAATGGCATCACGTGAAGCTGCCACTGAAGTTCTGAAATCTTTCATCCTGTAAATAATTTCCGTGTTTCTTTTATAATAAAGTAATGATATCCAAACTAATGATATTCAGTGTCTCTGAAATTTAGTTTTCTCTGTATTGATTTAAACATTCCCAAATAAAAGTATATAAATGAAAAAAAAAAAAAAGAGAATAAAGCTGAAGTTCACTTTTTTCTTCCCCCTTTTCACAAGTTTTGGATACGTTTATTAAGAATCAATGACTTTAACTGAAAAGTCTGTAATACTCCATCTATGTTGCACATTAATGGACAATATGGTAGGGTGAGTGGTTTGAATAGAATTCATACTCCAGGCCTTAGTAGAAAAGTATAATATTCTAATTATAGGTATAATCCAAAATATTGTCTGAATTAATATCGTTAATTATATTGAATTAAACTTCAAACTCAGAACCTATATTCAAAGAATAAATCTAAGTTTGAGTAGACTGACCACAAATCTATTTCCTCTCCCCCTTCTTTCAGATATCATCTCAGTAGAATTAAAGGCATTTTTTAAAAAAGCTATACATAAGACAGGATAAACAGCAGATGATTTTTAATGTTTGAAAGGTGAAAAGACTAGATAAAGGAGTGGTAACTGACATGGCAGAACAGAGGAAGCACAACCTTGGTACCTACAGAGAGTGACTAGGACAGGAACAAGAAAACCAGTTTGTCTTACGGAACCCAAGGCAGGCTCAGAGTTCAGAGGCGTGGTCCCCAAATCCTTGCAGTGAGGCCCATCAGTTAACGAGTTGTCCAAGTGATGCTTCCAATTAGATCTTAACAGACAGCCAAGGACCATCACACGTTTGAGGGAAGCCCCCAACAAGTAAGAGATCAAAACAGGAAGAAGGAATGGGACTTCCCTGGTGGCGCAGTGGTTAAGAATCCGCCTGCCAATGCAGGGGACACGGGTTCGAGCCCTGGCCCAGAAAGATCCCACATACCACAGAGCAACTGAGCCCATGCGCCACAACTACTGAGCCTGCGCTCTAGAGCCCATGAGCCACAACTACTGAAGCCCACACGCCCTAGAGCCTGTGCTCCGCACCAAGAGAAGCCACTGCAATGAGAAGCCCACGCACCCAACAAAGAGTAGGCCCAGCTCACCGCAACCAGAGAAAGCCCACGTGCAGAAACCAAGACCCAATGCAGCCAAAAAATAAATAAATAAAATAAAATATAAGGATGCTTTAAAAAAAAAAAAAAACAAAACAGGAAGAAGGAATTGATGGGAGTGATAAAAACTCAGGAGCAAATGATAACTTGAAATTGCATCAGTGAAAAAAAGAATGACAGGATATAAGAGAACTCTATAAATTGAAAATAAGGTAGACAAAACAATATATTCAATAGAAGGATTAGAGCACAGTCAAGGAAATCTCCAGGAAGCAGGACAAAAAGACAAAATGCAAAGCAGGAGGGGAAAAAAGTTACCGATCTGGTAAGTCTAAGACTTCCAACATCCGAATAATAGGAACCTGGAAGAAAAAAACAGAATATCAAAGAAACACACAAAAAAGGTCTATACCAAACCAAATTATGAAATTTCAAAATCCCAGGGAGAGGGAAGGTACTAAAAGGTTCCCGAGAAGGAAGGGATGGGGGGAAATGACTAAAATCGGTAATGTACAATGTACCATACAATGTCAACAGGTTTAAGAGCAACAGTGTAAATGAGAAGATGAGAGGGAAGTGTCTTTAGAACTGCAAAAATTAGTTTCAACTGAGAATTCTATACTTTCTCAAATAGAAGGAGTTTCAGAGAGGCTAGATCTCTATAAACTTTCTGCCCATGTGCCCTTTTCCCACGAAAATGTGCTCCAGTAAAACAAGGAAGTATAACAAGACAAGAGGGAAACAGAATCTAGGACATAGGGGATCCAACATAAGAGAGCAGAGATATGTGAGATCCCAGATGACTTCACACAGATATCCCAGGAAAAGAGGCATAGAGCAGGCCTAGGGGAACACTAGTCTATATGGGAGTAGGAAGACAAAAGATCGGGGAAAAGTGTCTCCAAGAAAAAAATGGAACAGATGTGGCTTAGTAGACGGAAAATATTTTTGATAGGCATGTGACAAATGTTCAAACATTTGGGGAAAAAAATAGCTGTTAGAAAACAGGCAAGTGAATATAGTCAGGAAATTAATTCCACAGAAAAAATGAAGAATGTGAAAGCAGGGAGACCGGGCAGGGAGCTACTTACTGCATGTGGCTGTGTGAGATCACGTTGGCTAGGAAAAGGGGGTTGGGTTATCCTAGAGAAGTGCAGAAGGGCTCCAATTTCATTAATATTGAAGAAGAAGAATGAAGGGTGTGCAAGGAGGAGGCACAGTCAGAGAACTATATGGCTCAGCAGTGCACAATATTTGCAGAGTCGTAGTAATGTAAACATTGATTCTGATGTAATAAAAACTGATACATGTTGAGGGAACACAGGGAGGGAAATAACGTCATGGTGGACCGAAGAAGCTAAGCTTTCACGTGCTATGACAAGAAGTCAATGGACAGTGCTAAAAATTAACTTACCTGTTATACTTTTATTACTTTGGTTAAAAAATAAGATCAAAAAAATAAGGCAAAAGAATTTAAGGCAGATCTTTATACTACAACCGTATTAGTGAAATTTAACTGAAATGTCAGAACCCTTAAAAAATGGGCACTACTAAGTCAAAGACTTTCCTGAATACATTTGATAATTAGGAAAATAGAGATTTAGAAAATCTACCAAAAAGAGGTCCATGCTAACAGTATTGGATCCATCATATTTTTAGGAATCATGGCAGACATATTTTTAATTCAAACTATTAATTTCTTAACTTTTCAACTGTTTACTTACATGGTTTAAAGGGTTGCTCTTCGTCTTTTCCCGCACTAAGAATAAAAAAAATTAACTGATGAATTTTGATACAAATGCCATAGAAAAATAAAAGTAGTCACTAATTATTTGACGGATTACCAATAACACAATGAGATAAAATTCCATTCTATTTTTTAAAATAATTTCCAACAAAATATATAATTTAAATCACCCAGCAAGATGAGTCCTATAAATAAAATCTAAAAACTTAGTTTCACTTTTTTGACCTAATAGATATTCTGTATTAGGTACAAATGAAAGACTCCCCATTTACAAAAGAAAAGGACAAAGCAAATTAGGCCAGGTGAGAAACTTAGCTAATAAAAAAATTTACCTGCTGCATAGCTGAACTACTAGCCAGGAGTATTTTCTAATTCTTCATTTACACACAGCTTACTTTAATTACCACCATCTACAGATGACAACTCTAAGAACCAGTTTCTGGCCAGGCACTCATCTCCGAACGCACCAGTATCTCTGGAAGCATCCTGAACCACTTAATGGTAACCTACTCAAATACCTTACTGAAAAACTACACAACTGGAAAGTAACCTATGTTAAACGTAAATTTTAAAATGAGTGTGCTGACCTAAATGAACATATCTACAGCACACAAAACTGTTTTGCTCCAACAAAGGCCAGAAGAATAAAAGCCTGAAGAGGGTCTTAGGCCACACTCTTGCTCACATTGCCTCCTTTAACTCCAGACAGGCATCACAGGCACGGATTCCTTAAGGCTGAAGAGAGAGACAGGCATGGGACAGCTTTTCTTTTACTGTCTCCAGAGCCCCTCTACATGTGAGCAGCTCATGGCTCTGGAAGAAACTGAGAAATAGAGCAATCCTAACCAGAAATGAGTGGCTCAAGTACACACACTAGAAAAATGCAAGTTAGAAACCCCAGGAGCTTCCAGGTTGGTGAACACGTAGTACCCTTGCAGGGGGCATCAAAGCTCTGTGCCCTGTCCCCATGCCTGGCCCTATGCATCTCTTCCATCTGGCTGTTCCTGAGTTATATCCTTTTATAAAAACCAGTGATCTAACGGAAAAAAAAAAAAAGCAAAACAACAACAACAAAAAACCAAACCTCCGTTTTTTATTGTGCTGCTTCACTTTAAATATTATGGAATGTTCACTTCTTGTATTCCTGCTCTCGTAATCAACTGAAAAACTTGGTCACGTATGGCTCTTTAGCAAATAAACTAGGATTTAACATAACATTAAGGAAGACAGGCAGGCAAGCAGGAGTGCAAAAAATTCTACGGTTCTGATTCTCATCTTAAAACAAGGAGGACACAGGAAATTTATCTGAGTTTCACATGCTGAGGATAATCTTCTGGAAAACCCCATATGGCATGTTGCTCTTATTACCCTGGCACAGCACTACATTAGGATGAGAAAGTTTTGAATAGCTTAAAAGTTCTGAGTAGCAGAAATCTGGATGTGAGATAGGCTCGTCTGGTTGAACACTGTGTAAAACAGGGCCAGAATCACAAGGCTCAATTCCCATATATAACAACTGATTTTTCTGATTTGATCAAATGAAAACCTAACTGTGACCTAAACCCTATCATTTGTCTTTAACATATGTGCTCTTCGGAGCAAGGGGAAAAGGACAAAGTAGCATGCAGAAATAGACCACATCTAAATCATGTGGCCAGTTGACTATGTTGATAAAGAGGTGGCAAAATGTATAAACAGATAGTCTAAGTGTTCTCCTCCCTAAAACACTGACAACTAAAGGAAACTGTATCATCAACATATTAAAATAAGACAAGTGAATACATAAAAAAAGTGAAACATTTAAACCACTGTAAGAGTTTTTCTAAATACCTCCTATAATACACAAAACAAAAACAGTTTTCACTCTTTTTCTCAGGGAAAAAAAAGCATTGCCTTACCCTCTGTTTGAGATTTGCTCAGACAAACTGTGCTTGGCCTTGGGTGGTCAGAAGGGTTTGGTTCCAAAGCTAAGTCTGTATAGGAAGAAGAGAAAAAGGTGTGGTGATTTAGTTGAGTAGAAAAATACATGATTTTAAAGATAGCTACACATTGATTGAAACCACTTTTAATAGTCTTGAGAAGAGCTTTTAGTAATGACAAAAAGGCAATTTTAGTAAAGGCACAATATAAAAATCCTATTGGGAAACAGCAAAATTGTAGAAACTCTCCATACATGTGGAATAAAACCATGGCTATGTCTTAGACTTCTTTAACTTGCACCTAAATAATCTATGCCATTTTTAGATGAATCATATATGTGACTCCCCTCCTATTTATCAATTAAAAATTCAGTCACCCTCTTTTAAAGCTGATATTACTAGCACATTCCAGGAACAGTCTCAAGAAGCAAGTTATGCTGTGGCCAACTACTGTCAGATACCAGCTCAATATATCAAATATGCCAAAACGAAGTGAGTTGCTTTTGGCAAATGTTCTTCAGACAATCAAATGGCTAATTCTAACTCCATTCAACAAATGAACTCATCTAATTGGCTGTGGTTTATCTGGGGGCTATTCATCATGGCAGATTTAAGAGGACTACATAAAAGTTCAATGTTCTAATCTATAGGAACACTTCCATGATAGTGATTTTTAACTTTGCCCTCTATTTCCAAAGCTAAACTCACTTCTTCATTCCACGCTGCGTGATTAATTTGGGGCTTCAATAAGAGTACTTTCTGGAGCAGATCATAGGGCTACTAGAAAAAAATTTTGGCCACACCTACACGAAAAGGTGGGTCTGCCTGTAGCCCACCTTGCACCAAGGTGGGATAGCGTCTTCTATTTAGGCAGAAATACAAAACAAGCACAAGCTACCACACAGGATAGTAAGGTTGTTGTTTAAAACAAACAAACAAACATAAAAGCCCTATGACACTTCCTCAGCAAAGTCCATCTCAAACCATTTAACCAATCTTTTAAGAAACTGGACCAAGATTCAGATAAAGAGTAATGGTTAAGGCAATTATTTCCCAAACCACATAATAACTGATCTGTTTTTGAAAGATGGCTTTGATGGTCAAAGTGAAATACAAATATATCCCTGCCTCTGAGAGAATCCAAAGAATACACACATTGATATATTAAAAACTAATTAGTCTAGTAGTGAATTCTGTCTAACCCAGCATTCCACAAATGTGTCTACCTAGAATCCCCTTTTCCCACCCAGAAAGAATTTTGCACGAACAGTAATTTTGGACTTCCCGTTTTAACAGGAATCTGAGCCATCCATTTTAATGTCATTGCCAGCACTAGTAATTTACAGAGCTAAACCAACTGCTTTGTTCTTCATGAAAATTCCTTCACTGAATTTGAAGTTTATCAAGCTGCTTTTGGAGAAAATATTCTATTCAACATTTTTATGTAAAAGACCCATAGAATTATTTTAAAGGTTTTTCTCCTACATATTTGAAAAACTAAGACAATGGGAAAATAAATTATTTCAGCTGTACACAAAATGGCAGGCAGAGACTTTCACAGCTGCCTCTAACCTATAGCTTCCGAAAGAATTCATGACTACTTACCTATACCAAAAAGAAAGTAAATAGACTACATTTGAATCTAAAAAATAAGCAGAAATGTTTGCAAAGTAGCTGTATTATTTATCAGTGTCTATGGCATGGTAAAACTTAACAATTTTCAATGGAAGTCCAGGAAAATTAAGTGCCAGAATCAAAGAGAAGCAAGCTTTAACACACACACACACACACACACACACACACACACCCGCCAAACCAAGATGTGCTACTACAGATCTAAATACAAAAATCAAGAAGGCTGGGATAAAAGAAATGACAACATGCAAAAAAAAAAAGTAAACTTAGCCCAAGTGACCAGAAAAAAGCTGGCACTCTCCCTACTCTATCCTAGGGGGTTCAAAGGTAGGCACAGGACCCAGGACCGGCCAATCAATCACAGCTGTCCTGGGACTTCCCAAGAAAAGAGAAAGGCAGAACTGTACTCTAGGATCCTTAGCTAGTCTTGAGCTGCTGGACACTCCCCTTGCTATCATGAGGGGAAAGGCTTTTCAGGAGACATCAACAGAGGAGAGCAGAACTGAGGAGATCATTTAACTCCTGGGTCAAGTAGTGCTTAACTCTGTGATGTTCTTTTAACTTGCAACTGAAGGAGACCTGGTTAATCAGCAGTACTGATGATCACACTAAAGGTGGGGAAAGGTAAAAGTCACTTGCTCATTCCTTTAACAAATATCATGAACAAAAATCTGCATGAGACAAAACGATGCTCTGTTTAAAAATTACACACAACCATTCACAATCATTAACACACAATGATTCACAACCGTTACTTTTAGTTGCTTTTCTTATACGTTAAAAAAAGCTCTAATTAGTGTACAATTTATGTCTTCTTGTTACTAACAAGCGCTCTCCACCCCACTGTTGCATATTTATTGTCTAATGAATACACACTGGCCCATCAAGTGTTATTCCTATACTGGACTTAGCCAATCCCCTATTGCTGGGGATTGGTGCTTACAAAGTTCTATTCTTAAAATATTAGGAGGAAAATCTTCATGTACATAGTGTTTTAAAATAATGGTTTTATCTCCTTAGCAAAGATCTTCGGAAGTGGAATGACTAAGCCAAAAGGTTAGATCACTTTCACGGCTCCATGTACAATGCTAAATTGCTTCCTAAAGAAGGTGGGGGGCACATTAGGGTATAATGCTACCAATCATGACATTTTGAGTTCCTACCCTTGCTTTGGATACTTGAAAAAAAAAAAAATTCCTACTGATATGAATGAGGAACCTCACTGTAGATCTAATTTGTATTTCTTTTGATTACACAGTTTGACCATTTTCCCACAGTTATCAGTGTCATTTCCACTTTGGTGAGTTGGCCTATCATTTGAATGTACTGTAAACACCAGGGCCCTACTGCTGTCAGTTTGCATGAGGTTTTCAGAAAATATTAATCTTTTGTTTATAGCCTATATAACTAACAATTTTCTATATAACTTGCACTTTTTGCTAATGAAAAATACCACATCACTATCTTATAGAATGGACATGTGAGCCATTAGACAGTAAACTCATACATACACACAATATTTCTGCACTTCCCATTAACTATCTTCCCAAGAGCCTAAGGAGACTATGATAAAACCTACCACACTCTTCACTATCACAAAGGTAAGACTGCCGACTATTAAGCAAAGCTTTACCACCCACCATCCCTCTCATCCCTCTCCCCACCACATGCACACACAGTAATTTAGAGACTTCAGGAAATTACTGTGCATTCAGGAAATTACATGGATTCTTCTGAAAGTTATTTCTTTAGAAACCTCTAAGAATGTTTTACCCAGGAGAAATATTCTTGAGCTCATGATTAGGGGTTATGATTAAAACTGTATTTTAAGACCCATCATTTTTGTATTATCAATTTAAATTGCAACTTATTTGACAGCATGATAGGTCGATGTAGAAAAAGTATGATTAAAAAAAAATTAAACTCGGTCTTAATGTAAACATTCCTCAGAGGAAACCTGTAAAACACCACCGACACTGAATACTGTTTTTCCTCCAATCTAAGATTCTACCAGTTGTTAAGATCCATCTCAATTGCAGTTGTTAAAAGTGTGAAAACATAGGCAACTTAGAACAAATGAAATGCATTACTGAAGGCTAAAAGTGTTAAAACTATGCTATCAAACTGTCGATAAATGATTTTTCCTTGTTAAAATATTAGAGGGAGAGGGAAGTGACCAAGAAAGCATCTGACAGAAGCAGCATATTTCAGAAAGCGATTAATATCAACATATTGGTTCCAATATCTTCCAAAGAAACAGGCGACGTCAGCAGTTTCTGGGCAGCTGCTGAGCACCAGTTTACTTAACGGTAACCACTGCGTTTACTGACCTGCCCGAGCATCCCTACAGTGCACAGTGTAGTAGCTTTATGGCTCATGATACAAACATTACAATCTTTACAATTACCATGTAAACTGATGATTTCATCTCTTTGAGTCCACACTTGCCACCGCAGTCAGGGAGTTCCTGCCAGCCAGCCCTGAGCTGGGCTGCCTCACCAGCGGGTACACAGCAGGCTCCTGCACCTGCCAGGCTACTGCTCACCCAAGCCTTGATCCTGCTTTCCTAGCTTCTGACAATCCTGGCTTCCAAACTTCCCAGCTCTGGTTTCCAACTGCTTCTGTACCTGCCTCTACCCTGGTTCTCAGTTTTGCCTTATTTTAATCCTCAATCAGTGTTACAGTGATCATGACTGAGAGGTGACACATAGGTAAGTACACCTGGCTTTATATATTTCTAAAGAGTACTTTACTCAGTTTCTTGGACTTTTAAGAACCTTTCTGGGTTGCAAGTTACCTTCATTTCATTTCACGTTATGCAGTGTTACTGTTTTAACTCTTAAGTTTTATTACTTTCATACACTAAACCAACAACAACAAAAAAGGGTGAGAAAAAAGGTAGTATTCCAAAGAAGCTCACATAATGTCAACAATAAATTCTGTTCCTATATGCCATGCATTTGGAATTTACAGTCCTACTCTCTATCAATACTCATTTTTAAAACCTTGGACAACTCAATTTATACCTAAGAGAAGAATTCCTACACTACCTAACTCAGAACATGGTGAGAATCAAATGAAATGCAAGAGCAATCTATATACTACAGCCTATTTTAGACCCTTATTAATATCGCTTTTTTGTTCAAGCCACTGTTGGCTCTCACCTGAGCCACCGCACCAGCCTCCTAACTGGTCTCCCTCTCTGCTTCCTTCCACCCTTACAGTCTATTCTCACACAGTAGCTGGTCTGATCTCCCTCCACCCTCTCTACCCCCCTTCCCTTTTTCTAAGAATTAACATCATTCCCCTGCATAGAATCCTTCAATGGTTTCCCATGACAATTAGACTAAAATTCATATTTTTCTGTCAAGGCCCACTAGGCATACAAGGTCTTAATCCCCCATATTCCTCCTGGCATTCATTCACTCAGCTGCAGCCACCCATCTTTCTGTCCTTGGCACGCATCAAGCATATTCCCTTCTTAGGAACTGCACAGAAGCCTCTTCTCCCACAGCCTCACATGGCTCTCTTAGGACTGCTCATGGGTCGCTTAAGGAGAGAAGCTGTCTTTAACCACCCCTTGTAAAACTGTCCTCCTCCCCAGCCCATTACACCTTCATTTTCTTTCTTAGTGTTCTCACCTGATGTTATTCTTGTGTCGTCAGCCCCCAGGCACCTCTAGAAAGTAAGGACCTGAGTTAGGATACGGGTTTTGTCTTGTCTAACCACTGTTTGTCCTGCCTCTGGAATGGTGCCTAATAATCATGTTTCAGTGTACCCAAAACCAGTTAAGTTTCTCCCAATTTTCCCACATCATCTAAGATTTCTTCTAATGCTCTCTTTTGATGTGTTTGTCACCTAAGACCAGAGTTAATTTCAGATCTCTTAGAGTAGTAGTTTAGTTACTCAGAATCAAAGACACAAGACAGGTTACCAAGAACCACGAAAACCTAAAAGAGGAAATCTAATGTTCAGTGAAAAATCAATGGTAACTTTAATTTGGGAAAAGAACATTTAATGTTAAAATACCTTTACTACAAAATGACTCACCCTATGAATTTAATGAAGTCGTAAGACAAAGTGTACAATCAGAATGCTATAGGGAAGTATCAATACAATGCATCAGTTTTTATCTGTGTCCCCTGAATAAAGCATTATAATGGGATTATAAAAGATGCTCAACCATAAAGGCTGGGTAAATGAATTATGCTCCAACCATTCGATGGCACAGTAAACAGTTGGTAAAAGGCAGGCTGTAGAGCTATGCGCAGTTGCATGGAAATACATCACCCTGGAGCACTCTCTAGGTGTCAGCACAGTTCCAGGAGCTTCATGTCGTTACTTTTCTTTATAACAGAAAGTTACAAAGTGGCACAGAAAGAACAATCCCATCTTTGTAAAATAAACACAATGTTATGTTTATATGCATACAAAAGGTTCAGGAAGAATCAACACCAAAATAGTAATAAAAATTCTGGATATTCTGAGTGTGAGTGAAGGACTTTTCTGTGTTTTCTAAATCTTTTACATCAAATGTTTATTAATACTGTCACCAAAAAAAGGAAAGATCTGTCGCTCAGAGGTTTTTCCACATCATATTGCCAATTCCTTCCCTACCCACTCTTCAGGGGGATGGGAGGTAGGGGTCACTTGAGAGAGCACCTTTCACCAGAAAATTAGCAAAGCTCCTAAGGTCAGAACATAAAGGCTGTATGAAAAGTTGATGAATAAAAATAAAATCAGATAATAGGACCGTAGCATCTTATTTTCTATTATGACACTACCATCAGTTATATTAGATATACTGTTAAAGACAAAGTAGTAAACAATTCTTTTGAGTCTATCTGAAATCTATACTACGTTCTTAGGAGTTACTTTTTTGAGATGGCTTGAAGAAATCATGTTCTTCTCCAATGTTTCTGAAGAACAAGACAGAGCATCATTTATGTACGATTTTCTCTAAGTAACCAAATAATTCTTCACTGTAGAAAAGCCAAAATGTTTTATATCTGAGTAGGTATTTCTCAGTTTCCAGGGAAACTGATACAAAATTGTCTGAAATAAAGACATTAAGAGCAAACTTCCAATGTGCCTGTGCTTTATATTTGGTGTTCTGACCTTGTTTCTATGGAAACTTAATTAATAGGCAAATGCTGAAATTGAGGTTTCTCTTATCACTTTATTGAATGCCCCCCCCCCAAAAAGACAAATTGAAATGAAATTTTAACAATCATGTTAAACATAAAAAGGTAAATTCTGTACTCATGAACTCTATTTTTCCAGTTCCTGATTTAGCACTCCTTCCTTATCATACATAGTCGTATGCTAAATGCTTAGTACCTTACCTGCCCGCTTACCAGCTTCCCCTAATGTCCCTCTGTCCAGGGCATTCTCGGCTTCAACTGGATTTCACCAGAACAAACTCTTTAAATTATATCAACGTGTTTACCTGACTGATAAATTTAGGCTATTTCATGACTTCTACTTTTATTCATATCCATTGCAATGTATGTACAGACAGAGAATGGAGAGGTAAATGTTGCTTCTGAGTTGTGTACAATAAACTGGAATGGCAATAATCAAAACTGGAGTATGCTGAGATAGGCCTAACTTATGGATAAATTATAAAATATAAGGTGCACTCTAAACAGTTTCTTAAGCATCCCAAGAACTGAATTTGGCATATCTACCACCTCCCAAGTCTGTCTCTTTTGTTCAGTAAAGGTCCAATTTTCGTCTCTCATCCTACATTAGCCAACTACTAACTGTTTTTAAAAATCATTTAGAGGCTTACCTTATAGCAACAAGCAGAGCAGTTTTCACAAGTACTTACATGCTTTGTGTTTAAAGCTACAATTAATTCACATAATTTGTTCATTCTTTCACAATATCTAACTATTCTGAAAAGGGAGTACTTTCCACTTACAAAGCCACGTCCATCATAAGGGTGAATCCACAGGCTTAATTATTCTAACTTTTAAAGAAATTAAATAAACCCAACTAAAATTTAAATAGAAGAGCTGTAAGACATTTCGTCTATGAAATAATGAAATAATCTCTGGCATTTAAATGAAACAAATGGGCCAGTGGGGCTTTAACATCTTTATGATACAATGTTTTATACTTCAAAGAACAGTCTTTATTAAAGTGCCACTATGCTACCCAGAAATTTTTTTTTTTAACCTAGAGCCATCCCTTTCCAAAATTCTAGAGGCAAAAATCAAACATTTCCTCTCTTCTCTCTCTCCTCTCCTCCCCGACAACACCCACCCCCAGCCACTTAGCCTTCAGAACTTTTACCTGAACATTCTTAAAGTTAAATAGTATTCTACTGGGGGGGGGGGGCGGAGGAGGGAGCCATGGAGACATTTTTCTGCAGGATGGATGTGGTATGTTAACTCCCAAACCTTTATATTACAAATGACAATCTGAATTTGTTTTTTCTCCTTTGAAACTTCTGTCCAGCAGTCTCAGGAACCACCTCACCGCTCCCTTAGAACAGGCAACGTGCAAAAGAAGTCGGTTAAGGCTGTGCAGCTGAAGACATACTTGTGTCAAAGTGGGAATTTAAAAGTAATCAGAACTCCATGGGGTCTCCTTTGGTAAAGAAAAAAAACCCAACAACTATTCTCTGCAGCCGTGGCAGTAACGTTTCACACCGTTCACAGTTATTTTAAGCCCCTCTCCCACCATTTTCTTTCCTATCGTGTTCAAATTATAGTTAGAAGGGATAAAGTAGCTTCTATCAGGGCGACTGAAAACATTAAAATCCAAAGAATTTTAGTTAAGAACACCATACTGACTCTGTCCATCTCTATTTTGAATTTAAATGACAAGTCCTCTAATGTTTGTCTTAATTGTCTCGAGTATCAACTACCTTAACGAATAGAAGTCTATCATCAGGCCCTTACCTAGTTCCTTCGCTTAGGTACCATCTGGATAGGGAGACGGAATGGATACGCCGAAGTTAGAGTATTTAAGTTTTCATTAAGAAAAGAGAGAATACACCAGAAAGTCTCTGCTAAGTCCCACGAGATGTTAAATAGAACCACGAACAGGAAGGGCCACGGATTGGAGGGTCTCAGGCCGGGCTGGGAAATGGGAACGGGGGAAAGAATTGGGCATTCGGGTAGGGAAGAGGGAAGGAGACTGGCCGGACGCGACTGGTAAAGAATAAGGGGTGGGGATGCCAAGCAGAGCCAGCCTTCGTCCCCGGTGCCCAGCCCTGGGAGAGCCAACTCCGGGCAAGAAGGAGCCCTAGGTGGCGTCTCCCTCCCGGGGGACCCTGGGGGCGGCGGAGGCCAGAGGTAAGCCCGAGAGCAGACGGCGCCGACCCCGCGAGGGGCGAGGCGCGCCCGCCGCTTCTTACCTTCGGGCATCTCCCGGTCGCTGATGTGCTGCAGGTGGTGGCCTTCGCCACCTGCGAAATCCAACTCGGCGGGTTCCACGGTAGCCGCCGCCGGAGCTACTGCCACCGCGTTCCCGGCCGCCGCCTTGTAGACCTCAAACTCGTAGTCCGGCTTCGCTGACCCCCTGCGCCGGCCCACCTTGGGGCTGGCATTGGGGCACAGGCAACAAGACAGCGAGTTCCCCATGGGGCGCCTTCACTCCTCGCCGCCGCCGCCTCCGCTCGTCCCCCGACTCCGCTGAGCTCAGAAGCCGCCCCCTCCCCCAACAATGGCGCGGCGGGCACTGGCAGCCCCGGGCTATGCCGGGGCTGTGCCGCACATGCAGACGCGACTTCGCCCGCCGCTCTCCTGTCCGCCCAGCCGCCGGGCCCCGGGCAGGGGCCCGGCCCCGGCCGCACCCCCGCCGCCGCCGCCTCCCCGGAGCCAACTAGTCTGTGAGGGCGGTGACCAGACCGGCTTATTTAAAAGGGGTGGGAACCAGACAAGCGCTGAGACGCGCAACCACTGCAGGGAGAGAGCGCAGCCGGAGCTCCTCGTCCTTCCGCCGCCGCCTCCCAACTGAAAGTAGCTAGCTCGGCCGGCCCTTGCCTACCGGAATGTGTCCTTCGGTCACCTGGTTACGACGGACCAATCACGACCAGAGTTCCCTCAGAGCGCAGGCATGTGACTCACAATGCCCCGCCCCCGCCCGCGGCTGCCCCGCCCCCCGAGCGGCACGCCCCGGACTCTGGTTTCCATTCATCTCTCGCGCTCCGAGCTTTCCGGTCCTGTGGGAAGCGCCGCGTTTGTTTTTTTTTTTGTTTGTTTGTTTTTTTGTTTTTTTTTTTGTTTTTTTATACTGCAGGTTCTTATTAGGCATCAGTTTTATACACATCAGTGTATACATGTCAATCCCAATCCCCCAATTCAGCACACCACCATCCCCACCTCACCGCAGTTTTCCCCCCTTGGTGTCCATATGTCCATTCTCTACATCTGAGTCTCAACTTCTGCCCTGCAAACTGGCTCATCTGTACCATTTTTCTAGGTTCCACATACATGCATTAATATACGATATTTGTTTTTCTCTTTCTGACTTACTTCACTCTGTATGACAGTCTCTAGATCCATCCACGTCTCAACAAATAACTCAATTTTGTTCCTTTTTATGGCTGAGTAATATTCCATTGTATATATGTACCACATCTTCTTTATCCATTCGTCTGTTGATGGGCATTTAGGTTGCTTCCATGACCTGGCTATTGTAAATAGTGCTGCAATGAACATTCGGGTGCATGTGTCCTTTTGAATTACGGTTTTCTCTGGGTATATGCCCAGTAGTGGGATTGCTGGGTCATATGGTAATTCTATTTTTAGTTTTTTAAGGAACCTCCATATTGTTCTCCATAGTGGCTGTATCAATTTACATTCCCACCAACAGTGCAAGAGGGTTCCCTTTTCTCCACACCCTCTCCAGCATTTGTTGTTTGTAGATTTTCTGATGATGCCCATTCTAACAGGAGTGAGGTGATACCTCATTGTAGTTTTGATTTGCATTTCTCTAATAATTAGTGATGTTGAGCATCTTTTCATGTGCTTCGTGGCCGTCTGTATGTCTTCTTTGGAGAAATGTCTATTTAGGTCTTCTGCCCAGTTTTGGATTGGGGTGTTTGTTTCTTTGATATTGAGCTGAATGAGCTGTTTATATATTTTGGAGATTAATCCTTTGTCAGTTGATTCATTTGCAAATATTTTCTCCCATTCTGAGGGTTGTCTTTTCGTCTTGTTTATGGTTTCCTTTGCTGTGCAAAAGCTTTGAAGTTTCATTAGGTCCCACTTGTTTATTTTTGTTTTTATTTCCATTACTCTAGGAGGTGGATCAAAAAAGATCTTGCTGTGATTTATGTCAAAGAGTGTTCTTCCTATGTTTTCCTCTAAGAGTTTTATAGTGTCCAGTCTTATATTTAGGTCTCTAATCCATTTTGAGTTTATTTTTGTGTATGGTGTTAGGGAGTATTCTAATTTCATTCTTTTACATGTAGCTGTCCAGTTTTCCCAGCACCACTTATTGAAGAGACTGTCTTTTCTCCATTGTATATCTTTGCCTCCTTTGTCATAGATTAGTTGACCATAGGTGCGTGGGTTAATCTCTGGGCTTTCTATCTTGTTCCATTGATCTATGTTTCTGTTTTTGTGCCAGTACCATATTGTCTTGATTACTGTAGCTTTGTAGTATAGTCTGAAGTCAGGGAGTCTGATTCCTCCAGCTCCATTTTTTTGCCTCAAGACTGCTTTGGCTATTTGGGGTCTTTTGTGTCTCCATACAAATTTTAAGATGATTTGTTCTAGCTCCGTAAAAAATGCCATTGGTAATTTGATAGGGATTGCATTGAATCTGTAGATTGCTTTGGGTAGTATACTCATTTTCACAATGTTGATTCTTCCAATCCAAGAACATGGTATATCTCTCCATCTGTTGGTATCATCTTTAATTTCTTTCATCAGTGTCTTATAGATTTCTGCATACAGGTCTTTTGTCTCCCTAGGTAGGTTTATTCCTAGGCATTTTATTCTTTTTGTTGCAATGGTAAATGGGAGTGTTTCCATAATTTCTCTTTCAGATTTTTCATCATTAGTGTATAGGAATGCAAGAGATTTCTGTGCATTAATTTTGTAACCTGCAACTTTACCATATTCATTAATTAGCTCTAGCAGTTTTCTGGTGGCAGTTTTAGGATTCTCTATGTATAGTATCATGTCATCCGCAAACAGTGACAGTTTTACTTCTTCTTTTCCAATTTGTATTCCTTTTATTTCTTTTTCTTCTCTGATTGCCGTGGCTAGGACTTCCAGAACTATGTTGAATAATAGTGGTGAGAGTGGACGTCCTTGTCTCGTTCCTGATCTTAGAGGAAATGCTTTCAGTTTTTCACCATTGAGAATGATGTTTGCTGTGGGTTTGTCATATATGGCCTTTATTATGTTGAGGTAGGTTCCCTCTATGCCCACTTTCTGGAGAGTTTTTATCAGAAATGGGTGTTGAATTTTGTCAAACGCTTTTTCTGCATCTATTGAGATGATCATATGGTTTTTATTCTTCAATTTGTTAATATGGTGTATCACATTGATTGATTTGCGTATATTGAAGAATCCTTGCATCCCTGGGATAAATCCCACTTGATCGTGATGTATGATCCTTTTAATGTGTTGTTGGATTCTGTTTGCTAGTATTTTGTTGAGGGTTTTTGCATCTATATTCATCAGTGATATTGGTCTGTAATTTTCTTTTTTTGTAGTGTCTTTGTCTGGTTTTGGTATCAGGGTGATGGTGGCCTCATAGAATGAGTTTGGGAGTCTTCCTTCTTCTGCAATTTTTTGGAAGAGTTTGAGAAGGATGGGTGTTAGCTCTTCTCTAAATGTTTGATAGAATTCACCTGTGAAGCCATCTGGTCCTGGACTTTTGTTTGTTGGAAGATTTTTAATCACAGTTTCAATTTCATTACTTGTGATTGGTCTGTTCATATTTTCTGTTTCTTCCTGATTCAGTCTTGGAAGGTTATACCTTTCTAAGAATTTGTCCATTTCTTCCAGGTTGTCCATTTTATTGGCATAAAGTTGCTTGTAGTAGTCTCTTAGGATGTTTTGTATTTCTGCGGTGTCTGTTGTAACTTCTCCTTTTTCGTTTCTGATTTTATTGATTTGAGTCCTCTCCCTATTTTTCTTGATGAGTCTGGCTAATGGCTTATCAATTTTGTTTATCTTCTCAAAGAACCAACTTTTAGTTTTATTGATCTTTGCTATTGTTTTCTTTGTTTCTATTTCATTTATTTCTGCTCTGATCTTAATGATTTCTTTCCTTCTGCTAACTTTGGGTTTTGTTTGTTCTTCTTTCTCTAGTTTCTTTAGGTGTAAGGTTAGATTGTTTACTTGAGATTTTTCTTGTTTCTTTAGGTAGGCTTGTATAGCTATAAACTTCCCTCTTAGAACCGCTTTTGCTGCATCCCATAGGTTTTGGGTCGTCGTGTTTTCATTGTCATTTGTCTCTAGGTATTTTTTTATTTCCTGTTTGATTTCTTCAGTGATCTCTTGGTTATTTAGTAACGTATTGTTTAGCCTCCATGTGTTTGTCTTTTTTACGTTTTTTTCCCTGCAATTCATTTCTAATCTCATAGCGTTGTGGTCAGAAAAGATGCTTGATATGATTTCAATTTTCTTAAATTTACTGAGGCTTGATTTGTGACCCAAGATGTGATCTATCCTGGAGAATGTTCCGTGCGCACTTGAGAAGAACGTGTAATCTGCCGTTTTTGGATGGAATGTCCTATATATATCAATTAAATCTATCTGGTCTATTGTGTCATTTAAAGCTTCTGTTTCCTTATTTATTTTCATTTTGGATGATCTGTCCATTGGTGTAAGTGAGGTGTTAAAGTCCCCCACTATGATTGTGTTACTGTCGATTTCCTCTTTTATAGCTGTTAGCAGTTGCCTTATGTATTGAGGTGCTCCTATGTTGGGTGCATATATATTTATAATTGTTATATCTTCTTCTTGGATTGATCCCTGGATCATTATGTAGTGTCCTTCCTTGTCTCTTGTAACATTCTTTATTTTAAAGTCTATTTTATCTGATATGAGTATAGCTACTCCAGCTTTCTTTTGATTTCCATTTGCATGGACTATCTTTTTCCATCCCCTCACTTTCAGTCTGTATGTGTCCCTAGGTCTGAAGTGGGTCTCTTGTAGACAGCATATATATGGGTCTTGTTTTTTAATCCATTCAGCCAGTCTATGTCTTTTGGTTGGGGCATTTAATCCATTCACGTTTAAGGTAATTATCGATATGTATGTTCCTATGACCATTTTCTTAATTGTTTTGGGTTTGTTTTTGTAGGTCCTTTTCTTCTCTTGTGTTTCCCACTTAGAGAAGTTCCTTTAGCATTTGTTGTAGAGCTGGTTTGGTGGTGCTGAATTCTCTTAGCTTTTGCTTGTCTGTAAAGCTTTTGATTTCTCCATCGAATCTGAATGA
This sequence comes from Balaenoptera acutorostrata, assembly GCF_949987535.1. Lineage (NCBI taxonomy): Eukaryota > Metazoa > Chordata > Mammalia > Artiodactyla > Balaenopteridae > Balaenoptera > Balaenoptera acutorostrata. Next base: position 176,088,126 of record NC_080064.1, on the reverse strand, counting down.
GATCCTTGCCGGGTAGAGTAATCTTGGTTGTAGGTTCTTCCCTTTCATCACTTTAAGTATATCATGCCACTCCCTTCTGGCTTGCAGAGTTTCTGCTGAGAAATCAGCTGTTAACCTTATGGGAGTTCCCTTGTATGTTATTTGTCGTTTTTCCCTTGCTGCTTTCAGTAATTTTTCTTTGTCTTTAATATTTGCCACTTTGATTACTATGTGTCTCGGCGTGTTTCTCCTTGGGTTTATTCTGTATGGGACTCTCTGCGCTTCCTGGACTTGGGTGGCTATTTCCTTTCCCATGTTAGGGAAGTTTTCGACTATAATCTCTTCAAATATTTTCTCTGGTCCTTTCTCTCTCTCTTCTCCTTCTGGGACCCCTATAATGCGAATGTTGTTGCGTTTAATGTTGTCCCAGAGGTCTCTTAGGCTGTCTTCATTTCTTTTCATTCTTTTTTCTTTAGTCTGTTCTGCAGCAGTGAATTCCACCATTCTGTCTTCCAGGTCACTTATCCGTTCTTCTGCCTCAGTTATTCTGCTATTGATTCCTTCTAGTGTAGTTTTCATTTCAGTTATTGTATTGGTCATCTCTGTTTGTTTGTTCTTTAATTCTTCTAGGTCTTTGTTAATCATTTCTTGCATCTTCTCAATCTTTGCCTCCACTCTTATTCCGAGGTCCTGGATCATCTTCACTATCATTATTCTGAATTCTTTTTCTGGAAGGTTGCCTATCTCCACTTCATTTAGTTGTTTTTCTGGGGTTTTTTCTTGTTCCTTCATCTGGTACATAGCCCTCTGCCTTTTCATCTTCTCTGTCTTTCTGTAACTGTGGGTTTTGGTCCACAGGCTGCAGGATTGTAGTTTTTCTTGCTTCTGTTCTCTGCCCTCTGGTGGTTGAGGCTATCTAAGAGGCTTGATGGGAGGCTCTGGTGGTGGGTAGAGCTGACTGTTGCTGTGGCGGTCAGAGCTCAGTAAAAACGCCGCGTTTGTTAATCGAAGCCGTCCTGAGTCAGTGGGCTCTGTAGAAAGCCCCTGTTCGTAAAATGCCAGTTCAGTTAGCAACTCGGTTTCACCGGGTCGACAGTTGACTCATTTGATGTATCGCTCAACGAACTTAGTTTCACCCCAATTTTTGACCGTTTTTTATAACTGAATGCTCCTCCTGTCTTGCCTTCCAAAGAGTGTTAGTTTCCGCCTACAGTTTAACCATAGCAACCCCCGGGGCCCTGGTCCTACTCTCAATAAAGAGCTGTGGCTGTGTCTTGAATGAGACTCGAGGACACATCACCCCTCCACTTCCTCATCAGTAAATTAGGTACCGAACTCCTCCCTCCCACCTCTGAGGCGCTGGGATTCAGCAACTCGCTTTTCTCGCCTGTTTCTCTCTTCCACGGCAGGAGTTTCCAGGTTTCCCTACTTTAGCCAACAACAACGCATAAAGCACGATTTTCTCATACAAACTTGAGAGTCACAAAGTGAAGTACCACGGTCTTGATTTGATGAAGATGATAACGATAGTTAACATTTGGCAAACACTATGCGCCCGCCCCCGTTCCAAGTGAGGTACTCATTTAACCCTCGGGAACAAAATCCTCAGAAACCTTCATTTTACAGATTTTACAGAAGCTAAGTAACGTTCCCAAGGTCACATGATTGCTCAGGGGTGTGGCCAGGATTTGATCCCTGATTGTGTGGATCCCCAAAGGCACCTTATTGTGATCATGAGAAAATAAAGGTAGAAGTCAAATTTGGTTGGAAGTGGCATAGTGTATCAGGATTTTCTTTTTTTAAGGAGGAGCAATTTTTTGATGTGGATTTTAAAATACTTTCCCTTCATTCAACATTGATTAGTCCCTCCTACATGCCAGGCACCCGTGTGTGAAAAATAGTCCTGCCCTCAGTGACCTCAGGCACGGTGAGAAAACAAAGGCTTAGAAAGCCCAATAGTCTGAGGTCACACTGCTGCAAAGTACTTAAACCTGAAATTCAAACCTAGATCTATTAACCCCAAGTAGATGCTGGGGTAAAGAGCTTGGTTTTCTTCCCAGAAACATGAGAGCCATTGAATGTTGTGAAGTTAAGGAGTCACTATCAGGTGGTTTGTAGTGAGGTCACGCTTGAGAATAAGTAGGACTGATGGAAGCAACAAAACCCATTAAGAGACTTTATATTCATCTAAGAGAGGAGTGAGGGTTCAAACTAAAGGCAGTGGCAGAGATTGGAGTGGAGGGAAAGGATCTGAGGTCATTTGGGAGGTAGAATAGAAGTGCTCAGTGACTAGATATGGAGCGGGAAGGGGAAAAGAGAAGCAAAAATGGCTGCTAGGGTTCTGGCTTAGGGAACTATGTAGAGTGTGGTTACTTTTTCTTAGATAGTGCAGGAAAAGGAAGAGGTTTGGGAAGGAAGATCATTTTGGCTTCTGTTAAGCGGAACATGGAAATGGAGCTCTCTGGTTGAAAGTAAGCCTCTGCAGGCTAAGTCCATTTTGTGATATCCCAACTTATGTTTTCAAAAATAACACATTAAATCAATTTAAAAATGTGATTGGGGAAATTCCCTAATGTTGACAGCTAAGAATATCACATTTTTCATGGAGCAACTTGGAATCTATGGTTTTAGTAAATGAGGCATCCTATGTAAAATAAAACTGGTAAATGAGAGCTCTACCCACCACCAGAGCCTCCCATCAAGCCTCTTAGATAGCCTCAACCACCAGAGGGCAGACAGCAGAAGCAAGAAAAACTACAATCCTGCAGCCTGTGGACCAAGAAACACAGTTAGAGAAAGATAGACAAGATGAAAAGGCAGAGGGCTATGTACCAGATGAAGGAACAAGAAAAAACCCCAGAAAAACAACTAAATGAAATGGAGATAGGCAACTGCCGCAGACCGGCTGCAGAAAGCTAGAAGTTCCTGGCGGTGAGGGGTAAGGAACTGAAAAGCACCAGTATGGGGTCAGAAGGGCCAAGACAACTGATGGTTGCAAGGCAAGTTTATTCAAAGAGCATGAATGTATATATAGGTTTAGTACGGAACCAATATCAGACAATACATCAGTAAACCTTGTATTTCCACATAATTCCCTCGCCACTATCTATGCGCCACTATCTATGCACCACTATCTATGCACCACTATCTATGCGTCAGCATGCCTTATGGGCCATTCTTTGGAGATACAGACTTCCCCCTCAGGGCAGCACGTCCTTCTTCTGGGGAACAACCAGGGGCTCTTAGATGCAGAGCAGGCACCTGGAGCGAAACTAGCCGCAAGCCATTTTCCTTTTTTACGCTCAATACCGCAGCGTCAGGAGTGCATACCAAGAGAAGTTCTCCGGAAAGCAGAAAGCTGAATAAGCTTACAGCTTGGGGGCCACCACAACAAATGGCACTCATAGTTGGCTCTTTCTGCATGTTTCTGACCCTCTGTTCTGGGGCAGCTCACTCTGGTGGGTCCTTCAGGGGAGGAGCTTGCCATGTGGTCACAGTCTTCGGCGTTGGGCTGAGAACTCTTAGACAGTAGAGCCCGTGGTGTCTGATTAGCTCTGCCCAGCCTCATGAGGAGAAGGGCCTGGCCTGCGTCTCCTGATGTTCCAAAGATGGCTCTCCTGAGGACAAAGCAGGACGGGCTGGAGGGCAGATGCCACTGGTAGAAAGAGCTGTGGCCAGAAGGGGTTTTGCATAGTAATCCAGTACTTGGTCCATTTTCATTCTCCTGCCGTTCAGAGGCCTGGCCCCCGGGTCTGCTTTCACTGTGCTGTTAGTGTCACAGAAACAATACTTTGAGTAAGGAAGAGAGAGCTACAAAGGCACAAAGATCTTTCATATTTGCTTTACACATGCCCTCCCCTGAGCTACCTGCAGACAGGTTGAATATGGGGATCTCTCAGAGCAGGTGCAATAGCAGACAAGGATAGATGGGGAAAGAGAGGGAGGGAGGGAGGAGGGGAGGGAGGAGGGGAGGGAGGGAAGGAGAGGAATGAAAAGTCCCGCTTCTGAGAAAAGAGTTCTTTACAGCCAGATCAAACACAAAACTAGAGGAGCAGCAAACAGGACGATTTTTATTCTCATTCAACTCTCACAGGAGATAGGAACGCACATGCTAAAACAGCATTTGCCGGTGTAAGAGCTCACAGTTTTCCACAAAGTCTTTACCCGACAGGATTGTGCAGTTGAGTTGATCTACAAGTGGTTCATAAAGAGCTCCCCCCTCACCCCGCCACACACACGGAAAAGCCAAGTTTCATAACGCCATGACCCTGATCCCTGAAAAGCCCCCTGGAGGCTGACCGTCAGGCCTCCTGCCTGAAGGTGGTTCATCCCAGGGCGGCTGCAGGCTGCACGCGGGCTCAGTGTGCTCTGGCCACAGGCGGCTGTCCAAGCCCATGCAGCTGCTCTCCTCCCCGCCCAGGTGGGGGGACCCTCCAGGCCACCTGGGGTAGCGCTCCCTCTTGGGGACCCTAAGCATCCAACAGAACTGGAGGGGCCTGTGCTGGGCAACCAGCTGGCTGGAGGGAGGGCATAGCTGGTGTTCTGTCATGGTCTTCCTTGGCCCTTTGTTCTCCCAGCTCAAAGCTTTCGTGATGGAGAAGCCGTCCCCATCTTTAGGGGGAGATCTGGTCATTAGAGCCCGGGAGGAGGAAGCCCTTCGCTTCCTGCGGACCTTGCAGCTTTGATGTCACTTAGGTTTCTGTTGAACACCTGGATTTGGATGCAGTTGGAGGAGTGCACTTAGGGATTGGAAGTCATCCAGGAATTTCAAGCAATCAGATGCACCCGGAATGTTAGTAGTTTAAATCAAGGTTTGACAAATTACAGCTCATGGGCTAATCCAGCCCTCGTCCTATTTTTATACGGCCAGCAAGCTAAGAGTGGTTTCTATATTTTTAAAAAGTTGTAAAACAAACAAACAAGAATATGCAAGAGAGACATATATGACCTGCATAGCCTAAAATACTTACTATGTGTCCTTATGTGATTTACAGAATCAGCTTGCCAGCCCCTGGTAAATGAAGGAGCTAGAGATGATAAAACGTCTAAAGTTCACGAGGAAAGGTAAAGACAGTGAATCCCTGGTGGCAAGCATTCACCTTCACTGGAGAATGACACTAGCTGAGCAGGCGCGTGGCTCCCCGCTCACCTGACGGTGCCCGGCCTGCTTATTATAGGGCGACGAGGGCGAAGTTTCCTAGATGGAAACTGCACAACACGGAGGGATGTGATGGATAGTTTTATGTCGACTTGGCTGGGGCATGGTACCCAGATATTTGGTCAGTCGTAGCTGGATGTTGCTGTGATGTCATATTTCAGATGAGATTAACATTTAAACCAGGAGACTTTGAGAAAAGCAGATTGCCCGCCATAATCTGGTTGCATCTCATCCAATTAGTTGAAGGCCTTAAGAGAAAAAAGATTGACCAGCCCCCCCACCCCCCGGGGGAAAAGGGAATTCTGCAGCAGACGGTGTTTGGATGGTCTTTCAGCATCTCCAGCCCACCAACCCACCCTGCTGATTTTAGGCTGCCTAGCCTCTGCCATCACATGAATCAATTCCTTAAAATAACTCTCTCTCTCTCTGTCTCACACAAACACGCACACACATACACGCACATACCTACTCGTGTGTGTGTGTGTGTGTGTGTGTGTGTGTATTCTATTTCTCTGGAGAACCCTGACTACTACCAGGGGGCTGACCTATATACAAATCTTGATAAAAAACGCTCTCTGGTTACAAGCAAGGCCTCGGTGAGACTTGTTCCCATGGTACAAGTCCATCGAGGTCAATAAACAGCCCCAAATGTCTGCAAGTCAAACTAGACTCTGCTTTTTCTGTGTTTCCTAAGACTCCGCATGGGGCTGAAGACACACAGAAGTCAGGCTCCTGGCGGCCGCAACACTCTCTGCCCAGGGCTCCCCCCGCCCCGTTCTTTGGACACATCGCCAAGGCTCTGGAAGAGTACTCAGGGCAGGGCTCATATATGAGGGTCCCAAGGTTGGCGGCGGCCCTCTGGCTCTGATCACCAACTTTCCTCCCACTTAGGTAGTGCAGTGATGGAGACAAAACAGGGCTGGGCTGTCCTAGCTCAGGAGCCCGAAAGGAGACTCTGAGGCCGAGCTTAGCAAGCAGGAGTTTTCCTGGGCAGTGCTCTTGGGGCCAACACCTTTGCTGGGCGAGTGCGGGAAGCAGGGCTGGGCGGAGGGAGCAGGTGAGCCTCGATGCCACCCCGCAGAGGCATCCGGCAATCCTGCGGGGAGCTGTGCCGCTGGGAAGCCCTTCAGAGTTGTTCCCGTTACAGAGAGGGGGTCAGGCCTTCCTACCCACTCAGTGACCACTCGTCTCTCTCCCCAGCGAGGCTGCCCAGGAAGAGGATGTGGTCTTGGCTGCAGGCAATTCCCAGAGAGGACTGAGCTGTGAGCCAGAAGGTGTTGGGAGAACGGGAGACTCTGTCCTGGAGGGGAGTCTGAAGGAGGCAGCCGGCATTCACTACAGTGAGCTCAGCAAATAGCTTCCCAGTGGAGCCACCTTCCTTATCTGCAGCTCCACTTTCCCTGGGCTTCACCAACCTATGCAGACAGATGGGGTCCTAGCAGCGGAAACAGCCTGAATTTGCAGCACCTCCCTCAAATGAACGTAACTCAGATGCCTCCAGGTCTTACCCGCTGGCGTCTGTCAATGTCACATCTGTAGCACTGACCAAACCCACCATTTGTTTGATGAGCAGAGATTCCAGTGTTTGGGGCGGCAGATGAACTCTCCAGTCATTCCCTCTAGAAGCCCCTGGCAGAGTGGGCAGGGGAGAAGGTTTCACATACGATAGAACCACCGCCTCTATCTCCGGTCCAACCCTCCTTCTGTTCTGTGCACTCTCTTACTGAGCTGCACATGGGCTTCTAGCCATGCCTACTCATGCCCAATGCCTGGGCCACTTCTGACCATCTCACCCTCTTCTACCCCACCTCTGGCCAGCAGGAAATTTCCATCCTTGCCCTTCTCCTGGCCAGCTCCTGCAGAAGGGTTGCTGGGTTTCAAGTGACAGCTCTCTCATTGATGCCCCAGCCGGTCACCTTCCTGGATCACAGGGTCTTGTGGGGGGGGGGGGGGGGGCGTGGTCAGGCCAGCCTCAGGTCATATCTGGAATGTGTACACACATCTCAGGCCCTGCTGCCAAGGCTGATCCACGCTGCTGGACCTTTGCTACGGCCACTGTGACTTCCTCACCGAAGTCTCACTCCATCTTCCAAGTCACCCAACTTTGGGGAACCCATTCCATCAGATCGTTCTCTATGTCTGAACCCTGATTATGAGCTGGCTTTAAGTTTTTCCCACTAGACTCTTAGGATGTGTCTGAACATTTATTTTTCTGTCCAGAACTTTCCAAGAGAGTCGAGAAGCTTCCTCTCATTTCTTGACAATTGAAAAGTACCCACTCATGGCAAGCAGGGGAACTCTGAGGGGTTTTGCTATTTAATTCCAGAACCATACTAAGAGAATCATGACAACGTAGCCCAAAATGACAGCACACAAGACAACTGGTGTCCTTTCAAGGTCTGTTTGACAAAGGGATAGAAGAAATGCTTTGGAAATGCACATTTAAAAGTGTCCCACCTAGGGACTTCCCTGGCGGTCCAATGGTTATGACTCCATGCTTCCACTGCAGGGGGCACAGTTTCTATCCCTGGTCAGGGAACTAAGATCCCACATCCCATATGCCGCGTGGCGTGGCCAAAAAAAAAAAAGTGTCCCACCTACACTTGGATGATGGCCCAGCTCCACTGGTCACCCTCAGCATGATCTAGACTGGGATGACCACAGCTGTGTCGGTCAGAAGAGCTGGATTCTTACTCTGGCTTATCCTTTCTTTGCTGTGTGCACCTGTCCTACCTGGGCCTCAACTTTCTCATTTGTAAAATGGAGATACGGCAGCCTTGACTACCAGAGTGTAACCTTGGATGTCAAGTGAGGTGATGTCTGTGAAGAAATTTGTCAGGTATGAGTTACACAGATGTGGAGACCAAGATGGCTGTGAAACTCACTGCCTTCATCAAGAATGCCTGGGCCGAGGAGCCGGAACTGTCCCATCCTTCACCATTTGGGCCTCGCTATAATTCTGCCCACACTCGGCCCCTACACCATGTACAATGTCTTGGTCAACCAGGCCACACCCTACAGCCACCCAGAGCTCCTCCGAGATGATGGGAACGTGCTCAGTTACCCCCAGGACACCAAGGCCCAGCTTGGAGTGGAAGGAGGAAGTGTGAGCACCCCGTCCTCAGTGGCCCCCAATAAAAATGTGAAAACGGAATAAATAAATAAATTACACACAGAAAACAAACTAGTGAATATAACAAAAAAGAAACAGACTCACAGATACAGAGAAGAAACTAGTGGTTATTGGTGGGGAGAGGCAAGGGGGGGAGGGACAAGATAGGGGTAGGGGATTATGAGGTACAAACTACTGTGTATAAAGTAAGTAAGCTACAAAGATATATTGCGCAACACAGGGAATATAGCCAATATTTTATAATAACTATAAATGGACTATAACGTTTAAAAATTGTGAATCGCTTTGTTATATACCTGAAACTTACATAATACTGTACATCATACCTCAATTAAAAAAACAGGGGCTTCCCTGGTGGCGCAGGGGTTGAGAGTCTGCCTGCCAATGCAGGGGACATGGGTTTGAGCCCTGGTCTGGGAAGATCCCACATGCCGCGGAGCAACTAGGCCCGTGAGCCACAACTACTGAGCCTGCACGTCTGGAGCTTGTGCTCCGCAACAAGAGAGGCCGCGATAGTGAGAGGCCCGCGCACCGCGATGAAGAGTGGCCCCCGCTTGCCACAACTAGAGAAAGCCCTCGCACAGAAACAAAGACCCAACATAGCAATCAATCAATCAATCAATAAATCTTTAAAAAAAACAGAAAAGAGAATGTAAGTTCAATGACGATAAGGACATTTTACCCTTTACATATCTTTGTATTCTTTGAGCCTGGTAACTACCCTGCACATAGTAGAAACTCAAATACATTCATTGAGTGAAAGAAAGAAAGAAATTACACAAAGGTGGGGTCCACTTTCCAGCTTCGTGGTCTAGCAGCTGCAGCCACACTGGGAGGTCACTACCACACGCTGTTTATTCTCTATTCCTGAGTCCACACGTGTGGCCCTCAGCCAGAGGCAGGATGTGTACGAGCTGTATCAACACAGCCCCTCCCCGATAGGTTCCCAGATGCCCTGGTCGGGGCTGGGAGAAGACGTAGGTTTTGAAAAATCGCCTCAATAAGTTCCACCATGACCCCCCACCTCCCAAGTTAAGCCCCCCAGGCTCAACTCCTTCAAAGAACCCACTGAGGATCAAAGGCCCTGGAATTCCCGACACCTTTAGCTCATTCAGAGCAAGAAGTTCACCAGACCTTCTTGAACTGTAAGCGATGTCAGACACAGCACCCTCCCCTGTGTTTTCCTAATGTGGGTCCTCACTCCCCAGCTCATTCGCTGGCTGCCTGGCCCATCTGGAGAGGTCTGGGGTGCAGCAAATGGTTTCCAAATGTCTGAATTTAATGAGACACATCTTTTCTAAAGCCATTCTAGAAAGAGATAGTGGCTTCCAGTGGGAGGTAAAGAGACCCCCTGGAAGCCATTAATCTTCCCACGTCTTAGGGCATGCTAGGCAAGCAGTTTGGAAGGAGGTCAAACCCAACTGAGGACCCAGGGAGGCTCACTTTGGGGTGAGCCTGGCAAGTCGACTCTCTAAGAATGTGTACCTCAGCTGCCACCAAGGCCACTGCTGGATCCCAGCTTGGGAGGGGAGAGGAGACAGGGATAAGAGTGGTGACACTCTCTCAGCGTGTTCTGCACCCCAGGCCCAGCCCTGTCCAAGCTCCACCTCATCCAGTCCTCACAACAACCCGATGAGGTAGGTTCTTTTTTTTTTTTTTTTTTAATTTATTTATTTATTATTTATTTTTGCCTGTGTTAGGTCTTTGTTGCTGCACGCGGGCTTTCTTTAGATGTGGCAAGCGGGGGCTACTCTTCATTGTGGTGCGCAGGCTTCTCATTGTGGTGTCTTCTCTTGTTGCAGCGCACGGGCTCTAGGCAAGTGGGCTCACTAGTTGTGGCTCGCGGGCTCAGTAGTTGTGATGCACGGGCTTAGTTGCTCCGCGGCATATGAGATCTTCCCGGACCAGGGCTCGAACCCGTGTCCCCTGCATTGGCACGCAGATCCTTAACCTCTGCGCCACCAGGGAAGTCCCCCAATGAGGTAGATTCTTTATTAGCCCACTTTACAGATTGGGAAGCCAAGGCTCAGGGGAGGTAACTGAAGCCAATAGCCAACAAGTGTCAGGACTAGGATTTGACCCTTGCTGTCCAACCACTATGTTATGCCCCCAGAGTGAGGTTGAGGCATTGTTTCTCAGAGGAAAACTGAATGATCCCCCAGATGAGAACTCAGAAAAAGGCCTTCCTTTAGGCTTAGCAGGCGTGGGGTGAGTGGCATGGGAGTGGGCTGGGGATGTGGGGAGGAATGGGAGCACCCAGACCTGAGACAGCCCTTGGCACCTGCCTGGGCTTTCCATTTGGTGGTGAAGTCTCTGCTGCCATCCCCAGAGCTGCCCAGCCTCCCTTTCCTTGGCCTCTTCCTGTCCATCTTTTCCTCAGGGTGGGGGGTGCCCCACAGTTCAGAGCACAGCCGAGCTGGTCCTCTGGCCTCGGCATCCCATCTCTTCTGCTCTCCTCCTTTCTCCAGGAGGAGGAAATGCCCATTTTACCTGAACACACTTGGGCATTGAGCCTCTTAGGAGCTGTCTGCGGGAGCTGCAACCTGAAACGTGAAGCATGGGAAAGGCTGGTCCCCCACCCTGCCTCACACAGCTGCAAGTCAGTAGGAGGCCTGCTTGAGACAAGCAGCACTTTGTCATTTATTTTTCCTTTCCTCTTTTTTTTAAACACTTATATTCCATAATAGCTGGTATTCCTCAGTGTTTACTCTCATCATTATAAAGCCCTTATTCCTTAAATGTTTGCTTAACATTTTTTGCAGAGCAAAGGAGAAAGCTCCATGGGCCTCTGCAAACAGCTGCTTCCCAAAGACAAGGGAGGAAAATACCCAAAGCAATGATGAGGTAAAAGGGTCCGTGAGCCCTGGGAGGTTCTCCTGGCAGTCCGAGGGCTGCGGCTCATTGCCAAGGCCATCATATGGCTGCCTTTAGAGCCCACTCACTGACCAGTCTCTGGGGCCCATGAAGGCCATGGAGGTTATGACAAAAAAGTCATCTCGGAACTTCCCTGGAGGTCTGGTGGTTAAGACTCCACGCTTCTGGACTTCCCTGGTGGTGCAGTGGTTAAGAATCCACCTGTGAATGCAGGGAACACGGGTTTGATCCCTGGTCCAGGAAGATCCCACATGCTGTGGAGCAGCTAAGCCCATGCACCACAACTACTGAGCCCGCGAGCCACAACTACTGAGCCCGTGTGCCACAACTACTGAAGCCCCTGCACCTAGACCCCGTGCTCCGCAACAAGAAAAGCCACTGCAATGAGAAGCCCGCGCACCGCAACGAAGAGTAGCCCCCACGCACCGCAACTAGAGAAAGCCCGCGCACAGCAACAAAGACCCAACGCAGTCAAATTAATTAATTAATTATTTTTAAAAAAGGACTCCGTGCTTCCACTGCAGGGGGCACGGGCTTGATCCCTGGTTGGGGAACTAAGATCTCGCATGTTATGTGGCGTGGCCAAAAGAGAAAAAAGAAAAAGAAAAAAGAAAAGGGGAGAAAACAGTTTCCAATTTATTAAAAAAAAAAGAAAAAAAGAAAAAGAAAAAAGGTCATCTCACCTTCCACCCAGAAGCATTCAGTGGGGTGTCCCCACAGTGCTAGAACAGTTCAAATGATCCACACCCCAGTGGGGCCTCTGAGTTCAGGCCCCAGCAGGGTAGAAGTTTCTTTGGGGAGCTCTGAGACCAGGATTGGCTCCAGAATAGCCAGATAGCACCCCCAGCCAGGCATCTCCAGCGACTTCTTGGCAGGTCAACGTCATGGTCTCTCCTGTGGCCCCTTCTCCTTGAATTAACGCCTTAAATTTTCAAAATGCCTTGTGATTTTCAAAACACTTTCACACACATTTTTTATTTGATCCTCACATTACCCTGGAGGAAGGCACCTGGCAGATGAGTAACTGAAGCATTGGAAGCTTAATGGCTTGCCTAAGGTCACTTCGTGTTATGGACTGAATGTCTGTGTCCCCTTCCCTCAAATTCATATGAGGAAGCCCTACCCTCCAATGTTAGGTATTTGGACATGGGTCTTTGGAAGTTATTACATTTAGATGAGCTCATGAGGGTGGGGTCCTCATGATGCGATTCGTGCCCTTATAAGAAAAGGTACCACAGAGCTTGTTTTCACTTTCTCCCACCATGTTCATGCTCACACACACAGGGAAGAGGTCATATGAGCACACAGCAGGATGGCGGCCATCTGCAACCCAAGGAGAGAGCTCTCACCAGAAGCTGACCATACTGGCACCTTGATTTTGGACTTCCAGCCTCCAGACTGTGAGAAATAAATGTCTGCTGTTTAAGCCATCCAGCCCATGGCATTTTGCTACAGCAGCCCGAGCAAGGAATACATACACTTGGCTTCTAAGATCCTGTTGGAACACCAAGGTCTATGGCCTCAGCACCTCTCAGTGAATGGTCCCATTCTCCAGCTCCTAACCCCAGAAAACTGGATGCCATCCTGATTCCTCCCCTCCAGTCACCTCCAACCCACCATTCTACCCTAAATATCTCTGCAGCCCAACCCTGACACTCTGTCCCTATAGCCACTGCCTCCATTCAGGTCTTTATTTCTCACTTGGATGAATGTAATGCCCTCCTCCCCATTCTCCACCTGGCATGCAGAACACACACACCTGGTTATGATTCTCCCCCAAGTCACCTTTTAGTGATCCCCCACGGCCTTCAGGGTCAAGCCCAAGCCCCTGGCACCTTCAGGGCCCTCATGGGTCACCTGATTCCTTCTGAGCAGGCATGCTGCTCCCAGGGCTGGGCATGGCACCTAGCTCCAGCCCACCACCCCTCAAAACCCTGCTGGATGACTCCTAGCCACCCCTCAAGATTAAACTCAGCCTCACCTCTTCTGGGAAGCCTTCCCAGAGTCCCCCAGTCTCAGTCAGGGGCTCCCAAAGCCCCAGGTGCCTCCTCTTATCATGAAGCTGCTCCTCCTGGGATATTCCTGTGTGCCGATCCTCTTTCCCTCCCACTGGACTCTGAGTTCCATGGGACACAGGACTGAGGTCTAACCTCCATATTACCTGGCTCTGGCTTAGGATACAGTTTTTGAGGGACTGAATAGGTCCAAGGACTTCAGTTGGATTCCTGAGATGCAGACTCTGTTTAGGATAGGATTTTAGAATTCCTTCTCCAAGTCTGTTATCTTCACTCTGTCTGGCTCTAAACCTGGCTTCTTTGAATAAGTGCCCATGCTGATTCCAGCCAGACTTCCCAGCTCCCAACTGCCTCATTGTCACCTCCACCCACACCCACCCACCTCCAGGGGTGAAACGGTACACAAAGGCAGAACCAGGTGCCACCTGAGAAACAGTCCTGAAGATACGTCCCAGGCATCTGCTAGTTAAAGGACATCCAGCCTCCTGGAGGAGGGGACAGAGACAAGGGATAAAATACAACTGTTTTGCCTGTTTGGGGGTTGGTGGGGGTGGGTAGTGTATACTTGCTTCTGTGGTGACTGTATGCGGGTAAATGGACAAGGTCTGTCATCTGTTTAGGGACCTGTTTTGTATTCTCCCAACCCTACACCCATTTTTCTTTTCTTTTTTGAATGTACTTTTTTTTTTTTTTTAAAACCAAGGTTGTAGAATTCCAATTTTTTTTTCAACCTTGGAACCTGAAGTAGAATGTCCTCAAGTGGACGGATTTTAGTCCTTAGAGAGTCAGTGTGTGTGTTGCTGCTTATTTAAATACAGTTCAGTTGGAGCCCCAAGAGTGCCAAGGTCCTCCCTATGCCTTCCAGATGCCCTTCTTCTTCCTAAAACCAGGAGAGGTGAGCACCTGAGCAGGGAATCTCAGGTGACTTAATTTAGTTCACCAGTGCCTACTCTGAAGTGCTGGGTGTCCGTTCTTGAAGAAACAAACTCACTGGAAGGGCATGTTTTCTTATTATATACTAATAACTTCTTATACTAATTTGTACCAGAAGTTCCTTGATTGTGACTTATGCCAAGTAATTATGAAGTTTTTTTTTTTTCTCAGTATTGCATGAAGGCTACCAAGTTGGAACAGGCAAGTCCTGGATGTGAAAGCTTTAATTTATCTACCTCATTCATGTGTTATTTTTGTAGCTATAGTCTCTATTTTCTTATTTGATGACTGCTGAAGTATTCCTAGGCCCTGTCATAAACCTAAGAGTTAACGTATTGGTGGGAGCCGCTGGAAGTTCAAGATGTTGTTGTGATTCTTTTTTTCTTAATTCCCCTTTTGTATATGTGATATTAAACAGACGATGAGGCGTTACTCTTGAGGATTTAACAAGGAAGGAGAAAGAAAGACCCACATTTCTGGGTGAAGTCTTTGCCCCTCTATGTGGAGAAGTCGATTGCGACTGTTCTCAAGTCTGTCTCTCGGTAATTGCACCTGACTTTAGGACCCCCCCAAAAATTTTTTTTGCTTTGCCAAGTTGTGCCTTTCCTTCTGGAATTGTAAGTGAACACAATAATAGTGCCCGTTTACACTGTGAAGTGGATATTGTTACAGAAAACACACCAGAGGCTTTCTCACTTGTTAAGCTAATAATGCCTTCTGAATGTATGATCTACGGAGAAACCCCTGTAGTTTTTACCTGCTGATGGTGTCTGTTGGAGAATAAATTTTGGATGGTTCTTTTTTTCACACAAAAGAAAAAAAAAAAAAAAAAGGCTCAGGCCCCTTGGTCCTAGGGGCCTGAGCTGACCCCTAGGACCAAGGAAGTGGTGCAGGTGGCCGTGTCAGAGGCTGTGAGCCCTACTTGTGGTTCTACTCTACTCCGCGGAGTCGAGGCTGGGAAGCATCTGTGTAGGCGGGGTCTCCCTTTCCCAGTCTCCCGAGCATCTTGGAGGGGCCTGTGGCTGGCTTCTCACCTACAGAATGTGGTCGAAGTGGGGTTCATGGCTTCCAGGCCCAGCCCCTACCAGCCTCCTGCGGGACCCTCCACTTCCTTGGGGCTTCCTGGGAGCTGTCCTTGCAGGATGGCAGCGTTACCCTCAGCCCAGGCCCTGAATGGGACTCGACTCCCCTCCCGCCACTGCCAGCTGCACTTCATGTGAGCAAAACAGAAACTCCTTTTGCATTAAGCCCCCGAGATCTGGGGCTTATCTGCCATTCACGCAGTGGGAAAGCCAGAGCCAGGCAGAGAAAAGGGCTCGTGGGATCAGCCAGAGCTCCTGGAAGGAATCAGAGTCTGCATAAGAGCCAGTGGGTGGGTGACTCTGGGGTGGGCATACCTGGTCCAGGTCCTGCCTCTACCGTTTACCGGAAGGATGTGCTTGGGCCAGTCGCTTGCCCTCTCTGGGCCTCAGTTTTCCTCTGTAACATGGGGATTAGTCTTAGTACACACCTCAGAAGGTTGTTCCAGAGGATGCTGTTGGAGACTCACCCTGCCCCTCCTTCCCAAGCTGGGCTGCTATCAGCTTCCAGCTGTACCCTTCTCTGTCCCCCTTCAGCCACCTCCTCACCCGGAGATTCCTTCGAGGTTATACCCCTACTCCCCACCCGGGGTCGGGGAGAGTCAATCTGAAAAACATTGAGGAGAACAAAGCCCTTGCCTTCAAGCAGCAACTCTGTGATGTCAGAGCTTCTGTGGTATCAGGCTGCGGTTACACTCCAGCAAGACCGCCCCCCGGTTTCCCCTCTTCCCCTGCCCCATCCTTGCTTCCCTCACATCTACGATAGTGCCCACTCATTAAGTCACCTGCCTAAGAATCCTCATCTCAAATCTGCGTCTGGTCAACCCTCTCTAAAACAGTTGTGAGATTATGCGGGTCAGACAGTGCCTGGCATATGGCAGGATCTTACGAGAAGGGAGCGAGCGTGATTACTATTCCTGCCAGAGCCAGTGCTGGTAGGGCCAGCCCACGGCTGCAGAGCCACGGCCTCAGGCTATGACGGCACTAAAATGCACCGCCTGCCCTGCACTGAGCTCACCCCACCAGGCCCAGAGGAGGTAATTCAAGCAGAGAAGCTGAGTTTGTACACAGCTCACAGCCCCCAGTGCGAGGGGTCGGTGAAATACTACCCATGGCAGCTCTCTTGTGAATATAGAGCTCTGATTGTTCCAAGCAACCAGAACATTCCTTTGTAATAAGTAAGCTGTCAGCAAGAAGGAACAGAAAGTCTGGAAACCTGGATGACCGGGCACAAAGCTGATCTTATGAATAGGCAATCAAGTATGATTTGAGAGACGCCAAAAATCTCAACTTTCTAAACTCACAGCTTGTCCCAAAGCCCCTGCCCTCCCCAACCAAGGTTCCTGAAATGCCCCCATTCAAAATGCATTCCTTAGAGTTTTGAGCACAGGTTTAGAGTCAAATGGACTTTGGGGGTCTGTGACCCACAAGAGAAGAAGTGTCAAATTCAAGCCTACGTCTTAAGCAGAGCACGACCGGGTAGCAGAAGTCTCCAGGTGGTGCCGGGCGGCCGGTGCCTCCTCCAGGTGCGCACCACACTTCAGTGGCTTTGTTCCATGAAAACGATCAACTGCCAAGTTCACAGACACAGAAAATAGAATGGTGGCTGCAGGGACTGGGGGAGGGGAGAGTGAGGCGTCGTTTAATGGGTACAGGGTTTCAGTGTGGGACGTGAAAGAGTTCTGCGGATGGATGGTGGTGATAGTTGTACAACAATGTGAACGCATTTAATGCCACTGAACTGTACCCTTAAAAATGGTTAAGATAATAAATTTTAGGTTATGTACGTTTTTCCACAATAAAAAACGAAAACAAAAAACCACTACACTCAGCCAAAGACAAAGGTAGCTTTGATGCTCACTGTGCCGGAAAGGTTGAAGGGCCCTGGCCCCAAGCTCCCAAAGGCCTTGAGAGGCAGCACCTGAACCAGGTGCTGGGCCAGGCCTGCCTCCCCAGGGCGTGTGCAGTGCAGGGTGGGGGGCCGGGACAGAGCAACAAGTGGGGAGGGGAACACAAGCCCTGCGCTCCCGGAGAGCATCGGGAAACCCTTCCACACCTCCCACGTTTCAGATGAAACAAGGCAGATGGGCGGCGGGGTGAAAAGGAGAGGCTCTGGGGGCTCGGCTTCCTGATTCTCTGCAAGGACCACTGAGCGTAGCGCCCGTGGGTAGGTCCCGGCCAGGCGGGCTCTGATAGTCAATCAATGAACAAGCATTTCCGGGGCTGCACCAGGGCACTGGGGATGCAAGGATGAGTGAGAGCCTCTGTCCTGCCCTGGATCCCAGCGGGAAGCCCGACAGGTGAACGGGCAGGTTCAGCGCTGTGTGGTGGGGATTCGGGTGAGGGAGCCATTCAGGGTAGGGGTGTGTTGAAGGAGTTGGGGAGAGCATTTGAAGGGAATTGGGGGCCAGGGAGTAGGCTCCCAGGTCAGGGAGGAAATCCATGCAGACCTCTCACGTTCTCTCCACCCCGCTCCTCATTTGTCTGGGGTCCTGCTGACAGACTACAAGCTAAGGGAAAGACAGACTGAGGCCTTGATGGTCCACATGGTTGCCCCCTTAAGAATTCGCCACATTATTACTAAGACCGACCTGGCAAGAAAATGAAAGCTCTCTTGGGGCCAGGTGGGCATGGGGGACAAATTCCCCATACAACGAAAAACGTGTCCTGGGTGCCCTCCACCCTCACCCCCCCTCCGCCATGACAGAGGGACAGAGGGTGGCCGTGAATGATGCTGAGCAGTGTGCCTTTGTTTCTGCGGCATGTGGTTTCCAGGGAGACCAGGGTCACTGCCTACGGGTAAACACCCACCCACACAGCTTGAGAACGGGATGTATCCTCTGAGCCCTCCTGCGATGGAGGCCTCAACTACTTATATCCATAATTGTGTCCCCATGGGGATTTCAAGTGATGCTCTGACCCAGACATCCAAAGGATAGCAATGGACGCTTCTGGAGACGAGAAGCCTCCTGCCCTGCATCACGTCCTAGGCCCTGCTCTCTCTGTCTGTCTGTCTCTCTCAACCATCTCTCGGCTGGTTCTGAAGTTAGGCAGGGAAGAGAGAAGGGTTACACCCTGACGCCCTGGAACCTTCCTCACGGCTCCTGTTGTGTATCTTCCTTTCCCAGGGTGGTCCTGGTGTGTGACTTTCAGGACCACGGGGGAAGGATGTGATCTCTCCTTCTGAAACTGCTGACTTTAGCCTGACTCATCTGGCTATGAGTCCAACCCTAGGGAAGGTGGGGGGAAGGGGAGCGGGGGTGGAGAAATGAGGGGCGAGGCGGTTGTCGTGCATTTATTGCACATCTGTGAGCACTGCACACGCTCCTTCATCCTCACGCCACCCTGGAGGCTGGGGGTGTGCACCCTTGTTACTGACTGCAAGGAAACCCACACGCAGGGCATCCCTTGACCACATCCTCACCGCTGGGAAGTCGGGGGCAGGGCCCTGCTCAGGTCTGGCTGAGTTCAAAGCTCTTAACTCGCTAAAATATACTGTCCCCTTAGACGGGGAAGGACCTTCTGTGAACACCTAGCAGAAACCAAATTCAAATAGTTTTGGGGGTGTTTTGTTTTTCAGTAAACATAACACCCCGCTGCCTTGTGGAGACCAGACAGACGCCCCTCCGGGTCTCCCAGTCCAGTAGACACGCTAGTCTGTGTGTCCTCTCTCTGTCTCTCTGTCTCTTTCTCTCCCTGTCTCTCTCTCTGTGTGCCTCCTTCTCCCTGTATCACTCTGTCTCTGTCTTTCTCTATTTCCATCCCTCCCTCCCTTCCCTATTCACCCTCATCAAGTTTGATTTCCCCAGTAGACAGCTTTCCAGCTGTAATAATATAGTCCATCTTCTGGAGCTTAAGGCACTTTTACATATTATCTCATTTGTCTTCACAGCATCTCTGTAAGGTGAAGGCTTGACAGAAATAGTGAAACAAGAAACGAGAGCTATAAAAGAACTTACACAGTGTTCTGTACCAAAGCAGGGAGGTGCTGGGGGTCCATGAGAATACCCACTGGGCCTGGCATATGAGGCTTCATCGCCACCTGCATCGAACTCCTCCAACAAGCCAGGAAGTGGGTCATTTTAAGAACAGAAGATGTGCTATGGAATCAACGTGAAGGAAGGAATTAGCTCCGCCTGGAGCATACTCTCTGAAATGACCATGTGACATTTGTGCTCAGCCTTCAAGGATGGGTAGGATTTTTCTAGGTCAACTACAGGAAGAACAAGAATGATCTGGAACAGAGAGGTGCCAGTGTCCTGGCTCGTTTGGGCTTGTGGGACTGGATAACCAGGTACCTGATGTGGGCAGTGGAATAAAGATGAGATTCCAGAGGCCACGGTGATTTTTCCTTGGGCCAATGCTGTGAGTGTACCAAGGGGTTTAGGACACAGTCCTGCCCACTTGGAGCTTATAACCTAATTGGGGAAATAAGATCAGTAGGCATTGAACCATTGAAGCCATTGCCTTAGAGGATGCAGCTCTAAGTCCAATTGAAATAACATTCCAAAGAAAGGAAAGATCACGTATGGGCAAGGTAAGTCCAAGAAGTCATCACAGGAGAGGGAGGAGGTGAACTGGGGGGAAAGGGAAGTATTTAGGGAGGCAAAGAGGAGAGGGACCTGTGGGGAAGCCAGAGGGAAGGTCGGGGTGGGAGCCCGTTAGGCCTCTGTCCTCTCAGCGTCACATTTGTCCCCAGACCACCCCCCTTTCCCATCACCCTGCCCCGCATGATCCTGACTTGATCCACGGGTTGATACTTCGGGGGGAAATATAATGGGTCATTATATCGCTCTCTTTTTTACGTGAAAAGTTTACCACAGCTCCTTTTTTGGTGGAAAGTAAGTAAATCAAGGGGCAAGGGGTATCCAGTTCCCTGAGGGGGAGGATGGAAATGTTGTCAGCCCCTGAACTGGATTTTCTGCCTGCCTAGTCCTTTCCATTGGCAAATTCATGTCCCAGCTTTGTTTCTCATGCCTGGAACCTCTAGAGAGACACTGGCTGGCCCAAGGGACTCTAGGAAGATTGAAGCATATTGGTCCTCAACAATCAGTTTTTGAACGAATGAGTGAGTGAATGAATGAATGAATGAGAACCCGAACTCCCTTTCCTTTCCCTTCCATCACCCATCACAGGCAGCTCACCAGGGTCCTGTGTCTGATATTTGTCATTCCTTGGTATCTGCGGGGGACTGGTTCCAGGAACCCCACAGATACCAAAATCCACGGATGCTCAAGTCCCTTATATAAAATGGTGTGGTATTTGCATAAAACCTACACATCCTCCTGCATACTTTAAATCATCTCTAGATTACTTATAATACCTACTACAACATAAATGCTACATAAATAGATGATCCAAGCAGCAAATTCAAGTTTTGCTTTTTGGAACTTTCTGGTATAAACACATTATCCCATTTAACCCCGTAACAACCCTATGAGGTAGCCATTTCAAAGATAAGGAAACCAAAAAGCTAAGTGATGCAGCAAGTTCACACAGCAACTGAATGAATGAAGGAGAAGATGAATGGACACTAAGAAAGCAGGTGGGATCTTAGTTTCCTGACCAGGAATCGAACCCACGGCCCTTGCATAGGAAGCTTGGAGTCTTAACCACTGGACCACCAGGGAAGTCCCATCACATTTCTTTAAATAAATAAATAAATACTAATATAAAAGAAAAAGAAAAAAAAACCTTACCTAACATAATAGGATAACATACATAAATTGCCCAATTGTCCAAAACAGTCTTACTCAAAAAATACTAGCTTCCTTCCCTATCTATAAAATAGAACTATTTTATAGATGCAGTCTTGCCTGCCTCTCCCTACCTTACAGGGGTTGGGTGCCAGTGAGACGAGGTATCAAATATGATACCTATATGATATGTGACCTATATCTCTATGGGACACAGCTTTCCCCCATCATTCTCCTGGGGAAAGTGCGACGTTGATTTCCCAGCACTCGCTGGCCTCCCGTGGCATGTGTCAATGACTTAGGACCCAGCATGATGATTTTGCCAGTTGGCTCCAAAGCAGACAGGTCAGTGAGGCCTCTGACATCTTACACTCTCATCTGCCTGATGGTAAGTGAGCTGCCTCTAGCTCCAAGTAAAGCTCAGGAGAGGGGACGGACCACCTCCGTGCCCTTCGGGGAAGGACTAGGCCCCGGGAAGGCAGCCCAGAAGACCAGATGTCAGAGTGCAGAGTCCATGAACCAGACGGGTGCAGAAGGGAAAGCCTCTCTAAAGACCAGCGCCCCTACCAGAGACGGTTGGAGGCTGAGCTTCCCAGCAGCCCGCGGTGGAAGGGAGGCTCTGAGCAGAGCATGCGTCTCACCCGGTGCTGCGGCCCCTGGGGAAGCTGGGGTCCAGGGACAGGTCCTGGGAGGCTGATGAACACCTAAGATGGCCCAGGTGTGAAGACAGGGCCACGCTTGGGGGCTGTTGAACAGGATGGTGGACGGGGTGGGTGGCTGGATGGGAAGGAGACTGGGCCCAAAGTGCAGAGCAGGAACCAGAAAGCCAGAGGGCGTAAGGCCAGAGGCGGAGCAAGCTCAGAGATCTGCACCCACCTCCTGACCTTCCTGATCCTCTTTCTGACAGCCAGCCCCACAACCAGACAAAGGCACTCACCCTCCCCTCTTAGCCCCATTTCCACATTAGAAAGCCCGAAAAAACATCAATTATCTGCTTCCGTTTTAGAAAGTCTTTAAATAATTAACGATTATGGGATGGCTTTGAACTCCTAAGATAGGAGCTGCTATGGTAATATTATTATTGTTTTGAAAAATAATATGTCTCCAATCACTAGCTGTTGCTAAAGGGTCTGTTATCTTACCCTTGGGGGTAGCTGTTTGCAAGCTGATTAATTAGAACTCCATTTTTCAGACTTTTTAATTTAGATGTTAATAAATTCAATACTTTTATCCATTTGTTGTCCCAAATAAGATCCTTTGGGAATAACTTCTCATTTACGATAGTGACCTGGGCAAGACGGCTCATAAAACTGTATTAAGAATGCCTGGGGAGATTAACCAAGATGGCGGAGTAGAAGGACGTGCTCTCACTCCCTCTTGCGAGAGCACCAGAATCACAACTGGCTGCTGGACAATCATTGACAGGAAGACCCTGGACTTCACCAAGGAGGACACCCCACGTCCAAGGACAGAGGAGAAGCCACAGTGAGATGGTAGGAGGGGCTCAATCAGAGTAAAATCAAATCCCATAACTGCTGGGTGGGTGACTCACAGACTGGCGAACACTTATACCACAGAAGTCCACCCACTGGAGTGAAGGTTCTGAGCCCCACCTCAGGCTTCCCAACCTGGGGGTCTGGCAAAGGGAGGAGGAATTCCTAGAGAATCAGACTTTGAAGTCTAGTGGGAATTGATTGCAGGACTGTGACAGGACTGGGGGAAACAGAGACCCCACTCTTGGAGGGCACACACAAAGTAATGTGTGCATCGGGACCCAGGGGAAGGAGCAGTGACCCTGGGGGAGACTGAACCAGACGTACCTGCTGGTGTTGGGGGGTCTCCTGCAGAGGCGAGTGGTGGCTCTGTTTCACCGTGGGGATAAGGACACTGGCAGCAGAGGTCCTGGGAAGTTCTCCTTGGCGTGAGCGCTCCCAGAGTCTGCCATTAACCCCACCAAAGAGCACGGGTAGGCTCCAGTGTTGGGTTGCCTCAGGCAAAACAACCAACAGGGAGGGAACCCAGCCCCACCCATCAACAGTCAAGTGGATTAAGGTTTTACTGGGCTCTGATCGCCACAGCAACAGGGAGGGAACCCAGCCCCACCCATCAACAGTCAAGTGGATTAAGGTTTTACTGAGCTCTGACTGCCACAGCAACAATCAGCTCTACCCACCACCAGAGCCTCCCATCAAGCCTCTTAGATAGCCTCAACCACCAGAGGGCAGACAACAGAAGCAAGAAAAACTACAATCCTGCAGCCTGTGGACCAAAAACCACAGTTACAGAAAGACAGAGAAGATGAAAAGGCAGAGGGCTATGTACCAGATGAAGGAACAAGAAAAAACCCCAGAAAAACAATTAAATGAAGTGGAGATAGGCAACCTTCCAGAAAAAGAATTCAGAATAATGATAGTGAAGATGATCCAGGACCTCGGAATAAGAATGGAGGCAAAGATTGAGAAGATGCAAGAAATGATTAACAAAGACCTAGAAGAATTAAAGAACAAACAAACAGAGATGACCAATACAATAACTGAAATGAAAACTACACTAGAAGGAATCAATAGCAGAATAACTGAGGCAGAAGAACGGATAAGTGACCTGGAAGACAGAATGGTGGAATTCACTGCTGCGGAACAGACTAAAGAAAAAAGAATAAAAAGAAATGAAGACAGCCTAAGAGACCTCTGGGACAACATTAAACGCAACAACATTCGCATTATAGGGGTCCCAGAAGGAGAAGAGAGAGAGAAAGGACCAGAGAAAATATTTGAAGAGATTATAATCGAAAACTTCCCTAACATGGGAAAGGAAATAGCCACCCAAGTCCAGGAAGCGCAGAGAGTCCCATACAGAATAAACCCAAGGAGAAACACGCCGAGACACATAGTAATCAAAGTGGCAAAAATTAAAGACAAAGAAAAATTATTGAAAGCAGCAAGGGAAAAACGACAAATAACATACAAGGGAACCCCCATAAGGTTAACAGCTGATTTCTCAGCAGAAACTCTGCAAGCCAGAAGGGAGTGGCATGAAATACTTAAAGTGATGAAAGGGAAGAACCTACAACCAAGATTACTCTACCCAGCAAGGATCTCATTTAGATTTGATGGAGAAATCAAAAGCTTTACAGACAAGCAAAAGCTAAGAGAATTCAGCACCACCAAACCAGCTCTACAACAAATGCTAAAGGAACTTCTCTAAGTGGGAAACACAAGAGAAGAAAAGGACCTACAAAAACAAACCGAAAACAATTAAGAAAATGGTCATAGGAACATACATATCGATAATTACCTTAAACGTGAATGGATTAAATGCCCCAACCAAAAGACATAGACTGGCTGAATGGATACAAAAACAAGACCCATATATATGCTGTCTACAAGAGACCCACTTCAGACCTAGGGACACATACAGACTGAAAGTGAGGGGATGGAAAAAGATATTCCATGCAAATGGAAATCAAAAGAAAGCTGGAGTAGCTATACTCATATCAGATAAAATAGACTTTAAAATAAAGAATGTTACAAGAGACAAGGAAGGACACTACATAATGATCCAGGGATCAATCCAAGAAGAAGATATAACAATTATAAATATATATGCACCCAACATAGGAGCACCTCAATACATAAGGCAACTGCTAACAGCTATAAAAGAGGAAATCGACAGTAACACAATAATAGTGGGGGACTTTAACACCTCACTTACACCAATGGACAGATCATCCAAAATGAAAATAAATAAGGAAACAGAAGCTTTAAATGACACAATAGACCAGATAGATTTAATTGATATATATAGGACGTTCCATCCAAAAACGGCAGATTACACGTTCTTCTCAAGTGCGCACGGAACATTCTCCAGGATAGATCACATCTTGGGTCACAAATCAAGCCTCAGTAAATTTAAGAAAATTGAAATCATATCAAGCATCTTTTCTGACCACAACGCTATGAGATTAGAAATGAATTACAGGGAAAAAAACGTAAAAAAGACAAACACATGGAGGCTAAACAATACGTTACTAAATAACCAAGAGATCACTGAAGAAATCAAACAGGAAATAAAAAAATACCTAGAGACAAATGACAATGAAAACACGACGACCCAAAACCTATGGGATGCAGCAAAAGCGGTTCTAAGAGGGAAGTTTATAGCTATACAAGCCTACCTAAAGAAACAAGAAAAATCTCAAGTAAACAATCTAACTTTACACCTAAAGAAACTAGAGAAAGAAGAACAAACAAAACCCAAAGTTAGCAGAAGGAAAGAAATCATAAAGATCAGAGCAGAAATAAATGAAATAGAAACAAAGAAAACAATAGCAAAGATCAATAAAACTAAAAGTTGGTTCTTTGAGAAGATAAACAAAATTGATAAGCCATTAGCCAGACTCATCAAGAAAAAGAGGGAGAGGACTCAAATCAATAAAATCAGAAATGAAAAAGGAGAAGTTACAACAGACACCGCAGAAATACAAAACATCCTAAGAGACTACTACAAGCAACTTTATGCCAATAAAATGGACAACCTGGAAGAAACGGACAAATTCTTAGAAAGGTATAACCTTCCAAGACTGAACCAGGAAGAAACAGAAAATATCAACAGACCAATCACAAGTAATGAAATTGAAACTGTGATTAAAAATCTTCCAACAAACAAAAGTCCAGGACCAGATGGCTTCACAGGTGAATTCTATCAAACATTTAGAGAAGAGCTAACACCCATCCTTCTCAAACTCTTCCAAAAAATTGCAGAGGAAGGAACTCTCCCAAACTCATTCTATGAGGCCACCATCACCCTGATACCAAAACCAGACAAAGACACTACAAAAAAAGAAAATTACAGACCAATATCACTGATGAATATAGATGCAAAAATCCTCAACAAAATACTAGCAAACAGAATCCAACAACACATTAAAAGGATCATACACCACGATCAAGTGGGATTTATCCCAGGGATGCAAGGATTCTTCAATATACGCAAATCAATCAATGTGATACACCATATTAACAAATTGAAGAAGAAAAACCATATGATCATCTCAATAGATGCAGAAAAAGCTTTTGACAAAATTCAACACCCATTTATGATAAAAACTCTCCAGAAAGTGGGCATAGAGGGAACCTACCTCAACATAATAAAGGCCATATATGACAAACCCACAGCAAACATCATTCTCAATGGTGAAAAACTGAAAGCATTTCCTCTAAGATCAGGAACGAGACAAGGATGTCCACTCTCACCACTATTATTCAACATAGTTCTGGAAGTCCTAGCCACGGCAATCAGAGAAGAAAAAGAAATAAAAGGAATACAAATTGGAAAAGAAGAAGTAAAACTGTCACTGTTTGCGGATGACATGATACTATACATAGAGAATCCTAAAACTGCCACCAGAAAACTGCTAGAGCTAATTAATGAATATGGTAAAGTTGCAGGTTACAAAATTAATGCACAGAAATCTCTTGCATTCCTATACACTAATGATGAAAAATCTGAAAGAGAAATTATGGAAACACTCCCATTTACCATTGCAACAAAAAGAATAAAATACCTAGGAATAAACCTACCTAGGGAGACAAAAGACCTGTATGCAGAAAACTATAAGACACTGATGAAAGAAATTAAAGATGATACCAACAGATGGAGAGATATACCATGTTCTTGGATTGGAAGAATCAACATTGTGAAAATGAGTATACTACCCAAAGCAATCTACAGATTCAATGCAATCCCTATCAAATTACCAATGGCATTTTTTACGGAGCTAGAACAAATCATCTTAAAATTTGTATGGAGACACAAAAGACCCCGAATAGCCAAAGCAGTCTTGAGGCAAAAAAATGGAGCTGGAGGAATCAGACTCCCTGACTTCAGACTATACTACAAAGCTACAGTAATCAAGACAATATGGTACTGGCACAAAAACAGAAACATAGATCAATGGAACAAGATAGAAAGCCCAGAGATTAACCCACGCACCTATGGTCAACTAATCTATGACAAAGGAGGCAAAGATATACAATGGAGAAAAGACAGTCTCTTCAATAAGTGGTGCTGGGAAAACTGGACAGCCACATGTAAAAGAATGAAATTAGAATACTCCCTAACACCATACACAAAAATAAACTCAAAATGGATTAGAGACCTAAATATAAGACTGGACACTATAAAACTCTTAGAGGAAAACATAGGAAGAACACTCTTTGACATAAATCACAGCAAGATCTTTTTCGATCCACCTCCTAGAGTAATGGAAATAAAAACAAAAATAAACAAGTGGGACCTAATGAAACTTCAAAGCTTTTGCACAGCAAAGGAAACCATAAACAAGACGAAAAGACAACCCTCAGAATGGGAGAAAATATTTGCAAATGAATCAACGGACAAAGGATTAATCTCCAAAATATATAAACAGCTCATTCAGCTCAATATCAAAGAAACAAACACCCCAATCCAAAAATGGGCAGAAGACCTAAATAGACATTTCTCCAAAGAAGACATACAGACGGCCACGAAGCACATGAAAAGATGCTCAACATCACTAATTATTAGAGAAATGCAAATCAAAACTACAATGAGGTATCACCTCACTCCTGTTAGAATGGGCATCATCAGAAAATCTACAAACAACAAATGCTGGAGAGGGTGTGGAGAAAAGGGAACCCTCTTGCACTGTTGGTGGGAATGTAAATTGATACAGCCACTATGGAGAACAATATGGAGGTTCCTTAAAAAACTAAAAATAGAATTACCATATGACCCAGCAATCCCACTACTGGGCATATACCCAGAGAAAACCGTAATTCAAAAAGACACGTGCACCCGAATGTTCATTGCAGCACTATTTACAATAGCCAGGTCATGGAAGCAACCTAAATGCCCATCAACAGACGAATGGATAAAGAAGTTGTGGTACATATATACGATGGAATATTATTCAGCCATAAAAAGGAACGAAATTGAGTCATTTGTTGAGAAGTGGATGGATCTAGAGACTGTCATACAGAGTGAAGTAAGTCAGAAAGAGAAAAACAAATATCGTATGTTAATGCATGTATGTGGAACGTAGAAAAATGGTACAGATGAGCCAGTTTGCAGGGCAGAAGTTGAGACACAGATGTAGAGAATGGACATATGGACACCAAGGGGGGAAAACTGCGATGAGGTGGGGATGGTGATGTGCTGAATTGGGCGATTGGGATTGACATGTATACACTGATGTGTATAAAACTGATGCCTAATAAGAACCTGCAGTATAAAAAAACAAACAAAACAACTAATACTAAACTTTCATTGGGTTATTTGTATGGAAATATGTTAATATAAATGTTTCAGACATTACATGAAATTTCTAAAAATCTTATATTTGTATTTGTATGGAAATATGTATGGAAATATGTTAATATAAATGTTTCAGACAGTACATGAAATTTCTAAAAATCTTATATTTGTATTTGTATGGAAATATGTATGGAAATATGTTAATATAAATGTTTCAGACATTACATGAAATTTCTAAAAATCTTATATTTGTATTTGTATGGAAATATGTATGGAGATATGTTAATATAAATGTTTCAGACATTACATGAAATTTCTAAAAATCTTATATTTGTATTTGTATGGAAATATGTATGGAAATATGTTAATATAAATGTTTCAGACATTACATGAAATTTCTAAAAATCTTATATTTGTATTTGTATGGAAATATGTATGGAAATATGTTAATATAAATGTTTCAGACATTACATGAAATTTCTAAAAATCTTATATTTGTATTTGTATGGAAATATGTATGGAAATATGTTAATATAAATGTTTCAGACATTACATGAAATTTCTAAAAATCTTATATTTGTATTTGTATGGAAATATGTATGGAAATATGTTAATATAAATGTTTCAGTCATTACATGAAATTTCTAAAAATCTTATATTTGTATTTGTATGGAAATATGTATGGAAATATGTTAATATAAATGTTTCAGACATTACAGGAAATTTCTAAAAATCTTATATTTGTATTTGTATGGAAATATGTATGGAAATATGTTAATATAAATGTTTCAGACATTACAGGAAACGTCTAAAAATCTTATATGTTCTGGTATAATGTTATAAGTAATAATCCTAGTTATTACTTTAAAATGTATATCTCAGAAATAACTAATTTTCTTGTCAACTGCATTATTATGAACTTTCATCAAATCTTTAACCATGGTCATTTTTAAGTCTTTTGTCATTTACAGACAGTTCTGGGTGTACTCTGATGATTTTGCAAATATGTTCCTATAAAAGAGTTTCATCTTCAAGAAATTCATGGAAAAGACTCTGACAAGTACAGGTTTCTGGTAACTGACTGTACTGCTGAACTGAATGAATAAGCATTTTCAGAACTCTAATGAAAAACTGATGAACTCATAAAAGTGCTAACAAAAGATCAAGATGAAAAAAAAGAAATTAATTACATGGGACTGAGTGAACTGATGAGGATGAGTATAATTTTTGTGACTTTCTGTCTGAATTAAAAAAAAAAAATCCCACAAGGACTCAGAGGAAAAGAATATACAAATCAATTTTCACTGCAAAGTAAAGGAGCTGTTACAGTGGAGGATTACTGGACTGAATGTCAATGTTATGACATAGTATAAGTGTGTTTCATGTTTGGTAATTGCAATCATTGTTGCTTTTGTTGTGGTCATCCATGTACAATGCTTGGTGTCAGTCTATCTATCTCTTGTAAAAATAAAATACAGTGTGTGTGTGTGGAAAAAAAAAAAAAAAAAAAAAAAAAAAAGCTATATGTTAAAAAAAAAAAAAAAAAAAAAAAATCCACAATGAATCTTATTTTATTGGGTCTTCTCCAGGGCCTTTGTAGGAGCCAAACTTGGGGCTATTTGGATGATTCTATCTAACTTTGCCTACAAATTCATAGTCGTCCTCAAGAGCATCCAGAACTCTGGTTGGATACCATTCCATCCTGGTGATTTATTTCACTTTTGTCAGTTAGGACGAGTACAACCCTTGCATTTTTCTTTCTTTACTTTAGCATAGTTGGACTGCTTCATAACAACATTTGTATCCAAATATCCCCTTCAGTAAAATATATCAGAATTTTGATTTAAAAAAAAAAAAAAAAAAAAAAAAAAAAGAATGCCTGGGGCTTCCCTGGTGGCGCAGTGGTTGGGAGTCTGCCTGCCGGTGCAGGGGACGCGGGTTCGGGCCCTGGTCTGGGAGGATCCCACATGCCGCGGAGCGACTACGCCCGTGAGCCACAATTGCTGAGCCTGCGCGTCTGGAGCCTGTGCTCCGCAGCAAGAGAGGTCGCTACGGTGAGAGACCCGCGCACCGTGATGAGGGGTGGCCCCCGCTTGCCGCGGCTGGGGAAAGCCCTCGCACAGAGGCGAGGACTCAACACAGCCATAAATGAATAATAAATAAATAAATGAATAAATTAAAAAAAAAATTAAAAAAAAAAGAATGCCTTCAAGAAACGATGAAAATTGCATTATGAATATACAGTCCTCTTGCAGGCCTCCAAATTACTAGACCCAAGACACAGCCCAAACTCCACCATTAAGTTGAATTAATATTCCTGTAAGAACCGTAATCCTTACACAGTCTGATTTTCTGTTTAATTTCTCAACCCAAGCATACTGACTTTTCCATTTAATTGACTTTGCCTCAATCTTTACCCAAAGGAAAAATAAGATACAGAAGCAGAGAGAAAATGACTTCGATTGCGTCTCTCTGCCCTTCCGCTCAGAGGCTGCCCCACTCCACGCTCTGGGCTGAAAGGCAGCCCACCTGGAAGGAGAGACACGGCCCTCGTCCATCAGGGGACCTGGGGACCTGCACAGGGGGCAGGGAAGAGCCCATGTGACATTGGGCACCCTTTCTCAAGATGAAGGTGCCTGGAGATGGCACCCAGGACAAGGGGTGGTCAGAGATTTGGGGGAAGAGAGGGCTTCTGCCCATCCAGGAGGGCCAGCTCCCAGCCCTGATGGAAACGACAACCAGCAGCCTCTCTGGGTCTCGGGGCTCTGTCTTGGGGCTGCACAGCAACACAGAACTGCTCTAGATATTTACCGCAGGGTGTAACCTTTCTCAAAAAGCCCCGCTGAAGAGAACCCCACCCGTCCTCTGGGCATCACGGTCCAGCCCCAAACTCTGCAGGGGGCCACAGCCTGGTCCCTGCACTCCCCGTCTCTCCCACCCTCCCCTCTTCTCTGCCCTGCTCCTCCTTTCTGTCACCTGGCCTCTGCTTCCCTTTCCTCCCTCACCTGCTCCCACTCACCCTGCGGGCTCTCCTCGAAGTCTTGTTTCACACTCCCAGTAGACCGTCATCGCCGAAACAATAGTAAAGATTCACCCATCACCCCTCAGTTACTTCAGGGTGATCAGAGGCAGTGGAACGACCCCCAAACCACATCTGGAATGTGGGAGGATGGTTTCATAAGCTGTAGTCCCAGCCGCGCCTCTGTTAGCTGCTATTCGAACGAACCTCGTTCCGCGAGCGCGGTCCCTGGCGTGAGGTGGGCGCTGTGTGGGAATGAGCAGGGTTGCGGTGACACACGCCTGTCCCCCCATGGAGTGCCACAGTGGCGGGCAGGTCTGGAGACGGCTCTGCCCGGCTAAGCCTTTCCTCACGGCTAGCTTTACTGGGGAGGCAAAAATGGCACCAACAGACCCAGGATGGGTGGATGGAAACATTTCCCTTCAGGAGGGAGCAGCCTGGGCTTCCCTGGTGGCGCAGTGGTTGAGAATCTGCCTGCTAATGCAGGGGACACGGGTTCGAGCCCTGGTCCGGGAAGATCCCACATGCCGCAGAGCAACTAGGCCCGTGAGCCACAACTACTGAGCCTGCGTGTCTGGAGCCTGTGCTCCGCAACAAGAGAGGCCGCGATAGTGAGAGGCCCGCGCACCGCGATGAAGAGTGGCCCCCGCTCGCCACAACTAGAGAAAGCCCTAGCACAGAAACGAAGACCCAACACAGCCATAAATAAATAAATAAAGTAGTTATTAATTTAAAAAAAAAAAAAAGAGGGAGCAGCCTAATCGGACCATATGCTGGGAAGAGAGGTGAGAAAAGAAATCCCCCTGGATCCAAACACAGAACAAGCAGTCGGTGTGCGTGGAACAGGCAGCTCTGAACCCCAGTCACGGGGTAGCTTCCCTCCCGCTGTGTGTGCAGGGCCTGCTTCCTCGTGTCTGGGTGAACCGGTAACACCTATGTCCCGCGGCCACCCCCTTACAGCCCCCATCATGTCACACCGGGGGCTCAGCCTCTGTGCTCACCTGCCTCCCGTCTCCCTTCTGTTACCGACCCAGGTCCTTGGACTCTTCAATCACTAGAAATCGGTAAGAGTCCAGATAAGAAATCCAGGTAAGGCGGTACTGGGAGCAAAAACAAGTAACAGGTGCCCTCGCCCGCTCCCTGAGGAGGGTGCCAGCTGGCTCCTTAGACGGAGTTACGACAGATGCAGGTCCCTGGGTTGGGCAGGAGGCGGAGCTTAGGTGGCCTGCCCACCCCCTTGGCGGCGCTGTGTGCAGGGACCATGCACAGTCCCCTGCTTTCGCTCCTGGCACTCAGAAGTGACAGTTGGTTTGTGGCCTTTTTGTATCTTATTGCTTATTGTTGCCCCAACTGCGCATACCTGCAGTTACTTTTAGTTTCTTTGTATTTTGTTGCTGGAGGAGACGTTTGTCCAGGTGCAAGCACTCTGGTAAAGGGTCCCAGGTCTCAGGGCCCAGGGCCTGTCTCCCTTCCACTCCCACAACGTTCTCAACTGTATCCACAGAATCTGACCCAGGGTGGGAAGAGTTCATTTATGATTTTCCCCCCGTCACCAAAGCAGAGAGGAGCCTGGTTGCACCAAGGTGAGAGGAGGTACAGCAAGGGGTTAAGCCTGAAACCTGGCCCTGCCACCTTCCAGCCATGTGACCATGGGTGAGATACTCACCTCCTCTATACCTCAGTGTTCCCCTCTATAAAATGGGGCTAAAAACAATGGATTGCTTTTGTACAGATTAAATGACTTAATATGTATAAATTGCTTAGAACATTGTCTGCACACAGCAAGTTCCATGTAGGTGTTTGCAATTATTGTTAATAAGATGTTTAACCCCTTGAGGGTAGGGACTGTACTACTTTATCCCCAGATGTACTGCATCCCCAGATCTCCATCCAGTTTGTGGAACATAACAGCAAAATCATCTGGCGGAAAGGCATGGGAGAGAAACGAAGTTAGACTCAAGTCCCAGCTGTGTGATCTTGGATGAGTTATACGTTACAATGACATTCATTTTCGTGAAAAGCTTGCAAGTCTGATACGAGGATTGGAATGATGTTCATAAAACCCTTATTAGCATAGTGCCTGGTGCTTCAGGACACTGGATAAATTGGTGGCCGTAATCTTTGTTATTATTGTTGAATAAATGAGCACAGAGTGAGCTGCAGTCCCTCCAAGGATGGAATTACATCAGTAAATCTTCAGGAAACCTGCATCCCCATGGGCGGGTCCAGCTATATAAATTGTGGGGTCCAGTGCAAAATGTAAAGGTAGGGCGCCTTGTCCAAAAATGAATCAGTATTTCAAGATGGCGACAGCAGAGCATTGCACCAAATATGGACCCTCCTTAGGGCACAGGAGTCATGCCCATGGGACCTGACCAGGACTAGTTTCAGCCGAAGGGACCAAGGCCCTCTTATTTTGTAATCAAGAGTCTCGGCCCAGAGAATTCGGGGGCCTCATGTCACTTCTCTTTTGGATCACTCAGCAGGGCGAGGCTGAGAGCTCAGAGCTCCCAAGGCCAGGCCAACTGTCCTCAATAACTATCAGTTCCCAGCAGGGGCCCGAGCACTCCCTCCTGCAGCTGAGACCTCAGATCGCAAAAAGTGAATGACTCAAGGCCATCCCTTATCTTTGATTAAGTGTGGACAAAAAAATGTACATGGTACCTGCAGCGGATTGAATTACTGGCCCTAATCTCTCACCGCCCCTGCCCGCCCCCCCCCACCTCCCCCCGCCTCCCCCCACAATCCCCGCCAGCGTATTGACCTCCACAGTAAGCTGGGTGCACCTCACTGCCCCTTGACTTTCGGCACGTCCATGTTACTTGCTTTGGTCAATGGGAACAGCTGGGCTTGCCCTCTGGCACACCTGCCTGTCACCATGGGAAGAACACAGCCTGCGTGGCCCCCCTCTCAAGGAAGAGGAGAGACACGTAAAGCAGACCTGGACCCACCTCGCAGTCTGCAGTCAAGCCCAGCTAAACGCACCCGAGATCAGCTGAACCCATCCAACCTGTAGACCCTTAAGCGAGAAATATATACTCCTTGTTTTGGGCCAGTAAGCTTGGGGTGTTTTGTTAAACAGAGTCACTGTGGCAATAGCTGGTTGATATATAGTACCTTGCAACCCAAAGAAACTGTCACTCATCCCCCAGACACTTATTGAATGGCTATAATGTACCAGGCACAACTTCTGGGGGTTTGAAAATGAAACACACACACACACACATACACACACACACATACACACACACATACACACATCCTCCACCCACAGTCAAGTAACCATTTAGAGGAGAGAGCAAATCTGTGTAACCATTACATGGAGTGAGCAACTCTATTTTTATCTCCCAGTTTTATGCAAACGTATTCCTGGAAGCCCATTTTCCCATGGCAGGCCCCATGGCTCTCCTGGTCACTCCTGCATAATACAAGAGTTCTCCAGTCCTCACAATCACAAGTCTTGGTTTAATAATTAAAATTCCAGCCCAGAGGAATAGTCAAGACTCCACTCTTGATCCAAGCTGGAGACCCCTCCCTCCACTCCCAGATCTCACGCCTTGGAGGCAGCGAGGCTGGCTGGGTGGATGTGGTCACGGTCTTCTCTAGCCCCCCAATCATGGGCTTCTACTCCTCCTGTCCAGCTTTAGACCCACTGGAACTGGACTGAGGTGGGGGAAAGAGAAACAAGGAGCGGAGAGCAGAAAGTTCTCCCGTGACTGGCACTGCTGGGTGATCTAGCACCAACTTCCTCTTACGTGCGGGAAGATTCTTGTCTCATGTGCGTTTATGAGGGCACATCTGGAGACACCCTCAAAACTGGGGCTCTCTGGCCATCAGTTCCCTTGACCTGTGTCAAAGTACCTCTATTCATGTTGGTTCCTTACTCTTTCCTCAGCCTCTAAGCTATCAGTGATCCCTCCAGCTCCTTTCAGCTGTATCTCTCTGACCCTCCAGGTGACCCTCTAGGACAGGTCCTAAGATGGCCCACACTAACCCTCTCTCACACATGGTCCAAAGTGGTCCATGGGCATCACCCTGCACCCTTTGACCTGACAGATGCCAGGAGAGCAGGCCAATCCCAGTGTGGCAGAAACTTCTGCCTTGCTCCTCCCCTTATTTTTATGTAGCAAAAGCAAGTATACAAAAGTACCTTCCCAGGAGTGCAGAAAGGCTACTGATCTGATCTTATATGCTAAACTTAAGTTTTAAAAAGTGTGTGTGTCTATGTGTGTGTGTGTGTGTGTGTGTGTGTGTGTGTGTGTGAGAGAGAGAGAGAGAGAGAGAGAGATTCCACAAACTGAGAGCAGCATAAAGAGAGCAAAGGCTTGGATTTTAGTATATTTTAAAAAAAGATTTCACTTTAGTTTTAACAGAAGCATTTAAAAAAAAAAAAAGCAATTTTGAAGTGAAGATTAAGACAGGTGAAATTTCAGTTCTGATTTGGCTTTAATTCCAGCTCTGACCCCGGTTATGAGGACTAGGTCATGGTATCAAAAACACATTTTTACTTTTATCAAGGCAGAAATGAGACTTTAATCTTTATATTCTCTTTGGCTTTACCCCCTCCCCATCCCACGCTCCATGTTGCTGCCGTGCCCAGTCTCCCTGAACCCGGGTATATAGACCAGCACGCTGGTATCACAGCATCTTTTACTTCTACCTCCAAACACTGCATGGCATGCTTACTGTTATGAAATTTAAAAGCATTTCAGTGAATTCGTGTTTTGCTAATCCCTCTCTGAAAAGCCAAGATACTCCTTGCAATTATTTAAAGCACCCTCCGGGTATCACGGAAACCAGAGCTGTGAATCATCACTGCAAAGTAACCTCCTCTGGCATCTGCTGGGGAGAGAGAATAACGTCAGCCCCTACCAATTCTAAGCCTCAGCTTAAGACTGAACACATAATCGTATAGCAATTGTTTCCACCACTGGAAATGCTGTTACTCATAGTTATTTAAAGTTACTGTCTTCACAAAGGTCACCAGAGCCCCTTTACTGTGACAAGTTCCTCTGTAAGCTGACATTTCTACTTAGATACACAACTGGACCCACAAATTTATCACTGACTTTTCCTCACCAGAGAGCCGCAGAAGGAGTTGGTTGACTTCTCTTGATCGTTATTATGGAACGTCTGTACGATAACAAAATATGGGCTTAACAAATTTCTTAATTCAGGGAGAACTTGGGCAGAATTCTCTGAAATAATGGGCGGTTTGGAGTCAGAGTGACATAGCCTTTTATGCTGTTGCGATTCATAACGCTATCATTTTTATTTTGAAATAATTCTTTCAAAGGTAGTCAACTGGGGGACTAAACTATCCTGATTCTATTCCAGGAAGCAATGTTGAGTGCGGGCTTTGAAGGCTCTGGATACATTTGTGAACTTGTGCAAGTGTTTTTACGTCTCTCTGCCCCAGATCTCCCTATCTTTGAATTAAGGATAATAATATCTGATTCCTGGGTTAGAACGATGGGTCTCAACCGGGGAAGACGGGCATGATTTTGCCCCCCAAGAGGACATCCGGCGATGTGTGAAGACATTTTTGTTTGTTACAACTCAAGGATGCTAATAGGTAGAAACCAAGGATGTTGGTAAATACCCTACAAGGAATAGGACAGGCCCCATAACAAAAGATTATCTGGTTCCAAACATCAATTGCGTCAAGACTGAGAAACCCTGGGTTAGAATAATGCTATTTTAAATCTGTGGGGCTTCCCTGGTGGCGCAGTGGTTGAGGGTCTGCCTGCCAATGCAGGGGACACGGGTTCGAGCCCTGGTCTGGGAGGATCCCACATGCCGCGGAGCAACTGGGCCCGTGAGCCACAATTACTGAGCCTGCGCGTCTGGAGCCTGTGCTCCGCAACGAGAGAAGCCGCGATAGAGAGAGGCCCGCGCACCATGATGAAGAGTGGCCCCCAATTGCCACAATTAGAGAAAGCCCTCGCACAGAAACGAAGACCCAACACAGCCATAAATAAATAAATAAATATTAAATCTGTGAATATGTATGTCTGTGTACGTGTGTGTGTGGATAAAT
This sequence comes from Balaenoptera acutorostrata, assembly GCF_949987535.1. Classification (NCBI taxonomy): domain Eukaryota; kingdom Metazoa; phylum Chordata; class Mammalia; order Artiodactyla; family Balaenopteridae; genus Balaenoptera; species Balaenoptera acutorostrata. Next base: position 176,050,907 of record NC_080064.1, on the reverse strand, counting down.
GTAAATGATATAATATATATTGATTATTTTTAAAAGTTAATCTGTGGACACTTCAACAAATCTTAGTTTTGTTTCTTTCTAAAACCCTTCATAACACTTTCCTTCCAAAAAAGTTTTCATACACTGTTTAGGCAAATTCTGGCTGTTTCCACCGCTACAACTTCCAATGTCTTACCGTCTTTTAGCATATTCTATTTCTATTTTTTTTGCTTTTTCTAAAAACCTTATAGATATGATTACAATCCAAATGCAAATCAGCTATCCACACAATCAAATTCTCATCTTTCTTTTAGACGTAGTGACCCTTGTGGAGGTATCTCTTAAAGAATACACTCCAGCTCACCTATTTAACTAGTTTTGACTTAATTTGGGGTGCTTTATTAGCAAACAGTGTAAGACAAAGTAGCTGGTATAATACAGAGTGATGTTTAAATTAGTTTACAATTTGCTTGGCCTCATCTAGAACTGCAGTGAACAAAGCCATTCAGAAATGTCAGCTGTGTTCCCAAGCACTGTAACAAATTGTCGCCTGAACGCTGCACACCTAATGACTTCAAATTAGCTTCACTGCGATATCGCCTGACAGTTCGTTACGACTGTTAGCAACATAGCTGGTGTATCATGACCAATAAATTGGTTTCAGTGTGGGCTGGGAAAGGGACTTCCATCAATTTGATTAAAGAAATTACTGTAGCATTCAAGGCATAAAGACAAACTAGTTTAAGGAGACAGAAATAAGTTCACTGTACCAAAGAAACACGGCTCATTGTCCAAAAATTTGTTTGTAAACTATTTGAAGATCAAAGCTCAAACAAACAATAATTCAAGTAGACTACTACAATTCTTAAACCTTGTGATCAGGTATATGGTTCACTGATCTAAGGACAGGTCTGGAGAGAAAAATAATTGGATACTTTAAAATACTACTTTTGGGACTTCCCTGGGGGTGCAGTGGATAAGACTCTGCACTCCTGATGCAGGGGGCCCGGGTTCGATCCCTGGTCAGGGAACTAGATCCCAAACGCATGCTGCAACTAAGAGTTCGCATGCCACAACTAAGGAGCCCGCCTGCCACAACTAAGACCCAGCGCAATCAAATAAATAAATAAATAAATATTAAAAAATAAAAACCTGAAATACTACTTTTAAGGCACCATATGAGAATATTTACAATGTCAATTGAACATTTATTTTCATAATTTATGTATAAATTCATGGTAAATATCTAATTGTAAACCAAAGCAATATGCAAATATGAAAAACAATTCAGTATAAATCGCCACTACGAACAACAAAATAAGTGATTTTTAAAAGGAAAAAAGGTATCTAGACTACTCCTGACAAAAACTTTTTTTTATTACGATATTATAGCTTTATTTAGAGTTTAGGAAGCTAAGATAGAGTAAGTTCAGGAAGTTGTCCCATTGGCAGGCCAGGCAGGACTTATACCCAGGCTGTCTGCCTTAAAGCCCCCAATTCATAAACATTTATTTAAAGTGAAAAGAAAAAAACAGAAGTATTTCCTTAGGAGAAAACTCGGACTTTTTAAAAGAATAAGGAAATATTTTAACAAGTTATATTCTCTTTATCTTAGGTTGGCAATAGTACCTTCATATGCGAAAAAATAATTAACAAGCATTCAAGATGGTACAGTTATAAAAATGGCATATGATTCTATTAGGACCAAGAAAGCACTAAATTAAGTATGACAAAAACAAATGTAAAGGTTTAAAAAAATCCTAATGAACGGGAATTCCCCGGTGGCCCAGTGGTTGAGACTCTGCGCTTTCACTGCCGATGGTTCGGGTTCAATCCCTGGTTGGGGAACTAAGTTCTCACAAGCCGTGCAGTGTGGCCAAGAACAATCAATTAATTAAAAAAATACAAATAAAAAAAGTAAATTAAAATAAATAAATAAAATTTAAAAATCCTAATGAGAAAATTGTGAATTTGCCTAAATCAACATATAAAGCCTAGGGAATTAATGGCAAACTTTTCTTTTTCATTTCAGAAAAGGTACCTGGAATATGCTTCGCCCATCCAATGATAACCACCAATTCTCGATCGGCCAAGTCGCACAGTGTAGTGAGGGCTTTGATGTCACTGTCGGGAACAGTAGGGTCAGGCATGGCATAGATCTTCTCTGGTTCAGCCACCAATAAATGTGAGACAATCTTGTTATCTGCAGAATCAGACCAGAGCACAACAAGATCACTAGTAGTATCATCCCTCTTTCGCACGTTCTAAACTAGGTGGTATTTTGAGCAAAAACAAAAAACAAAACAAAAAAATCCCTCAAACACCTATAATCAACCCCAAATATTCCATTTACGGTTCAACATATATATACTAAACAGTGTTCTGGAAAACCCATAGCAGTTGTAATAGTTCTTTGTTTCTTCTTGGCTTTATCTGCCTTTGCTGGAATGAAGCATCTGTCCTGCAATGAAATTTTTTATAGCAAACAGATAAGAGAAGTTAGATGCTTTCTGGGTCTGCTCTTTGATTCTTAGGTGGGATCTGGGGAAGCAGACTAAATAGCATACAACAGCTTTAAAATAAATATCCATATAAACCATTGAAATATAGAACATAATGTAGGAGGCAAAGAACTCCTACTGCCCGTAGACATAATGGGCATGAAAGTCATTAACTGTCCTAATTCCTTTAAAGAGGAGCAAAGGTCAGAGCCCTTCTGCCGGGGTGAATTACTGACTGTATAACTCTGCCTCAGTGGGATGCATTCAATATGAATGTCTTGCCTTTCTCCCCCTCCCCACATACCCAGCCCATCTTCCAAATATAGCCAATGTCAGTTTCCAGAAAAATACTCCAACTTAAATGTGACCGTATTTCCACTTTGGAGCATCTAATACTTTAATCCTCTATTTTCATCTGTTGTCTTTAGCTCATTCTCTGGCTCAGATTTATCTGTCTGAAATTTGTGATATATGTTTTTAAAATCCTTCATAAAATAAACACTAGAGACAAATGGAAAGCATCACATCAAATGTGTTTTATCGCTCAGGGCCATGTGAGAGTTTATGGAAGGGGTTATAAAGCCTTGCTAACGGAATGATTTTTCTTGTTGGCCCCATTTTCAATTTCTACATGTAGCTTTAGATTTGATACTTTCTTCTAAGTGAGGAAATACAAATAGGTAAGAATAAACTCAGATATTTCAACGTCTGTGTCCTATTACTCTAGAAAACTAGGGTATTAAATGGGATCTTTGTGAGCCAAGTCAAAGGTTCCTCTACGTTTACTAGACCATTTGCCTTTCCCTATACATTTTTAACTTTTTTAACTTAAAATGAAAAGACTTCATATACCTTAGAATTGAAAACATAGTTCTTTTTTTGTCTGCTGTAACAACATAACAAGGATACTTATCCAAGCTATAATTAGTAATTTTTTGATAGAGTTTAAAATTTTTACTACTATGACTGCCACATGACTTCTGTTCACTTCAAATTATCAACAGATAACCATTCAATGGCAGTAATATTCAATTATTATCAAATTAAAAATACAGATTTGGGAGGAAGTATTCCCAAATATCATATTTTCTAGAAAAGAAATTAAAATCAAATAGATTCTTTTTTTTTTTAATTTGTAGGATCTGAAGAGAATGACATTTGTTTCTCGTATATGCTATCGAAACAACACCCTGTTTTTTAGCTACGCTTGGAAAAGTTTCCACTTTCATTGCTCTGACAATGCAGCAAAACCTGTCAGCAACTACTAGATCCTCAGGATTAGAAGAAAATGCAGTAATAAAGGGTACAAAAATGTAACGGAAGGAAATCGTGATTCGAGTTCTTTTAGTACAGGGAAAATGCAACCTGTTTTACCCAAGCCACTGGATACTTGACTGGAGGGGGTCAGAGAAATTTGGTGGAAGCTTAGAAATTCCTATCATTCAGAAAATGGAATAGCCGGCAGCACTGTTTCTAGGTGAATCTTATTTAATGTTTCCCTAATTAGAATCAATAGAACCCAATTTTCATTCTTGGGCTTTTGTAGTACACAAACAATCAGTCAGGCTCCAGAAATCTCCCCCAGACACTTTCTGAGCAAAGCCCATGCCTAGTCTCTGACAGGATCTGAAAATTAAGTTTTATAAATGTTTGTTACCAAAATACACTAATTGGATAGACTAAGGAAAATTAACACAGAGGCCTTAAGATAATGAGTAATGATTTATTAGGAGTCCTCTTTTATCTCAGACAAATGGAGCTCATTGAAATTGCTGTAATCTTCTTAAAGGTACTTGACAAGCCTCTTCCCCTTTTCTCAGGTTTCCGCCGAAAACCATAGATGTTTCTTTATCCATCCTGTGGACTTACGAATGGGCTGGTGCTCATTTTTCTCTCGGTAGAGGATATCATCAATGGTGTCAGTCGACTTCGTATAAAATGAATGAGAAATGGCCAGTCTGGATATTAGTGAATCCAGGAAAACGAAACCTCTAATGAAATTAAACATGAGTGTTTATTGCATTTTACTGTATTATCAGAAAGTCTTTTTATTCTAATGTGCAAAATCTGCTTAATGCAGTCCTAGATTGTATTTGCAGAATGCCAAACAGCTTATGCAGGCTGAGGAGAAGATGCCAGATTGGACAATTGAAGGTATAATCAACATAATGTTTTTTGGAAAGGCAAAAGGAAACCATGCCATATGTTCACTTAAGCTTTAATTTTATGTAAAACTGGTTGTTTTTTTCCTTTGACATAGCTAAAATGTCCTTTCATTTACAGTTCAGGGTCTGTTTTACGTATTTAACAGATGCCCATATGCTCACACGGATGATGCATAACAGCGACCCCTCTTGGAGAATCTGAATGAGAAGAGGACATTTTTTCTCTTCCCTTGAAAGCAGATCAGAAATTACCCATGTCTTTTCTAGAACTGCTATAGCTGCAACTTCCTCTGGTGAGGGCTGGTTGTGTCTTCTGAGACAGAGACAGCTAAATGTGAGAATTGTTTCCACCAAAGCACTTTCAGTGCCTCGTATAAACTCTATGCATAAACATCCTAAAATGTTAGCCCTTTTGCACTACAGCCATGAACTGATTTTTCAGAAACTGGAACACAGTTAACTGCCTCAGTCTATATTCTAGCTCTTTTTAGCTAATGACAAAGAGAATGGGGTTTGCATTTTAGCTACATACCTACCATCGTTTCAAATTGCAGCCGGGCATTATCAAACCATGGGCTTTTAAAAAAACACTTCCTAATGCCCATAAGGGCATCTGAAATGGAACTACCAACCTATGCTTGTTATCAGTAGGGCCCCTCCTTGTTTTAATCTATTGCTAGCGAGTGCGTTAACCTTCTATAGCTCTAAATTAATGAGGCTCCTAATGTATTTTCATTGGGAGGTTGAACAAACTCATTTAGCTAGTGAAAACTACAAAAATCACTTTCTTGTGAAATCTGAAACTAACAGCTCCAATGAACTAATGATCATGGTACGATCCATTTTATGTACCTCTGAAAATAACCTGTAAATGTAAAATTCGCACTATATAAGCTATGCCTTGGTATGCTTACGCTTCCACAAAATGACTAGGTGAAAAAAGGTAGAGGGGGAGAAAACCATAGGAAAAAAAGTTAATTAGCTGAGTTGTTGTTGCCCTGCAAAGGAAATCCTTGGGAATAAAGCCACATCTCCCCACCCCCGCCAACAAAGAGAAGTCTCGTTGGAGTCAGTAGGGATGGGCACGCCAAAACTGATGTACCTAGAGCCAGCTGGGAGGATGTCATGTGCTGGAAAGCCAGACATGTCTGCTGTACTTACATGGCTTTTTGGCTGGCTGAACCAACTGAGGGTTCAGGTACGGGCTGTTCTCCGCATCTATTCTGCGCTTGTACTTCTGCCGACCTCCACGTACTCTGTCAAGACGCACTCCTGTGGGGAAAGACAGGCACTTCCTTACTGTTGAGGTAACTATCTTTGAGACCAATCAAATACATAGAGAGTATCATCCAAGGGTGCTAGGTAAACAGAGAGTAGATTGCAGAAGGGTCCAGTGGAAGTAGAGGAATGTAAAAAAGTGATGGCTAAACCAAGACTGCCACAGGTTGGAAACCAAACCTGGCAGAGATGACCAAGCTGAAAGACATTTATGCAAGGCCATCAGAGTCACCTACATACCAAAGGAAAGGTAGCTTTCCTTGAGAATTAATACAAAGAAACTGGAATTTGGTGCTAACACAGTTTCTCAAATTAAAGACATTGGCAATGTGTATCCTCTTCATCAGTCACCCCTGAAAGCTCAATGTGTGGGCTTGAGTAGATCAGTAGACCCAGAGCTGTTCAATCCACCCCGGTCTATCAGAGGACTCCACGTGGACCTGTGGAACTGAATTGAGTTGAAAACCCCTACATGTTGTAGAGAGCTGGAACCCCACTACACAAGATGAGACGCAAGGATCGTTCCCTGTTCTAAGTCAACATGTCTCAGAAGGAGCATGTTCCTTACATTCTGGCACACGTTTGTATTTTCCTTCAAATGAAAGAAAACTGAGAGCAGGTCTGGACTGAACGCAGGTCAGAAGGAGGAGATTCCTGAAAGAATTCAGGAGGCTAGGATGGCGAAGGAGGGATTTGTTAGGAGGGCAGAGATGAAGCGTGAAGCTAGAAAGTAGGCAAAAGTAGACTGGCATTTAGTAATACTTTTTCCTCATGAGTGATGGACTGGGTCAAGATTCAGGGAGGTTTTGCTGGCAGTGGATCTATAACATTAAGGAAAGGGGCAAAAGGGAAAGAAAGGGATTAAAAAGAAAGAAATGTTTCATTTACATGGGGCAGTGGGGAGGGTGCTTGTTAATAACGTGGTTTCCGGTCTGTAATTGTAAAGTTTAGGACAGAAACTTATAAATCTTTATCAAATAAAGAGAAGATTACTTGGGAGTAAGAGAGAGATGAGATTCGCTTTGTGGTCTTATATTGTACCTTAATTGATAAGACAGTATTAACATTATCCATTAATAAATTCACAACCAAGTAATTCATTGTACATATTTTGGTATTTCTCAAACTGTTCAGAAGATAGATTTGGTTTAACAGTATCCTCAGTATTGTTATTTTACTGAAGGCCCTCTCAGAGCCTTTAACATGCAACTAACTCTCAAATAAAACTCTCAGAGGGAGATACAGCCTATGCAATGTTTTGCAAACCAATTTAACCAAGGATCCTGTTTTGGGAACATTTGTTAATATCACGTGGAACAGGTGAGTTGTGGTGTAACTGAATTATACGAAACAGTTTGGGAAAGGCTGATATATTTCTATGTGAATCCTGAAGGTGAATATATACTCATATGTTAAAGATGACTATCAATCCATGAGCTAAAGAAAAACATAACTTTTCATATTATCTTAATACTACTACTTTAAGAGTTGATTTCCTTTTAGTGATACACACAAATATACACTTGGTTCTAGATAAACCCTGAAATGTCAAACTGAAACATCAGAGCAGAGTTTAAGTGATATCAGGAGACAACTTCAAGAGCAAGTAAGTAGGTTTAGACAAACAAATATCAAAAAACAAAGAGCTTAGGTACAGTCTCTAAGTATTCAATGAAAATAGAGTGCTTGTGAGTCATGAAGAAACATTTCTTGACTGCTGCTTTTAGAGCAATTTTGCGCCTAGAGTTCCATTCCTTCATTTATCTAATTTCTAATGTTCTATTTTTATTGTGTCTATATTTAATTTACTAAAGTTTAACACCTTCCCCCTTTTCCCCCCCTTTAGTCATGTTTTGTCTTTTTTCATTTCTTTCTTTCTCCAAGATATTTTTCCAGTTTATATAATGTGGTCGCATTTTGTCTGTTCATCTGAGATCCATTCAAATTTGTTTCATCATAAGAATTTAGAATTTTTCATTATAAGAGTTTAGAAAATTAAAAGCATATATAACTAAAAGTGGTATCATAACACGTTTGGCATCCAGCTCCAACGCAATGTGAACATTAATGTGATATGATTAGTGGTGTGAAGAGAAGGCAGGATGAAACAAACAGAGAGAGAGAAAGACAATGACAGACGAAGGCTAAAAAAAGGAGGAAACATTTAAAAATAACTCTGAAATTGTTAGAACCAAGAAAGCCTGACATACACACACTACTATATATAAAACAGATAATCAACAAGGACCTACTGTACAGCACAGGAAACTCTACTCAGTACTTTGTAATGATCTGTATGAGAAAAGAATCTAAAAAAGAGTGGATATATGTATATGCATAACTGACTTACTTTGCTGTACCACAGAACTAATTCAACACTGTAAATCAACTATACTCCAATAAAAATTTTAAAAATTAAAAAAAAAAAACAAAAACCAAGAAAGCTCACAGAATGCATCTCAATTAGGTTTGTAGACTCCAAAATTTGCTTTTGGTGTCTGTCAGGGCATGAGTTCACCATGAGCAATATAGCCTCGCATGCCCAAATACTGAACAATACACTACGTATTTTCCAACACAGGAGTCAGAGCTGGTGAGTTTCTGACAATGGATTTCGTCCATCCTGAAGGCCTAAGGAAGAGGATCGTGGCTGAAAGATTGGATTCAAGGTCTTGGCTGGAAACAATTCTGACACAGTTATATCACACTAAAGCCACCAATCAGCTTAGCCAACTGGCCCAAGTTTATGGGAGAAGTGCAACACTGAAAACTAGTTATTAAACATCATGAAGAAAAAAATACCTATACTTGATTGACAGAATTTTTATTATGCATTATGGGATATTTTTTGTATTTGTAGGAATAGATCCTTTAAATACTGTGAAATAATTTTATTACTGTGCATTTCATTTCAACTTTGAACAATGAATTACTGAAATATTCATATTATTTTTACGTGCTCCTCCAAAATCTAAAGGAGTGTTCTCACTCTTACGTTCATTCTCGCTTTCTCTTTCTCCTTTTCCCTCTTCTTCTCGCTTTCTTCCCTCCCCCTCACCTCCTTTCAGTGTGTGGGTAGATAAACTACTATCTATCTATCCATCCATCCATCCATACCATCTACATATCTATCCAGTTTCTAAATATTCAAGTACTTTTTTACCAAAGCCATCATTTAACGCTTTCTTTACTTCCTAAAATAAAGATCAGTTGGACAAAGCATTCTTTTATGATTTATAACTTTATGTATATGGTATTCAGTAGATGACTGTAGAGGGAAAAAATTAGATATTAATACTACATAATTAATAATTAATACAATTATGTAGCAAAAGTTGATGGGCAGTCAATATACAGAAAAATTGTTCCTGCCAAGTTTAGATAACACTTAATGGTAAAAATTTCCAGAGTCGATGTATTTTAAAAGATCATAATAACTTTTATGTGAAATTTTTATTCCCATTTTAGGGGGTTAAAAGTAGGCAAATATCAACAATTTCAAGTAAAAAATATTTATACTGCTTTTAATCTCTTTTCAAAATCTGGAAAATCTTCTTTTTATGCATCTTCTAGTGATATGATGATAATGATAATGATTTAGTTTAGCTGACTTCATACTCAGTGAAATGTCTAAACTCAAATCCTAGTAACACACCTGCAACTACTTCTACATCATACTAAAATTATTCATCAATTTATTCAGTTCTGTTGGAGAAAAAACATAGTTAGTAAAACCAGTTTTTTTTTCCCCCGAGGACAATCATATAACACGGAAATACACAAGTGACATAGGTCTCAAAGTTAAATCAGCCCAAACTATGTGTTCAAACATGTGGACCCAGCTTCTTTATTTGTGCATCTTTGAAAATAAACAGATGTATTCATCTGAGTCATAATAATATATGCACTGAAACTTTAATAATTGTATTTTAAAGAGTCTGATAAAACAATACTATACAGATATCATTAAGAAGTCTATTTTCACATATATACACTACTATGTATAAAATAGATAACTAATGAGAACCTACTCTATAGCACAGGGAACTCTACTTGGTGCTCTGTGGTGACCTAAATGGGAAGGAAATCCAAAAAAGAGGGGATATATGTATATGTATGGCTGATTCCCTTTGCTGTACAGCAGAAACTGACACAGCAGTGTAAAGCAGTTATACGCCAATAAATAAATAAATAAGTCTATTTTCAGTATATTTCTAGTTTTAAAGTTTTTCCAGAAAAATGTTTCCAACTGTAATAATATGATAATTTATTCCTAAATATTATATGAAGAACATGGAAAAAAGCAAGGCATAGTTTGCAAATCAGAATGGTTTCTTTCTGGCTCTTTCATTAACAAGCTCTGTAAATTCTGTTGAGTTCCTTAACCTGTTTGCTTTTCCAAATATAAGATGGATATTAAGACAATAACCTCCCTGGTGTTTTGCTTTAATGATCCAATTATATTAATATAAGGTACTAATATATTTGGATATTATACTAATATACTAATATACTTGGATATTATACAAATGCATTATTAAATATCTTATAAACCTTAAAATCCCAAGGAAATTGCCATTATATCATTATTTTGTTGAAATATTACTATATTATTTATTGAAATATATTTTGCATCGTGATCATTTATTGAAAATCTACCCCCACGGAGTGTGACAGTCTACCCTGCCTCAATTCTGTAGGTAAACACATTTGAGGTATGATTGAATGGTAAGATAATACAAAGGATAAAACCGAAATAATGACATTATTTGATGTCTAAGTGATTACAGAAATATTTGGTATCCCATTCTATTTGCTGCTCATCCCTGTCACTAATAATATCATTTAGAGTTTATTTTAGAACAGATACAGAAACTAACCCAAAGTCTATGAAAAAGAAAAATGCTATCTCTGAGTTTAGCTAGAAACACACAATACAAAGTTAAGTAGAGAATTGATAATTATCCAATTAACCTAATACATTTCATTTAAAAGTCTCTATTTTCAGCAGAAACAAACAAAAAACAACAACAGTATTTACCATCAGGACCTGGAAAATCCAGATTTGCCATAAACAAACATCAATCTAATCCAAATATTTCCACTTACAATGGCAAAGCCTGTCTCTCTACATCTTTACAATCTTAAATACAAACAATTTCTGTTTGGACTCCACTTGTAAACCATTTTTGAAAAAGTTTAAAAAGAAGATTTCTCCCAGTAAATAAGATACCCACAATGTTCAATGTTTGACAGGATTTGAAGTTAATTAAGGCAACTGGATTTTCTATTCATGTGGAGACTGCCATTACCCCTTTCGTTTTTTAAATAAAAAATTTTAATAGTTGACATTACCTACCAAACAGAACGTTTCACATCGCTTTTTCTATCAAATACTGCATGTGCCTACATTGCCACAAGGGAATCACAAATCTCATAAGTTGTCAGAATTTACAAAATTGAGGAAGCAGGAATAGGGCAAGAAGGAAAAACACAAAACAACAAAAACCGCTATGAGGCACATAAATGCCAAAAGAAGTAAAACAGTTCAGCACAAGGCCTTCTTAGGTCAGCTAATTTTAAGTCTACATTTTATGCCCAAATGCAAATTTTTACAATATTATATAGTCCAAAGACAAAAGTATTTTTCACATTTTTAATAGCACAAAGTCATTTCATAGGATAATAAAAGATCTCCCCTTCAGAGAATTACACAAGGCCATCCTAGCCTACTTCGCTATATTAAAGACAAGCCTTTTTATAACGTTGTTCTTAAACAAAGGTTTGCTAAAAACGTTAATTACATAGACCCCTGGAATACTTAAGAAAGATGCAAATAGTCATATTAAAGTAATGATAATTTTTTAAAAGATAGTGAAATAATATTTTAAAAGATTAGTGACTTTAATGACTACTAAGTAAATGGTTGGATTATTTAAATGTTATCCAACACGACTTGTAATTGAGGATGAGGAGCATCCTGGGAAAGTAAAACTTATGCCGCAAGAAGGTGAAGAGGGTGGGAACGTTGTCCTCCACGATGTCTCTGGTACTGCGGTTCCCTTTGCTGCGGAAGGGAATCCGGCTCTTTCCGTTCAGGAAAAGAAGTACCTAGAAACGCCCTTGAATTTGCCCGAGATTTCTGTGAGGGAACCATCATAAACAGAGGGTGGAGAAAATCCCTTTGAGGGGCTGTAGGAAAGGAAGCAAAGGCAGATCGGCAGAATCAAGACACAGCGGCGAGAATTTTAGTGGCAGCCTGTGATGGGATTCTTCCTCGTAACAGCATCCTTACAGAGAGTACCAGCTTTACCTACAGTATTTGTGCATATTTATAGGTACCCCAGTAAAGGGATGAGTGAAAATTATTTGTACATTGACGCAAATACTCCAGGGAGAATCTAACCATATTAAATTCTGGAGGATCATGAGAGACAATAAAACACACCAAGCCCTAGTTATCTTCTCTTACTATTATTGCCCTTTCTCAAAATAGACAGTGATACTGTTCAACATGGCTTCATGATTTCGTTCCTTTCTTCCTATCTCAGCAAACTTTTGACTCCTGATATCTGCATCTCCTGAACAAGCAATGTCTTCATTGATAGTGGAATGACTTAATCTCTGTATGAAGTGTCTTGGAATCAACCAAAACACCCATTGGTTATTGAGAGCTGCTTCTATTCCAGGCAATGGGTTAATTGTTTTACGTACATGAACACATTTAACACTTACAGCAATCCTATGAAGCAGGTGCTATTATTATCCCATTTTACAAATGAGAAAACTGGAACTGGGAAGAGGCTGAGCCAGGAGTGGCAGCTGGAGACCACGGCTGCAGAGCCCACGTTCTCAAGCACTATGTTTATACTGCTTCTCTGTCATCAAATTCTATTTTTGGGAAAGAGCATGTGGTATAGACTCCAAAAGCAGAAGCACGGGCAGATAAAACCCAATTACTGTGGTAAACAATACTCGCACCCTGATAGGGGGTGCATGCAAAGAGCAAGGCAGAATGATGAACTAGCACGAGGAGAGAGGAATACTTTTACTCTGCTGAAGGGCTAGGCATTTTGCATCTATGACTCTATAAAGCGTCTCCACTTAGAAGAAGTTTATAGCTATGAGACTGTGGGCAAACCAAAAATGATAAAAAAGATTCAGTCAGTCTGCTTTTCTCTTGAGGCAGGGACCCAGAGATATTCATTTCCTCGCTCCCTGTTCCTCTTTAAAATGCCACTGAAATAAAACAAGGACTGTTTTGCCAGGGCCATGGAGGCAAAGCAACATTCTGGCTGAGTTTTACAGTTTAGAAGGAGACCCCGATGGCGGCTTTTCAGTTAGACACCTTGACGAATGGTTACATTTACTTCTGCTGAAATAGCATGACAACAATTCAGGAACTTTGGAAATAGCTTGGTTGCATGTGGAAGCACTGTAAGATCTGCTGAAATAAAAGGGAAAAATCACACAGGGAGAGAAAATGCATATCCATTAGGCGGGCTTTTTTTTTTTTTTTTTTTTTTTTTAACTGAGTCCTCAGTCACTAAAAGAGATAAAAGCCAGGACTCACATTAAAGCTTCCTTGCTCTACAGATGAATTAACAATTAGCAAAGGGAAGTCTTTCATTTTGGTCTCTTGGTAGCTATCTGGACTATTAAACATGTGAGGCTTGCACAGGAAATTACAAAGGCTTCCCTCTGTTTCAGATTCAAGCTGCATCCAAAATATATTTGTAGGTTTCTGTGCACAGGACATAGCCACAAAGAAGTCCCTCCTTCTTTTTTTTCAAGGTGTGATTCACTGCTCTTGGCTGGTTCTGAGGCATATGTGCTAAATTTATAATCTGGCTGAGAGCCGAAATCAAAATCATAGAAATCTGAAAAAGACATAGTTTACAAAATATTTTGCAGGGAAAATATTATTCCACCAGGGGTCCAGTTGCTTCATCTGAAGCATGGAGCCCTAATCTATGACGCATACAAGTACCAATTAGGTCATCTGCAACAGGTGACAAGTTTTAATTGAATGTCTTCTGTCTGCAATTCTGACAAAAGGTGAATAGAAATAAATGGGTCTTGGCAAGACGGCTCTGAGCCTTACAATACCCAATATCTCATTATTTTTAAACAGCTATCTATAAACTGATGCTGACAAGCCTTGAACCTTTTATTTCTGCTCAAGATGAGGTGGCTGTGAAGGGGGAAAAAAAAAAAAGGAAAGAAAAAGGGGCATCCAGAACATTACATTAAACATGCAATACCTACCATTATCACTTCCCCAATGTAATTAAAGGAAATCTCCTATTCAAAAGGCACTATTTCTTACTTTGCTTGATGTCAGAGAGAAAGAGAAAGAGAGCGAGCGAGCGAGTTTGCTTGGCCTGTATTTGCTAAACATAGAGACTGCCTTGAAAGAAAAAAAAGAAAATCTTCCCTTTCTTTCTCTTTTGCCTGTTAAAAATTTCATAAACTATTGAAAGAGATACTGCGGTGACTTAAACCTATCTGAACTCTATTTTGTCTGGTTACTATTTAATACTGGTGACTCTTCCCTTTATCCTTTTCGAAATTGCCTTCTCATGTGAATAAAGTCGTGAATTAGTGGGTAAAGACATGAAATGTGGTTGCACATCACCATCAGGAAAAGTGATTCTACTAATTCACAATTAAATGTGACACTGGCAGCAATAAGTTTAACACAATAATAACAGTAATAACGGTGCATAGCACCCCATGGGGATGCTCTGTAAACAGAAGCACACATATTATTTATGCAAAATTCAATGCCCTGTAAAAATGAATTAAAAATGAAATCAACCAGGCTGGTTTATAAGTTGTGGGTTGAAAGTCATAGTCACTGTGTTTCATCCAATGGAGAGGAATACAGTGGAGTCTAGTGAACAAAAAAACCACACGTGGATTTCAAAGAGAATATAAGTTGTGGGAGAAAAAAAAAAAAGGAAATAGGTGACAGAGAAAGATGGTGGTGAGTCTGGAGGTCATTTGGTTTTAGCATGTGTGATTCTAGATCACGTGGGCAACCAAAGTAGAGTTCAGCTCAAAAGAGAAGCTTATGGTCACTTTAGTAGGGGAAAACTTTAAGCCCTGGCCAATTTGTTAGGAACTCAGCACAGTTAATAAAAATGCATTACCAGACTCAAGCAGAAATTCCAAGAGCCAATTCTAAGATACCAAAGTGACACATGGTGTTTAATGAATATTTTTCTGGTGATTATGATTTTGCAAAGTTGAGACTGGAAATAAAGTAAATCTAGCAGAAAGAACATATGTCTGGGTCATGTGAAAAAAAGAATTGTACCAAAAACACAAAATACATAGGAAAAAAAAAATCAGTTCAATAGAGATCAAATGTTAACATAACATTAATGTATACACGCCCAAATCTCATATCAGTGAGAAATTTTCTTGTGACACTGTGACGTTTATTTCTTATTTCTTGTGACACCGGCAGCAATAAGTTTAATACAATAATAATAGTAATAACAATGCACAGCACTCCATGGGGATTCTCTGTGTAAACAGAAGCACAAAGAATATTTATGCAAAATTCAATGCCCTGTAAAAATGAATTAAATATGAAATTAAGCTGGTATTCAAGTAGCTGGAATGAGAGCCATAGTCACTGCATTACATTCAATGGAGAGGAACACAGTGGAGTCCAGTGGCCTCCCTGTAAGGTTTTAGTGGAGTAAACAAGAAATGCCATGGACTGAATGTTTGTGTTCTCCCAAAATTCATATGTTGAAACTGAATCCCCAATGGGATAGTATTTGGAGGTGAGGCCTTGGGGGTGATTAGGTTATGAAGGTGCAGCCCTCATGATGGGCTTAGTGCCCTTATAAAGGAGTTCCCAGAGAGCTCCCAGGCCCTTCCCAGCACGTGAGGACAACAAGAAGCCTATCTATCAACCAGGAAACCCTCACTGAACACTGAATCTGCCAGTGCCTTGATCTTGGACTTCTCAGCCTCTAGAACCCTGAGAAATAAATTTCTCTTCTTTATAAGCCACCCAGTCTATGGTATTCCGTTATAGTAGCCCAAATGGAATATAACAAGAAGAAATGAAGGAACATTAAAAAAAAAAAAAGACTCAGCCATAAAAAAGAATGAAATAAGGCCATGTGCAGCAACATGGATGGACCTAGAGATGATCATACTAAATGAAGTAAGTCAGAAAGAGAACGACAAATACCATATGATATCACTTACATGTGGAATCTAAAATACAACACAAATGAACATATCTACGAAACAAAAACAGACTCACAGACATAGAGAACAGACTTGTGGCTGTCAAGGGGGAGGAGGGCAGGAGGGAAGCATTGGGAGTTTGGGATGAGCAGATGAAAACTACTGTATGCAGGATGGATAAACAACAAGGTCCTACTGTACAGCACAGGGAACTATATTCAATATCCTGTGATAAATCATGTTAGAAAAGAATATGAAAAAGAATATGTATATATGTATAACTGAATCATTTTGCTGTACAGCAGAAATTAATACGACATTGTAAATCAGCTATACTTCAATAAAATTTTTTTAAAAAGGAGGAAGTTTAGAGAGATACTCTACAATGGGTTGATTCAAGGTCTAATATGAAATAAAGAAAATACAATGGTTTCCACCCCCTTCTCATCCAAATCTATATACCATCGCTAACCTCCATTCATCTGCCAACTGTGCTGCTAAGTATTTGTGAGGAAAGTTAATGGAGAAAAAGGAAAGGAAACCAAGAGAGAGCATGAGAGCCTGGTCTAAGCCTTGTAGAAATGCAGACATGGAGAACACGCATGGCGGATTCAGAACGCACTGCCAGCTGCCTCGAGTCCACAAGAGCACATTTTCAAGCCAATTAAAATCCAGTTTTCCTCCCCCAAAGTTGACAAATCAGACTGTTGGGGAATTTAAGACCTCGTGAGAAAAACTAGGGTAGAATAATCATGAGTGGCAGTGATCATAAAAAAGCACTTATACATAAATGATATATTCACTAAAATTAAAGACAAATATGAAAAGACTATCAATGACAGACACACTAATTAAGTCATGTTTCCTGTGCAATTAATTTCCATTTATCATCCTTTGATCTCTTGAATATTTCTAGGATCTTCCTTCTAGCTGGTTTCAGCAAGATGACTGTAAATTCAGTTTGAGTTGCTGTAGATAATAGGCATATGAAAAGACTTTTTTAGAAACATCTGGTTTTTAAACCAAACGTTTAATGACACTCTTATGTTACTACTCTGAGCATCTTGGTTTTAATACGGTGCTACTCCAGGTTCATGTTTAATTGATATATAATGTTGAAGATTTGGTGGAGAGTTATACATAAGTAAATGTAAACATATCAAGATTTTCAGTCAAGGAAAATAACAATTAGGAAAGTGCTTATTCTGAGGCCAAAAAAGAAAATTGTACATTTAAGTGCTGTGGCAAGGTGAGGTCCATAGGCTGTACTTTTATTCTTAAATTAGGATGTGTGAAGAGTGTGTAAAAAAGAAAACACCAATGACATTTCTAGATGCCAAATAGAGTGGGTCTTGGCTGAGGAAAGCCTGTATCTGTACCAGGTCATAAATTTCCTGAAAGACTTCCCTGTGTGTAGCTGTTACAGGAGGGGCTCGCTGGGAGGTACTGCCAGGATGCTCACAATGGTCCACAAGGCCAGGAAGAATCTTGAAATCCTAAAGGCGCCAAGAAAAGAAAAACACGCTTTTCCAGCCACAAGGCGGCTCAAGGCTAGATGTTGGGAGTAAGTCTCTAAGTGTCACTGCCTCATAGAGAAGGAGGCAGAATTTCCCACGAAAATCTCCTTGCAGTATTCCAAACCACATTTTCTTACTCCTTCCTGCCAACAGGCTTGCTCTCTATTTTTAAAACGTAATCTGGGTTAGGGACCTCCCTGGTGGCGCAGTGGTTAAGAATCCGCCTGCCAATGCAGGGAACACGGGTTCGAGCCCTGGTCCGGGAAAATCCCACATGCTGCGGAGCAACAAAGCCCGTGCGCCACAACTACTGAGCCTGTGCTCTAGAGCCCGTGTGCCACAACTACTGAAGCCCGTGCACCTAGAGCCCGTGTTCCGCAGCAAGAGAAGCCACCGCAATGAGAAGCCCACGCACCGCAACGAAGAGTAGCCCCGCTCGCCGCAACTAGAGAAAAGCCTGCGCACAGCAACGAAGACCCAATGCAGCCAAAAAAAAAAAAAAAAAAAAAATATATATATATATATATATATATATATATATATATATATATATATATAAACATAATCTGGGTTAAACTCAAACTTCCAAATATTTTATTTATTATGTATATTCATAATTCCACCACAAAAGTTGAGGGTTGAGGGCATGGTGAGAAATGACACTCTAACGGAAATAGCTTCAAAGGATCAAAATACAGCCAGATGATTTTGACGTATATTTTAATTGCATGTTGCTTTGTCATGGCCCATGCAGTATACATCACATGCCTGCCACATAGTAGATACTCAAAAATATTGAGTAAGTGAATAAATCAATTTACAACATGCTTTATAGCCATGCACTAATCAGGTTTTTTTTTTGTTTTCATTTGTTTGTTTTTCTTTTGATATTTCTAAATCTAGAATGTATACACAGAAGGATATGGACCTCTTGTCAATTCTCTCAGTAATTCTTGCTTATCGTGTCTTTCTTAATGTACTAGTATATTGTAACTTTAGAAAGGTATAGAGAGCTTGAAGGTGACAAAACAGCATGAAGCACTGAAAAAAAAGAGCGTTGCTGAAAGGTAGGACATACGAATTTAATTTTTCAATATTCATCCTGGTAGTGTAAGAGGAAACAGCATTTGATTTGCTGGGAAAACCTCAAATAGATATTAAGAAATATTTACTAATCAGAATTATATTTAGATACTAATTATTGAGCAAGCAAGACCAAGGTCCCTATACTTGGGAAATTTGATAAATGGAGAAAACCATTCTCTTTCCTAGACACTTTGATTACTCTTCTGCCTGGAAGCAGATGAATGAGTTTGATCACGTGTTAAGCTCTCTTCCAGTTCTAAGATTCTATGAATGAAATGGTGTACTTAAAAAGATGGAATTGACCCACAGATTCAGAGTACAACAACTGCCTTGGCAGTGGGAAACATCAACATACTTCATATCTTAAATCAGGAAGACCAAAGCCAAATGGATAGCATTAATGAACCAGAAGAGCAGAAAGCTTTCTGGCACAGGCCTCAGCCTTTCTCTCACACTGACCTTGGCCAAATGCATTTCCTTTTGTTCTTGACAACAATACAGCAAATAAAGTGCCCATGTTTGAAAAACGCTTCTAACTTATTACTGCATTAGGAAAAGATCAATGCCTGTTGCATATGGCTGTGGAGACTGAAGGATGGAAAATTAGGAACAGCTTTAGATTTGTGGGCATTTTACAACATAGAGACTAGATTATGCTAAGGAGAGGAGAATATGACCTAATAATGGAGATTTTGAAAACAAGCAATGAGTAGCTAATACCTATGCTGTTACTTAACTGAATTTCATCTGGAGTTTCAAAATAAAAAGGCTAAATAGGATCAGATTTCAGTAAATATACCACAAAATAATGTTTCATCTCAACATCTATAGTCACCCTTTTTTTCAGAAATTACAGTATATATATAATGTAAATATGCACACATATACATAAACACATAGATATAGAACTAGATAAACACACACAAATTCTAAACCAATGATACATTTTTCAGTTTCTGTATTTTCCTGATAATGATTTGTCTGGCCAAATGATTCTGTAAGAATTATTTATTTGCAAGATTTTTCCATCCAAAGAAAACCCATGTTACATGAGTTTATACTGATATTTATATCAGGAGTTGCAAATTCAAACAACTACTGCAATGTCAAGTGAATAAGTGAAATGGACTGTGTGTTTAAAAAGTTGGTAGCTATTTAGAAATTATCCTTTTATTTTATTTAGGCCTTCATTATATAAGAGCATAACCTAATTGCATAATTGCTTAAGTTGTTCTATACGCTATACTTTGAAATTCTATTTTAAAAATGCTATTATCCACAGACATAGAAAACAAACTTATGGTTGCCAAAGGGGAAAGGAGGTGGAGGGATAGATTAGGAGTTTGGGATTGACATACACGCACTACTGTATATAAAATAAATAACCAACAAGGACCTACTGTATAGCACAGGGAACTCTACTCAGTATTTTGTGATAACCTGTAAGGGAAAATAATCTGAAAAAGAATATTTATAAACGTATGTGTATAACTGAATCAGTTTGCTATACACCTGAAACTAACATAACATTGTAAACCAATTATACTTCAATAAAAAAATAAAATTAAAAAATGCTATTTAGTAGGGTTTTAGGTAAAATAATGTATAAAAATATTAGGATTCTCATTAGAAATCATTTCAAACAAGAGTAAAAAATGAATCATCGATGCCCACACATAGCACCTGTCAGTTAAGAATGTTGACATGTTTTGATCCACACAAGCCCCCTTAAAGAATCTTGCTTAAATAAGCACAAGTCTCCATTGTGTTTTACAGTAAATGGCAGCAGAGGCTTTCTTGAAATTCATCCATTATGTTTACTAAATATCTTGACTTTTTGAAGGAACATCTTTCTGCCTAGTGAAATCTGTTGGAACCTGCAAAGTCAATTCTTGTAATACAATTGTTGTGTCTTGATTGTCACTAAGATTACACCAAATTAACCATCACTGGGAATTAGCTGACAAAGAACCACTCTTTTGTTGGCCTAGACCCTTCCTCCCCCAGCTTTTTGAGTTATATGGAAGAGAAGGTCTTTGACATGGCAAAAGAGTAAGATGTTGCTGAATGCTTTTTGGAACCGTCCTAGGAGGAATTTGGTTTTAACAGCGTTTTCTTTGGGTTGGTAGGTCATGGAGTACAATGGACCAGAAGATGCTGTTGATGGCCGGAGGCGGTGGGTGTGGCTGGGAGATGGCCAAGACAGTGTTACTATCAAAGATATTATGAGAAAAGAAAGGGAAAGAAATTGAACTTGAGAAGACTCTTGAGTGTTTTAAAAATAAAACCTATACGTTTAAAAGAAGGTGGTCAGGGGACTTCCCTAGTGGTCCAGTGGTTAAGACTTCGCCTTCCAATGCAGGCGGTGCGGGTTCCATCCCTGGTAGGGGAGCTAAGATCCCACGTGCCTCGCAGCCAAAAAACCAAAGCATAAAACAGAAGCAATAGGATAACAAGTTCAATAAAGACTTTAAAAATGGTCCACATCAAAAAAAAAAAAAATTAAAAAAAAATAAATACAAGAAGGTGGTAACAATCACGTTTCCATTAACTGTTTAAGAACATGCAAGCACATTATGGAACTTTCCATGAGCCAAATAACATAGTACATGGGGCAAAAAAGTGAGTCTTTACACAGGCCATGACATACACTGGACAGCCAACAGTAACATACCATTAAAGCCAGAATCAGTAAAAATATAAACCTATTCATGATAGGGGAAAGTCAAATCTGTATACCTGCTGAACTAAATGGTTATATCATAATTCCTACAATACCATACCACTCGAACAACGGGGGCCTCTGACAGAGAGGTAAGGGCTTCTTCTAACTCTGTGTATTTCAGAAACTCACTTTTACAAGCTTCTTATCTCTGCTGCCAACAAGAGAACTGGATAGGAATCCCCTGGAAGCTGTCATCCCAGTGACCTAATCAGTCAAGAAAGTTGCTGTTGGGCAGCAATGACCTCCCACCCTGCCCACTATCCACAGGGGCTTCCTGCTAAGCCCTCAGGGTCCCTACTGGCCAAGGAAATGGAAGACCTTGAAACTGAAGCCAAGTCATGACATGGCAGGTCAAGAAAGCACAGCAATAATAAAGAATATCCTTTAATGTCATAATAACATTTCCATCACAATGCTGAGACTGGAAAAAAGTACAATACTTAGATTTAAAAGAAAGTTTTGGATAGTCATATATCTTGGTTTACTCATGCCTTTAGCCATGTCCTAAGGGAGATAGTCAACACAGTCAAGAATTTATGTGATTTTGGGGGAGGAAACATAGAAAAGTCACTCTTCTCATCATTCTTCCTTACTTCTCTCATCTGGCCACCCAATTTAATTTTATATGTGTATTCATACACACACATACACATATATACACATGTATGTATTATGTAGATATGTATAGGACCGATCAGAACTTTCTAAAATAAATGATATATTTTGCAAATCAAGGTACTTTGTTGTTAAAACATATTATAAATGGGAGAAACATAAATGCATTAGTAAGCTCTTCTGAGCATTTTTTTTTTTTTTTTTTGCTGTGTGGCATGTGGGATCTTAGTTCCCCGACCAGGGATCGAACTCGTGCCCCCTGCATTGGAAGCATGGAGTCTTAACCACTGGACCACCAGGGAAGTCCCTCTTCTGAGCATTTCTTGCCTGGCCACTACTGGAATTATTCCACAGATTTCAAATAATTTTCCAGCCATGATAAAAAATTTGCATATTTTTAAAATGCTTACATTACTTCATGTACTTTACTCGCTACTTATAAAATCAAGGAAAATAACAAAAGTACTGTTTAGTATTAAGATGGGAAAAAAATAGAGCTCAGCTCAGTAATTCTTGGCACATCTTCCATAATATGATGTGCTTTTTAACTGCTGAGGGTATGATTCAAGAATATCAGCATTGGGCTTCCCTGGTGGCGCAGTGGTTGAGAATCCGCCTGCCAATGCAGGGGACACGGGTTCAAGCCCTGGTCTGGGAAGATCCCACATGCCACGGAGCAACTAGGCCCGTGAGCCACAGCTACTGAGCCTGCGCATCTGGAGCCTGTGCTCCGCAACAAGAGAGGCCGTGACAGTGAGAGGCCCGCGCATGGCGATGAAGAGTGGCCCCCACTTGCCGCAGCTAGAGAAAGCCCTCGCACAGAAACGAAGACCCGACACAGCCACACACACACACACACAAAAAAAATAATTAATAAATAAATAAATAAATAAATAAATAAATAAATAAATAAAAGAATATCAGCATTTAATGGAGTGGTTTTAAGACCAGGTGTATGCTGAATACTTGAAAGACCTCAAGGTACCAAACATACTCAGTAAATGTTCATTGTTAACAAGAATGAAACTAAAAATAACTGCAATTATTTTAATTATTGTTCTAATAAAATGACAGTTCATTCATCTATTAACACGTATTCAGTCAAAAATTGAGATAAATTTAAAAAGTTAAACAGGATACAGAAGGGGTCTGGTACCAAGGTAAAAAGAAATCATCTACAGAAAATACTGCTTGGTATTTTCTATGTTTCCCTGTTGCTTATTATGGATTTTTTTTTCAAGATTGAGATACACTTAAAGAAAATGGGGAAATTAAAAATATGGCATGGACTCTGTAAATCTAAACTGCCACATTTAGTAAACTGCTAATGTGTACTGAATTTTCATGTGAAGTTTTTAGCATAGGATTACACCAAACATTGTACTGTCTCTAAATTTGAATCTTATGTTGCCTATTTAAGAGAACATGGTGGACAAGTCTGGATTTAGAATATAAAATTATAAAATTTCTCTTGAAATCAAGGACTTAAGCACAGAATAAAGGAGTAAATACATCCTAAGATAGTCCCCGAAAAAATGCAGGAGGAAATCTGATCTTTGAGAAAAAATACTTTCAAAAGTGGGATGTTAACAATTTCAAATAATGTCAAAATAAATGTTTGTAAACAGTTATTCATAATCTTAAAAGTATCACCATAACATGTTGCTACTAGATAATGCAACATAAATAGAAATAGAGGACCAATTATATAAATTTTATCAATCCAGTGACTGAATCCAATGAACACACATAAAAATAAAGCTATTTTATATTTTAAAAATTATTTTACTTTTTCAAGAAATTCCAGTAAGTAACAATATTCTACTTTTCATATAATGAAATGTGAATATATACAAAGGATAATTCAGAACCACAGTAGTAATTCCTTACACTGAAAATTCAAATCTTTACAACTTTCCCACTTTCCTATATGGCATAAGTATAGTTTCTGAAGCTACCTGGGTTTCAGCTTCTTTAGCAAAACAAGCTTTAGCACAATCTTTCAAGATTCTGGAATAAAAATTGCTTTTAAAACATTTGAAAAGAAGAACTTTGAAAGATATTTTTGTCATGGATGAAATAGCTGTGGTTTTGAAAACCAATAATCAATGTTTTCTTTTAAAGCAAAATAATGGCAAAGTTAAAAGGTACATTAACTTTGGCCATTAGAGGGATGTGTTAATTATTTTTAAAATATAATACCTAATAATGATACAACTATTAAGTCAAATCATAAAGCACTCTCCGTCAACTTCTAATTGTCCAAGGAAGCTAATAGCCTAAGTAACTTTTGGGTTTCCAAAACCTTCCTTTATTAGCACTTTTGTAACACTTGAGACATTTTATCCTACTTACAACTTCTACATCTGCTGTCCAAACAATGCCCATATGATGATTGAAAGTTTAACAAATAGTATAATATTATTGATATTTCAATATGGATTAGGTATTATAAATCTCATAGATAGCAAACTGGCAATGGAAGTAAAATAACTATATATTTAATGTAAACAATTCAGACATGCATTCCATGGAATTCTGAGCAAGAAAATCATTTTTGAAAAATTATAATTAATTCCACAATCTATAATTTTGCTTCAAATCAATGCTTTGGATCAAACTGAAACTACATTCAGGAACTCTAATGCATTTAGTAATAGACAGACAATCTACACCTCAGTTGCAGTGTCCCCACTCTGAAATTTTAAAAGAAAGCAGTAGCAATTTTACTGTAATCTGATAAAGCAGCATTTGGACCTTTGGGGAAGGAGTTAATGAATTATAGATCTGAAACCAAGTTCCATGGATTCACTGTGGACTTTTATTCTAATAGTTAAAGTACATGTCTATCAAATTGCTTATGAGGACAAATTTATGGAAAATAAGCAAGAGTAGAGCTTTGTTCTTATTAAGAAACATGAATATGTATGTAATTTTCGCCAGACTAAATTAACCCAAAAATGAATGAATAAAAAAAAAATAAGGACAATAATTGTCACCAGAGAAGGCTTGCTTCCCTTCCTGCTCTTACAAAAGCATTTATGTTTAGAGTTTCAAAAAAGAACTCATATTTTTCGAATAAAACTATTTGGAAAGAGACAAAAGAAAAGGAATCTGCGAGGAAACCTTTACAGAGCAAGAAACATGCACAGTGTTACCCCCTTAGTAATAAACCTTTTTGAAGCAGGGGTAGCCTGTAGGCTTGTTATGAACGTAATACATGATAATTAGTGTTCGTGCAAGCAGTATACTATTGCTGAGGTGTGTCGATTTCCTAAGCATGACTCTATTTACAAAGGTTACATTGAGCCATTAAGCCAAATTTTACATTAAACATCTTTTGAAACTTCAGGAACTCTGAATAGAGTAAAATCCCATTTTAGCAGCAACAGTACCAATATGAAATGAGTATGAAATATATCATAGATAGTTGTGCAAATCCCTCCCCGTCTTTGTGGGCATGTTTACAGGTGTTCTCCCTGGCGAATGCTCAATTACCAATTCATCTGAACCAATATCAATACATAAATGGATTATACCTGTGATTTTACCTTTATTTTCAATCTAATGGTTTAATTTGATGTCCGCTAATCATTAGGGATTTTAGAATGTAAAATCAGTAGAATTTGACTTTAGCAAACTTGCAAATTATACTATTCTTATCTTTCTCATCTTCTCGGGCTACTGTTTCTTCTATAACCTTTTAATATGTGAAGACCTGAGAGCGAGGAACTAATATATCAAACAACAACAACAAAATCCAGGCAATCTGGTTCATTTCTATTAATAAATTTATTACTATGATTTAACTCTGGCATTGCCTTATATAAAATAGAAATAAATAGCTATTATTTTAATACCTTTATGTTCCAGACATTTCAAATATATCAATCAACTCTACCTCAAAGACTCTGGAATACAGTAAGTAAAAACACCCAAGTGAATTAATGTCTACAAAGCACTTTCACGTAGATCATCTCATTTAACTCATAACTCAGTGTTGTAAACATACGATTAATATTATTATTAATAATAATATTTCAGGCTCAGAGGAGATAAGCAACTTGTGATCTTGGACCTATTTTTCTAATTCCAAGTGTTCTTTATACTCTTGTATATATATCTCCATTTTCCACAACTCTAGCAAATTTATAAAAAATAAGAAGAAATAGAAAAAAGAAAATAATAATAGCAGATAATTTACTCATTGATCTCCCCACCCCTTTGCCCCCCAAACAAGCACTTTGAGTATCTCCTGGGCCCTTCTCTGAGAACTTGCAGTCGATGGGAACAAAGTGAAGGGCAGGAATCTATCTACAGGACATGAAGTGTGTTATCACCAAGGTTCACGACTGAGGTTGTGGCAGGGAAAGAGAAGACAGAGTCAAAGGAAGAGCCAAAATTTAGATCCTAAAGGAAAGGAAAACACTGCTCTTGGCCAAAATGGGGAAGCCGGAAGAGGGAATCAGTTTCTAAACAAAGATAAGAAGTATGGTGTTATACTTGTCAAGTTTCAGATGATTTGGGGAAATCCAAGGTACATCACACGGAACCCCAAACTGAAGTGCAAGTGAGAACGCAGACCTGGTGCTGTAAACTTGAGCCACAATGCAGACACGTGAAAATATAAATGTAGATTTGTTTTTCAGAAAGTACAGAATGGAAGGGCTAGGACCTATCTTGGAAACTTCTCATAAATATAGTAGAGAAACAGTAAGTGAAACCAGAGAAGGAAACAAAGAATGGGTGATTTCAAAAGCAGGAGAGGTAAAATTGGTGACAACTGTACCATGTTAACCAAGGGAGAGCAAACCATTTAAGAAGTGTGATTTGTAAAAGTTTAGCAAAAAGAGTGGAGATGGTAAAATTGAAGACATTATATAATATCAACTTAAGGAACACATGGCAACATAACTATAAGTTATGATAAAATTGAGTATCTTAAAAACAGTGTGAATGTATATACTCTTCTAGATATTTTTTAATCAACCCTGATGAAAATATATGCAGTATCACAGATTCTTATCTAAACCAAAATCCTCCTAAAGGTAATCATTATTAATAGTATGATTAATATATAATTATATTATAATGCATCATATCAAATGGGAAACTATTATATCCTATCATACTGCTCTATTTGTGTCTGTGTGTGGGTGTGTTTAAAGGTGATGTTTAGTGTTTGGGTTGTAGCATATCTTTGCATTTTCTTTAACACACTGTAAAAAAAAAAGGAGTAGCTCAGAGTCAAAGGAGTAAATACCAACACAGTTAAACTATAGGAATTTTAACAGTCTTACATCTTGTAGAAAAGCCACAAAGCTCCATGCTAGCAACACTTCTAAAGTCCGCAGTATGGGACTGGATTAATTTTGCTCTTTCTGTTATTTTTTATTAAATCTCAAAAACCCCAATTTCATATGAAATTTCACTCTAGAGTACTTTGATGTACTCTGAAAGTTATGAACTTAAAGAACTGTAAAATCCACACTGATTCGGATGTTGTTTATGTTAAGGATGGGCAAAAGAATTTCGATAAACACATAAAAAGGAGTTCAAACTGGCTTCTTTCCTCTCTGGAGTAAGGAAATAAGAAGACTCCTGCAATCTTACACCACGTTAAACTGTGTTTCACTTACAAAGATCATCGATATGTTTTCTGGGCTGAAGATTCTGTTACAGACTTTTGGAGAAAATGAAAGCAGAGGGCAGTAGATTGGTTCTAATGATGATGAAAATCCAAGATTGAATAGTATTCTGCGATTTCAAGTCTTTAAACAGATACAGTATTGTCTGATCCCTCAATAGGGAGCATGGAAGAGTAATAGGAAAACTAGAAACCCAACTTCATTTTACCCACGAGAGTACAGGTCACAGACAGCGTCTCCATCAGACTCATATTCAGTAACTAGGGATGGGCTGACAGCATACGTTCATTCTATTGTCTCTTAAAGCTTATGATGCTTTATTGACACACTACTCTTTAAGGCTTAAGCTTTATTGACACATGACCACTACCATGTGGTAAAGTGATATTCCTTTTATACAAACACTCAAACAACAACTGTGGTACCACAGAAAGATATTGTGTCTTTGTCCCCATTCCTGACACACAGCTCCTAAAATCTCTGGAACTGTCTGAGTGATAAATAAGGGTGACAGGAGCCTCTTTGGTTCTAATGGGGCAACTCTTCATGACCCCTAGATTGCTTCAGGATGGGGGCGTGTTGGTCAGAAAGACCAAACCTCGATTAGAAGCTTGGAACTTTCAACCACACCCCCTACACACAACCTCCAGGTAGGGGAGGGCGGCTAGAGATAGAATTCATTGCCAGCGGCCCGTAATTCAATCAGTCATGCTTATTTAATGGAGACCTCCATAAAATACCCTAAACAATGGGACAGAGTTTGGAGAGCTTCCAACCTGGTGAACATCAAGGTGCTGGGAGGACAGAGCACCCAGAGAGGGCATGGAAGTTCTGAAACCCTGCCCATCCCTTGCCCTATGTATATTTCCATTTGCTGTTCCTCAGTGTATCCTTTATAAGAACCTAAAAATAGTAAGTGAAGTTCCGTCCTGAGTTCCATGAGCCGTTCCAGCAAATTAGTGAACCTGAGGAGGGTCATGGGAATCATGGGAATCTGTGTGCTGCTTTTTGGCTTATGAAGCACTACACCTACCTTACCTCACCTGATTCTCATATCCACTCTGAGAGACAGGTATTGTGGTTTCCCATTTTACAAATGAGGAAACTGAGGCAGATTCAATCCATTACAAGGTTTGTGGATTCCAGTGACACTCCTACCTCAGTACCACACGGCTGCCTTCCTTACATACAAGGGACTGTCTGCATTCCAGCATTATTAAAAAAAGAAGAAGAAATCAGTTAGACAAAGAGCTGCCACTGAAATAAGTTGGTATTGTTCAGATTGCTCAGTCTGAATGAATAACAGTCACTATGCCATCTCAATTAACGTAGGCAAGGCTGCAGTCATCTATCTTCTTTTCCATTGTTGCTTAGCTTTTTGACTAAAATGGTCAGTCCTCTATTGTTAACTGTGATTGTTTTTAAAGAAGTGAAAAGAAAAAAAAAAAGAAAATGAACAAAATCAATTATAGTTGTGGGTGAATTCCATATATATGAGGCCCAACTTTACAGTTTCAATTAAATGGAAATACAGGCCCATTGTTTTAAAAGCATTAAAAGACAATTCTAACACTGACACTGGCCCTCACCCACACCCCAACTTTGTCTTCTTAAACTAGAACACCTATGACAACCAAGCCCAACACTGCCTAGAAGACTGGATACTGATAATGGCCAACTGTAAATAACTATCTGCATTTTAATTATTCCTCTAAAAAGTCAACTAAGTACAAGTCAACCACTTTGTACATTTCTATAAAGTATGGAAATTATCTAGTTTAAAGCAACTTGATAGAGTTCACAGATGTGAAATCGAAAGTAACTATGTATAAGTCTGAGTAAATTCCCAGTGAATAATTCAAAGATTTATTCTACTCACACTGACTGAATCTCAATAGGAGTTCGAATCCTGAAACACAAGGGAAACCTCTTAAAATTGGTGTAAGGAAGCACTTCATGGGAGTGGCATTGTGACTTTAAAGTTATGGAACTGGATCCAATCCCAGCTCCATCACTTCCCAGATGTGTGATCTTCATCTCTTTTGGGGCCTTATCTAGCTCATTTGTAAAATGGGGATAAAGCCAGTATGTATCTCCCAGACACATGATGACACAATGAGATGATGAGTCTCTGGTAGAAGACACGTCAGCCATTGTTAGTACTCACATGTGCATTACAAATACACTTTACTATCCTTCAGACTTTTAGTTTTTCAACTTTTAGCTAGAAATTAATGCCTTTTAGGGACAATAATATTACTTATACATTTTTGAATACTCTTTTAAGTAGGAATATTTTGAGCATAGCAAAATGTCCACGAAAATCTATTTGCTCAATGGTTCCATCAGTCCTATTATGCGGCCAGCCGTCCAGTCAAGAGGGAAGACCTTGGGCAAACTGTCTTCCATCACGCCCGCCTTTCAAGACTGGTCCTCTCTCTCCATCACACCAGCTGACCAGAGCGTTCAGTATCCTGGAACCAACTAATGAAATCTGATCACTCAGTTCACAAGAAAGTGAAGTGGAAAAAAATGACTGGTTTTAGCTTGAATCACAGCTCTACCACTTTCTTGTTGTGTGATCTTTGCGCAATTCATGAACACCTTTTAGTATCTTTTTTTCCTCTCCTGTAGAGTTAAGAGTGAGGAATTAGAAAAACAGCATCTCTAAAAAGCCTAGCACAGTACCGGGCACATAGTAGGTACTCAGTAAATATTCTTTCTCTATGGCCTTCATCTAACTCTTTCCCAGGAAGAATGAACATAGCATGTAAAGGAAACAATTGCAAGGCAAAAAAAAATGAGTCTTTATTGGTGGAATTTCAGGACTCAGTAGTATCTTGGTAGAGAAGCTATTTTGAGACCTGGGGCATTTTTAGCATCTGTCACATCACAATAGGCAACCACTTAATCTGAGCTGCAGAGAGTAGACTATGGCTAGAGGTGATGTTTCCATAAACTCCTCTAGGAAAAATCCTGCAAGTACTTGTGTGAGAGTGAGAAATCTATCTCCCCTCTTTCTAAGAAAGATGAGAGGGACATTGTTTTCTAGGCAAATGTTTGAAAAGAGAAAACTAGTATGATTAGAACAAAACAGTATGTAGCACAGTAAACAATGTTTAATGATAGAAAACATGGCTTTTTTTCCAAGGTTGATATTATTACTTGGGAAGGCTTACTTGATGTCTAAAATTCTCATGGCACTCAGCTCTCATTACTTTAGGAACTCAGGTTAGCTCAAAAATGACAGGGCCATGATACCTATAGAAAGAGGAAACTCCAATTCGGCACAATTGCTAGTCTAACATAAGCAATCATAATTGGCCTTATTTATTTTTTCACCTGATAAAATACATTCTGAAAATCTGTGGAGAAGCATGTATAGTAAGCACCTGTTTATTTCAGAAAACTAAATTTCAAATAATTTAAAAAACAAACTGCTAGTATCAAATGTCAAATGTCAAATGCATAAAATGTCAATTTCTTGGGAAGGGTGCAGCACAGATTTCATTTCTGTTATGCTTTTAGTACCTTTCCTCTATTTCTGGAGACAAATAAATTTTGAGAGAGCCTAATTAGCTGCCTGTTCAGGTACAACTCAGTGAAAAAGCAGACGGCATTCCTGGCCATTTTTCCCCCAACTTCAAATTTCTTAGAATGCTGAATTTCTGCTTAAACTGCCTCAAAGCCCTTGAGATCAAGTGACGATTTTATTTTCTGCAACACCAGATTATGAAAACAATTATACAAAGCATCAATAGCATTTCTTCTCCACATAATTTTGGTAGAAACATGGGAGGACATTAAAAAAAAATCTGTAACAAGTTAAGTGTTTTAGTAGTGTAGGGGAAAGACAAGGGTTTGTTGCCATGTTTCATAGGCATTATTTTGACGCACGCCGCCCAAAGCCAATTCAAAGAGCAATCAGGGATTACCCGCAGCTCCGTTTTCTCTGGAGAAGAACACACGTTCTTACATTGCTTCCAACCTTTACAAGCCCCATCCCTGGGGTCAACTGACTCACGGAGAAAGTCAGATGAGGAACAACATAAAACACGATTACTGCTCTAGTTTTCCCTAAATGCTCTAGGTAGCCGTCACTTTACCCTGTGTACACCGCATTCCACTACTGCCCAAAGTAATAAAGACTTCTGTCACCGTGAGAGCTTTTCATCTTCAGAGCTCCTTTCTCCTCTCCTGATAAGACTGCCAACTCCACTCTCAGTAAATGAGCTCATGTGAACACTTTATTTTCAGTGCGTGAAAACAAGGGCCACTGCCCAGATTCAGAGATGGAGGGGGTGGTGCTCGGTCTTCAAAGTCAGATGAGGATGTTTGAAAGGGATTGAAACTGACCTAGGCAGCCTCCCTTGGAATAAGGAAGTTAAAGCTGAGCCATTATGTTCCTCCACTAGCCTCGCTTCTATTTTACAATGAAGTAAGATTTGGGCGGGAAGGGAGGGAGGGGGACAGAGCAGCTACCTCGAAACCGATTTCTGTTTGTGAACATTAAACATTTGCATTCACTTTGGCCAACACCACTAGCCAATATCAATGCCTCCGCAAGTATATGTGAGCTGAACGTGTGGCACAGATGGCTAAACCGTCACAATGCAGTCAATTCCGAAATAAGTGAATCGCAGCTTAGGCTTCCTCGTCCAAACAGTAACTAAATTTAATTTTTTTGCAATCAGTGGCATATGTTTGCATCTGTGTACAATGTGACTTGGGCCAAATCTGATATGGCCATGGCATCCTGAGTACTAAGGCTATACAATTCCTAGGGTTAAACGTATTGCAAATACCAGAGGGGTACATGTTAACTAATTAAGAATATACATGGCTTTTTTGGTCCCTTGGATATCTACCATGTTTGTATAAAGGTAAGAGCTGCTGACCAGCGGGAAGATCTTCACTGATGTATTTCTAAAATGTTTAAACTTACCCCATCTAAGAATAATAATAATATTTCTAAAACTTTTAAACTTGCCCCATCTAAGAATAATATGTGGAACACATTTAATTTCCTATTTTTTCTAAAAGGGATTGGCTTTATCTGTCTGCCTCATTATATTCACCCAATTCAATGTATTCAAATACGTAAAAAGTACTTATTATGTGCCAGGCTCTGAGGCAGGTATACAGATAAATAATTACAGCTGTGTAATGTTTGTTTTCTAATAAAAGCATGAGCTAGACCCTAGAAGGAACATAAGGAAGAAAAGTTCTCTGGGGAAGTCAAGGAAGGTACTTGCGCATAACTACATGCGTCCCACAAATAGGTAATATGGCATTCATGGAAGCGCCAATAAAAATCTCTCGAGTCACATGAATGGGAACTTCTCTCCATAGAACATGCAACTGAAAGCCCTAAAATAAATTGTTCATATTGAAAACCCACAGTATAAAACCTGAAGACAACAATTAGAAGCAACCACGAGCAATGAATTCTCCAGTGACCGGCGTCTCGCTTAAATGGTGAATTGAGGTGGCTGGGTGTCTAGCCAAATCATTTTCACTTTCTTCATTTTCTTGGGTAGGGTGTTTTGCTCAACATCTGTGCCCCACAGTAAGCTAGCGAAATAGGCTTTCTTCCTCAATGGCCAAAATCTGATCCAGGTTCCAATGGAAAAAAAGAGGCCTCATACGGTCCGGGGCCTGGATCTCCTTCCAAGCTAGACCCTTAAAGCCCCTATCACTTTCCTGTAATTCACTGAGTGGATCAGTCAAAAAGAACTAATTCAATGACTACCGTGTGCAAAGAAGAACTCATGGCATGTAAACTTTCTGACACAAAGTTTTTAAGCTATAGTTAAAAGAGACAAAATATAATAATAATATGACAACAATTAAAATAGAGGAAATAATATGACAACAATTAAAAAGCCAACAAATATGACAACAATTAAAAAGCCAAAAAATAGTCAATGCTGAAAATAATATGTTATAAGCTAAATCCTTGAGTGCTATGGAGATTTGGGAATTTAGGAGAGAGTGATGAATATAGTGATATGGGGTTAAGAAAGGAAGACTAGGGCTTCCCTGGTGGCGCAGTGGTTGAGAATCTGCCTGCCGGTGCAGGGGACACAGGTTCGAGCCCTGGTCTGGGAAGATCCCACATGCCGCGGAGCAACTAGGCCCGTGAGCCACAACTACTGAGCCTGCGCGTCTGGAGCCTGTGCTCCGCAAGAAAAGAGGCCGCGACAGTGAGAGGCCCGCGCACCGCGATGAAGAGTGGCCCCTGCTTGCCGCAACTAGAGAAAGCCCTTGCACAGAAACGAAGACCCAACACAGCCAAAAAAAAAAAAGTAAATAAATAAATAAATAAATAAAATTTAAAAAAAAAGAAAAGAAAGGAAGACTACCCGAAGGAGACTGATTCTGAACCAGGTCATGAAGGAAGCGTTGGGGAACTAAACATATTATGTTTATTATAATGGTTCCCAGTGACTTCTTTCTGATTGATTTTATAAGAAAACCACAATCAAAGGTTTTTAATATCTGAAAAGAAAAATAAGAGATAAAGTATATGCAAGCTAGTATTGGTTCATTAGTCATTTTTAAAGAAAGAAAGAGCACATTAGAACTTACATGGTCTTAACATCTCACAACAAGAAAGAGAACTTTACATGGTGTACTTTCCTTACAATTTCTTAAAACTTTGCTATTTACAAATTCTAATATAATTAATGGGGAGTGTTTATAATGCTTAATGCTGAAAATCCTCTGATCTAACTCATTTTTAAAATGAATTATTGCACTTAACAAGGAAAAAAAAAATCCTTTCGATTTTTCCCCACATGCTACAGTTCTCCAAGTATTCCATATTTTCAGCTATTATCCCTTTCTTACAAAGAGCCCACTTAATAATGTTCACTCTAACAACCTCATTTATTTTCCAGAAAATTAACTCAGTTTCAACCCTGATTAATGATTTCATCTAAATGAATCAAATTAAAAATTGAAAATTATATTTCAAAAGCCAAAGAAAAAAAAATTGACCATTTCCAGTTAACAAATGATCCTTTCAAATATTAAAAGATGACCATGAAGAGTGCGTGATAGTAATGAAATCTGGCTCGGGTCTGCTGCTTATCTGGAGTTCATAGAGGAGGAGAATTAAAGGAAAAAAAAAGAAAGAAGAAGAAAGAAAAGGGAAAGGTACCCTACGCATTTTTAACACTGAAATCCCTTGGGAATCCAAACTGACTTCTGCTTAGGCTTTGCCTGTAATCAGTGTACCAAAATTATATGAGCATTTCCCTCTTAATTAAAACTGGTTGGGCTGAAGATGCCCCTCAAGCAGAAGGGGGATTAGGAAGTCACACACACACTAATAGTCCCTGCTAACAAAACCTAACTCGTGAAAGAACGCTTCATGCTACACTGTCTTCTCTATGAGGCAGAAGAAGCCCATAAGGAAAACAAGCAACTAATTAGGGAGAAACTTCTCCGTTATTTTAAAAAAGCTACCTTGGGCCAGGGATTAAGGAGGAGGGAATAAATGGGTGAAACACAGAAGTTTTTAGGGCAGTGAAACTATTCTGTGTGATCCTGGAATGGTAGATAAACCCAGAGAACACTAAGCATGAACCCCAATGTCAATATGAACTTTGGGTGATCGTGATGTGTCAGTGTGTGTCAGTGTAGGTCTATCGTAACAAATATATCACTCCTGTGCCAGGTGTTGATAGTGGGGGAGGGAATATATGGGAACTCTGTGCCTTCCACTCAATTTTGCTGTGAACCTCAAACTACTTTAAAAAAATAATGTCTATTTAAAAAAAAAAAGAAAAGATAGAATTCTCTCCACAAAATCTACTTTTGGGGTCTATGGGATTACTGACTTTACCCCAAGTCCTGTGAAAGAACTTCAGAATAAAGGATCATGTCACTTTCAGCTAGATTTCCTTATTTAATTCAATTCTTTAAATGTATGCACATCGAGAGTAACCAACACAGAACGAACAGCCTTCAAGCAGGTGTCAGAAAACAGAACGGAGGCGTTCTGCTTGTACACAGGATGCATCCTGTTTCTTTGACGGATATATTCACTTCAAGCTCTCCCTTCGGAGCGCAGATTGTTAAAGACAGAATAGCCTCTCAAATGATGAGGGAGAAAAAGCTGCTTCTGCGTCCCTCCCCAATTCTCCGCTGGGAGTTGACTCGCGGAGGTCGTTAAGGGCTTCGCAGAGGCCTCCCAAGCCGGCCAGCGGAGGCGGGAGAAGGGATGCGGGATGCGGGTCAAGGGACACGGCGGCTGCAGATGCGGGCGGGGGATGCTCGGCTCCGACTGCCAGCTCGGCCTCCCGCCCCCCCTCGCGGCCCCCCGGCCCCCCGCAGGCTGTCGGCCCGCCCCAGATGGGCGCGGGGCCAGGGGCTCTGCTGGGTGGAGGGGCCGCCCTGGGAAGGAGCCCTGGCCGGCAGCCCGCGCACCCCGCCGCCGCCCTGGGGCCTCCCCTCCGCACACGTGCGTCCGTCCGGGGCGCCTCGGAGCCACCGCATCGGGAGCCAACCTTAGAGGCAAAACACAAACGCAGAACAGGGAAGGAGAGGATCTCCCAGAAAACTGGAGACCAAAACTATACGGAACACATCTCGAGTGTTATGGGGAAACAAGGGGATCTGTGACTGAAAACATTTACTAAACAGTATTCATTCTCATGACTTGTTTGGGTTCGGACAGAGAAACACGACTTCAAATGGAATAAGCAAGGATGGACTTTTATTTAGGGCAAGAATGTGGTGGGTTTGGGAGTTATAGGTTTACTGCAAGTTAGCACTTCGCAGCCGCTTTCTCTTCAGTGGCTTGTTTCCCATGTCCCTTGTCATAGCTGTTGTGCCCACACCCCCCGTGCCCCCAGGTTGGAAAATTATTTCATTAATCACCACAACAGGAGGCAGATATTACTACCTACAATTTAGAAGGGAAAATAAAGACACAGAAAGAAGTGACTTGCGTCATGACCCACCCCCCCCAAAAAAAGTATCGTGTTATATGGCCCCTTAACTATTATGAATCTGCCAGACTTTCTGTAGCAGACTTCATAAAATTCTAGAAAAATTTTCAGTACCCCGCATAATTTTAAAAACTGAAATCTATTCAAAGCCCTTACAACTGAAACGGGCCCTTGGGAGATTACTAAAATGCCTTCATTTAACAAAGAAATAAATGAAGGCTCAAAATGGGTGAATGACTTGCCTAAGGTCACACAGCTAGTAAGTAAACATAAGATAAACATGTATGAAAATGTCTGAATCAGTCCTAGTCTTTTTGCGTTCTGCTTAAACTCCTGGTGCTTTCAAATAGAGTAATTGTTTAACACACAGTGAAGGCTATAATCTGCGTTAGCACAGAAAGTGCTGGCTTGAATGAGCCTTTGACATCTGTAGGGATTTTGTAATGATTAGTGGAAAGGATGAGGAGGGCCTGGCTATGCCTGGCTATGCCAAGAGGAATGTGATTCCTTTTCCATTACATTTTCCCGAGGAGTCTAAACGTTCTCAGACCCTACCTAGCTTGTCGTGAGCCTGCCAAGACTTGTGACTATTCTAGGTACATACCAGCTTTTGTGATGAAACATAATGCAAAAAATAAAATTTGGCTTGTGAAAGCAAATATTCTTCAACACCAAATATAATCTTTGCACTTTTCAAACAAGAAGGCTGGGATAAGAAAATCAGAACTAGGGCCAACTATAACAGGTGCTAATAAAATTTTTCCATGAACCATTGTGTCCGACTAATCCCTACCCTGACCTGGAACACTTTGGCCATTTTAATGCCAGGCCTCTCTGGGTTATCTATTCCAGGTTAAACGTTCCCAAGTGGATGGCTGATTCAGTGCAATGGAGAGAAGTTCTGCAGGGATTATTCTAAAACTGTGCAAGAATTTCTCTGACAGTCTAGATGAACCAAGTTTTCAAAATGATGATCCAATGAGTTACCTAGCTGAGTAACATCTTCCCAGCTTAACAGGACACTGAAATGATTTCCTCATGTTCAAGGTTCAGGAAATAAATGTAAACTTGCTGTAAATTTAAATTTGTCTTTAGTAACTGATCAATAATCTGACATTGTTTTCATTGTATACATGAAGAAAATGAAGACAAAGTAATTTTTCAGCTGTATCATAATGGTGTTAAACTACATCTATATAGCACGAAAGAAAACAATAGGTGGAGATAATCTTTAATTTGGTTGCTACAGATAGCAAAATCTGATAATAAAGATTTCAAAGCATTATCTTTTTGAATTACTGAATTTAGCCGCTATCTATATTAATCAGAATAAGCACATTAATGTCTTGCTTTTATATTTGATATCACTTAAAATCCCATTTTAATCATTGTGTATACTGAATGACATTTTTAAAGGAAATTAATCTATGTAGTTCTTAAATATCATTTAATTTTCATTAATAGTTCCTCTTGTTCATTTTTCACACTAAACTCCTCTGCTTACTTTAACATGTAACTCAAAGCCCACATTCTACACAAACTTTTTCAAAATGTATCTTATTCATCCATTCTCCAAAAGACTGACACAATCCATGAATCGACCCTAATTTTCACTGAAGTAGTTTGCAAATATTTGTTATAACTTTATTTACCTATCTGCTTTATCTGGTTTGACTACTTGCCGGATGAAGATAGATTTCTATTTAATCCTCACCATAAAAAGACACTATTGGGGCTTCCCTGGTGGCGCAGTGGTTGAGAATCTGCCTGCTAATGCAGGGGACACGGGTTCGAGCCCTGGTCTGGGAAGATCCCACATGCCACGGAGCAGCTGGGCCCGTGAGCCACAACTACTGAGCCTGCGCGTCTGGAGCCTGTGCCCCGCAACGGGAGGGGCCGCGATAGTGAAAGGCCCGCGCACCGCGATGAAGAGCGGTCCCCGCACCGCGATGAAGAGTGGCCCCCACTTGCCGCCACTAGAGAAAGCCCTCGCACGAACCGAAGACCCAACACAGCCAAAAATAAATAAATAAATAAATAAAGTAGCTATACAATTAAAAAAAAAAAAAAAAAAAAAAAGACACTATTGAATGCTAAGGAGCCTGTGAATACTCCACAAAAGATCACCGGCTGCAAATCAGTTTAAGTCACAGACATATAAGAAATGAAACGCAAGCACAGTGATTCAGCGATCTCAGTAATTTTCAAACGATTCTATAAAATGCTGAGATTTCCAATAAAGAAAACAGAAAATTCTTTAATTTATGCCATAACATTCTGGTTACAAATTCTACCACCCAGTGAGGAAATGAGGATGTGACATTAAGAGAAATAATGCATATAAAGGAGGAAATTGTTGTTCTACTTTTGTCAGAGTCCAGATGGGAAGACAGAAACCATACTAGGCATTTCAACAGGGAGAATTTAATATGAGAAACTGGTTCAAAGGGTGTTGGAGAACTGCAAGAGCAAAAATAGGGCAGAGATCCTAACTGCAGGAAGCTTCTGGAAACTGTGGGAGCACAAGGAAGATTCAGTACTATCAGAATCTGGAAGCCCAGCAAAGAGGTCCCCACTGGACTAAGACTCAGACCTCTGAGCTTATGCTAATGGGGCTTGAGCGGGAGTGCCAGAAAGAGCTAGAAACGGAGCCAACTGTCAATGCCAGGGCAAAGGGTCTTTGATGGGATGGCACTGTCAGGAAAAAGTCAACAGGAAGCAAACATAAAGATCCAATTTCTTCTCTCTCCTCCTGCCTAGAATCCCAGCCACCGCATCACACACACAAAAAAGAGTGGGCTTAGAGCTGAGAGACAATAGCTTGATAAAGGGCACTAGGCTTAAGCAGGCTTTCATAACTGGATCATCAACCTCATCTCTAAGAAACAGTAAGCTTTCTATAGAAGTGCATCCTGGGGCATTAGAAAGGGATCGGGTCACTTGCATGAGCCAATAATCCGTTTCTAATACCTAGCGTTCACCCGCTAACTTCCGCATTTACATTGTTTTCCATGACCTGTATCACCTAAAATATTTAGCTGTTGCTCCTTGATCTAAACCATTACTCTTGACCTTTTAACTTTAAAAAGGCAAATTATATCGCTGTTTGTCACCAAAGACACAGTAGTGTTTCTGTGCAGGATAACTACATCTTTGGAATATACTGAAACCCTACCCCTGTGGCCTTAGGGCTGCTTTGGCTTGTTACCAGGAGGACAGGTGGATGGAAGGGCGGGGGGAGATGCCTGTATGTGAGGGGCGGATGCATATGTGTGTACAAGGAGGCCGCTATTGTAAAGAGAAGCACGGCACAAAACTAGGCCAAAAAAAACGTAACCAAGAAACAAAGCTCAAACAGGAACTTGATAAAGAAGTTACTTGTTCTTTTCTTCTTCTTCTTCTTTTTCTTTTTTTTCCCATTAACGTTTTTGGTCAGATCCTTAATGTTATATGAAAACAGAACTATTGCCTGTGAACCAATTTACTAAACAAATAGCAGCTGTAGTAAAACATCTGTTTGGGAAAGAGGAAATATAAACTCATAAAATCAAATGAAGGCAATGCGATTCGTACTTTCACAAATATGTGAATGTTGGACATATGGTGCAGTTTGCAAAAGATTATCAATCATTCTATTAAAAAACAAAGTGCAAAACAGGTATTACTGTGATCTCCACACAACATAATAGCCAGTATCTGAATAAGATTTTAGAAAATGGTATATGAATAATTCTCAGGAATGAGAGGCACCATTCCCATCTCCCTTGCAAAAGAAGTGTTTAAAATGAAAGATAGCATTATATCTAAAAACATTTCTATATATCTATACTGTCACCAAAAGTGGAAAGATTGGTATAATATAAGTAACATAATAAGTAACGTAATATGAAGACTAAATAAAATAATAATAACAATAGGAACGAAAAATCGTATGTGGAACTTGGGAAAGGCATTTGCTAGATTATGCACAGACTTGCCCTCTAGTTCATTAGGGTCAAAGCGATTTGCTTTCTGAGATCAATCATTAGAGGACCTCTACTAAAAATTTCAATGAAACTATGAAAAAGAAAAGTAAGGGAAAGACTGGGTTTCATCCTTATGTACCCAGCCTGGAAGAAAAGCACAAATCAATAAAGAGAGCTTAGATTAAAAAAATGAAACAAAACAAAACACAAAAACATCTTCTGAAGAAGTTGCTGTTATTTTCATAGGAAGGGAAAAGCTGATCTTCTGGTTTGTTTGTACCGCTTTGCTGCCCCTGCTCTCCTTCCTTCTCTTTGATTCACAGAGTTTAAGTTAAAACCAAAGAAAGACATAATACATCCGAAACCAAAATCACATCACTAGTGTATAGCAGATCTGAGAGTGGTAATAAATGTCAGAGCTGTAAAAGCAAAGGCAAGCAGCTAGGTTCCTTTTTTTTTTCTTCCTTTCTTTCCATACTTAAAAGTGAAATACCTAGCTGTTATCTTGGTGCCTGCAGAGCCTCCCCATTGTAGATTCAATAATACAAGAGGCTTCTTATCAGCAGCTGGGGTGACTGATTGGAGCTGTGATATGTTTAGACAATGCACTGTATTTAACTGAATTTACAGATGCCCCAACTCAGGCGTGGTAGTAAACGCCAGAGACTAATAGGAAATTAAACATGTACAATGGACTAACTCCATTTGCTCTCACAGTGTAATGTGTTTAGTTAACTTACTCATAGTCACACTTTATCTTTTTCTCTATGGATTCCCTGGGATATGTTTCAAATTGGCCAGAGATTAAATCTTCTTTTCAATTTTTTTGTTACCATTTTATTGCCGCTTTCCCTTATTATGGGGCCCTCTTTCTCTTGCAGAGATAAGCTAAACAAGATGACCCTCAGTCCTCCCCCACCGACCCAATTATCAGATAGTCAGCAAGGAATGCCAGGCTACAGGATTCCATAATATTAATATTAATATAACATGAGAGGAACAAAAATCAGTCACTTATTTGAAAGCAATGGTGTATTTAACTCATTTGAAATTTAAATGTGAATTTTAATGTACCTGGTATGTAACACATACATACAGAGTGGGAGCAGCATGCCCAGGCCATTCGGAGAATTGTTTTAACTCTTCATTGTTTCATAGATTTGCTCACAAAAACAGCTGCAAGTAGACATGTGTCTACGTGCACGCACAGCCCAACTGTTGAGGGGGAAGGAAGAGTTGTCACAGTGCTCTAGTACTTTCCATCTGGTTAACAGAGAAAGAGGACTTATCGTTAGATAAATCCACAGATGGTTCTGTAGATCTTCTTTGAAAGAGGTTGTTCAGAGAGAACCCTCTCGTTATACGAGAGCCACTGAATCCATAATGGTTTTGTTGTCCTTAGGAAACCGTAAAGAATTTCTACATTCATGAAAGCATGTTACCTAGAGAGCATAAAGGAAATCTCTAGTCTATTCTGATCACATGTGGACTCCTGAGAGGGTTCAAGATAGTCCCATCTCAACGCTGACCACATCCCCACCTGCCCATGACCCTGACCTTGAGAAAAGTGGAGTTACATACTGAAAAAACTGGCGACAAAGGTTGACATGAGGCTACATCATGGTGACCTCTGATTCACTTGTTTATATTTATTATGCGGACAAGCAAAAACATTTTTTTGCATCAGTCTTTCTTACAAAGCCAAGAAGTAAGGAAATCTAGAGCAAACACGATGGTCTGGAAAGGTGGACGGAGTGGATGGTTTCCTGGCAATTTACATGCTTCAAAATCTAAAGAATGAAACTGGACAGAAAGAAGGTACAACATAAACCCTATGTGTACATATTCACACCTACTTCTGAAAGACCAACCCCTGGACCCTACCACTGAGAAGCCCCATTCTGATATACAGGAGACCCAAGCCAGTGACCGTGGCCTTCATTTTACATCATCTTCTCCATTCTCTATTTCCGCAATAGCCCTTATTACTGAGTGCACAAACTATTTTATCAGAATCTTGCATCTAATGAGATGTATAAATATTTAAACAAAATGGAAAAGAAACATGTGACTATGATGATCAAATGCTAAGTGCCTGAATATCAGAGTCCTTTCAATCAATTTTTAAATCGGCTTTTTTTAAAGCAAGGATGGAACCAGATGAAGACACTAAAACCACACATATCCACACAAAACCACTATAACCCCGGCTTATAGAATTAATCATCCCAAAGCATTACTACCCCCATGCCCAGATCCAAACTTTGCTCTGTGGAAAGAGCAAAATGGCATGGAGTACTAATGTCATTTGAAAATCAAGTAATAATCAAATAACCATTACTCAGTAAAACAGACTTCATAGTATTATGAACTGAGCAGTCCAATAAATGTTACTTCTCTTAATCAGTTCTGATTGGTATTTGCTATAGGAGACACAGACAAATCTTTGACCAATCTTTAATTAGTATCACTGATGAAATATTTATTCTTTTAATTTGAATTTAGAAACCCAATAAAGCCATGTTTGCATCTTTTATCAACTTAAATATTATCCTCCTTTATTGCTTTTGTCATGACTGCAGATTCTGAAAATGTTCTCCCGAAACAATGCATATTTCACATATGCATAGTTGCCCTGGTCTCATTGTTTTTAGGGCAAATATTTAATATAGGCATTCAGGTCATAAATTCATTTCAGTCCTCTTTCTGAGGGGATCATGCAGTAGATTTCCTCTAAGTGTCAAGAGAGAAAAGGAAGATATTTTTAGACATCCGAAGACCTTCTTAGGGAATCATAGATTCACCAAATCGTACCTAATCCTCCCTGGAGTTCCGGGGGTTCAATTCACAGAAACGGTGGGGCTGGACAACATTACCGGGCCCTTGTGTCTAGGGCCCAGACACTGAACTCAGAAGCCAGTGTTCTATATTTGGTTCTACAACCGATGGGCTGCCACCTTTAGCTTAACCCGTCTCCCAACCACAGACACAGTTACACAGTTCCCAAGTCTGATGGTTCAATGGGGATTGGAGCTCATTTAAAATAGCAGAAATCACCAAGCATATTATTAAAATCTAATGAAGCAATCAGATTGCACCTTGTTCCAAGAACACCTTTACCAATTTCCTCTAGTCCACAAAACACCTCTGAAATTAGTAATATCCAGAATACTCTAGGAAACAAAACAAAACAAAACACAGGAGGGACTGTATCTTCTGAGAGTTACACAAACAAATAACATAGATGTCCTCTGTATTGCTCAGAGGAATTTGCAGGACTGGAATATCTCCCCTAGTTATTGGTTTTGAATTTTCTTTCACCTTCTCTCTTGCATTCTAGAATCTCCAATGAAAGCTACCTCTTTGTGACAAATCTATTGCAAATGGGTGTTTGTAATGTGTAGAACATCAGATGTTCAAACAAGCTGTGCTTTTTCATCTATTACATGTACTTGATAGCACCATCTACTCTGCTACCTAGAAGTTTCAGGTACACTTACTCCTGAGATTATTATGCATGAGATTATCAACTTTTTCTCAGAAACTGGGTCATACTAGCTTTTGTTTGCTATTGTATATTTAAAACCCAGCACAATGCCTGGCACATAAACATCAAATGAGGAGAACACAGATCTTTTCTCAAGGAAGCCAACACTTAGTGTGTACTTGTCTCTAGGGAACCTTTGATGGCGTCT
The DNA here is from genome assembly GCF_949987535.1 of Balaenoptera acutorostrata. Taxonomy (NCBI): domain Eukaryota; kingdom Metazoa; phylum Chordata; class Mammalia; order Artiodactyla; family Balaenopteridae; genus Balaenoptera; species Balaenoptera acutorostrata. The sequence goes on along the minus strand of NC_080064.1, from coordinate 176,006,558 downwards.
ACCTGGGAGACTGCGCTTCGTCCTTGACACAGCTTCTGCTGCAGAGTCCTGACCTCCAGGTGGGTGCAGACTCTGATACTCCTACATTCTTACTTCTATCCAGAAACCACAAAAACAACAACTGAGGTTTTCATGTTTCCGCAAGATCTGTTTTGTGAAAAAATGCCGAGTAGGATCCCTAACGCTTTTAATCAGGTTCAATAAAACAGAATACTCTGGGATTCAGGACATAATCTTCACTGAAATCCATTTTAGAAGTAACAAGCCTACTTTTTTCTTAAAATAATCTGCCATGAAAAGATAGGAGACACAAATATAAAAATAACCTTATTATTGATACACTAGCTAACGTGTATGTTGTGTATGCTGCCATTTCCTGTCAAAATCTTCATTAGTCGCTAATACTGTCAAACAAAATCTGGGCCCACAATTCTATTTGGTGGTGGCTGTCAGGTTATATTTTGCACATTTCAGTATTATTTAAAAGTACTTTTCCATATTTAGTATATGATGGCTTACTGTACCTTTCCACCGGCATTTATCACCTCTCAAGATTGATCAGTCTCCACGAAAGTGAAGTTCACTGTCACAGAAGGGCCTAGCCCTCATTTATTTCCCTGTACAGTATTTGGTACAGAGCGGAATGTACAATAGTAGATGTGCCTTCAATGTAAAGGTCACACACTTAGAAATAGAAATATAAGTTATTAAAATAGACTTATAATCTTTAAAAACATCAAGTGCCCTTAAAGTCTACATAATTGTACAAAATTCAATGTGTATATTTTCTTTTGCTCCAGGTTCCAAAATGATCCTAAAGATGCTGCCGTCTCCCAAACCAGAATTCCAGTTGTTGGCAGGATTCACCATTGAGTTTAGAAAACTACAGGCTTACAGATCCCCATCAACCAACTTTATCCTTGCCTAATTTACCCATCTCTGTAGTAAGTTAAGTCAATGTAGCTTATGGGGCCTTGAAGGCATTTAAAGGATATTTAGAGGAGTATTTTTTTTTTCTTCATTTGATTTAGCTACAGCATGATAAGACCATGTTAATTTGTTTTTCTTCTGCATCTCCTTACTAATGATTAGGACAGGCTCTAAACATGAATGCTGGAGAGAGAGGTGTGCTGTAAGTGCCTAAAGCGGTGAATTTGGTTCCCACCACCCCATGTTCAGCTCTGCCACTTACTATCTATGTGACTTTGGGCAGGATACCCAAACACTCTATCTCTAAGGATATGAGGATAGTAAGTGCTGCTGAAATACACACACACACACACACACAATCTGTTTACAGTACTGAGTACTTATCAGGTGCAAAGCATTGTCTTAAGATCTTTACATTTACTAACTTATTCCTTACACCAATCCTATGAGGAAAAAAGCAAAGGCAACAGAGCACATAGTGGCTAAGTAAATGCCCAGGTTTTCTCAAACAAAAGTGGTAGAACTGGGATCTAGCTGTTTTACTGCCTCTGAGGGATATAACTAAGATTATAAAAAGCATCTAGGACCAAGTTTGGCACACAGTAGGTCCTTAATATAAATGGTAGGGTCTTCTTTCTCTCTGTCTCTCTCTTCCTTGTGTTTCCTTGTCACAGAAATCAATCGCCAGATTGTCTTAGACGAGCCTGAAGGATAAATTCAACTGGTATAAAGAGCCTAGCCTAGTCACTAGAGATAAAATCTCATGAGTATATATAAATATTAAGCCTACTAACAAATATAATGCACCTATAAACACACACACACACACACACACACACACACACACACACGCACACAATTCAAGTTAAGCCTCCAAAGAAACTTCCTGGAATAACCCTTGCCAATGAGTTTATCATCAATACTGATGGAAAATGGACTCAGGTCACAAACACTATGCTGGGTTTAGGGGCAGGAAGAGAGGAGGTCAGACAAGAATAAAACTTATTGCCTGCCTTCAAGGGCCCAGAATCCACTGGGGGACTCTTTTTTTTTTTTTTTTTTCAATTTTTTTTTTTTTTTTTATGCTGCTCTTTATTTTTTATTTATTTATTTATTTTTGGCTGTGCTGGGTCTTTGGTTCGTGCGAGGGCTTTCTCCAGTTGCGGCAAGTGGGGGCCACTCTTCATCGCGGTGCGGGGACCGCTCTTCATCGCGGTGCGCGGGCCTTTCACTATCGCGGCCCCTCCCGTCGCGGGGCACAGGCTCCAGAAGCGCAGGCTCAGCAGCCGTGGCTCACGGGCCCAGCCGCTCCGCGGCATGTGGGATCCTCCCAGACCAGGGCTCGAACCCGTGTCTCCTGCATTAGCAGGCAGATTCTCAACCACTGCGCCACCAGGGAAGCCCTGGGGGACTCTTTTTAATAACTCACTGTAATATATTTTGTACTACACTAGAGGTATGTAAAAAAAAAAAAAACCTATGGGAATGTAGAGCAAGAAACAATTAATTCTGCCAGAGGATTCAGGAAGTCTTCACAAAATGGAAGTGATTTCTTTGAGACGTGTTGAATTTCTCTAGGCAAAGACACAGGTGAGAAGGGCACTCCAGGTTGAGAGAATGACTAAGCAGAGACACGGAGGCGTGGAGAGCCTGCGACGTGCCAGCAGTCGTGAGAAGAGCGGGGTGGCTAAAACATACCGCAGCTGAAGGAGGCCAGGGAGGTCAACTGGGTTCTAAGTGTGAATGGCCGCTTAGACAACTGGTAGGGGGTTTGGACTTTATCCTGTGCAGTGCGAAAGTCCGGAACAGAAGGCACCGTAGACACATAGACCAATGGAGAGTACTTCATAGCCTGGGTGATAAAGGAAAACAATCTATACTAAAGTAGCAGCAAGGGGAGACTTCCCTGGTGGTCCAGTGGTTAAGACTCTGCGCTTCCACCGCAGGGGGCAGGGGTTTGATCCCCGGTCAGGGAACTAAGATCCCTCATGCCCCATGGCTCAGACAAAAAAATAAAAAAATACAGTGGCAAGGGGGGATGAGTAGAAAGAGATGCAGTCAAAGGATCTTCTGTAGGTAGAATCCACTAGGCTTAGTAACTGAAGAGATGGAGGGGTTAGAAAAAGACGAATGCCAGGAGGTGTCTGATGACAGTAGTCTATAAACTTGATGCTCTGAATATTTACTCTTGCTTGAAAAGAAAGGAAGGGAGAAGGAAAGAAGGGAAGAAGGAAAGTAGGAAGGACTTGCCTTTGAGGAACTGATGCAATTCTAAGGTGCTGTAAAATGGAAGCAGAAGAGTAGACATCCTGAGTTACAGTAAAGGGCACCTAAGGGCACTTGTTGGTGGCCCTACATCACTTCCCAAAATACATACACAATGTAACACAACACCCTTTATCTTCTTTTCTCCATTCCTCTTTCTTCTACCTCCTTCTTCTCCTTCCCTCTTTCCCTTCCCTCTTCTGTGTAGTCTGTCCTAGGCCCAAATACATCAGCAGAGCTTAGCTCTACAAGGTGGGAAGAATCCATAATACTCTGCTCTCTCGTTTCCCTCACACTAACATTAGTGTCACAACCACAATTTACTTGACACTCCTCAGAATCCCATTATAAAAATTCAGGTTCTTCCAAAACTGCTTTGTGGGACTTATTGAACCTAAAAGCTCAGCTATGTTTACCCCTGAGCCTGCGGCCTCAAAGTGGAATAACTTAATAAATGGACGCGGCAGAGACACCTTTATGCTTCCTATGCAAATACTGCTTAGAAAAGCCATTAATGGGAATTATGGAAGGAGAAAGCCAACTAAATACATGGGCCAGAATAAGCAGGATGACTCAGTTGGCCTTCAGGGCCCTTCTCCTCTGCTGGTAATTTTATTAGAACCATTGCCAGTGAAGAAATTTGGAGCTTTTCGAATTGAACTGTAAATTGTTCCTGCTTTCCATGGGATCCTAAAGCAATTTCAGGGGGAATTTTTCTTTGGTTTGTGGAGTGATTCCCTGTGGACTGGGGGAAGTCTTTTGGAAATTTCTGGGTTACTCCTGGGGATTTTTCCCAAAATGGATTCTTCTTTAGAAATAGTTTGGTTATTAATTTTTAAAAATATTGGAAACTTTTTGTATAAAAATGTGTAGCATGTCCCCAAGTTTCTGTTTACAGGAGTCATAAAAACACTATTATAATGGTAATATCTTACAATGGTGGAAATGTTTATACTCATGGTTATAAAACCCTGTATTACTGCTTTGATCTCTGCAGTAAGAAGTTATTGTTTTAAAAACAAGACACTGAATGTGTTTTTGACAATTCTTCATTACCCAATTTATTTTTGGCAGAAGTGCTATAAAGTGTTTCCTTTTTATTTATAAAAATATATTATTTGTGATTCTGGGAAAAAGACTATGAAATGACATGGAAAGCACCTTAAAATGTTTGTCTGTGAGACCACTTAAAGGCTCATAAAAACTATTTTGATGTAACGTTTATTGTGTTCTATCATCACGTCATTCATTTTATTTAAAAGTGCATGCCTCTTTCCACATCCCAATTTTAACAAAATCATCTTTTACTGTTCACATCATGCTCAGAAAACTTCAGGTGGCATTAATAATGCCGCCCATTCACACCTGAAACTAACACAATATTGTAAATCAACTGTGGTTTAATAAAAACAATAAAATAAAATAATGCTGACCGTTCACAGTGGCAATATAAAAAAACTCCTTTAACCTTCTCCTCTGTTGTTTCTCTTGCAGCCAAAGTTCCAACACTAACAACAACAAAATGTTGTTTAAAAGATGATAGATATGGGGAATGACACTCGATACTTTGTAATAACCTATAAGAGAATCTGAAAAAGAATATATATACACACACATATATATGTAAAATTGAATCACTTTGCTATACGCCCGAAACTAACACGACATGGTAAATCAACTATACTTCGATTAAAAAATAAATTTAAAAAAAAGATGATAGATATGAATGGGAGAATTGTTTTTCGTTTTCTAAGAACGATATCTCATTACACTCATAAGCTTTCATTTCATTGTTAGCCTCTTAACCCAAATAGGTTTCCTTTTGCTATTTTCCCTGCTCTGTCACAAGTTTCCCAAGAGAGTCTTTTCTTGGTTTGCAACTCCTGTAGAGTAAAATATCACTTCTGGTGTCTCCACAGGGCCACAATGTCCAGGCTACACGAAATTTGAAGTCCTTTCTCCCTGACTCCACACCCTGCTTTACAAAAACACACCATTTGCAGATCAAAGAGAGACGATTTATGCTTTCATCCAGCTGACGGACGATTAAATTAAAACAGATCAGCAGTGCAGTGCGCGGGCAGGTGGCTCCCACCACCACTGTCGGCCTCAGAGCGATTAAATTGTGGCGGAGATGGAGGGTCTTCCGCTCCCATTCCCGCACTTACAGATCAAACGGTGACAAATGAGATGTTACCGCTCTTGTAAAGCAGGGCGACAATCTGCCAAAATCCAACATAATTTGTGACCCTCTGTGACATCCTCTTTCTCTCTTTTTTTTTTTTTTGACATTTGAATACAGTGATTGTACTTGAGTCAAGTCCATTTAAGTGAATATAGTCAATTCTATCTAAAGGAATACAGCCTGTTAGCGCCAACATGGTAGCTGAATATGTATCTGGTGAGTACTCCAGCGACCCTTTGTGTTAAGTGCATACCATTAACAATGAATTCTGATTTTTTCCAAGTTATATAATTTGATGTCTTGACAGCCCAGACACTTAAAGCACTACTATTTGTTTTAAATGGCTTTATTTTATTGTTTAAATGTCAGTATCAAAATAAAGTAATGCATACAGCCTTGTCAGTTCTAGTACAGGGGGAAGTATTCCCGTTGAGGAGAGTCTTGAAAGAGTTTGTTCTAAAAATGGACTCAAAAGTCAATTGCAATGTCTCTTGGCTGAATCCTTAAATGACTCATGAAACATATTTATACCACATTTTCTGTTTAGCTGGTGCATTTAATAAGGCACTGAGGCATAAACAGCAAAGGGAGCATAGCATCTTAACTTACTGAAGTTGACATCATTGCCAGGTTAAAAAAAAAAAAATTACTGACTATGGAAAATGACTGAGGGATGTTTGATAGAACCCACAGCCCAGATAAATGAACAGACCTCTCCGTGGGCTTTAATTGTAACATCTGCTGAATTATTATAGGTGGCTTAGTCTTAAAGGAAGAAAATAAAAGATTCAAGGCACTGATGGAGGATAGTTTCCAATATTTTTAACTACTAGAATGACAGGGAGAATTGATTCTCTCACCCCTCTACTCCATTCAGACCTGTTTGGGGTTTACGAGCCTGTCACATTTCGGAAAAGCCGTTGACTTTCTACGTCAAAGTGGCTAAAGACTTTTCCCAAAAGACTTCTGTTGACCACAAACTTTTAGGCAGGGTAATGCCAACCTTCAGGGAAATCACTCTGAAATAACTTTGTTTACAAAGAATAAAAGTATATCTAGACTCTTTGAGCACTTTTTTTTTAGGGTTATACTTTAAGGTTCTCGGGCATAAAATGTTTTTCTGCTGTGTAGCTCACTCTGTGATCTGCCAAAGTGGGTGGGCTCAAGTTATTCTGCTCATCCTGGTTTATTTCCTTACCTCTGGACTTGTTTGCCCACATTTTAAAGTAACTGTCCAGCTTGATTACAAGCCCTGTTGATGACTTGGCTTCAGAAACCCAGCTGGCTAAAGAGTAGACCCCAGTTTATGGGATTTCAGAGTAATGAGCTGAGACAGAAACTTCACCTCCATTTTTGGCACACGGCATTGTGATATACACTAATCTACCCTTCTTATGATGGACCTTTATATCCTCTCTAGGTTTTAATGCCTGTCATCACTCTATTGTTACCCAGATGAGGAAAGGGAGAATATGAGCCTCAAGACCTACAGACCTTGTCTATTAAAGCCAGGGTCTCAAGCCAGTCTGAACACATAAGAAGAGCCATGGATTTACTTTCTACAGCCAGGAAAAGGCATTTCACCCCCGAAAAGGGATCCAGCGTCTATGGCCAGCAGCTCTACTGTGTCAGGAGTTACTAGAGGGTCGCTGCAGTGGATGATCACAGAAGAAAGTCTACAGTAAGTCCCCTACACACGAACCTTCAAGTTGCAAACTTTCAAAGATGTGAACGTGCATTCGCATGTCTAATCACGTATGGCGTGAGTGAAACTGCAGCTTGCCCTCTGTCTCCTATCGTTGACGATCCTTCAGCTCTACCATCTCCCACCTTCTCTCCCTCCTCCAGTCAGTAACTCTTCTTGCCTGTTCACTCGATGCCAGCCCCTATATGCCAGCTGTTGTATCAATACTGTGTTATTGTACTTTTCAAGGTACTGTACTGTACTGTAAGATTAAAAATGTTTTCTTTATTTCTTGTGTTTGTTTGTCTTTTATGTATTATTTGTGTGAAAAGTATTATAAACCTATTACAGTAAGGTACTATACAGCCAATTGTGATAGTTGGGTACCTAGGCTAACTTTGTTGGACTTATGAACAAATTGGACTTACAAACGCGCTCTAGGAAAGGAACTCGTTCATATGTAGGGGACTTACTGTATTGGGGTTTGGCTCCACTACTGTGTGTCTGTAGATTTCTAGACTGTAACTCCCACAGAGTTACCCTAACCTGCTGTGTGAGTGGCTTTTGTTATCACTGAAAGCCTACCAACAGGTTGGTAGTTAATATCGTGCTTAGTGAAATAAGCCAGACAGAGAAAGACAAACACTATCATGTCACTTATACGTGGGATCTAAAAAAACAATACAAATGAATGTATATGCAAAACAGAAACAGACTCACAGATAGAATAACCCAGTCGTTATGAAAGAGGAGAGGGAAGGGGGAGGGGCAAATTAGGGGTATGGGATGAAGAGATACAAACTACTGTGTATAAAATAGTTAAGTGACAAGGATATACTGTATAGCACAGGGAATTATAGCCATTATGTTGTAAAAACTTTTAATGGAGTATAATCTGTAAAAATACCAAATCACCATAGTGTACACATGAAACTAACATAATATTGTAAATCACCTATACTTCAGTTTTTATAAAAGTATGTTCTTCTCTGAACCAGTTGGAAAATGGGTATAAAAAAATAGAAAATGCAGGTTTGCCAAATGTCCTCTTCACAGTAATCCTTCCCAAGTCAAAAAATGCCACGTGAAAAATTTTAGAAAGATTGACTTTTATTTTCCCCTTCATCCCATCTAGCACTTTCTCCATATTGTTTATAAATGCAAATAGGTTAGAATTGTACCTATTGTGATTGACAAACAGCAGTCATTGGGGTGGCCAACTGGCCTGCATTTGTTAACAGATTACTTCTACTCCTGTGAGTTCTGTCTGGCTCCTGGGTCTGCAAAGGCCTTTGCTGATTTTATAACCTGCCACAAAGCAACGAGCTGATCTCTATTCCTCACTTTCCTCTCTCTTCTCTCACTTTCCTGCTTTTGATGTAGATTCTCTATTAGACACAGGGGATATAAAGCAGGTGTTCACCTTTGCCTGGAAGTAAGCACAAGGGGAGGAAAGAGGAAGGTGGCAGAAATATTCTGAACTTTAAAATCTTCCCTCTACCTCCAAGATGAGGATAAATGTCCCCCAAAGATTCCCTGAGATACACGCACAGACAGCTCTCCCCCCACAGGGATCTCCTGGCACCTCAGGGCTTTTTTGTTTTTTTTTTCTTTTTCTTCTTTTGATGGAATATAAGACTCTCAGTGTATGTAGAGATCTTTTCAAGCAAGACTACTGTTCTGTATCTGTCAAATGACATCTTTATAAGATAAAACTCATCTGATCTGTTTCTTTTCAACGTCCTCAATGTTTGCTATAATATGTTAATTATATGTGAACTTTCCTACCTCTAACAATTTCTCAGACTTTCCTTAGCTAAAGCTCGCATCTTCCCGTGTAACTTTTCCAGCAACAGAACACAAGTGCATCTGAGTGGCTGATGTTGACCAAACTGGAGACCACTTGAGAATGTCACTAAAAGAACAGTGGCTGAAGCTTATAAATAGGTGACACTATTGATAAAGCATCAACAAAATGCTTCATGCTGTGAAACATAAAGCCCAAGCAGTCATATTGTTAAAAACCTGTTCCTGTGTCTAATGTCTACATAAACAGCATGAACGCAATCTCATGAGCTGCTTTGTTTGGTCTCAAGCTAATGACAGGCGCAGGAGAGGAAACTTTTCCTACTAATTGCTGGTCTGCTTTAAAAACAACAACAACAAAACAAAAAAAAACTTCCGGGGTGTAGGAGACTTACAATGTGAGCAAACATAATATCACAGAGCGGAATTCAAAAGACTTACAATGTGAGCAAACATAATATCACAGAGCGGAATTCAAAAGAATGCCAATTATTTGAACATTCAGCAATGATCACATATTGTGGTCCTTAAGTTTAGACCAATAACATTTTGATAACAAAAATGCTCAACTCTTGGCCTTAACCTCACCCGGCACTTGTTGCTACTGAAAGATTAAGGTTATCTCTCTATGTAAGTAACCCACATTTATGTCCAAAATTATACTATAAAGCAGGAGACTTCTTGGCTAGAATAAAATGGTTTTTAACATCAATTTATTAGTACTCTGAAAATGCAGGTCCCTTTCCCTCAGCTGAATGACTAATGCATTACAAGATTCTGTGATACCCAAACCATTGACTGTCAGAAAGATTTAAGTTCAAATCAACATGCATTTATTCTTTGGTATAGCAATATGGAAGGCTGATGGCATGAATATTTTACAGTAATGTTTCAATATTAAAATCCCCATATTGAGATTCTGGAGTAGCATACAAATTATATTTAACTATCAAAAAATTCATTGAAGTACTTATTAGAGTATCAGTAATAATAGTCATTAAAATTTTATGATCACTTAAAAAAGAGCACTAAATAAAGACAGTTTAGCAAATGCCCTATTTACATATTTTAACAAGACTTACATAGTAATATCAAAATCACATTGAATGTGAGAGTAAAATTAAACTTGCCCTCAAAAGAACAGATACATTATGGATCTACCCTGATAAATTTGCTTGTTTTCCCAATAGTGGGGTGAGTTGCACTCATTCATTCACTCTGCCTTTTTGGACCAGCTGGGATATTACACAAAATATGACCAAGGGTCAGGGGTTCAATCTATGAATTAAGGACAGAATTAACTAAAGAGGCTGTATAGGAATTGAGTCTGCAACCTTAGCCTCCTTTAGCACCAAGTCTGATTTTGCTCGGCTAAACACTTACACATGGACATCACCTGATTTACATATATGTAAGTAAAGAATATGTATATAACTTCTCCCACATATATATGTATATATATAGGTGGCTCACTTTCATTTAAAACCTTTTAGAATATTTATGCAAGTTCAAGTCCTTAAGCATTTTGATATATAAAATATGAAGCTGATTTTTCACAGCATTTTAGAAAGCTGATGAAAATCATTTTCAAAACTATGGGCCCTCACACTTTGCACCTCGATCCAGTGTAGACCATAAAACTAAAATATTAGTGGGATTTGCTTTCTTTACCTTACATGTGTAAGGTTAAGTGTGATCACTGTAAATTCAACGCACTTGAGTAAACAGTAGGCCAGCAGAAATTCTCAAGGAGAGATATATGTAGGTACTCAGGAAAGATGGGTGGCCTGGGGTCAACAACCAAGTCTGCTGAGAGTAGCCGTGCCATTGACACAGGTCACTTTGGTTTCCTTGGGACGAGTGATTTACTGGCAAACACATTCAGTAGAACCCGTTAGGATCTATCAGAATTTGAGGCTCATGGTGGCCAATTCATTTGACAAGACATGCAGCACCACAAAATCCAATGAGGAATAAATAGGCCACGCCATATATGAGTCCTTAGCTATTTTCCTTGTTTTCCTGTCTAGTGACTTTACAAAATGTCTAACACTATCAAATCAGAAAAGTGAAAGACTTCCTAATATCATACCGTTCTGATTGTGTGTGTGTGTATACACATGCTCATGTGTATGAGAGAGGAAGATAATTATAGAAATTATAGATTCTTATAATCAGAAATTTATAGAAAATATGAAATACAAAATGTCAAGTGATGCATTCTGAAGTATTATCTAAAGAAAAAAAGAAAAAATATCAGAACTTTTTGGGACCGCCTTCATTCTATGGTGGTAACAAATTCATCAAAAAGCCCATGATCACCATTGTTCCTGTTTCCCTTCTTCAAAGAAATAGGAATTAAGGTCTCTCACTGTCATTGGCTGCCAAATAAGTTTCATGCACCTTATATGGCAGCTATATTAGCTTTAGAGGTAGGACATTAACTTTTTCCTGCAAGAGTCTAGCTAATGCCAAGCAGGAGTTCTGTATTCTGAAAGGCATGACTGGTGACAGAGGACAAAAGACCACAAACAATAATTTGCAATGTATTTGGGCCCTTCTTCTGAAGTATCTTCAGCTTCCCAATGATCTTTTTTGAGCTTAATATCAAAATTCAATTACATCTTTCACGACACAGAGTGGTTTGTTTAGTTGAAGAGTTAAAAGATACCCAGAATGACCTGATAACTGAATAATCCACAGAGAACACCCAATACATGTGGCTAGCAGAGAGTCAAATTTAACTCACAATATCTAGTCAGTAAAATACCTAAAAATGTTTTTAAACTGAAAAGTTCATTCAATTTGAATTAGAGAAACCTTGAATACCTAACACTGACTCAAGAAGATCCAAAGCATACAACCTTCTTCATTTCATGGTCCTTCCCAACGTTTCAAAAATTAAAGAATAAGCCCTTTTGATATTAAAAAAGCTCTTCATACATGTAGAATTGGTTTTTTTCATATAATTAGGAATGCTCTACTCTATAGTAACAGATGGTAGAATATAGTCTTTAAAAGCCTGGGCTGGGAAGTCAATTTCTGGTTTGAATCCCAGCCCTGTAATGTACCCATGTGATTCTGAACAATTTACTTAATATCTTTGTTCCCCAATTTTCTCATCTACAAAATGGGTTAAAAATAGCACCTAATCCTTAGTGTAATTTTGAGGATGAAATGACTTAATATACATAAAGCTCTAATTGTAAACCATCACTATTTAATACATTTTAGATCAGCCCATCACAGAGCCAATTTGCCAGTTTAAATGCTATGCTGCCCCCAGAAAGTCCTACTCAGTCTTTTATATTCATTCATTCAATTGTTCTTATTCTCAAAGAGTTTGGACAAGGACACACCACCAAGCTAATGTCGAACCAAGAAAAAGAACTAATGAGGCCTACTCTTGACAGTAAGTGTGTACTTTGGTGGGGTGGAGTAATTACTTAAATAATATAAGTCAATCCTTCCTTCACTAATTCTAATTCATTCACATTACACTCTGGCACAAAGTGAATAAGGAGTTTAATCACTTATATGTGACCTAGGAAAATGTTGACAGTGTTTGACCTCAAGGACAAAAAATATAAATATTTACAAGAATGTACACTTTTATAAGATAGTTATCTCCTCTCATCCATGGTCCTTTGATCTGTGACTATAGTTACCATTTGGAACATCTACTGAAATATCCTCCATTTTCAGAAAATAGTTCAAGGCAGAGCAGTATTTTGAATGATGCAGAAAAGAGGACTGATCTTTAAACACGTTTGGCTCACCAATCTGAAATCTGCTATTCCTTGAGATAGTATCAATATTGACATAAAGTTTGGACACCAGATGTCAAGATGCAGGGTGTTTTCCAATGAAGACTCCCATCTTATTTTGCTTTTACATCAGCCAATGAATATGGATTAGACTGGAAGCAGCCCTGGATATGTATCCACAGCAGAAACTCACTGTAAGTGGCATATAAGTGAGATTTATGTATAAAATTTTGCATACTTATTCTAGTCTAAAGCACTCAAAGCACTAACCTTGACCTACCCTATCCAGTTGGGCAAAAATCCAATGTATTATTCGATTTCAATAATTTTCTTTTCTTTAAGTTTCATTGGAAAAGTATGCCTGCCTACCTCATATAGTACTAAAAGATACATCCTAGTGATATGTGCTTAAAAGGCTTGACAAAGAGGTACAATATTGAGGGCCACATACAGTAATTATTCCATACATCCAATCAAATATACCATTGGTCGCAGCCTTGTGTGTTGTTACCAGGTGAGGGGAAAGGAGATGCAGAAGGACCTTAACCAACACGTACAGGTAATGTTATGATAAAGCCACGCCCCTTAGAAAAAAGGCTTCCCTCAGATAGTTCTCATCTCTAGTCAACACCTGAAGTTCTCAACAATGCCATTCCCTCATTGTCATCTTGAGGAAGCAGAATGTCTCATTATTAATCAAGCCATTTGGGGGCAGGTCACCAACCACAGAAGACAAAATTTCACTCTCCCAAGTCATCTTGGCTCTGTTGTTCAGAAATAGAGATTGATGGCACACAAGGATTAATCAATTGCAGTGGACGGCTCCACTGATTTTTCTGATGAAGTGATTATTACTCCTTCCAATAATATTCCCAAATCCCGTCAGGCTCTGAGGGGGGTGAACTCTGCCTCTGAAATGCTTCTCAAGTCCATCTCTTTCTAGGCCTACTGCCATCACTCTCGTGTGGATCCTCACTGTTCAACCCTTGAAAAATCCACAGTGATGTGCTGACTAGATTCCATGCCTTCCCTCCATCCACGCTTCTCCCTTAAACACATCACTTCTCTTAAGGCACAGAAGCCTTAATTGATGTCGACTGTCTACAGGATACAGTGCACGTATTTGGCCTGGAATTCTAGCAACACCTTCCACGATCTGGGCCTTATCAACTCCATCCTCATCTCCAAATTCTGCCTTTCCCAAAACTTGATTTGAGCCAGAATGATACTTACCGTACCCTGAAAATCACTTAGACCTGTGACTTAAGTGACACCTGTATATAACTGGCCACAGTTACTCTTCTGTGGAAGGTCTTTCCTCTTGACTTCTGAAGTTCTAAGAATTAACATTTCTTTAAGAATGGGAGAAAGTCCACTTCTAAAAGATTTCTTAAAACACTCTGGTCATCTTTAATTAGTTAGGAACTCAACTCTGATAACTAGTGTCTGGCTTATTTATACAGGACCTCTTCTATGCTCCTGAGAATTGTTATATTTCCTTTTAGGTGTTCTTTGATCCTTCTCAACTAGATCAACAGCCCTTTAGGGGCACAGACCCTATACCTGAAATTCCCTGAACATATTAAAGTGATCTATACATAATGGAAAATTTGTTCACTATGATATTAAGAGAAATGTGTGTTTCTCCCTTCTATTAAATAGCTCTGATGGAACACAAAGAAAAAATATGTATATTTATAATATACAATTATATATAAATATAATATAAATGTAAGAAATTATATAATACATAGTTTTATTTATAAAATATATAAATATATTTATATATTTATATATATTATTCCCATAAAATAGTGCACACAATCATTTCCTTAGTAGGCCATGCTTTTTATTGGTGTTTGCATCTTGTAAGCTCAATTTATAAGGTCAGACTTTTCCTGAAGAAGAAATTTAGATGCATATGAATCACTCTGATTACAGGTTTCTCTTTTCCAATATGCTCTACATTGATTTGAGCCTTTTGAAGTCTCAAAATAAATAAATTACTAGTATATTTGAAAGGAATTTCCATATTTCTAGATGAGATTGGCACTTTTAAAGATATGTAAACTAATCTAAATCCCTCCTGTAGAAGATAGCATTTTAACAATATTATTCTTTTTTTTTTCCTAGGAGTTCAAAACATTAACTTTCATAGTCACAGTTCAATGCAACTTATGACTAAACTTGACATCCATCAAAATCAATTAACTCTACCTTTTAAGAACAGGGAACAGGGCAGATTTTGTTTGCAGCATTATATAGATTAACATTACCCACATAGATGATATCATTATTATCTAGCTAAATTCCTACATCCTATGAGCAATACATCCATACAATGAGGCCAGAAAGTACTAATGTAAAAGATTCCCTGCCCCTGTTCTTCTGACAGAGCAGGAAAGGTGCCAGGGACAAAGCTCTGCTATTGAGTGTCTAAGGAAATTGAAGAGTTACTTTACCAACTTTGGAAGGTACAGGGAAGGAAGCAAGACATCTGAAAACTAGTCAGATGCTTACAAATCCTTACAAGGATAACCTTACAAGGGTCACTAGACCGTATAGTTCTGAAAAGGTACCCATGTCTCATTAACAGACAGAAAGATGCTAAAGTTAATAGTAACTCAATATGACAAATATATTGAGGATCTGCTAGGATCTCTGCATGCTGGGATGGCCATAAATAACTTTTGTGTGCATGTATAGCAAAATGCACAGAAACACAAACAAATATGTAACAAAGGCAGTATATAACAAAGGCAGGTCTACATAGAGAGTATACATTTATTGTGCTCAAGGGTGTATATCCACGTGGTCAAATGTACTGTTCTAGCAGGAGCATCATTTATAAATCAAACTCTACTAGCCAAGTCCATATTCCCAGACTACTATTATTTGCAAAAGATCTGAAACACTCTCCCTTTCCCCAAAATACGCGAGGTCAATATAGTTTCCACTAAGACCTAGAAAACAGCCCAGAGAGATATAAAAACCCCATGAGTGACCACCAAAGGCCAGCCTTGGTCTCTTTCTCCCATAAATCATAGGCAATAGGGTGCTAAGCACTAACAATCTAAAGAGGAATAAATTCCTAGAACCATGAATAGAAACTTGCCTTTGCTCATTTCTAGCAATACTGTGAGTTTCTGTTCCTGTGTTCACTTATCGTTGCAAAGATGAAAAAGTATTCAGATACTTAACAGTGTCTAATAATAGGAGACAGTTTAGAACAGAAATAATTCCAGACCTCTAAGAAACCTGTCAAAATTTCCCAGAAGTAAGAAACAATGACTTACAGTAGACTCTGGCCATGACCCTGGGGTCTAAGTGCTAACTCTAAAAAAGTGCCATGAGATATTTGATGGCAGGTGATCAAGACATTATTTTTCGCCCTATCTGGAGCAGATAATATACTCTGAAATGAATATTCGGCATACCCGCCTTCAATACCACGTGGAAATTCACACAGAGACACAAGAAAAAAATGACATTCTTTTTCAAGGCTCTACTTGAATCCATACAAGACCCAACCTTCATCTTTAGGCTACTGTTCTCAAGTTAATAACTCGGTCCCTGAAATTCTTACCCAGACTCCAGCCTTGTGGTTTTAACTGCTGTGAGTCATTTTGATTTGGATACCCCAATATTACCTGAAACCCAGCATATCTGAACTCAACTCATGCTGAATCCATGTTCAGTACTTATGAGAGGGCTCGGATCACAGGTCAGAGAAAGCACCCAACAAATATGCGTTTGGTGGATTATTTCTTCTCATACCAGTTTCCATTCCACATGTCCCAATTCCGTTTTTTTCCACCCACTGGTTTCCTACTTTGCTTCTGTGAAATAACTGAGTCTTACTGAGTTGTTCCCCACCTTCCCCCCGCCCAACTCTCATTCAAACACTCACCAAATCCCTCCATCCTTTCTTCACAAACTGTCAGAACTGCCTCTCTGCACACACTACAACCCTCAACCAGACGCTGTGCACCTTATACCTGGGCCGATGGAACTGTCTCCCAGCCTAGCACAATTGACATCTGTCTCTTTCCTCTCTCATCTGATCTGACTACTTCTACAGGATTAGAATTCATAAAAATAATAGCTTTGGTCCTTTTTTAGGAACACATACTGGCTCCCCGCTGTTTGTTAACATTAATTCTAAACTACCTCAGCTGTCTCTCAACGTCTCTCTAAACCGAGCCCACCCTACCTATCAATCCTTATCACATAGAGAATGTCCCCACAGCATCCTTTGGTCACTTTGGTCCTAACTACACTTAGGCAAACTCTGTACTGTGGTTTTATAGGCAAAAAAAAAAAAAAAAAAAAAAAAATCTATATTAACATTTGTTCTCTATATGAGGTTCATACTTACCATACCATCTTGCTTCTGATTTTTTCACCTGAGAACATCATGCTTCCCTAAACAAAATTCTGGGTTGCTAGAGATGGTAATATCAGAGGCAATATTCTCTAACGATTAAGATCTGAACTCTGGAGTGGACTTCTCAGGTTCAAATCCCAGCTCCTGTAATTAAAAGTTACGTGACCTCTGGGAAAGCCTTTTAACTTCTGTATCTCAGTATTCTCATGTGTGAAATGAAGACAATAACACCACTTTATAAGGTTGTTGCAAGAATCAAATGAGCATACACACACACACACACATACACACACACACATACACACACACATACACACATACACACACACACGTACACACAGACACACACATATACACACACACATACATACACACAAACATACATACAGAGTGCTCAGAAGAGTACATGAATGACATGGTTAATAACTCAATTATTTTTTGTTATTATTACATTTCTTGTAGCCACTATTCTACCTTCCCCTCCCTTCCTCCCTTAATGTCAAGATGGGGGGACATCTGTCCATGCTCCTTACTTCTGTTTCACCCATTCCATGCAATCCTCAAAGTGCCACTACCTGATTCCTGCCCACACCATTCTAATAAAACTGCTCTTGCCCAGTTCAGCTTTGACCTCTTTGTTATCAAGCCCAAAAGTACTTTTCAGTTCTTTTAATTGAACATTCAATGGCTTTTCACTTTTTTTGACCACTCCCTCCTTAAGCCTCCACTTCCTTGGCCTCTGTGATGCCACATTCTCCTGGATTTCCCTCCCACCTCTCTGATCTTCTTAATTTCCTATAGATTCCCCTTCCCCTCTCCTTGACTTAGTATCAGCAACCCCAGGATTCTGTCCTGAACTCACTCTTCTGTTTTAAAGAAATTTCCCCACAGCTTCCATTATCATCTGTACCCTGACAGCTCCCAGAATCTCATCAGCCCAGATGAAGATCCATTCTGCCTCCTGGATGTCTTTGCTCATCCATCCCACCTCAAATCAGCATGGCAAAAGCTATATGCATCCCTCTCCCACTTCATCCCCAAGTACTGCTCCTCATCTTGGGTTCTCTAGTGCAGCACCACTGACCCAGTGGCCTAAGTCAGAGATGCCTGTGTAGGTCCCTGCCTGGCATCCCTCTCATCACGTTCTGTCCACTGCGTTACCTTCCTCCTCCAGATTCTGTTCTCTTCTCTCCCAACAGGACTGATCTCTGATTTCACTCTGTCATTGTTTCTACCCGGGATTACTGCAGCAGATTCCTAACTAATATCTTTGCAACTGGCCTTGCCTTTGGCCACACTATATATAGTTCGACGATCTTTCTAAAACTGGAAATCTAATCATATCAGCCCCCAGGTTAAACCCTTCACTTTGTTTCCCTACTGTCTGGATAAAATGGAAACTCTTTAGAGACAATCTTTCTTTATTTTTAATTAAAAAAATTTTTTTTTATTTTTTGAGGATTTTCTTTTCTTATTGACATATAGTTGCTGTACAATATTATATAAGTTACAGGTATATAATATAATTATTCGCAAATTTTAAAGGTTATACTCCAATTATGGTTATCATAAAATATTGGCTATATTCCCCATGTTGCACAATATACCACTGAAGCTTATTTTATACCTAATAGTTTGCACCTCTTACTCCCCTACCCCTCTTTTGCCCCTCCTGCCTTCTGTCTCCCCACTGGTAGCCATTAGTTTGTTCTCTATAGCTGTAAGTCTGCTTCTTTTTGGTTATATTCACTAGTTTGTTGTATTTTTGAGATTCCACACACAAGTGCTATCATACAGTATTTGTCTTTCTCTGTCTGACTCATTTCACTTAGCATAATGCCCTCCAAGTCCATCCATGTTGCTGCAAATGGCAAAATTTTGTCCTTTTTTTAATGGCTGAGTGGTATTCCATTGTATATAGGTACCATATCTTCTTTATCCATTCATCTGTTGATGGACACTTAGGTTGCTTCCCTATCTTGGCAATTAAAAATAAGGATGCTATGTACACGGGGGTGTACATATCTTTTTGAATTAGTGTTTTTTTAGGTATATACTCTTTAGGGTCCCTCTTCAGCAGGACCCAGCTTGTCTTGCCAGCCTCATCTCTCATCATTCCCTTCTGAGATCCTAAACTGAACTACACGTGGTCCCATAAAGGTGCCGTTCTCCTTCATAGATTCTACTTCCACTCTTTGGAGTTCTCTCACATCCCCTTCTCTGCTTCCCTAACTCCTCCTTGTCCTTTAGGGTGAGATATGGGTGTCACCTCTGCAATAAGCCCTCCCTAATTTTCCAAGATTAAATCAGGCCATCCTTCTTGGTGTTTTGTTTGCACATTCTGCATACATACAATATCCCAATTCTTGTTGTCTTATTCCTTGCTGTCCTTCATATAGACTGAACTCTTTGGGGACAGGATTCATGCCTTATTCATCTTATCCCCAGAACTCAACAGAGCAACTGGTACCTAGTAGCTAATAAACATGTATTTATTAAATGAATGAATGAATGAAACTAGCTGCAGTTCTCAATGCATAATGGGCATCGTTATCATATTTTTGGTCTAAAAAATGTTTAAATTCATGACTAGCTTGCTGATAATGTCATGTCTCAAGGAAAGAGGTAATATTATAGGAATTAACAGTGCCATTCTTTACATTAAAGAAGCGCTGTTGGTAGAAATATTGGTGGGTGTGGAAGTGAAAGAAATCTCAAGAATAAGTGGTCATGTAATCTTGCAGTTTACAATAGTGAAAGAGGCAATGCACAGCCATGTACCTTAAACTCTAAGATATGTATATATAGACATAGATGTAAAAAAATTCAGAGAGATAATTATGTCATATTAAGAACTACAAAACTGCCCATACAACCTGACCCAGTTTTCCCTTCCTCATGGAATCATCTTAAAAGAAATGATGCAAAAGAAGAAAAACGCAGGACTTCCCTGTTAGTGCAGTGGTTAAGACTCCGTGCTCCCAATGTAGGGGGCCCGGGTTCGATCCCTGGTCAAGGAACTAGATCCCACATATGTGTATGTGTGTATGTATGTGTGTGTATGTGTGTGTATGTATGTGTGTGTCACATGCCACAATTTAGGAGCCCATGTGCCACAACTAAGGAGCCTGCAAGCCACAACTAAGGAGCCCATCTGCCACAACTAAGACCTGGTGCAACCAAATAAATATTTTTTAAAAAAAGAAAAAAAGAAGAAAAAAATGCTATAAAGTTACATAGGATGATCACATATATAATGGAGGGAAAACAACAAATGACCCTCATGAAGCAAATAATTAGGTGAATGATAACACTGATTTTTTAATGACATGGCATTTAAGAATGCTACAGAAGTATATGTAAGAAATAATGTATGCACTATGATTATAACTATGAAATATATGTGTGACTAAAGGGATCACAGAGAAATAAAAATAAAAATTGTATTTGCTCTAAATTTGCTTTCAAAATGGAAAAATTGAAAGATTAAAAACAGAGCTGACTCCAATAAGAAAGTCAGGCTTTAGAGAATTAATTAGCCTTTACATTCTTCTTATAAATTGCTAACAATCTCAAAAGGGAAGAAAAGAATACGGTATCTTCAGAACCCAACGCGGCTAACAGTAATGTAAAGCTACCATTTATTGAACTTCTGCTATACACTAAATCCTTTGAAACATTTTCTCTTTAGTTCTTACAATTACTTTACAAAGTAGGTACTATTATTTCCATTTTATAGATGAGGAATTTGAGTCTCCGAGAGGCTAAATGGCTTATTCAAGGCTCAAAGCTACTAAGTGGTACAGTCAAAAGTCAGACCCAAGTACACTTTGGTTCTAGCCCAGAAACTTTCTAATACGCCATCCCCACTGCAGGCCATTCTTTCACAAATTTAAATTTTTAAAAAACAAACACAAAAACAAATAGAAGTAAAAGAAGAGAAAAATGGAAAAAAAAATCAAAAAGAAATTATAAATAAGAAACACATACTCCCAAGCTAGCCAAGGCTTATAAAGGATGTCCAAGTACCAAATATCTTTTAGTTTGTTTTCATTGTCTTGCTTTCCATTTGCTCAGGAATGATGGTTATAGTAAGTATGCACTTATTTCCCAACGGCTGGTACCAGCCACTTATATTTCAAGCATCCACTAGTGTGTGAATCTTGGGGAAGAGGAGAATCCCAACTCCCAACATAGGACAATTAAAACTCCAGACAATTTGCTAACCTGAACCCCAGCAGTAGGGGGTGGGTACATGCTCAGCCAATCAGAACCCCTGCCTGATCTCCTAATAGGGAATATGATTCAAAGAAGGGACTGCTGAGAAGTCACTCCAGGGCCAGTGCAGCAGCTTCCAGTACCTGGTGCGAGCAGCTCCTGTGGTGGCCACAGCAGCGTCCTTTAGGGGATGTTCCCGGACATGAACTTGGCTGTGGTCCAGTCACTCCACTGCCCATTTCCTGAGCCTGTTTCTCTAGCATTCCCATTGACTGTTGAGCTACCGATTTCCCTGCCTATGTATATTCCTTTTCGGTTTAAGTTCACTAAAGTCTATTTCTGTCGATCGCAACCAAGTGCCCTGGCTGGTAAAATAATGTAACAGGAACAGATGACCAAGTGACAGTAAACTATATTGCTGTTGCTTTTGTGTTTGTTTGTTTGTTTGCTTTTGCCTGTTTCCTCCATCAAACAAAATGCTCCTCTAACCAGGGCAGGGTGAAACTGAATACACCACAAAATAAAATAATAAGAGAGCATTTACACACTTTAATAAAAGTCAAAATGCTAGACCCAAGGAGATCACAACCAGACTACCAGGAAAGGGTCCTTATGAAACTAATGATGCAGCTTCTTTAATCTTTGAGAAACCAGGGAACTAGAAGCACCCCATCTATAGATGTGAACATGTCTAGACTCTCCAGAAAGGGGAAACAGAGGATTTTAGAAGCTACAGATCCTGATGTGTATCCCTTACTAAATTTTAGAGAGAATTAGGTTCAAGGCCCTATAAGCAACCACATGCACACTCAACCACACAATATAAACAGTAGTTGCCTTTGGGTGGTGAATTTTTTTTCCTCCTCCTATTCTGCACTATCCACATTCATTTCCTATAATGAACAGTTAATCCTTTTAAAATGGAAAAATACCCAAAAAACAAACTTAAAGGTCAAATCATGTCCTACCATGAAAAACCTCATACCCTTCTTTGATGGGGTTACTCTCCTAGTAGGTGACAGGAATTCCACAGACACCTTGACAGTGCTTTCAACAAAATACTTAACAAAATCACCATGAAAATCCTGTGGACAAGACAGAAACGTGTGGGGTGGATGATAGTAAATATAGGAGAGTTTGTGCTGAATGACATTAGAGTTAGGTGAACTCACAGCTGGATGTACTATCATACTCAAATTATGTGTATTAATGAATTGGTGTCAATTTACAAGGAAGGAGAACTCCAGAGGTGGATTGGGAATTTTTATGGTGAGTCCTACTCAATGTTAGTTACAATGGCGTGAAGACAAAGATCGCAAATGTATTATAGTATTTACAGGTGAGCCAAAGAAGATGTGTATAGGTTATACAGGATGACAAAGTGATTCTATAAGATCCAATTCAAGATGATATTTTTCAAAAAATCTAATAAGGCTAGAAGTAAAATTCACGATTAGGCTGAAAAGTCAGTTAAGTACTAAAGGCTAAGGGAATCAAAACTAGATAATGATTTATGAAAAAACACCTGAGGATTAGAGCTGACAAGAAGGTTAACAGTATCAGTGGTCTGGGAAGAGCTTCTATAATATCCAAGGGATCCAACAGATCTGGTGGTCAGTATTTAGTCGTAAAACATCAGCACTACAGGTCTGAGAACCATACTTTTAAGAAGACGCTTATGATTATTTTTACTTATTAAGTAAAAAATAATTTCAAAAAAAGCAACCAGAATGATAAGGGGCCTGAACATTATTTTAGGGAAGAATTAAAGATACTTAGCCTGGAAAAGTGTGAAGGAGGGGAAAGGAAGCACTTTCACATGCATGAAAGTATCAATATAAACTTCTGTGTGATTCCACAAGGCAAAAGCAGTGATAATCAGCTGATGCTCAAGAGAGGCGGTAAAAGAGCTACTAATATTGAGACAGAGTCAGGGCAAGGAGAGACAGGTAGCCTGTAGCTAAAGCAGTAATGCTGTACCATAAGTTTATTCCATGAAGCTAAGCTTTCTTCTTCCATATCTTTGTGCCCAGTGACCCGGCTAGAGCCTAAAACACTTAATGCATGAGAAAAGCAGTGCGTTTGTGGCCACTAATATATATTGAAGGTCAAGGAAATCCTCAAGAGTAGATTTTCTAACCCATTTCCAAGGCACTGGTTCCCAGAACTGGGATATTACATTGGGTTTTCATGGTATGATTTCATATAGAACGACTTGTTCCTTGTGGATGCCACTAATAACTAAAATGTCTCTAATCCATACAAAAATAACTAGTTTGTGGCTATGGATTTTAAAACTGGAAGTCCCTTCATTCCCAGGTGCCATTCTTTTTTATTCACAAACATCCTGATCACTCATAATGCTTCCTCTTTTACCACTTCCCTCTACCTCTAGCTGCCATGCAACCTTACCCCCACATTCCCTTCCTTTCCATGCTGGTCACATTGTGGCTGGTCCTCGCTTTCTCAGATGCCAACTCAGCTTGTCTACACATCCCACTCCTGCTTAGTTCTCCTTCTACTCTGCTCCATCTAGTGGAATGCTTTTCTTTACAGCACAGTGCCAGCTTTAAGAAGAACGAACTCAACTTTGCTGTGAAGGGTTAAGAAATAAATGTAGGAAGCAATATCTATATAAAGGTATGAAAGCTTTTATTTTGGTTAGGTAACTTATGTTTTCCCAAATCCCTGGACAGAAACCTAGAATTCTGACAACACGTTTACTTGAAGAAAGTGGAAATGTTCAGTATAGTAACGGCATAAGCATTACGGTCAATGAGGGCTATCCTGTCAAGAAATAAAAGACAGGCAAATGACTATTTTCTCTAGTATGGAAGCTTCGTTAGTACAGTTTTGTTCAATCTAAATTATTATTTGATAATTGTGAGATATGCTCTACGGATCAAGAAGGTTTTTTTTCCTTATACTGGGTGATAAAGTTTAAAATATTAGGGAAATGAAAACAGTCCTATGTTTTCTTTTATATTTACAGAATAGAAGGTGTGCCTGGAATTAGGTGAAAACTTCATCACATTAGCATGAGTATGATTCTCTGGAAAACATATTATATATTCCTGTAGGAGGATAATTATTTTACAATGTTCATAGAATATGAACTTTACTATAAACCTAGAGCCTGATGGTATACTTTCTTCAGATATACTGATTAATCTGCATACGATATCCTTATGATTAGAATAATGGACTTTTAGAGTTGGAAAGGATCTTAGAGTCTAGTGCCACAAATGTTAATCCGTGCCCTTTCTACACTCACAGGGACCACTCTGTGAATACAAATAATCCATTGAGCCTGACAGGATCAGATCTTAAGGACTCAAGCTACAAGCCAATTTGGAATAGGCTCTGATAACTTTTGGAGTTGAGAAGCACATGAATGAGCATGAGCTTGAGTATTACCATCATATGAATAAAAATTCCTACTTTTGAATTTGATTGGGTAAAGATCACAGAAATAAACAGAATAAAGGACATGAACAAAATGCAACCTTAAAAGTGACAGCAAGGCTAGGCAACACCACTGGCTCATTCCTTCATTCCCCAAGATGTAGCTACCGAGTTCTTTCTGAAACATACATCTAATCCTATGCAAAACAAGGACCAAACCTTCAAAAACTCATTAACTTCAGTCAAAGTCTAAAATCATTAACGAGATTTCAAGATCCTTCAATATCAAGACCTTGACTCCATCTTCAACATGACTAGCCTGCCTCTGTACTGGCCATGAGCCTTTAGCCATACTTAGCAACTTTCACTTCCTCCAAAGAGCAAAACTCTCTCAAGGCCTCTGAGCTTTTGCATCAATGGACTCTCTACGTGGAGCTCTGTTCTCCTGTCCCCTATCTTTCACCAGGTGCGCATTACTCTGATATCATCTTATATATCACTTTTTTCAACAACCCGAAACTGGATCAGATACTCCACCCACGTGCTCCCATGCCCCCTTGCTGCCACCAACCCTCCTTCCCACCACCAACCCTCCTTCCCACCACCAGCCCTCCTTCCCACCACCAACCCTCCTTCCCACCACCAACCCTCCTTCCCTCCACCGGCTAGACAGTAAAGTCCTTCACCTCCTGTTCACTGTTGGTCCTCATCACCTAGAATCCTGCTTGAAACAACAGAGGCAGTTAATACACCATTGTTAAGTGGGTCAATGAATAAACGAAGGAATGAAACTAAGACACCAGGGAAACGTTGGCACATAAACCAATGAGCTGACAGTGGGCATTTCAGGGTTCTGTTTTCTTAAATATAAAAATAGGAAAAAAAGGTATCTTTTCCCAAACATGTTTGGATGCCAAATAATTTTGCTCATCGGGTATGTATGGATATAAGATAGCACTGTGAGAAGCAAATTTAAGACATAGTGAGTTAAGTCAGAATGGAGTAACTCTGGGAGGGAAGTAAAATTCCCCTATGGGACTTATTACCTCCAAGAGCTAAGTCACCCCCTGGGGAGAATTTGGTTCTTATATAAGAATGCTAATTTTTTTTTCACCAGAGCAGAGTCTAATCAAGTGTGTAAATGCTGCAATACACCAAGCCGCAGAAGAGAATTAATGTTCCTCTTGTGGGTGGGTTCCTGAAATGTCTTACCACCAGGAAGTAACACAGGCACTGAACAGAAACAGAGATCATTAGAAACAGTTATACAAAACTTATGAAGAGAAAGACCCTTGCTTTATGTGAACGTAAGAATTTGATCCTCTTTTTTTTTTTGGTGCCCTTAAAGTAGAGACTTAGGTAAAATACCAAGTCATACCCACATTCACAGGGCTCAAAGTAAGAAAAAAAGTCAGTTTACAATTCCTTTGGTTGTCTCTTGTTGTATTCGAACACTACGTGAATAATAGTATCTTAGATACTCTAGTGAGTTCATTCTTCCCTTGCTTAAAAAAAAAAGAAAAAGGTCACACATACCCACAAAAATGAAAACTCTGACACCACTATTATAAGCAAAATCCTGGTGAAGTGGTGAATGGTGAAGTCACTGGAAATATTGGGGAAATAACTTGACTTTTAAGCACATATTGTTTTATCGTGAAGTCAGAAGCAGATGACAAACGAGACGAGCGCTGTGAAAAACAATTTGCTTCATTCTCTGTGATCAGAGAGGGTCTCTTTCATTCTCTGTGATCAGAGAGCCTTGGATGTCCCAAATCACAATCATAATTTATCAGCTTGAATTATTCTTCCAACACAGAACGATCACTGAATTATAGTAAGACTTCAGAAGTTCTGTCCACCTGCTGATCAAATTTCATTTTTGGCCTTTTTTTTTAACTGTTAGTAAAACTAACACACACACACACACACACACACACTTAAACCTTATAGGAAACGGCTTTCACCTCTGCCAAATTTCAGCTGGGAACAAATTTTTATGGCCAGCTAATAAACCTGCTGAAAACAGGGCTTGATAATGAAAACCCTCCCGAGCCCTTAACCACAGTGTGCGCGGCTACAATAAAAAGAATTAATGCAGTCAATTTGTACTAGTGTTCTCAGAACAAAAAACCCTATTTCAACCACAGTCTTTTCAACAGCTGATTGGCAGCCCTGCCCATTTCCCCTCTGCAGTGTTGTCAGGAGTCTTCAACATGATAATGAGCCTGTCACCATATTCAAATAGCCCTGTGACAGCAAGTTTTGTGAGTGTGACGTCCACTGCAAAGGGTCTGTCAAAAAGCACCTTTCAGAAAATGAAAAGAGAATGCTTTCCTGATGATAAAACTAATTTCTCCATAGATAAAAGAGTGAGATTTTTCATCAGATTTTGTCAGTGTTGTGTTGTGATGCATTTATCCCTTCAAATGTTCCTGTTTTCCTTTTTTTTAAAAATATACCTAGATTTAGATTTGTCAGTGACGGGGAAAAAAAAAATGATGATGAAACACAACTTTGGTTCCAGGAAGCTGAGTCCATCAGGTTACCACAGAGGGGGAAAAGGGGAAAAGGAGAAAAAAAAAAATGGATGCTTTTTCTAAAATGTTAAAAATTGGAAAGAAGAGTGAGAAGCTAACTGGTTTCCAGTTGCCTAGTTGGCTTCCAAATTCTGTAGGCCTCCCTCACTGAGGCCAGTTGTCTCCCCAGAAACACCCACAGGAGATTGCACTGTTCCAACTGTCTCCCACAGAGAGACTGTCTCTCAGTGACTTCCTCTGTGAGAATCTGTGACTTCACAGCAGAGAGAAAGCTCCTACTTCAAGATCTGAGGGTTAGATTACCTTGGTACATTGTGTTGGCTTGCCAACAACTGGGAAAATGTGTTTTCATCACACTTGAACACATTAAGTAATTTGGTGTGTGACAAACATGTTAAAAAGTATTATTGTTGTGGAAAAAGCCGTTTTTCTTCAGTTATGAAGAATGATTTTATAAAGAGCCCAGGCCTCTAGAGCATTATTTAACTTCCTGCTATTTTACCCCCCAACCTAGACCAAATCTCAGTGTGTTCAGCATTAAGACAAAACTCTAACTCAGGTATTTTCTCAGAAGGGGTTGGTACATATATATGTATATGTGTAGGTATATTAATGTGTATATAAAATACATGCCCCCTATATATACAGTGTATGTATATAAAGCACATAAACATACATATGTATATATATTATACATGTATAAAATCCGTGCACCATACATACATATTGGGTGTATAGAAAATGCATACACATACATATATATGTATTATATACATATATAATGCAAATATGTACACATGCACATATATACACACACGAAGTAGAAAGAATGTCAAGCTGTTACTCTTTGTGAGACACTAACAAGTGTCTCAGATTTTAATAAAATTCACACACTTGTACCCAAGAAAAACAGGATGGCTCTCTGGCTTTGATAGTGGAAGAAGTATAAAGAAGACGGGGATGAGGAAGCAGGGGTACAAGAAGCCAGCAGAGAACTGTCATTCTCTTACTCCTGAGGTGCCCTGAACACCACCTTTAGCAAATAAACACATGCAGGAGGTCCCGAAGTCTTCGAAGAAAGAAAACCGATGTCGGAATTTAAATCCAACACCTACTTCATCTCAGGCTCTGTGACAGTAAAAGAACCTTATAGAAAAACATATACTCTGCCCAGTAAACTACCATATGATTTAATTCCTTAATATTCTTATATTGAACTATTTTCAAACATTTAAAAAAGATATTACAATACACACATAACCACATGTTTCACTAGTCTGACTTTAGCTGATGGTTTACTGATACAAGTCCCATTTTTAAAGCAATGTTTCCTTTCAATCCTCTGATCTCATGGCCACTTATGTATCTAGATGTGATGAGAGCATTTGTGAAACCCTTTGGCTATTCAAAAGCAGTGGAGTCAGTGGAATTCTCATTCTCTCAGTTTCAAGTGAATACAGTCCTAGTTATGTCTCGATTTGGTTGAGATCTGAATATGCCAAAAAGGTCTACTAATTAAGGAAGCTGACAACTTCATGTTTTTATATGTATCATATATATATATATACACACACACACACACACACACACATATGTCAGCTTACACGACTAGAGAATTTTCCTAATTAAAAGTTAATACGTTTTGGTGTGTGAGTTGGTGAGGGAGGGTAGAAACTTAATCTTTGCATAGAGGTTATTCTAAATACACCAGGATGATCAAAATTAAAAATACAAATTAGAGGTATTTAAGAAAACAAAATAACATGATTCACCTTTACTAGTCAACAGATAGGGAAGCTGAAATTATTAAAGAGTTTCTAGTTTTTAAAGCCCAGAGTAAGAAAAAGAGGCAAAGGGGAAATGTGGGTGGAGTAGGGGATGGGGTCTCCCCAGTACGTGTAAAAGCAACTCCTGAAAGAAGATAAAAGTAACTCATGAAGGATCAGCCACAAATCTGACTGATCTTAAGTTCATCAGCTGGACGGAACTATTATAAAGCCAATAAATAGAGCTGTAGACAGCTGGCCGTGTGTAATACCCTGCCTCTTTGCCTAAATGTTTAAACCATGATTTACTTGGGATTTAAAAAAAAAAAAAAAAAAAAAATGAAATCTCAAACTCAGCTCTCCCCCAACATACAAAGCAAATTCCAGAATCTTGAAGACTTTTATTGTCTCTGAAAGTCATTGTCACGACCCTAATCCCCTCATTAAAGCTAAAGAAAGGCTGGGATGGCATTAAAATGAATGCAGACGATTTGCAGCAATCTCCTGCTCTCACCACCTCCAAATGAAGGCAGGCACATTGCATAATCCAGGCAGCAAGAGCTCCTGACAGGTGGATGATTTATGCTCATAGTCAGAAGAATCGGAGGGCCTGCACAGGAGACAGCATGAGCTAGGCGGTGGCGAGACAGATGCTCTCAGTGGGCTTGCGGGGGCTGGCAGGTTCCAGCTAGTTCAGGTGCAACCTGGACACTTTAAGTGCTGAACTCTGATTGCCTAGATTCCAACACTCTGATGTGCTATTTGCAATATGATACGCAATGTACACAGTGAATAAACTGTCAACTGCAGGCAGGCACTGTATACATGCATGTACCCCTTCCGTGCATAGATGTTATGGACACAGGCCCCAGCACATAAGAGAAAGGAAACCCATTTTTTTGTCAAACGATTATTCTAGTGCAGATGTAAATGTTATGAAGCGCAAGGATCTTCAGTCCTGAAAATGTTTAGCCCAGGTAGGGTAAGCGGAGAGTGACAAGATTCCCTAACAATTAGATCAATATTAAAGATTGCACAGCGGGATTAGGAGAAACACACCTCAGCAGAAAACCGACATTCCTGTCAATTATATTAATTATTTTTCAGATACATGACATGCCTTCATGACATTTCCTTCTGAGAAGACATTTGAATATTTGAGAGGAAAATGAATAAGGGGTGGATAAAAGGAAGGATCCCTAAAGGGTTGAACTGCTTTGAAATCAATCTTTAGAACAGTTTTTTCAGAATTTCTCTCAATAGCCCCAAACAATAACAATCTGGTAAAGATTATGGTATTGGTTAAAAGGGTAGATAAACCTAATTATAGCTATCGACGACAAATTACGGCCACTCCGATATCTAATAGAAGGTATTAGCCAGCATTTGACTGGTCAGCAGTAACCCACCAATGGCTGGAGAAATTCACTCCATAGATCTACACGGAACTGTATAGATCACTGTTTTCCTGCTCAGCCCAGTATCTCTGAGGCCCAGAGCTCCAGGCATCAGTGAAAGGGCTAAGTACCCAAATGGACAAGCTTCGGGTTATCTTGGATGAATGCGACTTTACTTTTAACTCCTAATACTGCAGGGTCAAAGGTAGAACTGCCAATGAGAATTAAAGACACAGCCATCCCTTTAATTAGATAACAGTATTCAAAGACTGGTAAATTCCCAAGAAGCCACTTTGCAAAGCAAGAGTTACAGTGTTCTCCTGGGGGGTAAGGGGGAAGGTGGGCACTGGGCTTTTTTCACCTCTGCACCACTAAAAGAGAAATTTTTAAAAGAACAAAATGGAATACATTGTAAGTAATTCAAAGTGCCTCCAGACTTTACAGTTCTCCCGAGAGAAAAAACTCAAACAATTTGAAGTCTTCACAAACTGCATCCAAATCCTTTTTCTAACTTCATTAAGCTCCGGTGCTTAAAAATCGTTCATAGCAAGTACTTTAATTAGAGACGAGCCAGTGCAGGAAGCACTGGACAGGCAGTGCATCCGCCCAGTAATAACACTGCCTGGGGTGGCAGTTTCTTACTCAACGATGCAGCTTAGTAAAGGGACAAACCAGGGGCTGATACCTTTCCTCCTCCCCCAAAAGGAAACTGGGGATGTGGGTAGGCGGGCGACAGAGAGAGATTCAAATGTCGTTCTGGCCTCATCAGTATTCCACCAGGTTACCATTGTATGTACAGAGAAAGAATGGAAAATGTATTGAAGAAAGCAAGTTTTAAGAGAAGCAGAGAACTAAGTCATCTGTACTGTGTAAGCCTATTTTTCCATTTTTGTTTCCCTTCTTTCCTCTCTCCTCCCTGCTTTCTCTTTGTTTTCTCTTTTTCTCCACGCCAAACCTTCCAACCCCCATACTCTGGGACCAAAACCATTGCCACGAGATTTGCAGTATATAGGTACAAAACCAGCATTAAAGCTGTGGGTGCTATATAGAACTCTGAGCTGCTGCTGTTGATGGGATGTTCCAAGGTCAATAAAGGGTGGAAAGGAGGTAGGGAAAGGGGAAGGAGGGGAGAACATTCCTATGCAGGAGTAATTTATACTCTCTACTTTCCCTGCTGGAATAATGGCTTTGAGGCAGAACTTGGGAAGACAAGTAAAGAACTTGCAGGCTCCCAGCGACCTGCAGCCTTAAACCCAAGTTATTTAGAGACCTAAAACCACAAAAACAACAAACCTAAAACAGCACAGTTTTGAAGGGATGGCATGATTGTTAAAGCTCGAGGTGGAGGCGAAAGCCCTTTCTTCACTAATGACTCACATACTGTTTACCCTGAAAAGCTAGAAGTGAACTAACACATTAGCATGTCCAAAAGTAACTGTAGATGCCATAAATTACACTCTGGAAAAAGTTAGCCATGATCTGGATGAGAAGTGATTCCATGGCTGCAAGGTCATTCGTTTCTGGTCCATGACAGACTTGTGTGCTGTTCTCCCACAATCCACAGAGGGGTCTCTGTAATTCTGGCAGGTTCTGCCGACCCTGCCTGTCACCTTCAGATCTCATACCCACAGGGGAGGGTCTGGGGCTGGAGTCACACAGAGCATTACTGAGGACCTCTGACCCCAGTAAGTCATGGAAAGCAGCAGTGTGAAGACAACTCAAACCTGCTGTGAACGCAGCACTTGGTCATTTGGAAGGGAAAAAAATTCCAGGAAGATGACATTTGAGACCTAGCAAAACAGATCTGTTTTGGGTTTAGCTAGGCAGTGTCCTGAACGCTTAGACAACAAAATAATAGTGATGATAATGATACTGATAACAGCTGACATTAACCAAGGGCTGATATTTATCAGACAGGGTGCTAAGTATTTTAAACTTGTTATCTTATTTAATCCTCACAGCAAACTCCATAGGGAAGGCATTATTATTATGATCATTGTTTTATAGATGAAGAAACCGAGGCTGGAGACATTAAGAAACTTGTGAGTAATCAGCCGCCTAACAACTCAAGGCTGCCTATCAGAAAATTCTATGATCTTAACACGCTATGTCGAACGATGTGTTTATAATACAATTCCAAACGTATTCTCTTTATGTTGCCCATATATGAAACCCGTGCCTTTTTTAAGATATCACACTACCTAATGGAATTTTGCAACGTTAGACACTAAGGATTCAGCATTTTCCACTCTACTTTCCTCAGCCTAGAATTTCTTTAAAATATCCAGCCATGAAGAAAAAGGAAAGTGAAAATAAAGCAAAAGAATGAGGTATAGGTACCTTAGCAGGTCACATGAGAAGACTTTTTATCTGTGATCTCTCTCACTGTGATGGAGGGGAGGCATAGGAAAGGCCCTGCAACTAACCTCTGCTTCCCTGGCCCATTAGCTGTTTTCCAATGTGCAAATGACTCTGGTCTCCCAGGACCGTTTAAGAGTTCAGCCGACTTCAGCATTCACTCCTTCTGGGTTTCCAGTTAAAATCAATGCATTAACTGCAGTTGCTAGTGAGATTCTGTAACTGCAAGTTAAGTCAGAAAGGTGAGGAAGGGAAGAATTCCCAGCTTTATAAGCTTAGGAACTTCCAAAGAGGCCAGTTCCCGAGTGGCATTAAAATAGAAGTAGAATTACCTGTAAAAGCTGGGGGATTTTGTTCTTTTCTACCTTAAAAAAAGTTTTGATAGATTTTCTCTGCTGGAGCACATAACCAAATAGTTAAAGATTTGTGAGATAATCAGGAGATTCTCTATCTAATATTTCCTAGGCACCCAGAGTTTGAATTGAATCGCTGTTCCGTTTACTTTGTCACCATTAGTGGAGCTTTATTTTTCTACACCATCCCCTCCAGATTCTAATTAATGACTTCTCCGGAGACCTACAGACATATATGAAATCGTTGAGAAATACATTTGTTCACAGACCACAAATTTGGACCTGTTGACTGCAGAGCAGGAAAGTGATGCTACCAACAGAAAATGAAATCATCAGACAGTGACCTGGACTGCCTCTTGGGCACAGATGCTAGGCACCGGCAGTCTCTTCCGCTAAACGATAGCCCGTGACAGCCTACCTGGAAAGGGTGTAGTTCAGAAATACCAGCGGTTCCAACATGAGTCAAACCATTTCTAAGAAAAGGTAGAAACAGTCTACATGGAAACATTAAGAAATAATCCTGTGGTCCTACAGAGAGCAACATCTACAGAAATCAGAAAACAGTCCTGTGATTGCATAGACCTCTTATTTTAGAGTATCTATAACAAGGAATGATTCTGGAATTCTAATAGTTCTGGCACCAAAACCGTTCGCTGAAATCAAGGTCTCCTTGCTCACAAAAGGAAGTAATAGCAGAGAACGGTGGCTTCCATGTGCCAGAAATAATATTTCGCCTCAACACTCTGGTAAGATCAACTAATTAAGAGAAAAACCAAAAGACTTCATTATGAATATCAGTAGAGCAATGGGCTTCAGCATCTAAGAAATCAGGAACAAATTCTGGCTTTGCCATTTACTAGTTGTACCACCTTAGGCAAGTTATTTATATGAGTTATTTAAAATGGGTCTTATATAGAAAACAAACTTATGGTTACCAAAGGGGAAAGGGGTAGGGGATAAATTAGGAGTTTGGGATTAAGAGATACATACTACTATATATAAAATAGATAAACAGTAAGGATCTACTATACAGCACAGAGAGCTACATTCAATATCTTGTAATAAACTGTAATGGAAAAGAAGCCGAAAAAGTATATATATGTATAACTTAATATTTTGCTGTACACCTGAAACTAACACAATATTGTAAATCAACTATACTTCAATTTAAAAAATAGGTCTTACTTTTCTCATTTATATTCATTAACATATGAAATGTCTATGGGCAAGACAGGTGAAAAACAATGGTATTTCTCATCTTCTTTTCTTTTTTTTTTTTGAGACAGGATATATCTATTGCTGTATCATCAGGGTATTCAATATAAATTCAGTACAACGTGACTTCTGAAATACTCTTCTGTCATGGTCACACACATATAAAGGAAAATGTAGAAATGACTTATATATGATGATAGCCCAGGAATTGTTTCTAAAATCATTATTTATGACAAAATTATTTCTATATTCAAGTTTTAATAATGGAACTCAAAGCCTACTAAAGCAGACTGAAAAAGAAGAAATAATTCATCAGTTATATGTTACTGAGCAACTACTATGTGATCGTTGTTATGTTAGGTGCCATGGTAGACTCAAATATAAACAGATAGAGTCCCTGTTCTGAAGCTGTTTATGCTTTGCTCTATGGTAAATACTAAGTGACAAATAGAATAAAAAAAATTAATATTGATATTAACACAATATTTTCTGATTTCTTATTTGTTTACTAGGCACTTTGCCAAAGAATATTACAACTATTACCTCATTTAAACCTCAAAACAACCCTCTGAGGCAGTGAGAATTACAACCCCCCATTTTACAGATAAGGCTTAAAAATTCGGGTAAAGCAACTTGTTTGAGATAAGTAATAATAATAAGCAAGTACGTAATAAAGTTTGGATTGAACTCAGATTCTATGTCTGCACTGTCCAGTAAGTTGGTCACCAGCCACATGGGGCTATTTAATTTAACTAAAATTAAGTAACATTAAACATTCAATTCTTCTTTTGCATTAGACACGTTACAAGGGCTCGATCCACAGTCACAGACCCCATCTGATCTGAGACACAGAGCTTTTCATCTTTACACTCTACTTCCCTACATGAAATTAAAATGCTAAGTTGTATGAAACAACATAAAGGCTGGTAAAATTCAGAAGGGAGAAAAATCTATATAATTGTAAATAATCAGGCTTATGATTATTGATGATGGATCATAAATTCCATGAGGGCAGAAACTTGTCTGTCATGTTCACTTTTTTAACCCTGGCATTAATAAAGTGATTGGTATGGAGTCATGCCTCAAAAATATTCATTGAACGGGTGGATAAAAAGTGGATGAATAAATGTTTGAAGATGGGTTTGGCGAATATGTATGATTTTGGTCCATAAGTTGCTAGAAAGCAGCTTCCAGAGGAATAACCCGACCCCAACTCTAGATGTTATAATGAACAGGCTGTATTTCTTGGACAGCACATAGAAATATTTACACCGATTAGACCATAAGGCCAGAATCCACATTCCTTCCAAATATTTCCAAATTATGCATGAATTGATAATAACCTAAGACTGGCTAAGGTCAGAGTAATTGTCACTTAATTGGCTTCAAATATACTAATGATTATGATAATGTTGATACTGAAGAGACTTAATAGGCCTGGAGATAAATGTCTAAGGGAGCAGGGGGTGAATCCGGGGGAGGGGGGGTGGGATAGGGAGGGGATAATTATGGAGGTCATAAGCTTGGAAACCACCAAATGGCAACTCACTATGGTGGTGAAGAAACTTCGCTTTTAGAAGAAATTTTGGAACAAAAGAATGTTCAAAAGGTGGGGCAGGGGGCGGGCAGAAGAAGGAAGAGGAAGTTGTATGCCCCAAAAAAGTCAGGTATGAGGGAAAAGTTTAATTGGGGGAAATTAACTGGACATAGAAAAGCCACTACATAAGGGCTCAGGAGGCCACAAGGAAAACACTTGTAGCTGAGAACTGAGAGGCAGGCCGGGCAAAATGAACTTCACTTCCTAAGTGGGTAACGTGCTGGCTGGAACTGAGAAACAGAACCAGAAATCAGTACAGAGCTAAGCAGAAACACATGCTAAGTGAAACAAGGTAATGCAAATGATCTCATTCTTACATAGTCTACTCCTTCAATTCCCCACATCCCAAATACACCTAAAAAATGCTAATCCAACAGCCCAGGCATCTAAAGCTAGGACTACGCAGCCTATGTAGAAAAGACTTCACAGTTGAAAATGTAATCGTTGAGAATAATAGGGAAGGGATTATGACTTTAGATACACATCATTTTTGGAGAGACAGGTTAACCCAAGGGCAATCACTAAGAAACCCTCCCTTTGGGTTCTGACATCGGGTCCATGATATCCCGACCGCCGTGTAGAAGCAGGGGCTCTTACAATTGGGGCTTTAAGAGTGGAAATCCTAACACTCCTGTCAAAGGTCTCTATAAAGCTTCCTGCTTCCAAAATCATTTCCATGTGCTTCTCTTTTAATGGCATGATTCACAGTCACGTCAATATTAAAAAGCATATAAGCTGAAGTCAGGTAAAAACAAAATGAGGATGTGGATACTCAGCTGAGCTCCACCGCACCTGGCAAGCAGCTTCGAAGGCGCCTGGGCTGTGCTGTCTGCCCGGGGAAGGCTGGGTGGGAGTGGCAGGGCTCTGATAGTTGTTCTCGTGGCCACAAAGCCACACTGGCTCTCAAACAGCACAATCTGCCATTCACTTAAGTCTGGTTTGCCAGGAAGCCCAAGGATGGACTCCCCACCAGTACCATCAGGCTCAGGGAATTTGGCTAGCACCAGGCACCCCAGACTTCTGCCAGCTAATTGGCTTTGGGGAAGCCGCTGACCTACTCTCCACTGAGTGGGTTTTGTGAACCTGGAACCCAGCCTGCCGCTCATCATTGATCAACCTTGGCCAAGCCAGCTGGCTTATTCCTTTGCAGACAGCTTGCCTCAGGGAAGCTGGTTGGTGGCTCGACAACCTACTAAGAGAGAGAGACGCAAAACTCCAGAACAATCTCTCAAGAAATAGCCAGTGCTCGATTTCTTTTGAGGGAGACTTCAAAGTGAACGAAATCATGTCTGATGCCTTGGATAACACAGAGGGAGCAGAATTCTGCGTAGCCTCAACAAGCACGGTAACTAACACGTTAGGAATGGTGCCCAAAGGAAATAAAACCATGGAGCTCTTCATTAAACGGGTCTTATTCAAATATATACCAGAATTCCTTTACATTAAATTTAAGCACAATGTCATGAACAACAGGGTCACGTTGATATATGCGGGGATTGGTGGAAAGGAACAAAAATCTGTTGTCTGGAGGCTGGTGGGGAAAAATTCCACATCCAACAGAGTCCTATATGGCAGGGACCTCCCCTCCCCACTTACCATGCTGTCACTAGACTTCTCGTGTAAGAGCAAATGTTGAAGCAGGTTCTTTCCCCCTTGGGGCAAAATCCATTGGGGATTTTTAATAATCCAAAAGGTATAAAAATTGGTAGCATATTAGATAAATGCTGGCTTCCTATTTCAAATTCACAAATGGAAATGACAAATGAGGACAATCAAATAAATGATTAACTATTAATAGTATTCCCATTAAAGCACGAGGAAGGGAGCTAAGAGAACCGTTCCTTATAATTGCAATCTTTCTGTCCTCTCTCACACTAAGGTGGCGAGCAAGGATAGATGTATTCAGTTCCAATAATTCTCAGTGCTGTGTTTGGTAAGTTCACATGAGAGAATCTCTCCACTTCATTTCTAATGTAATTGTTATTTTCAAAAAACATATAAATATAAAATGGTTCCAGAGAACCAAAGGTCCACAGGAAATACGTGATAGACTAAGACTCACGTGGGTTAGATACAGAGTCATGGACAAATCTTTAAAACATTAGTATTTCAATTTTCCCCATTTATAAAACAGATAAGATTGTAATATCCCAGGGGTCCACTATGGCCACATCCTCAAAACAACTGAGGCAGATGGTATTCAAAGTCAGTGACTCAGATTCACTGCTCTCTACAAAAGCAAAACTTATAAGGAATTTGGTTCTGAACTTCACTTAACTAAAAACTGGAGCCAGAGAGTAAAACTATGTCACGAAACAAAACGTTCCTCTCTGCTCCAATTGGGATTTAAATAAGATGTCACACACTGCTTGACCCCCGAAATCGGGTTCCCAGGAACTGAACAGCTTAAGTGTTACTGATGTTTATTCACACAGTTTATAACTTTATTCCAAAGTTTATGTTGAGATCTCAAGAATCTCATAGTGCGAAGTCACCATGAAAGATCTTCTAGTCTAATCCCCACATGACACTTGAAATTGTTCTCTACATCATCTCTCATAGTGATGGGAAACTTAACTGCCTTTCGACACAGTTCATTCTATTTCCGGACATGAAGTGAAGAACTCAAAGCGATCAAGTGAGCCCTGGTTCGGAAAAAAACTGGTTTATTTAAGTAATCTTTTAAGAGCTCAGTATCTCATAATACCCATAGCTGCTGAAGAATCCCAAGCTAAATATATAGTAGAATATTCCTACTGTATTAAACAAATACAGAACATAAGCAGTAGAGCCAGAACGCCTGCTCTAAAATCCAGACTCCATCATGCATTGTGAGAACTTTGGCAAGTAACATAATCTCTCTAAGCTTTTCTTTCCTCTGTGAAATGGGGAAATACCCACCTCTGGAGGTCACCATAAGGATTAACAAAAAAAAATAAAAATCCAACTAAAGCACATAGTACATAGCCTAATGCACACTGAGCTCTCACGAATAAGTGTTATTACTCCTACCCTCAAAATCTTTGCTATTCATTTTAAGACTATTCAGGCTTTCATACCAACAAAGCATGACAAAAAAAAACCCAAAAAAGTCACCATCTGGCAGTGCAGTACCTGTACACGAAATAAGTCTTCGTGGCACCTTAAGTATATTCCCAACAGCTTAATGTCAAGACAGAGCTCACGAAAACAGTGCTCTTTGCTATTGCTTACATTATACCTTGAGAGTTTTGTTTAATACTCTGCATTAATGAGGGAGCTTCTTAGGATAATATTACAACAGAGAGTGCAAGAAATACCAGTGAGGTCAATGCAGTTCTATTAACTGTCATCTAACAGAGAAATATTTTCCTTGAATACCATTAAAGCTTTCTCCTTTTCTTTGTTCTCCTTTTTGAAGGCAGTAGGAACCCAAATTTCCCTACCAATAATTTGTTTTCAACTTGGTAGCATAATGATATTAGACTTGGGGGAAAAAAAATTCACCTTGGCAATGTCTTCTTCAGAGGTTTTTACAAAAGATATTTTGCTAGGATAAATTGCACTAAGCAGGTTCTTTAAGTAAGCAAAAACAAATCTGTTTGTTAATAAATGGGCTGAGTAGTTTTTGTATTTTTTAAAGAGAATCTACCTGGAAAAATGCTACAGCCTTTAAATGAACATTTTATTAAAATGGAAGATATGAAACAGAAGGGTAATTAGGTAAGTAAGTTGCTCTTTGCTGCTTCTGCTGATAGGGTAAACCCAGAAGACTCTCAGAGTTCCCACTGCCATATATAAATCAAAACACAAGCTGGAGTTGCAGCAAAACAGTTCTGGGATAATTTTTCTTTATAACCTGGGGGCTCAAGACAACTGATTGGAGAGATGTAATGGCAGCTAAATGAATAAATGCATAATCTGTGCTCTGTCTCATATGTATGTATATATGTGTACACACACACACACACACACAATGCCTTCTCCAAACTAAAAAGTAGAAATAGGAAGTATACACTATGGATTATGATAAGATAGCTCAGAATAAATAGGGTCTCTGCACAAAGAATCCTCTACTGCGGAGGGATCCTCTATACTCCTATCATTTTTTCCACTCAAAGATTCCCCAAATATGAGGTAGGTCTTATTAATCGATGAGAGAGAGCAAAAGATGAGGGCCTTCCCTTCTACACAGACTGGCAATGCTCGATGGATTTTAAATGATTTGGCAAGCCAAAAGATTTAAGCAGGGCATAGATGGCATGAGCCTTTTAAGGTACTAGAGAACCAAGAAATGAAAATGAAAGATCATTCTAGATCTTCATACTTTTTCAGGTTAATTTCTTTCCCAGGGACCTATCTAGAAACAGACACTAACTCAGCTTGACCAAAATGAACGGACCTGAATGCATTGTTCTATGCAGTATCTTTTTTTAAAATTAATTAATTAATTAATCTTATTTTTGGCTGCGTTGGGTCTTCGTTGCTGCGTGTGGGATTTCTCTAGTTGCGGTGAGCAGGGGCTTCTCTTGTTGTGGAGCACAGGCTCTAGGCACCTGGGCTTCAGTAGTTGTGGCACATGGGCTCAGTAGTTGTGGCTCACAGGCTCTAGAGCACAGGCTCAGTAGTTGTGGTGCACAGGCTTAGTTGTTCCATGGCATGTGGGACCTTCCCGGACCAGGCCTCAAACCTGTGTCCCCTGCATTGGCAGGCAGATTCTTAACCACTGTGCCACCAGGCAAGTCCCTCTATGCAGTATCTTTAACCTTGCCATTCTCACCTCCACAGCTCCTGATACACAATGCCTTCTCCAACTCACTCTATGCGCAATATTCTAGCTGCTCAGTTATCCTGTAAAGACCTTTCCCGGGCCGATCCCCACCATTATCTGTATCTGCAGTGGCCTCATTAAACTCCAGGTGAAAAGTCTGGTTTCCCCATTCAGAATCCTAAGGAAAAGCCCCTTCCTTAGGAACGCCATTTATGCATGTATCTTAGGCACAAACCCCTTGTTAAGCCCACAAGTTCTGCTGCTTCCTGGGAGTGCCAGCACTGTTTCCCATTTTCTCCACCCTTAAATGAATATTTCGGGCCACTACTGGCCTGCTATACTGAGATGGTGGGCAATCGACCCACAGCTGGAGCAGGAAAGACCCCTTTATGGGCCAAGCCTGCAACATGGCTTGATAGAGCTACAGGAGGAGCCTGAGAATATGACATACCTGACTTTCATCTCACTCCCACTGATATGCAATGGGACCTTGGGTAAGTTACTAAAACTCTCTGAACCTGGAGTTCTTCATCTGAGTAATGAGAATCTGACACCCAGGGTCCCACTATTTTCCTCACAGTGAGTATTAAGGTGATAATAAAACCGTAATATCCTGTGCCTTTCCACACTGAATAACATTTCAAATGCTGATTCCCAACCACTGCTTTGACTTTACCCTGAACAGGAAGACTCACGATTATACCATATCTTGTAAATTGCCAGCCTAGAATCTTCACCCTTCTATTTTTTAGACTTTTAAAAAGTGGAGGAAAATATTGAGCACCTCTGGAATAGAAACTTACTTTAAAGATGTCAAATCAGGTATGAAAGGTAAATACGGTTATCGACAAAACACATAACATAGTTATGTGTTTTGTTTGTTTTAATGACTCATTTTCCCCCAAAGGAAGTATTCAGAAGGCACTTAAAATTATATAAACTCGCTCTTGTCCTTTCCCACTTATGGCAATGTTTTTATTTTAAAAATCTAACAACAAAACTTCAAATATATCTGACCAGGAGGTATGTACCTCCTGCTTTTCTAGAAAGATGCAAAGCATCCAAAGAATTATTCAGTTAAGACAAAATTGACAAAGTAGCACAATTCACTCGCCATGTCTATCGAATCATAGTTCTTATTGTATTTTCAAACTTATGGATACAGTTAGCAGCAGCAGTAATAATTATAAGTATCTTTGTGTCATATATTGGTACTATGTTTCTAGAGACATTATATCATTTTTAACAAAACTTATAGAATTTTAGAATAGAAGAGATGAGAAAGAAAGTAGTCTAACTGCTCTCCGGCACATATGGAAATGAAGGCAGAGTTGAATGGACTTGCTTAAAATCACAATGCAAGGTTGTGGAAAATCAGAATTAAAAGCCAAAACACAATGTTTTGCCAGACACATGGGAGAAGCTCACTTAATATTTATGGAGGTGTGCTAAAACTTATTTCTCTCCTCTGATTTTTTTTCCACGATGGTCTGATATCAATGTCACCTCAGTAAAATTTAATGTACCTATGAGGTTAGTAGAATTCTTATATTTCTTCTTGCACGTTTGAAAAGGTGTGTGATTTGTCCATTTTCTTTGGTAGACAAAGGATTAAGTTCCATATTTATAAATAAATAGGTTGAAGCAAGTGAGTCCTAGAGGTCATATACCTTGCCCCAGGTCCAGGAGGAGACAGAGCCAGGGCTTGAATCTAGCTCCACCTGACCTTAAAGCTTGACCCCTACCGTCTCCAGCAACAATAGCTAACCTTGATCTGGTCCTTGCTCTGGGTCACATGGTATGCTGAGCACCTAACCTGCAGTATCTTATTGGCTATTCACAACAACATTTTATTTGCAAATACTATTATTGCCACTACCATTTTGCAAATGATGAAAGTGATGATTAGAAAGGTTAAGTAACCATCTTTTTAAAGGCGAAGTGAAAAGCACAATTTCTTGGCATGAAATAACTAAACCAGTCCGCCAGGCTGCCTGGATTCATCTGTACTATGGCATGCAGGCTGGCCTGGCTGGGGAATATAATATTGCACACAAATGTGCATCTCTTGCTCTCATGTGCAAGAGTCAAAGAAAAATACTTGAGTTGCCAAGGTGAAACCCATCACGCCAATAAAGAGCAAAAAGCCTTTCTTCAATCTTTTGATCTGTGAATTCTATACATAAATAAAATAATTATTGCTTTCATAAAATATCTGTTTGCCACTGACAGAAAACAGAACCGGTATGTCCTACAATAGCCTTTAAACAACTAAGGAGAAAGATCAAAATAAAAATAAATCTTGACCAGATTTATAGGTGCACGCTGATTAGTTCTTGTTTTTTCCTTCACATAAACAATACCTGAAAACAATGAGAAGGGAATGTTGAGACTAGGTCTCTTGTAACAGATGGGTTTTCTCTGACTTACAGTATGGTATCATGCCGAAAAAATAATGCTGGCCCATCATTCGTGAGGCTTGGCAGAAAGTAGAGCCCAGAAAGAGCGAAGGGGATTTTTCAGGATGCGGAATGGTGCAACCACTTGGATTTGAACAAAGTACCATTTTTTTTAACCGTACTTCTCACAGTTTTATGTTGTTGCATTTTGTTGTTTTCCCCACACAACTGTTTCTTTGCTTCCACTGGTAACAATTTTTTGATTCAAAAATTCTAATATTAAAACCAAACATCGCTCATCTGGATATGATCCTGGTGCTGACTAATGAGAAGCCACGTCTTATAGGAATTTAATAACACACACTGTGATGTAACTGGAGTTGTTTACCCGCTAAGCCACCACTTCCATTTTGTACCTCACATCCTTAGTAGAAATGCCAGTCAGTAAAACCAAGACATTATTTTTAAAAGAGTAAAAGTCTCATCTTTCTATAAACGCCCTTTTTAATGAAAACATCTTCATTTCCCTCAAGCAGCATTTTATCGAAGATGCACATGGCTAGGTGAATAAAAATACCTGTGAAAGGAAAGAAGATTCCCATCAAAGCTGTTGAAATCTGATTTCATTTCAGATTCTGGAACTCATGTTGTTTTCTGTTTAAATAGATTTGGTCTGTCAATTTCCCGACCTGCTGTACCATCAGCCTGTATGGACTGCTGTGGCCGACACGGGGGTTGTAGAGACAAATATTATTACGGACCGGTAATCGAATTGAACAGGTTTACACTGGAATAGATTTACAACATCATGATCTCTGACATACTGCATGGGACTGAAACCCCTCTCCATCCATAAAGATACGTTTAAGACAGTATCATTCTCTCCAGGCTGAGAAGGTAAGCCTTGAGCCAAGGAGATGGCCAAACGTAACTGTGCATTTATATGCAGGGTGTAATGCAATATTTCACTGTATTTTTTTAAGGACACAAGAAAAAGAGTATTCCATATTTACTCATAACTATCATCTCCTTTCTATTTGGGGGAAGGGGCTTAGAGATATTTTTCCACCAAAGTGGGCACGAGGAAGTAAAGGAAAATAAATTATTTTTTGAGTATATCAGCAACAGCAGCAATTCCCTTGAAAACAGTCCCTCTAAAGGCTTGATAACAGCAACTGAAGAGGTGTGAATTATAGATAAGCACCCGTCCTATTTACTTTCACCAACAGTGTTTAATTAAACGCAGTTCACACCTTTTCAGTCACTCTAACCACCCTTCAAGATTGTTCCTGCTTGAAAACACAATGGGGAAAATTATTTAGGGGAAAATATGTTTTCTACTTCCTCCTTAAACCTGGAAGGGCAAATAGGTGAGTACACTGTAGCAGCAAAATCAAACTGATCAAAACAATCCTATTTCCCTGGACATGGAGGCGTATCTCCATGTATTTTAGTTTTTGACAATAAAATCCAAATCTAGGACACACCCATTCAAAGTGTTAATTGATACATTACTTTTATAACATTTTTAAAACATTGATTTGCTTTTGGAAAATAACGATTCCTCAAGTCCAAACTCTAATTAAGCCTTTTCGAATGAGTG
The DNA here is from genome assembly GCF_949987535.1 of Balaenoptera acutorostrata. Classification (NCBI taxonomy): domain Eukaryota; kingdom Metazoa; phylum Chordata; class Mammalia; order Artiodactyla; family Balaenopteridae; genus Balaenoptera; species Balaenoptera acutorostrata. The sequence continues at coordinate 175,961,933 of NC_080064.1, read as the reverse complement.
TTAAGTTTGGTTTGAGTCTCTACAGCTCAACTAAGTGGCAATATAAAGATAATTAAGACCAAAAATATGATTGTCAATCACTTGTTACACTCTGAAATATGTTTTGTTTGCTACTCTGCTATGGGGTTTAAGGCAATTACTAAGGTAATGTTTCCACCACAAGAAAGTCAGCTATCACCACTGTCCTAACTCAGAGGAAAACTCTTTGTCATATGGGTTGGGCAGTTATCATTGGATTATTATTCATATGTTTTCCTTTGTTAAAATTGTTATCCTTTTAGTATCTTCCACATAAGCTTTCTTCTAGCAAGAGGAACCACGTCTGTCGTTTTCACTGCGGCATCACTGGAGCCTAGGATAGTGCTTGGCACGTGAGAGGAACTTAATAAATATTTAGGAAATGGATTATAAATGCAAAACATGCTCACTGTGGAAAAATCCGAACAGTGCCAAAAGCTATAGAGTAAACAAGAAAAGTACTCCCTACCCTGACTTTTTTTCACTAGTGTTAACACTGGTACCAATCTTTATCCTTCCTTCTGTTTCTCCATGCATATACCATCCTAATGTGTGTGTATTAATATAAATTATTACAGTACAAATTTGTATAATTTTTTTATTTAATATAAATGCAATATAAGCATATTTTATATAAAATATATTTATATGTAAATTGAATCATCCTACTAGGCAATTTGTTTTCTTTTTTTAATTATTGAATTAAAGTTGATTTACAATGTTGTGTTAGTTTCAGGTGTACAGCAAAGTGATTCAGTTGTATATATATATATACATATATATGTATATATATATGTATATATATATATATATACACACACATATATATATATCTTTTTTAGATTCTTTTCTATTATAGGCTATTACAAGATATTGAATATAGTTCCCTGTGCTATAGAGTAGGTCCTTGTTGTTTATCTATTTTATATATAGTAGTGTGTATCTGTTAATCTCAAACTCCTAATTTATCCCTCCCCCCTCAATTTCCCCTTTGGTAACCACAGGTTAGTTTTCTGTGTCTGTGAGTCTGTTTCTGTTTTGTAAATAAGTTCATTTGTGTCATTTTATTAGATTCCACACATAAGTGATATATCATATGATTTTTGTCTTTCTCTCTCTGACTTACTTCACTTAGTATGATAATCTCTAGGTCCATCCATGTTGCTGCAGGCAATCTGTTTTCTATTTTATTTTTATACTTGGCAAAATATCTTGGTCCTCTTTCCATAAGGCTTTAATGATAAAGTTACACGCTTGTTTACAATTATTTTTCAACTTGAGGATGAGAAGACTTTGGGAGAATCTTCTTAGTTCCTAGTCAGTGGAGGAGTTAATTCTTAGTGGACAAGAGAAAAATAGCATGAATTCCACGTACCCAAATATAATCTGATTCATTCATCTTCCTATGACATTGTTCACAGTTAAAATCTTGGAATAAGAACAAGCCAGGGGCTTCCCTGGTGGCGCAGTGGTTGAGAATCTGCCTGCTACTGCAGGGGACACGGGTTCGAGCCCTGGTCTGGGAAGATCCCACATGCCACGGAGCAGCTGGGCCCGTGAGCCACAGCTACTGAGCCTGCGCGTCTGGAGCCTGTGCCCCACAACGGGAGGGGCCGCGATAGTGAAAGGCCCGCGCACCGCGATGAAGAGCGGTCCCCGCACCGCGATGAAGAGTGGCCCCCACTTGCCGTAACCAGAGAAAACCCTCGCACGAACCGAAGACCCAACACAGCCAAAAATAAATAAATAAATAAATAAAGTAGCTATAAAATTTAAAAAAAAAAAAAAAAAAAAAAGAACAAGCCAGGAAAAATTATGAGATCTGGTGATGCCATACCTAATTGAAGCTCTGGTTCATTCATGAGGAATAAATACTTGGATCTACTTGGATTCAGAAGTTAAAAAAGAGGTGATCTCGGGACTACCCTGGTGGTGCAGTGGTTAGGAATCCGCCTGCCAGTTCAGGAAACATGGGTTCCAGCCCTGGTCCGGGAAGATCCCACATGCCGTGGAGCAACTAAGCCCGTGCGCCACAACTACTGAAGCCCATGTGCCTAGGGCCTGTGCTCCACAACAAGAGAAGCCACCACAATGAGAGGCCCGCGCACCACGGCGAGGAGTGGCCCCGGCTCCCCGCGACTAGAGAAAACCCACGCACAGCAATGAAGACCCAATGCAGCCAAAAATAAATAAATAAATAAATTTACTAAAAAAAAAAAAAAAAGCCTATAAAAAAATAGGTGATCTCCAGTAACAACAAATTATACAAACTCATAAGGCTGACCCCAGGAACAAGGTACAGTCTATGACTCAACAGAAACAGTACATTTAAATATTTAATTTACCTCATATTCTTTCAAACTTCAATGACCATATTTCCATTTTGTTACTGTATAAAATTATCATATTTATTTTAAACTCTGGCAAATTTTCTGAAGAGAAGGAAACAGTAAAACCTAAATGCAGTATATAAAATGCACATCTACAAAGCACATACATATACAGAAATATATTAAAAACAAACCAAAAACTAAACCTAGGCCTCCCACAGAGAAGAACAATTTTTCTCCATCTCCAAGCTAAAATGTTAGTTTCACTAGACATACTGAAATATACAAAGATTTCAGGAACTTTGATTTGGGTGGGAGACTTGAGTGAATTCTAGAATCTATTTGGGTTCAGTTCCTGGCTCTGCCCTCATCTGCTGTGTGAACTTAGGCAACTCGTTTAGCACGGAATACATGCTCATTGTTATTATTTTGTGTCTGTTGTTGTTATCCCCAACTGAAAGCAACAATTTTAATACCATTGTTACAAACTCTTTATAATAGAATTTAAGTCCCAAAGAAAAGACTAGAAAAGAATAAAGAGTGCTTTAAACCTAAGATGAATTTTTAAAAAAGAAAGAAAACGGTACCCATATGAAGTGATGGATGTGTTAATTACCTTGATTGTGGCAATTATTTCACAATATATATTAATGAAATACAGGTCATCTACCTTAAAAATACGCAATTTTTATTTGTCAGTTATACCTCAGTAAAGATGGGGTGATCTCTCTGTAGACCTAGTAGTGTAAAGAAAGCAAAAAGACAATGACAGTAGCCTCTTGGCTACCCTTCATCCTTTGCCTTCTGCAAATTGTAAAGATGAAAAGAACCCGAACTGCCAAGCATACCTGGTGGGTTTAGCTACACATCAGATGTGTCCTACCTTGTCCCTTCCTGTTGATGTCAAGCAGTTAGCCACGAGAGATCAGCAAGTCCGGGTATAAAGGAGGAGTATTCTGCTATCAGATTCAGGATACTTACTGTGACCCCAGAGTTGCCTGGTTTCTCTAATATTTTTGTAATTCCCTGTGCATCCCACACCCCCAGCCTAAAGTACAGGAGCACTAGCACACAGCCTTACCTTCTTTGAGCATGCCCACTTTTAAACACTTCATGAAGCGGCAAGCCTGGCAGGATTTACGTCTGCGCTTTGTGATTTCACATTCATTCGTGGCAGGGCAGCTATATTCTATATTACCTAAAACACAGAGTTTAAGAAAAGAAGCTGTTAGATTTGCAAGACCCAGGCAACCCTAGCATCCCCAAGGCAACACCAACTCTGCTACTCCTGCCGTCCTCCCTCAAAAAAAAGTCAACGGCAGTCATGAGGATGTCACAAATATGAAGCCAGATGCTCGCTATAACCGCTGAAGATGCATCAAATAATGAGAAGATATATGGTGAAGCTCTTCAAAAGATTAAGCTTAAAATCAGCCTTTAAAATTATGCTTCATCCACTCATACAAAGTAGCGGTCTTCCAGAATTTGAGGATCCGAAAGAAATTTCCCAGCGGATTATTTCCATAAAAACACCAACATCAAAACCGTATTACAGTACCATCCATCCTGGACTTCTTTTGGTTACTAATGCCCTGATGCATCAGACTTTTTGTCTCTCTGACACTGAACAGTACAAATCTCAATGTGAAAAATGGTCAGCAGGCTAATTTGGGACTGCGCAGTAAGCTCCTTGAGGGCAGGGACTGAAGTTACATGGTTCTCGCTTCATCACTTACCAGAGCCTTACAATACAATTTTACTCTTGGAAAATGTTTACTGATGATGATGATCACCATCATCACCACCATCATCACCATCACCACCGTCATCATCACCATCACCACCATCATCACTATCTTCATTACAACCATCATCATCACCATCTTCATTACAACCATCATGACCACCATCATCACCATCATCATCATCATGTTTATTCAATTACTTGCATAATGAATTCCAAACACTCAAGCTGCATGGAAGTGCTATAAATCAAAATAAACTGCTATGAAATTATATTTTTAATATTACAGTCTACATCATTTACGTTAGTAACAACACATTTGAAGTGATAAGGATGTCGCCAGAAGATCCAAACTTTAACTTGCAATTTTTCAATTAGTGCCAAAGACTATGTGTGGGAAGTGCTCTGGGGCTGCCTACAGCTTTGTAGAGAAGCTGCCTTTAAAATAAAGCCTCTCTCCCCTATCAGCTCTGTCACATAGTGCTTGAAGGTCTTTCGTTACTTCCTAACCCCTTCCCCTTGTGATTAAGTGCATTAGTATCTTAATGAAAATGCATTCTGTTTATTGCCCTCTTGGGAAGGGGGAGGTCATCACACCAAATGCATAAATTGTCATCAGAGACGGTCCGAGCATAATTGCAATTTTGCTGCTCCATGTTTGCAATACCCAGGGTCCATCCAAGTCCCCTGAAACATGCACAGATTCTAGTAATTAGCATAGAGTCTGCCTGGGACCACAGCATTGATGAAATATTTCAGAGTTAATCACACTTTGTAAACACTGATTTATATTGACTACCTTTCTCCAGACTGATGTCTCCTCATTAAATATCACATTAGTGGATTGCAGGATTGTACAAAGACTCAACTACTCAGCAACTGCTAATTCAACAGGAAGTAATACCTAACCACTCTTAACTACGGAGAACTGGTTAAGTATGCATGGCTTCAAAAAAAAAAAAAAAAGCCTGTGCATTATAACTTAAGATAATCCTATCAAAATTGACTAAATTAGCATTCTAATTCAGGGTATTTATAATAATAAAAGCACCTACTTTTTAACATAATAGGTGAAATATTAAGAGTAATATTAATTGCATCAACAGAAGCACACACCATCACCTTCCTCAGAGATATTATTGTGTTACTGTATTATTACACTCACAGAAAACCAAGGATAAGTCAAAGGAACCAAACTGGCTGGGTCACGGCTGAGAATAAAAGGATTTAGAATCTGAACTTTAGATGAATGATTTTTCACTGCGATTTTCACTGAAAATTTATTTTGCATCAAGAGAGTGTTGCTAGTCATTTTCTAGGGGTTAATTAGTATTCGACTACCAGATCCTTCCACTCTACATGGCTCTCCTTATACTTATGTAAAAAGAAACCCAAGCCTCTGCTTTCTCAGGAAGAGTGGAACAATAACTAGTTAGAAAGAGAAAAAAAAAAATGTTTTCCGAACAGCATTACTTCCCTTTTTTTGTTCCTCAAAAGTCAATACGAAGTCATCATTTGTTCACTTTCTAGTATCAAGGCATGAGCACAAGTTCCCCTGCCCCATCCCTTTTAACCCAGTGCTGGAAACTTCTACTGGGATGACCCAGCATCACACACACACAAAATAATCACCTTCCTTTTCAAACCAGTTCCTCTTCTTCTTTGAACATTATATCCTCATCCTTCGCAACAAGGCCCTTCTGACAGGCCCCTAAATGAGGCCTGTGTGAGCTCACACCTGAACTATGGTAGTTATCGCCTAACTGGGCATTTTGCCTCCGTCCCGTCCCCCTCTAATCCACACTGCATACCACGATCATATTCCTCTTCCTATGACGGCTTTGATCATGTCGTTAAATCAACTTTTAAAAAAATCAATAGATTCCTATGGCCTCTGGAATAAACATAAAATATTCACCTAGCCCACAAAATCCCTGCCCCATGTGACTCTCATCCACTTTTCCAGCAACATTACAATGATTACCTTATATGAACTTCCTGATGCACCAATTTGATTTATTCAGTTTTTGCTGTGTCCTTCAGACGTCCCTCTGAGGATGATCTATCTTTGCCCCTCTTTTCTTCTTAAAATTACTTCCAAGGCTCAACGTTCAACTCAAATTCCATTCAAATCTTTCATGAAAACTTCTCAAACCACCCTAGCAGAAAATGATTTCTTGGTTCTCATATCTTTTCGGGTACTCTCATCATATACAGACGTGCCAGATTCTTTTATACCTTTTCACGTGCATATTATCCATGAGATGGTCAGATCCTGGAGGCAAGGATTATTGCTTATGCGGAATAGAAATCCTCCACCCAAAAGTAGTATATAAGTAAAATAATACATTTTAAATTACGTGATATTTTTTGGTGTCTCAAGGTCATTTTTCTGAACATCAATTATGATGCTGTCACATAGTACTGTCCACAAGGTCAGGCGAGCTAGATGGCCCATTAGGAAGCAAAATGAAGAACACAAGGAAAACCATTCCACAAATCAAATTAGAAAGAAAAAAAAGTAGAAGAAAATCTAGTTAATTTTTCAAAACCTTACAAAAATACCTTTGACAAAAATGGAAATCCATGGCAAAACCAGGAGAGCTTATCAAGGAGAAAATAGAAAAATACAAAGGTTTCTGGCGAGTTAAGTGTGAAAAGAGAAAAAAAACCAAAACAAAACTGTAAGAAGTTTTAAAGGAAATAAAAGTACATCTTGATATAAATAAGAATAAAAGTAATATAAAATATGAAAATACAGATGGGTGGCACTAAAAGAGCTATTTAATGTTTATCTTATCATAACACTTACTATCATTTACAAAATGGGTGCCCTAAGAATTGGAGCCATGTTGCAGAAAACACTCAGGAGTGATTCAATTATAGCAGCTGAATCTATAGACGCCCCTTCTCTGAATGACTGTCTAAAGATTTTTATATTTCTTCAGAAACAGAAGGGAAATTGTCAAATTGCCATATGAGAGTTTTAGATCACATATAAAGAAGGATTCCAGTTTCCTTTCTAACCACTACATTCTATAATTCTTCAATGACAAAGAGATACGTAAAGGCAGAAGAATTTTTAATAGTGACTTAGGATGAGTTCTTGAGGGCAGAGTTCTGTCTCATTTATAGCTGAATCCTCAACGCTTATCAATAAGCCTACCATTTTGTACACGTGCAGGGCTGGGAAAGAAAGAGCAAGTCCCTGCCTCTTAAGGAATCTACAGTTTTACAGAGGAGACAAGACATGTCAACAAATCACAATACAACTGAGTGTGCAGTGCAACGGTTCTGGATTCAAGTCAGCACCAGACACCCGTGTACACGGATGCATCCCCACAGCTGCTGAGAGTGTGCTTTGGAAAGTCAGTGAATTCTTCACACAGGAGCAAATGATTGAACTGTGCTGTAAAAAATGAATAAATGACTACATTGGGGTAAAGGAATCTTCCCCAAGCTATAGAAAAAAACACCACATTCTTATAAAAATTTCGCTGTGAATGGAAAGAAAATACACTGGTCCTGAGTATTTTCATAAATGATAGAGTTTCAGCTAAGCATATAGACATGGTTTACGATGAATCTGACATCCTTCTGCCAAATGTTCTGTTTCAATAAATTTGTCTTGACATATATGGAAGATAACCTTGATTTCACTAAGTAACACTGGTTTATACCTTGAAAAACAAATCAACATCATTCTAAAGAACTTCTTGGCTGGAGGAAAACCTCTCTAATTTCCAAGCCCTCCCACTGAGTTCCTTAGTTCATTGTTGTTGGCTGTGATCACCCACCCAACAGTCTTTGATTCATGTCAGAGTCTACAAAGATTCTGCCCTTGAAAAACCTTCCCTGGTGCTTTTTCTATTCAATGAAGAGAGCATTTTATCCTAAAAATATGCTGCCCCAAGCACCTAGGCAACACTGTTACATCTATTTTGATAATGGCTCTAAGACACGCTCCCAATAGACCCTATGATCTCGATGGGGCACTTGTTTTCCTTCGATTCACCAAGAGGAAACAAGGCAAAAATATTTCCAGTAGCAACTGCCAGCTTCTGGAATGTTAACACTGGACAGTCATTCAGGGGAATGCAGAAGTTATTGTTCACAGCCTAGAATTCTCATTTCAGACACGGAGTTTTCTTGGATTATAGCTCGCTATTTTCTGGGCCACGTTTGTTATAAGGCACCAGGGACTGAATTGGGCAGCCGTGGATGACACGACTGGAATTTTCCCAGTTTTGTCAATAGCTGGGGAAATAAGCTCAGCTTCAGAGGGAACCAGATCCACGTGGAAGCTCTGGGTTTTTTAACCAGGCTGACAATCATGATAGAGCAAGTTATAATATCTCTTGGCGTCTTTTCAGAAGGTCCTGGGCTCTGATGACTGACTGCAGAGTCTTCTGTACAATCAGTTTGAGGGCAATATAATCCTCTCACTTACTGCTTAATAGAATCTTGCAGCTAGCTGGTGGATAGACTAACAGGGTGTATGTAAAACTTCAGCCTGGAGCGCCAGTGGATAATTTGTATATTCCTTTCAGTCACTTAATGGACTTTTACAGTTTAGCAGTGAAAGGGCTGAATGATGTAAATTAGCACGGCATCTCAAAATAAAAATATATGTCAAATCTTTACTTCTGACTCACATCTCTTGCACATAGTAATGAAGCATTGGGCTTTATGTAGTTCCCAAGAGCTGTCCTCTTTTTCATACATACAGACATCATAATTTTAAAGCCAATTTGAAAGCATCTGTCTATTTCCCCCAATTGTTTTAATTTTATTAACAGAACCAAATGGCTTGGGATGACCCAAGGGCACTCCAAGTGGGGTTTATCCAATTGTTTTCCAACATGAAGTGATTTAAAAATAATGGGATTCGCCTCAGTACACAATTACAGAGCATTAAAAACATGAAGGCAGTAATCTGTAGTATTTTTGTTTTAAGTGTCCAAAAGCAGGAAAAAGAAAGAAGGAAAACCCTCTCTTTACTGTATGGTAGTAAAGGTTTTTCCATACAGTGATACAACTTCCCTTTCTTTCCTTTTCTTCTCTTTTTTGTGTTTAAAGCTCCTTTGTTTCTAGCTCCTTTCTCCTCATTCTACCTGAAATAGAAAATAACAGTATCTATAGCCGGGATTATATAATGTGAGATAATAACTCATTACATACCTGTGGCAAAAAAAGTCATAATTCTATCAATGCATATTTAAGTAAAGGATGCTATTTTATTTTCAAAGAACGCACCCAAAGTTAGACTTCAAAATAAGTTACTTAGGGACGCTATATCTCTTCCCAGAAGAATGCTCTGAATACTTTTTGAAACTTCTTTCAAACTGCCACTAGAGTTATTTCAAAGCTATAAAGCAGAGAGGGGAAGGAATCAAATGACACTTTGCTCATACTCACCCAAAATATCTGACTGGCCAAATACAAGACACGATGCCGAACGACGGTTGTCTATTACGAAATGTTAAATCTCCCCTCAAAGGTCCAAGAACTGCCATCACTGAAGATATTTCAAGAATCTGCCTCAAGTTCTCAACGAAGATGCCCCAGACTATGACAAGGAATGGCAGCCCCAGGCAACCGAGGGGACCCCACCCACCTGCGAGCTCTAAGACGTGGCAGATGGAGGAGGTGGGGGAAGAGGGCCACGTCCGGTTAACAGGCACACCGGGCTCTCAGCAGAGCAATTTCCTACACAGGGTTATGCCAGAGCCTCACATTCTTTGCCTTTTGGCTGCCCCTCTAACCCTCTAGAAAATGAGGTGGGAGACAGGCGGGTCTAGAAAAGGTCACTTGATATTTGGTTCTTTAAGGTTCTACTGGATTAAATTCTGATCATCACAAAAGCAATTTACAAGAGCCCTAAAAGTATGTGGGCACAAATGACTGCCTTTTCACAGTGAAGATCAGGCCTTGCTCCCAAATGCGAGTGGATGATGCTTTGCCTTTAAGGGAAAAAGATCAGGAAAAAACCCACAAGCAGGCAGGTTTATTTATTTTTTATTCTTTTTTATTTTTTGGCCGTACCACACAGCTTGTGGGATCTTAGTTCCCTGACCAGGGATTGAACCCTGGCCCCCCAGCAGTGAAGGCTCAGAGTCCTAACCACTGGACCGCCAGGGAATTCTCCAAGCAGGCAGGTTTATAAATCCTAGTGACTGGAGACTAAACCACAGACTCTGGTTTCATCCTCCAGCCATCTGTGTTGGGAGGGCCATTGAGCCTACAGTGGGTACCAGCATTGACTGCCTCCATGCAAATACATGTATCTAATCACAAGATTACATTTCCCCATTGTATTCAGTGAACAATGATTTAGCAGGAAAACAATGCTGTACAATGGGGAGGAATTATTTAGTCTTAATTTTTTTCCAATTTAAACAAGACATACCCTGCCTCAGTTTCCCCCAAACTTGTAAACATGGCCACTCCTTTATTGCTTTAATTGCACAACTGTTAACACTGAGCACGGTGCATGTTCATCTCAAAGAGAAGTTGGGGAAAAGTTCTTGTGTGCCCATGTATATCCATCCTTAGCATACGGCCTTGCATATGGGTCAGGAAAACGTCTGAGGATGAATAAGTGAGGGAAGAAGGAGAAAGGAAGCGGCAGATCTCAGTTCAAATTCCAGCTCTGCACTTTCTTAGCTGTCAGAACTCAAACCGGTCACTTCACCTTCATACTCCCAGTTTGCTTACGTACAAAAGAGGAATCATCACTCCTGCTTTATAACATTGTAAGCATGACGTGGAATATAGGTATTAAAATCATATACAGTTTTGTTCTCCCTTCTGAGAAGAAAGGGAAGAAACACTGTAAGATTTTCATCGACGATGAAACATTATGAAATACTCTGACTCAAAGACCTAAGCGTGGAGTTTGGGAATAGTATAAAAACAGTCTTCTGCAGATTTATGCAAGAGTGTGAGAATGAATATGCCATTCACACAGAGAACTGGAGAGAGGATTTTGTCTTGCCAACAACTCTCGTGTACACAGCTATATTTTACAGATACCAGGAGGAGAGGAAGAAGTGTAATAACTCAAGTCATTTTTTAAAGCACCAAATTGTCTACGAAGTGAATTTCCAAGACATCAACCACCTCTCCTCATGAACATTTCCTGTCACTTCCCTGGAGCTTGTTAAACTGCCCATCACTGGGTGTAATCTGATTATAATTGAGGGCAAAGCATTTGCAAAGCTCTTCAAAATCTCACCCCAGCCTTATCTCTTGCCGCAGTTCCAGGTCAATCCCTACCCCTATCCCAAGTCCACCCCCTTGTCTGACACCCACGCTGAATTACTTCCAGTTTCTAGAAAGCAGCATTGTCTTTCCTGCTGGTCCTAGATGTGCTTCTTTTATCATTTCTTCAATGAAGCTCTCCCAGGGCCCACAAGACTGGGGTCCAGGGGTCTGTATGGGTATAACTAGTTCATCTCGCACTTACCTTCAAGCGAACTTTTCTCCTAGCCTTTAAGGCACTTTATTACATGTGTCTAGTGAATTGCCCACCTCTTGTCCCAACTGTACAACTGTCCATTCCTTGAGGACGGGGACTTACTCCCCTGGAGTCCCCAGCAGAACGTTTCATTACCCGTCCACTTGATTTTTACTGATCCTATTTCTCATTCCTTCATTTTAATGTTTAGCTCCAAAGTACGCATAAAAATAAACTAGGTACAGTCAATTAGACAGAGCATAACTGATAGCAGCCCACCAATAATATACCATTTGTCATAAAGCAACACAGATTTTTAGGCTATTAGACTTAGAACAAATCCCAAATTCCAGTAGGTTCAGGCTCCTGGTTTTATGTAGACCTGAAAGAGGTGGATGGGTACTGACTTATCTATGATCACTCAACCCTCTTTACAAGGATAAGTGCTAGTTAATTGCAGAAAAGAGACTAAAACTCAAATTCCTGACAACCAGCCCAATGTTCTTTCAATGCACCTGTTAAAACTTACATACCAACACCTCTAATAAACACTAAGAGTGTGGAGCACTCTTCTATGTGCTCTACATCTATGAACCCCCATTTTGCAGATGAGAGAATTAAGGCACAGAGAGAAGAGGTAACATGCCCAGAATTACACAGCTTACAAGCGCCAGAGCTAGGATTGAAACCCAGGCACTCTGGATCCAAGTCTCTCCTCTTAACTAAGATGCAATGTCGCCTGACTCTAATCTCCAAAAGAAATTAATTGAGTGCTGTAACTGAGTGTTGTTTAGAACAAAAATGAAAAATGAAATCGTTATCTCCTGAGAGGGTGCTTTGTGTAGCTGTTGTTGTTGCTACTGTTGCTGGTTGCAAAGGAAATTTTGATGCCTGGGAATGTGGTAGGATAGGGTGGATCTTGGCATTGTCATTTGCTGTTGTCAGACTTGTGGTGCAAGACCAGCTGTGGGAGAGGATAGGGTTGCTCTTGGAGAAGGGAATTCCTCAACACCTCAAAAAGAAATCCCTCAACTTGTCTCTGTACCACTATGGTTTGTGACCAGTTTAAGTCCACAGAAACCAAACAAACCGTGTCACCAAAGCAACAGGTGTCAGGTTGTACACATGTATTTTATAGATCCCCAAACACAGCTATTGTTCATGATCGGAAAAAACTCAGAATCCAGAATCGGCAGGGTGTGCTTTGAAATGCATTTAAAAGGGAATAACAGTATACAATCAAAAATGCTTACTGATGAAAATGATGGAGAATACAAATCTCTCTCATCAAGGTATGCAGAAATTTAACGTTTTTAGCTTTGACAATGACATCTTCTTGGAAAGGGCTACTGCTCTTTTGCAGTGTAGAAAACATCCCCTATGTGATGTGTGCAGACACTTCATCTTTGCCTTTAAGCTCCTATGGTATAGGGATCGTGTCACGGTCTTCATAAAAGAGCTCAAAAACGACCACTGCCACCTGAAAGGTGTTATATCTGAGCTAACCGTAACTCCCCAAATTTGCTGTGCTCAGGATCCAACTCCAATTCTTATGTGTTCTTTCTCTACTTAGAAATTTTAAACAGCCTTGATATGAGTCTGCCTGTGTCTCTTTAAACATACAATTAAAAAAAAAAAGCTCTGTTAACATAATACTCTTGGTGAAAGGAAGAAATGCTAATTAAGTCTAATGCATCCACTCCATTTGGAATAGAAAGAGTTTCAATGTGCGCATTTTGCAGTGGCAATTACCGAATGGTACAGTAAGTCCGTATGACAAGTGTGGAGGCATTAGGATCCTACCCTATGTGACAAAAACAAATGACTCAAAGAGGAATTTGACTTCATGCCAATCTTGAGATTTTCCTTCTACCTTAAACAAGTCAAAACAAGCATACCCTTTCCTAATACTGCCCCTAAGTGCTTTGTTCTTGAATGCTACCAGTGTGCCCAGAACTCCTAAGAGACATTGGTATTAGATTCTTCCTTCCGGATCAAGTTCACGTATTCAACAAGTGTCTACCTATGTCCTCCAAAGCTGGTATGGATTTGGGGAAATCCTGCTTGACACAAGTGATGGTAATTGATCTATATTTAAACTGTAGAATGTGATATAACTGTGATTACAAGATGCTAGAGTCAAATGGGTTCAAGTCCCAGTTCTATCATTTTCTGTCTGAGTTGGGGCAAACTTTTAAACCTGGAGTTACTTTCTTTGTAAATGAAGTGGTCATGGGACCTAGCAGTTGATACCTCATGGGGTTGCTGTGTGAAGCAAGTGAGATCGTGTATTGAAGGTACTGAGCAGAGTGCCTCATACAGAGTGAGCCTTGATTATCAACCATCATCACAACAGGGTAATGATACTCAGGAGAGGGATGCAGAAGAAGAGCCAAGAGGGACTTGCGAAGGGCCCGGTGCTGGGCCTCAGCCCAGAAATGAGGAAATGCTGGGCAGAGAATTCCTCCTGGCCGGCACTAGGAAGCCAAAAGGCTAGGAGCGTAGTAGGTCTGTTAAATCAATAGGCACCATTAGGAGAAGCATAAGCCAACGTTCAAAAAGGAGTAATGACTAGTCACCCCAAGAGTCAGGGGACGCCAACAAGGCTGCCAGCTGGATTTAGAGTAAAACAGAGAAGCTCAGAGGAGAACCAGTAAAGCTCGGACCGTGTAGCGTGTGTGCCTGAAGATTCTCCTCTCGGAAAGAAAACCTGGGCACCTAAACTGTCTGCTCTGACAGGGTGGTCAGCAAAGGACCTGACGTCTCCTCAGGGAGGAAAAGTACAGAGGGAAACTTAGCAGGGGAGAGTGGGGGGCTTCTTCCTGTTGGATGATGATCCAGGGGAGGCAGGGTCAGGATTCCTCTTCCTGGAAACACTTAATTCTTACCCCTTTATAAAACAGCAGGGGTCCACAAGCTTTTTCTTAAAGGCCCAGATAGCCAAGAGTTCAGCTTTGCAGGTCCTTCAGTGTCTGGTACAACTCCTGTAGAAGCAGGAGAGAAGCCACAGACAACGCAAGAATCGGTGCGGCTGTGTTCCAATAGAACTTTCTTTAGCAAAGTGGATTTGGCCCCCAGGGCCTTGGTTTACTGATCTTGGGTCTAAAACATGTGGACAAAAGGCTGCAATGATAAGAAATACTTTACAATCTCTTATCCATCATTTCCTCTTTTTTTTTTTTTTTTTTCTCACAACCCTGTAAAGTAGCTTCTTATAAGTTAGGTTCAGATATTAAAAAAGAAATCTCAGTAAACTGAGACGAACAGGTGGCAGGATGAGTTGGAGGGCTTTTGCTTGAAATATTTGTAAAATTTGAAATTGTTATCCACGTAAAACATAGTCTGAGGACTCTGGGGACAGCGAGGGTGTTCCAGAAGCAAGGAAGCAGTGCAGACGCTTTGGAAGCGAGGGAAAAAAAATACAGGCGCAGTCAAGGACAAAATCTTGGGCTAGATTCGTTCCTTTGAAGATTCTTGTACTTGCCTCTGATCTTCCTCAAATGGAAACTATGTTAATAGTATGCGCTGAAAGAAAATGGGTATCAGAATGCAGATGTAGGGTATGCTTTCAGATTCACGCTAAAGCATTCAGATCTCAAGCTCTAAATTTTAAATTAATCCAGATTTTCTTGTACTAAATTCTCTTGTTTTCTTTCTAGGATGACTCAGTGATGCCCTTCTAAAAAAAAAAAAAACATATAAAAATATGGCTGTTTCTTTAAACTTTTTCAAACCAAAATAAAACAAGAGTTAATTCCAAAGAATATAATTTTTTCCTATAAACATCCAGATGCAT
Source organism: Balaenoptera acutorostrata (assembly GCF_949987535.1). Classification (NCBI taxonomy): domain Eukaryota; kingdom Metazoa; phylum Chordata; class Mammalia; order Artiodactyla; family Balaenopteridae; genus Balaenoptera; species Balaenoptera acutorostrata. The sequence goes on along the minus strand of NC_080064.1, from coordinate 175,946,586 downwards.
TCATATAATCACTTAAAAGAAAAAAAAACTCCTTCTGACTAGTATTCATCATAAGAAAAAAAAAAATTGATTCTGAGCTGCCTTCTATTGTGGTCACAACGTTTAGTAAGTGGACAGGAGAAGAAATAAGCCTCTTCCCTCCTGAAATCAAGAACGAAAGAGTCTGGGAAGTGTTATCAGCGGTGAGTGTACACTTTTAGGATCAACCTAAGACCAGCAACTAAAAATCTAGTAGCAAAATGAGTGTCAGCAGATAAAATCCAAGGGAACTGAGACAGAAAACTGATATGGTGGTACTGAAGGGCTGAACTCTCAAACTTTATATTTAGGGGATTTCAGAAAATGAATGATAAAAAATTAGATATTTTTAAGACTTACTTCTGCTGCCTCCTTTTTACAAACCTTTAATATCATCTAATCATCACTGAAAATATTAATTCTCCTTTTTTATTATATTTTAACAACTTAATGGAAAAATTTGCCCATGAACTAAAATCTCTTAAGAAAAATTCAGTCCAAAATTATTCAATGCTTGAAAAGCTTTTAAAATATACAAGGCAGGGTAATGAGGGGGTTAAGAGAAGAGGCTCTGGGTTCAGACTGAGACCCAACTGTGTCTGGGCAATTTCTTCTCTGTGCCTCTCTGTGAACTTTATAGAAGTTCCACATCTATAAATAATATAGTAATATTATAATGGTAGTATCTGCTTTAACGCAATGGTGGAAGAATTAAATAAGATAATTAATGTAAAGCACTTAGAATAATGTGTGGCACATTTTAAAAACAAATATATTCATTATTATTATGACAAATTAACAAATTCTTCATCTATTACTGGTATAAAGGCATGGTATTCAATTCAAGAGGATGAAACCAACTATTTACATTGTCCACCTATGTAATTACTTATGGATAAGCATTGGCAGGTGAAAGATTAGAACTTCAAATTTGAGAAACATCCAGAACGCCTCAAAAATATTTAAACATTCACATCATACTCATTATTAGAATGGCCATTATTAAAAAAAAAAAAAAAAGAAAGAAAATAAGCATTGGAGAGGATACAGAGAAATTAGAACCCTCATTCACTGTTGGTGGGGGTGCAAAATGGTGCAGCCTCTATAGAAAAAAATATGGAAGGTCCTCAAAAAATTAAAAATAGAACTGCCATATGATCCAGTAATCCCACCTCTGGGTATTTTATCCAAAAAATTGAAAGCAGGATCTCGAAGAGATATTTGTACACCCATGCTTATTGCAGCATTAGTCACAATAACCAAGAGGCAGAAACAACCTAATGTCCATTGATGAATGAATGGAAAAAGGAAATGTGATGTATACATCTATACATATAATGGAATATTATTCAGCTGTGAAAAAAAAGGAAATCCTGACATATACTACAACATAGATGAACTGAGGACAGTATGCTAAGTGAAACAGGCCAGTCACAAAGACATAAATACTACATGATTCTGTTTATAGGGGGTTCTAAAGTAGTTAAACTCATAGAAACAGAAAGTAGAATGGTGATTACCAGGGGTTGGAGGAAGGGGAAGATGGCGAGTTGTTATTTAATTGGTATAGAGTTTCATTTCTGCAAGATGAGATAATGTTGAAGATCTGTTGTACAATAATATGCATATAGTTAGCACTAAGGTATTGTACCCTTAAAAATGGTTACGATGGAAAATTTTAACTTATATATTATGTTATGTGCATTTTATGTTATGCTTTTTACCACAATAAAAAATAAAATGAATTGGACTTCCCTGGTGGTCCAGTGGTTAAGACTCCACGCTTCCAATGCTGGGGACGTGGAGGTTCGATCCCTGTTCGGGGAACTAAGATCCCACGTGCCGCATGGTGCGGCCAAAAAAAAAAAAAAAAAAGAAAAAGATGTGAAAAAATAAAATAAATAAAAAATATGCTGGAACATCATTTCTTTTACATATAAACTTATATTAACTTTTCGTATAAACCAGAATACTTTACCAGCATCCATTACCTAATTTTGCTTTCAGGTAAAACTTCTGAAATGGTGTAATAAGAGAACTCCAATGACCAGGCCTGTTGAATCCCAACAACTTAAAGCAACTTCAAAAGAAACTTAATTAATGCCCTGTGTATACTTTATCACTTCTATGATGTTATCTAAATTTATCAAGTAATTATCAGAAAAATGAATCATTGCCTTGGGCTTTACCAGTAAAGAAAAAAAAATTCTGACCCATGCCACTGAACGCCACCCTGCCATTCCTCACAACCTGTCTCACAGCTTCCAAAACCTGAATTCTAACAAGTAACAAATCCTCAGGATTCAAATCATATTGAGACATATACTCCTGCAACTGATTACCCAAAAAAGTGACCCACATTCGCACCAATAGGAACTTCAGACAGCAGAACTCTCATCACTCAATTTTTTTGTTTTCTTTCCTACCTTTAGGGTGAACATTTTAGTGTATCCTAACTGGATTCAGCCAGAACCAATTCTGAATTTAGGGGAAGAAGGATTTTATCATGTAATTACTTTAACATATGTTAAAGCATGCACTTTGAAAAATATGAAGTACAATGTATCTTTCCTAGTATTTGCGCTCAAGCATTTAATATGACGCTCTGTAGACGGTAGCCATTCTAACAAGGTAATTTATTGGTTATTCTCTGAACGAAACAGCATTATTTGTCAGGGCTTGGTTCTGAGTGAGGGAGAACCAAGAGGAAAGAATGAAAGCTATTAGAATGTTAAGAGAGGTACTGATACCTTTTCTTGGGAGTTCATCTTGTTATCAAAGGACAGCCTCCAGCCTCTTCATCAAAACAGTCATCAGATAACACTAGGGTGACCTGGGTGCAAGTCCAGCTGTCTGTAGGCAAAGTATCAGCCACACCCTACTACCTAAGAAGTCCCATCACAGATGCAAAAATCCACCTAGCTAACAGACGAGAAAGTAAATGGTTTTTTTAAAGAATTAATTGGAACTGATCCGTGAAGTCCTTCCGACCTGAGCATGTGAACAACACAAACTTTCTTCTCACCAGTGATTTGCTGGAAGAACTGGTGTGGAGTGCTGGGAGAGGTTGTGGATTTGACCAGTGGTAGGCTGGGCCAGGCTAGGAAAAGAGAATTACTCGCCAACAAATTCCCTGGAGGAAATGGCAATGCACGTGCTTCCTTTCCCGTAAGAAAGTGACTTTATCCGGAACAGGTAAGTATGGATGGCGCAGGTGGACCAGGACAGTGGAACCACAGAGGGCACCAATTCTCACGCCAGCTCCACATACAATCAGCACCTGGGAGTCCCTTTCCTTCCTGGCTGCTACTTCTGAGGACACTGGCTCAGGTGAACCATGGGAAATGGATTTTATTTTCTGAGTACAGAGGGTTTTATTTAAGAAAAAAAAGTTCACAGAAATTTAAAAAAGAGAGAGAGCATAGCCTCTTAAGTATGCATGTGTAAAGATAATCCAGAATAACATTCGTATTTTTTTTGATTCTATAACGTAGGCCGTATCAGAGTAGAGTCAATGGAGAATATACTAATATTACATATATATTAGAAATTTAGTTAAAGTGTGAAAATAGAACTAAGTTTAAAAAAATTACTAACAAGCTTGTCCTTTTATTAATTGTAACTATTGCACTTTTAAGAATTAGCGATATTACTACATTTTTTTAATAAATAAAAATAAATGCAATATCATTTACCAGAGGATCATAAAATGCATACTGTAATTTCTTCCCAACCACTGTGAAATAACATAGACAGTAGAAGAGAGGGTCACTCGTTTTGCAAATATATTGCTTAGGAAAGTGAATTTTGTCTGCCTAACTTGACTAATTATCCAATCTCACTAATTTGACAGTGAACTACAGTTGGACTTTTTACCATGGCATAAAAAAGTTTCATTGCAAATTCTTTTCCTCCTTGAATGCCACTGGCATATACCCCTTACATGGGATAGGTTCCTATCTACTGTCACCCAACTGGACAACATACCCTTTCAGGAGGTTAAAATATGTTGATTTTAAATGACTTTCAAAATACAGTAACATAATGCAATGTGTTTAATAAACATGCAAATGATACCAGAGATGCTGGTGTTGCAAATGTGAGTTCCTAACATCTGAAGGACAAAAAAATAGTGGGGAACATTAAATTTTCTTCTCTTTTCTTTTCCCTGATCAAAGACCAACCATGCAATTTAATCTCTGAAAATTAATCACTCTTATTTTATACAACCAAGATCCAACTTTTTGTCAGTGACTCTAAATGTTACTTTATTTTCACTTACATTGATTCTGTTTTCTGATTAACTGGCTGATACACACATGTGTATGTCATAGTGAACAGTGAAAAGAGGCTAGAAAATTCTAATTCCTGGAAAAAAAATATTCTGAAAACTGAGATAATAGGCTAAAAAATATCATCACGATAGAGACCTTGCTTTCAATTTAAATAAATGATATGCATGCAAAGCTGTCCAGAAAGTCCTCTGATATGAAAATCCTGGCAGTCATTGTTGCCTACAAGGAAGATGAAGTGAGGGTGTTTTAGTCTAGCAGCTACCCAAACTAGGGCCAGCCTTCAAATCTAGCCCTAGGTTTGTTTTGGTATGACCTCAAGCTCAGAGTGGTTTTTATATTCTTAAACAGCTTAAAAAATAAAACAAACCAAAATTGAGTACATGACAGAGAAGGCATGTGACCTACAGATCCTGAGATATTTACTATCTGTTTTACCCTCTGGTCCTTTACAGAAGAATTTTGCTACCATTAGCTCTTCAACAACCTCAGAAGTGATGACAATTTAGGCCAATTCCTAAAGGTCAGAACAAACCATGAAAAAGGAATCACTACTCATTTATCCTGAGAAGTGGGTCCACTAAGTCAAAACTGAGAGAGATCAAACTGTAAACTGTGCTGTTTCCTAAAATATCAATTCGCATAATACATATTCTTTACCCACAAAGAAAGCCTGCAATACTAAATTTTACTATTAAAATAAACACTGAAGCTAACACCTAAAGTAGCAGGAGAATAATATTTCTCATTGATAACTTGGCAACATTCATGCATTTCAAAAACTCAGACAAAATTGGCATCACATGCAAGGAAAAGTGGACAAGTCAGTTAAACATAACAAAAGCAAGCTCGGAGTTAAAGCAAATGAGGTTTAGACAATATTTCTTTTGAAAATATCACCTCAGTATTTAATTTAACACTGCATCCAAACTGATAATCAATGAGATTTGTTAAGTCAATTTAGACAATTCCATATTATTTTGAATTTTAATTTTAGAACATATTCATTTTGAAGATGCTACATACAAACCGGGATAGTTATTTTCTCTAAATGCTATTTAAGTTGAACAGATAATACCTTATTATTTTCCTTGGTAAGGTTCATATGATGTACAGACACTCCATTTGTAAGTTATTTCCGCCAGTGCTGCAAATATTCTATCCTGAGACTAAAATAGCACATGATGGCAAAGAAAATGCTACATCCAGGAAAGGTCCTCTAGGACTAAGCCGTCTACTTCAGGAAGGAGTCAACAATTCAGGGTGGAAAATAGCAGACACATAGACTGTGCCCATTCACCTTGAGCATATGCCTTCCTCCTCTTAATGCCCTATGATTAAGGTGAGATTTAGGCTCTTATCAGTGTCACCTTTGGACTCAGACTAGGAGGGCCCCCCACCCGAAAGCCCTGGGCTTTAGAAAGTATCATGGTGCAAGCCCTTCCACAGGCTAAGGACACAAGCCCCGTTTGTACCGCATGATCCCCAGTACCCGGGACTCCTGAATTCCCAGGATAAGCCCCTACAAACCCCGTTCCAGGACCTGCGTGGCCCTCTCCCCTGGGTCGCTCCTCTGAAAGATGGCCTGGGCTGGACCGCAGTGCCAGAGGGCACATTACGAGGCCTGTGCGTGGTCAAGGTGCAGCTGTTAGGAAGGGGTGGATGGGCCTTGGACATGGGGGCAGGGGTGTCCACACTACGTACCAGACATGATGGAAGGCAGAGGGGAAGGAAGAGAAATGGGCTGGGCTGCAAGCTAAAAGCTGGCTCTCCTTCTACTGCCTCTTTCTGACACAAAACTCCTAAGAGTCTAAGAATTAAAAACGCCAAGCTAGCCTCCCAGGCCACTGTGAAGGCGTATTTGTCAAATAAGAGAACAGAACATATTTGACTTAGCAGTTTGTTATCTTAATTTACAAACGCTTACATATTTACATACACAATAGGTGGGTGTACACTGTCTCAGGTCCCACGAGCATCCGCAGTGGACTTGGTTCTCATGATGGTCCCTCCTAGATTTCACGCTGCAAAGACATTCTGCTTTTTTATTTCCTGAATCCCATATTCAAAGCTTAATTGGGATATTTTACTCAAGTGATAAGATTCAGGTTCCCTTTCTGATTAACCTAGTTTCCCATCCACAGTCACAGAAAAAAAAAATTAATTGATCACCACAAAACTACATAAAACCAGGGGAATTCTCTGGTGGGCCAGTGGTTAGGACTCGGTGCTTTCACTGCCGAGGGCCTGGGTTCAATCGCTGGTCAGGGAATTAGGATCCCACCAGCCGAGCAGCACAGTCAAAAAACAAAACAAAACAAAACCAAAAAAACTATATAAAACCAATCAAATTTCCAATCGGCCCACCTAAATGCCCTCTAATATAAAAGGGCACTATTGTGAAAAATGGCTACAGGGAGAGAAAGTTTACTATCAGAGCAAAAGGGGGGTAGCTGTGAGCTGAGAAGCTCACAGGTCCTTCTAGTTTAGCATCAAAGACATCTATTTGTCCTAGAGTATTTGAACCACCCCGTGCTTGAATAGTCCAGTCATACTGCCAGTATCAACCAGAGTCAATCAATTATTGAGCCCTTACTATGGGCCAGGTGCTTTGATAGTCTCTTCATTTAATCCTTACCACCTGGGGAAGGGAGGCACAGAGAAGTTATGGCCTCTCAGCAGGTAAGTGGCTAAGACTTGGACCTGGTTTTATATGAATCCAAAACCCATGCTAGAAAGAATATCTTAAAAAAAATAATCTCCTATTTTTAAAATATATAATATCCTTTTTAAAAGAGGGGGGAATGCCATATTTCTAGCACAAGAATGAACGGTTGAAATGGTTATATTAATAAATATATACAATGTATTTTCCATATTCTTAAATAGACATAAAAACTTCACGGGGCTAGTGTTTTGTGAATTAAATAATGAAACATATATTGACTTTGGGGGGATATAAAGATATTTTCCTTCTCTTACCTCCTTAATAAGAATCCAGGGAAAACTCTTAATGAGAAGGTACCACAAAAAAAAACCCACAGAAGTTCCCACTCATTTATGAATTAAGGCCAAACTAGAATTAGAAAAAAAAATCAGAATAACGATATCACACACAAAAATTAATAAGCCTAGAAAATGACAATGAAATCATTGCTGCCATTGTAACCCTGTGGGATGATAGAACAGTCAAAATCCTCTAAAAAGTTTTTGGTCAGGAAAAAAAAGAAAAGAAAGAAAAAAGCAAACTAAAACCTTCCAAAACTTTGACTTTTACTTAAGTGTTGACCTAATTCAATAGTTTTCCAATGATAACTTGGAAACAGTCAATAAATAAAATATGCCTTTCTGGTTGACTTTCACTGAAATTTATGATTAATTGCCTTTCGCAACTAGAATACCACATTCAGCTTTGAAAAGAACAATTCTCATTACTTTTCGCAAGAGGCGCTCTGAATATATGTTCTTTTGGCTCTAAATTTAAGAAGTATTTTGTCCAACTATTAAAATGTATTACATATTGGATAACCAATCTTAAATTATTATCACAAGAAATAAAAATTCTAAAGAGGAAATATTCCCATGACTATGGCTTTGAATATATATGTCCCTTAGTCAAGTCAATGAGACCAGAACCAGGCAGCCACACTTACCCCCTTGGCCATAGCGGCTATGAGATGGTGGGAAGACTTGTTCTTAAGGGCAGTTGCATAATCCTTTCTCATTCTGCAGGAGAGCTTTAAGGGAGGGAAGGGAAAGACTACCATCGGTCAAGGAGAGTTTGGCTGCAATGCTGCCTCAAGGCATGAGAATGGATTCTATGGTCCCTTCCACATCAGACTAAGCATCTGTGATGATGCAACAGATTCGGCCACTTTCAACATCTTCCGAGTTGAATCGCTATCACTAGTTGGCCAGAGGAAGGAGGGGCCGTTCCAATCTCCCTTACAATTACCGCCCTAATTATTACATTACACTTTCACAATTTAATCCCTTTATTTGCCTCACTGCTTTTTGGGGGCTAAGTGAGTATCACGGCGTGATGCCCGCTGATGTAGCTAGCAGGGTAGCAGGGCAGCAGGAGTGCCACCCAGCTGCCAGCTACAAGCACAGCCAGGTGGGCAAGCCCAGAGTGCTAATCCGGACAGTGACATGTCTGCTGCTCAAAATCCTTGAAAGTTGCTGTCTCCAATATGGAATAGAACTGAGCACTATACATCAATGCCAAGAATCACCCTGTGGTTCACCCTGTGAGGCTTTGGGTAGCATTTCAGCATCCTAAGGAAGAATCAGCGATAGAAGTGCAATTGTTCTATTCCAGGGATCGCTCGGTAAGTAACTATTGCACGGCTATTAATAGCTAAGCGATAGGATTTCTTTTTCTTTTTTTTTTTTTTTAAACAACTGTCAGGAAATGTTTTCACATAGTTGTCCTATCTTTGGAAAACATACTGAGGACCACGTTGTTTCAATCCCCCCCCCCTCCCAAAACAAAAAACTTTGGTATTCCCTCAAAGCAGGAGACATTTATAGGAGGAATTCACTGCAATCCACAAACCTTTGGGAACCAAGCTTTCACACAGTGTTGCTAAGCTGAAACTCAGGCCAGCACAGTGCCAGGCCCACAGTAGGTTTTTAGTCAATATTTGTTGAGTAAATGGGAGTGATTTTCATTTTGAGACCATTTTGCTTATACCAGCGTACACAGTGTTTGTTAATTTATCCCCAAACACTCCCTTATCTTTGTGTAGTTAGACCCCGAGCTGTGTAAACTGAATTAACAAAACCAAATTACTAACAGTTTAAATCTGAGATGTTCTGTAGCATCCATATTCTAATACTGTTGGACAATGGGTGGTAGGAACCCGAAGATTTGAAGTGTGTTTTCATTCTCAAGTTTTGCAATCTAGTAAGTAGGCTGAAGAGATACTTTCAAATGCCCCAAAGTGGGAGGAAGCTTTGCATACAGATCATCATTGTTTATTTACTCACTTTATATGTGATTTTGTATTTCACTTTATCCAGAAGCATTCCTTGAGGTAGGTATTAACGCCTTCAGTTTATAAATGAGAAGAAGGAAAATAAAGATCCAGTGGATGAAGGATTTTTGTAAGAAAATGCTAATAAAATATGGCTATGGTGATCAATTAAATATGAAGATACAGCTATTAAAATATTTAGGTAATTCATACATACGCCACACTAACTTGGCTTGTGTTCTTCCGTTAAAACTATGAAAGGCCGTGAAAAGATTAGGCTGATAGATCCACTCTATTATGTAAGAGTTATGATATCTTGAACAACTGTGCACTTTAACTCTTTGTGTATTCATCAGCCATACATCAAGGAAGTGATTATGTAATAGACAGCACAAAAGCAATGGGAGATGGTACCACCTGTTCCACTCAGGACAATCACTGATCTTCAGTGCTACTGGGTGAAAAGACTTGCCCGCCCACATGCTCGTAAAAGGAAAGGGTAGAAGATTACTCTCTGTGCTCATAAAGGGGTTCAGAATCACCTTTTGTTAAAACATTTAGAAGGATTAGAGTTTAACAAACATCATCTCCTTTGCACTTTAAAAACCAGTAAGCATGTCACACAGTTATTAAACTGATTTCAGTTATGTCCAACAAGGGACCAGTAGACGACAAAGAAGAGTTGTCAGCGGTAAATCAGCAGCAACACGGTAATAGAGCTGTGGTTCTCAAACTCAGGTGAGCATCAGAGTCACCTGGAGGGCTTGGCAAAGCACGAATTGCTGGGCCCTCCCCCAGGGATTCTGACGGAGGTAATCTGGGATGAAGGATGGGAATCTGCATTTCTAACAAATTCCCTGGTGATACTGAGAGCGGCCACACTTTCAAAAGCACTGTCACAGAACACAGCACAGTATAGTGCAGTGGTTCTTAACCTCGGCTTTAGATGAAGCATTAACTAGGAAGCTTTCATAAATCCCCGCTTGCCCTGGCTGCACCCAAGGCCAATTAATTCTGAATTTGGAGGTATGAGCCTAGGCATCAGTATTTTTTTTATGTCTCCAGGTGACTCCTGTGAGCCTGCAAGGTTGAGAACCACTGACATGAGGGAAAACACACTTGTATCTATAACTGGTTAAGAAGATACATTTTGGGTATTTTTGTTTTGGCCATGCTATGTGCTTTGTGGAATCTCAGTTCCCTGACTAGAGAGTGAACCCGGGCCCTCAGCAGTGAAAGCGTGGAGTCCTAACCATTGGACCGCCAGGACATTCCCAGAAGATACGCTTTGTAAACCACGGAGCAGAGCAGAATACAATCACTGGTGTGCTGGGGATCCTCAATAAACAATGATTCTTTCCTTCCTCTATTTTCTTCAAAAGTGTATCACAAAGGATCTAAACAAGTGAAATGTAATTTTCTGTAAGATATATATCTATAGCTTTGAAAAGGAGCTGAGTTTTGTATTTGTGGATTCCTAGTTTAAAGGGTCACATACAAATTTTAGTCATGTTTTTCTACATTTTTCGGTGGGAAATAATATTGTTATTTATAAATCCGGAGATCTATAAAGGTTTGGGTATGTCTTACATACGTTGGAAGCATATTTTATATTTTGGTACAGTTTGGAAGCTTTTTCATACAAATTTATTAAAAAGGTGGGGAAAATACATCCAACCACAGGAAAAGAAGGAAGGGCGTAGAAAATTAAATTTGTTTAGAGACGTGATTCTCAAAAGTGTAGTTCCTGGACCAGCATCAGCATCGTCTGAAAACTTGTTAGAAATATAAATTTTCAGACCCCCTACCCAAGACAGATCTAATGAATCAGAAGCTCTGGGAGTGGGTGATCTGCATTTTCACAAGCTCTCCAGGCGAGTCTGATGCACACTCTACTTTGAAAACCACTGGTCTAAAATATTTATCATTTCAGCTATACGAAGAACAGAAGAGGTAAAAGCACTATTTGTCCAGTGCGCATCGGTTCAGTGGCTATCCAGACCCCCACTGCTCTAATAACAGCTGTGCTCTTTCAAACTCCACCCATAGCTTATTATCATTCCATCTTTAGAGCTTGATAGTAAACGCGGAATTGATAGGGAGCATATGCGGGGATGGGGGGGTGGGGGGGTGGGGAGTCTATTCTACAAACCCTCCACTATCAATTTTCATCTATTTCTATTTTGTACTCAAGATAGAATTAAGAATGCACAACTTGACTAACAAGGGCCAGAACCACGAAAACCAACCAACCAACCATCACATGAGGCTGGAGGAGGGTGGGTATCGCCAGGTGCAACCCTCACTCACCTTGAATCGTCCTCTTGAAGAATGCCTTGCAGGCTTCACAGGATGCTACCCCATAGTGGTACCCAGACGCGATGTCACCGCACACTAAACACAGTCTCTTGGGCATCGAGTTGAGCATGTATTCGCACTTGGTCTGGGGGTCTTCAACAATGGTGCTGGAGCAGTCATCGTACAGTTTCCGGACAGGCCCACTACCTCCTAGGATAGGCGCAGAAGGGTAGAGAGGTGGCGAATCAAGTCCGTTCTGATGGCCATTCATGGTTGAACTGTAGCTCCCGCTGGCGTCTGAAGAGCCACCTGGGCTGTGGTGGTTGACGCTGTCCGTCAGGGAGGCCGGGCTGGAGGGTTCCGTCTTGATGAAGGACGAACAGCTGGAATCAATGTGTCGATCTTTGTTTGACATTCTGCAGAGAAGCCTGAGGTTTAGGGAGGTGCAAACAGAGAGAGAAAGAGGAGAGAGTGTCAAACACAGATACCAAAAGAGGTAGAAACAAAGAGAAGGTGAAAAAATAGAGAAAGTGAAAAAAAAGATCAAAAGGAGAAAAAAAAAAAAAGAAGAATTCATACGTTAAAGACATTGCTCTTTGAGAGTGCTGCATAAGAACTAGGGACTACACATCATTCTCTAGTCAATATCTTTTGTTCTACAACAAGGTAATCAGCATAAGGGCGTGACAGGGTTACATCAAAGTGCCCAGACAGGCCATAAACAAAAGCTCTAACAGATCCAGTTCCTTTCGTTTTACCTTTCTCTTCAAGAACCACTGTCAATATCTAAATCAACTCTCTAGATTCTAAATTTAGCCAGGGAAGAGGAGTAATTTGCAAAGTCCATATCACTTCTAAAATTACCCTTATCCTCACTCTACTTTTCTCTTCCATTTTCTGATGTTGCAGTCATTTTATTATGAGCAGAACTAAACTTTTATTGTCAAGACCGAACAGATGATTCCTCAGCTCTGTAATTACTGTTTGTCAGCACGCTTCCATAAGCATAACTGTGTCTTTTATTGATCTAAGACACACAGGGAATATATCCTCAATCACGTTGCCTCTTTAATTAAATTGCTCTATTTCCTAGACATTTAGCGATACAGAAAGACATCAAGGATAAAATGCTAGCCAATATTTAAGGATTATTTCCTAGAGCCCACAAAACAGTGAAATGATCACCAGCATTGATTAATAAATATGTACATGTGTTTACATGTGTTCGTGTCTGCATGTGCGATTTGCCACTGTTGAAGAGAGGAATCACTAAAAGCCATTTGAGCCTTCAGTATACCTGTGAATCCATAAACCTGATACTTCATATTCAGCAAAGTAAGGATGTATCAAGTTTTGCCCTGAAAAAATGAGATTTGCGATGGTCTCTTTTTCTCCCCTTCCTTTGGTCTTTTAACATCATACCTCCTAAAAGGAAATATGATGAAGCATCTAATCTAACAAACTCTCTCTCTTATCTAGAAGAAACAGACTGCCCCTCTTACTTTGTCAGACCCGTAAGTGATTAAATTTCGGAAGAGGTAATTAGATGAAAAGATATAATTGGTCCTATTTTCTTTCCGGTTCGCCATAGTGCAAAACCCCTTTTAGCAAAGTCTCTAGGAACCTTCTGAGAGCCCACTATAGAAAGAAGAGGTGACAGTTGAGAAACAAACTTAGATAATTGCTTCCCAGTGGAAAGTTGATTTATGGGAATCCCACAGGGTAATGGTCATTCACTCGAATTTGGGGGAGTAGTCACAGGATAACCGAAGGGATGCAATTATCTCTTTCACTATAAATCTAATGATATTTTATCACTGCACAAATTTCATGCTCTCCTCCGGGTGCCCCCTTCCCCCACTGTTCTGTTACTTTCAAAAGAAGAAAAATATGGTTATTTCCTATCAGGGAATGTTCACTGAACGGTTCCGAGAAGGCGGTCTCAAGAGCAAAGCATCCAGAGCAAGAATTTGCCTCTTTCCTAGCAGATTTCCCATTGGAAGTTTTGTGCCTCTTTCTAAAGTAAAGCAAACTCAGGATGTGAAGAAAGCAAACAGGAAGGAGAAATCCACAAAAATATCTTCTTGCTTTCGCCCACCCACTTGTGTTGTCCTTTCATCAAGAACTAGTGAAAGAAAAAATAGCCCCCTCCAGCCTGAACCGGGCGTCCGCTCCCTCCCGCATCTGCTGCCTTGTCCCCGTCACTGTTAATGAGCTCTGTAATTAATAGATCGCTCTCCTTGTCTCCCAGCTTGCACCCTGGGCTAAGCACTTTTCCTCAAGTCAACGTTTGAAAGAAAGCGGGTCGGCACTGACTTACAGCAGCCCTGCGAATTCCTTTTAATTTAAAGCACTTACTCTACCACTTCACTCATTACCTTATAATTACTGGACTGCTCGCACATACATTATGATCTTAGACTACAGTTAGAAGTTGTTAGGGTACTAAACCACGGTCGCTCCCCTTTCCTCTCTCCGGCACTGAATCTCTCACAGCCACGACAATGAACTCTTTCGCCATCTGCCTGCGAGGCACCATTTCTTAATCATTTTTTCTTTTTCCCAAGGAGAGTTGCTTTGAGCTGCTTGATCACAAAACAGACCACGCTTTCCCTGGGCCTTCTTTTCTCTCTCTCTCTTTTCTTGGATTGTCTCTGTTCAATTTTATCCCAATTTTCTTTCCCTCGGGCGTTTTCTCATGGACTTCTAAAATGTGCAGAACTCTTGACTGAGAAACAAGGCCAGGAATCACCCTCCTATTTATGGAAGGGTTATTTGCAAAGTCACCAAATGTTTATGTGTCAAATGCATGTTGTTAAGGTCTTTGAAAAATTGGGTGTCTCCAGCCAGCTGTCTCCTCGAAAATCTCAGCCCCTAACTTTGCAATAATCTGGATGGAAGCAAGAAAATTCAGGAAGTTCAAGTGGTCGGGGAAGCCTTTGGACAGTGGCAATCTCTTCTACACAAGTCTGGCCATTGTAGCTGTAAAGGAAAGTGAACATGCTGGATCGGTGCTGTAGGTTTTATATGTTTCTTCTCAGACATGAACTGCTTCCTTAATGAATACCTTTTTGCCCAGTGGAAATAATAATAGAGTTGCCATTTATCAAGTGCTTACTACATGTCAGGCATTGACCTGAGTACTTTCCAAATATTACCTCATTTAATCCCCAAGACAACCTTGTGAGGGAGGTATTACTCTTTAGGAAACAGAGCCTCAGACATCAAACAATTTCCTGAAAGTCATACAGTTTGGAAGTGGAAGAGTCGGGATTTCAACTCAGGGCTGACTCCAAAGTCCAGTGCGGAAATGTCCTGAAGCCAACAGAGAGTTTTTCAAGGTGTTCACTGATGATTTTAAATAGCCAAGCACAGAGGGGTAGAGCTGGCACACACAGAGGCTCTATGACATTCACACTCACCCATGAGTGGAAAAGTGGCTGAAGAAGCCACCACGCTGGCTACAAGGCCACCCCGTTGAGTCACCCTCCCCAGGGTTTGGAGTGACACCGAAACAGAATCTGAAAGAACACAGTTGTCTCCTAATTACTACTTAGCTCATTACACTGAACATTTCCTAGACACCATTACATTATACCCTAAAACTACAGTGGGTCTTAATTCTCTCCCTCTCTGTCTCTGAAATTCTACAGCTCTATTATTCAAGCCTGAGATATTCACAACTATCTATAAATTCAATTGTCAGCTGGTGGGTTTTATTCTAGACTTCACTTCAATCTAAAATTAGAGGCACTAAAATTCACATTAACTCTAAGAGGAATGTAGTGAATAAGACTTTATTTCAAAAGAACACCTTTTTGTCAGAAAGAGCCATTTCCAAGATGATGGCTTTATCTGGAGCCAAAGAGAATAAGCCCAATTCCACATTGTGCTGTTAACGCAGAAATTTTAGGTCACATTGGATTAATAAAAATCTAAATTTAGTTAAGAATTATGAACAGAAATAACATGTGTTGGGAAAATGTGGGAAATATTTATTTTAAAGGCTCTGTAGAGTTGCTTTTATTTTATTATTTTAAGAGAAATGATGGGAGACACAAGGGAAAAAGAGAAGCAACTTTCTAAAAATCTTCTCTGAGTGAACACCCTGAGAATAAACTGGACGGAGAAACAACCATGTCAAGAACAACATTTATGTTCTTTATAAGAAACTAAATTTGAGGGATATAACAGCTTTCCAGAGGCCAGGGACATTGCAGTGCTTTAGAAAGTATTTTCAATACAGTTTGAGATATAGTCTTCTGTATTCTATATATATTCTATATATGTTCTATTATATATATTATACATATATATACATTTATATATAAATTCTGATGATCCTGCTTCAACATAGGAACTTCTCGCCCAGCCTTGCTTAAGGGTTAGCAAGAGTAAAATTTATCTTTGGTGTTAGATACTAATGACCAGGCAGATAAAGCTTCTTGGTTGCTGGACTATTTAAAAATGTAATTTTTGACAGTTGATTAACTGTACGTACAGGTGTTCATGTATAGGGAGAAAGTGACAGACAAAAAGAATAAGAATCAATAAGTTGCTGCTGGAGGGGGAAAACAAGATAATCTGTAAGTTAATATTCCATTTATATTATAATTATCAAGCTTGTTTTCAGAGAGGCTACCTAGATCCAGGTAAATGTATGACTGTGAGTGAATTGCTGTGAATTTCTGGGCAATGTGTAGGTGTCCAGAGTGGTCTACATTTCCCAGAAGGGACTTAAGCCTACGTTCCATAGGCTTATATATGATTAAATATTATTAACCCTTTCACCAAACTATTGGGTTGCCCAAAAAGTTTGTTCGGTTAGTGAATACGTTGTTCAACAGTTCTTCGTGAAAGTTAAAAATGTGTCTTTTAGTTTTACCTAAACCCGAACGAACATTTTGGCCAATCCAATAAAAGTTTGTAATAAGCAGCTGCATTTCATCTTTTGAATTTTATACCAAACTTGAGTTCATTTGCTACTTTATTTCCCTCCTAAAAAAAGTGGTGCATCAATGCAACACATGTGTACAGATCTTCTTCTTTGGCCTTCCTGATTTTAACACCAAGGAAAGATTTTTTGAAATTTTATTATACCTATTTCAGTGACAGACACCTAAATAGGCTAAATAAATGACAACTAAACAACTCACTAGTTTATTTTCTTCCTTGTCATCCTTAAGGGCCCGAAAAGGTACCCATCATCATTATAAATTCCAAACACTTTATCAATTTATATCTCAAAGTTTTACATAACAACAATGGAGCCAGCAAACCTGCAAGCTTACAAATATGAGAAGACAGAGAGAGAGAGAGAGAGAAGACAGAATCCTTAGTTCTCTCACTGAATCAGAGAATTTCAGGGTTGGAAAGGAAGGTTATCGAAAGTCCTATCGCTCATCACTTAACCTATCCAAAGTAGGAATGAAGTTATAAGGATTGGTCGGTTTTCTACCTGTCGAAATCACCAGATTGAATATTTAAGTATTTTTGTTTCAAAAAATAAGAAGCTTTTATTAGCCTATAGGTTTTGGGTTTTGTTTTAATGCTTTAAGAAGAAAACCTCCAAGACTAAGGCAGCAGCTCCCCGAGGCCCAGGCTTCCAAGCTCATGACCCCAGCAGCTCCGCTGGCAGTCTGAGTTACAACTCCAAGCACGCCACTTTACAATGAGCTTTTTTTTTTTTCTCTCCTGCTTCAACTAATTGCACTCTCGTAAAGTGGCAAAATGTGAATCACTTAGTAACAAAATGGGCACCAGCTGCTATTGTCAAAGAATGGTGATGCTGAAGAAAGAGAAAGCAACCGAATGAAGTGTCATGTCAGAAATCAACGGTGCAACGTGTGATTTGAGAAAACATGACTACTTTACAGAGACAGGGTGTCATTATGGCATCACAGTAATACGCTGCTTTGACAACTGCTGGGTCTAACATATCATCATTGCATTAAGGTACACTGGCTTAGTTGGGGAAGGAAGAGAGAGGATTTTTTCTTTTAATAAGAAATATCTTCAGGTCTGCCTGGTTAACCTAACAGAAGGAGACCATTAATTGTAAAGAAGGAATTGTAAATCCTGACCCACACGCCAGAAAGATTAAAACACATGCGCACATATGCACACACACTTAGATACTATTTTAGGTCTTCTTTAATAAACGTGGAGGCCCATCTAATGGAACAGAGGTCTGCATAACATGATCACGATGATTTAGTGATACCGCTTCTTGATTCTTTGAACAAATAACTTGTGCGTTTAGTCTAAAAGACTCTTTGCAACTCACTCTGTCAAGAACCAGAGTAAGCAAACAGCTCCCCACAAAGCTGATGCTTGAGTTGTTGACAAGAGATGTAGCTAAGTTGTGTGGGAACCAGGGGCCAGCTCCTTCAAGTAACAAATCGGAGCCTCTATCTAAGCTGAACGCTTTCCCAGTTCTGTCAAGGGCCACGCGTGCTACACTAAGCAAAGAAGTTTAGGACAAATAAAAACAGGAGACTTGGAACTCATTTCTGGCCAGTCGTTGAAAGCACCCCAGGAATATAATTTCATACCTAGGGCTAAACCATGACCAGGAAGGACCTTGCTGAAGCCCTATCTGCTTTTAGGGCTCCAGTGTTCAATTTTGCTCTGAAATTAGGTTGGTCGACTATCCTGATTTAATCACTGAAGTCTCATGTCCTGGGACTTCCTTAGTCCAGACAATCCAGGATGGTTGGCCATCCAATCGGATATAGAGAAAGACCTATAAAACCTTGTGCCTTTCCTCCTGCTGTTGTCCCTAAAACAAAGGAAGGGAAATGGATTCCATTCCTTTTCAGCAAAGAGAAATGCGCTATTCACACTGGGGCTGTTCTAAGTGTATGCGTTAGAAAGTGCCTGCATCCTATCTTACTGTATCATTCCAGCCAGAGGCCACTGCCCAGTGCCTTGTTAAGCTATCCAGACTATTTTAGATGTAGGAAATTGCAATTGCTTCAGTTTGCGTTACCAGGTGATTTCTGATGCTTCCTGGTTGATAAACTTTATTAATGGGAAAAGAAATGGTCCTGTGATATCACAATGTGTTGCTCATTACAGTTGTTGACAGTTTCTGTATTGAAGGATTTGATCTGATGCAGGAGCGCTTACTAGTGTAATTCATCCTTAGCTTGTTTTCTTGGACCTATGTCAATCTGGGGGTGCGCCTCCCTTGTTTATAGCTCTAAATACAGTAAGCGAGCTACTGGCAAATCAATAAGACTGTTAAATGCATAATAATGCTGGGTAATTGCATACATGATGTTTTGCATAATTAACCGTCTGAGCTTTTCTTTAATATAATGGGCTCTCATGTAATATAGAGCAGCTATAAGTCTATAAAATATACACAGTTTATATGAACCATGATTCTGCTTAAAACTCTGGCTAATCACCTACATTGGCTTTGAAGGGAGAGCTCTCCTCCACTGCCAAGTCCAAATCAATTCTTATGACATTACTTTACAACTAACATGATATTTAACTGATGATGGCTATTAGCTATTATACAGATTGCACTCAAGGACTGTAACAGTAGGGGAAAAAAATACCATTCAGTTTAAACAAACTTCTGCCATGTAATCAATATTACTGAGGCAAATTAAGTGTTTTAACAAGTGTGTATATTTGCCCTAATGCGGCTTAATTAACTATATCCTCACAACTGCCCAAGTCCAGGACACCTATGGATATTAGAAGACAACGTCAAGAACTGTCTAGTCAGCGACTCAGATGCACAAGAGATGCAAAACAAGCATTTTATCTTCAATCCCTAAGGACAGTTCTTTCCTTACACAAGTTACTCCCCTGGGACCAAAAGCCAGAGGCCCAGAAGGGCTTTAGAATCGTGTACTCTACATCTTGATGTAGGAAATGCCCAAGTGTTGACCGGATCACTATCTCCAGGGTAGAGTGAAACAGCCCTGGGCACAAGGTGGGGACCCTGCCAGAAAAAAAAACGGTGAGTATGGGGTAAAAAACTACCTAAGATAAATCATCAAAATGAAGCTTATGATATATGCTGAATGTAACATTTATTCGGTCTTAGAGATTTACTACGCCATGAGCAGACCTCCTCTGCAGTAAGCTTTCTAGAGAAAAAAAATAGTCTCCTCCTTCTACAAATCTCTGGTCTTTCAAACAGAAATATGGATCAATAAAGGTTGCTTGTGTTCAGACAATTCCGTTTTCAAGCAGTCAAGGAGCACGCCGAAGAGAAAAAGCCGACACGCCAGCGGGGGGACTGACAGCTAAATGAAGACCTTCTAAAGGCATCTCGCTAGAGGAGAAATAAACAGACATTCAACTCATAGAAAGTCTATGCACTGATCTTTACAAATTAAAAATCGAATATAGATGCTTTACACACACACTCCAGTGATGGAGTTCACAAATCAAATCCAGGTCAGTGAAAGCTCAGGCTGCCTGAATCTCCCTTTCCTATTCTCTTTGCTACGCTGGAAGAGGAAATAAGAATGCTACCAGGAGTTGATGTAAGGATATTGAGATCATCGTATTGATGTCACCCTTTACTCATTAAGAAAATGTTTTGCAAAAGCAATTACAATGACCAATAAGCCAGCTGCCTCCATAGATATAGGCCAGTTCCTCTGGAGTGGAACTCTGAAACATTCCCGGAAACTGGGTGAATCACAGTGGTGAGAAAGCTGAGCTGCTGAGGAGGAATCACCGTTGAAATAAAGGTTGCTTCGAGCATATTGGAACATTTCTATGTTAGAGAGGGAGATTCATCGTACCGCCACAGATAATAAACCACATCTTTCCCTGTTGGACAGCGGTTAAACTATATTTATACTTTTAACTTAATAGCTTAGTTTGCAGTAGTTAACATCTGGATGCCAAAGCAGCTGGTCTGGGGGTGATCTATGATAGCAGAGGTTAACATGATATTCTGTTGGTACGAGGTGTTGTTCAGCTGAAGTAGGAGAGTGGGGGGGCGGTGTGGAGGAGGGGAAATCAGCTAATTATTAATACTAAGACTCCTTCCTCTGTCTTCTTTCTTTAAAAGAAAACATTTCATTGAGCTAGTTGCCTGAAGAGAAGGTGAAGCTTAAACACCCAAGCCACTACTTGCAGGCAATGAAAAATAACATATATATTTAATTCAAGCCATGGAAATGACGAAGGATTTGTTCTGCAGCATTATGGGTTTTGTAAAAGAGATTATTCAGCAGTGGGACACCATCCAGCGAAGACAATGGAAGCCACAGAGAGGCCGGGATTTCAGATCGGAAGGACTCGCTTGTGGTTTGTCATTCAAAGGTCCAAAGATAAACGTGCAGAGAAAAATTTCTGACTCTTAGTCTCAATTCTGAAAAACTGATTAAAAAATGTAGGACACCAGGGTTCCGACACCTTGTCTGTCTTCTCCTCCATTTCTCAGCAAACTGTGTCTTCTTAACAGCGCTAGAGGGAGGAGCAATGTGGTTCTAGCCGGGGACCCAGTGCTGTGTGACCTGAGGCCGGTCTCTACCACACTCTGACCCTCATCCTCCCTGGTCAAATGGCAGGATGCGCCCACGTGCTTTCTAAAATAACTGCTGCCATTAAAAAAAAAAAAAAAAATTCTACTGGGTTGGCCTAAAAAAAAACCCAAACGAACTTCTTGGCCAACCCAAGATTTTACTCCAATAAAACCCATGCTGGCTTGTGACTCAGATGAGACTGAGAGCAAGGGCTATTGCATGAAAGCACACTTCCCAAACTTCCTTTTGTTTCCTTGGCTGCTACTGCACTTAGCCAAGTTTCACGGTTAGGGCAGTGCACGTGTGTGTGCGTGTGTGTGTGTGCGCGCGTGCGCGCGCATGTACGTGCTTCAGGAGAAAGAAAAAGTATGCAGCCGACAACCTGCTACATAACAACACAACCACAGCAACTACAGTCAACTGAGGAATCCTTCCCAGCGGGTGACCGAAGGCCAAACAGTGCCACGATCATCTGGTGGGATCCAGGAAGCAGGACTCTTGGTTTTTTCCTAGAAATGGTTCTCTTTTTGCTCATTACGTTTTTGGTGGGAGGCGTTGGCAGAAAGGGCAATTCTCTGCAATCAGCGTTTAAGTGAATGTTTGTCCCAGTGTGTGACACCACGCTGTCAGCAAGCAGCGGGGAGCCCTTGAGTTGTTACTACATTTGATTTGACTGCCAGTAGGAAGCTTCATTTCTACCAACTGTTAGTTGCTCGCTCAAAGAATCTTCGTTTCTGGAGTGATTTTTTTTTTCCTCCTCTCTTCTATTTCCTTTTCCTTGACAGGTTGTGCGCCCAAATGCCACGTGGATGTGTCAGAGGCAACTTTAGTTCTTTTCTCCCGAGCTGGTCAGACCTGAGGGCCTGGCTGTAAAGAGTCCACCCAATGTGTTTGGAATTTCTAGTCTCTCATTTAGATTCTCTGAACTTTAATTCACATTTCCTAGATCCTCACCAGGTCAACACAGACGCAAGCTGGTTCGGCCACATTGTGGTCACATGTTTTTACTTGGTGGGGTTTATTTTAGCTGATGGAGCAGACATTTCTGCAGCTCTTATCAGCCAAAAAGAGAGAAAAAAAAAAAAGGCTGGTCACTCACCTTTTCGTGCAATTTTGTTGAAATAACTGCTCTTTGGGTGACTGCTTCCGACACCTCTAAAAATTTTTCTGATTTGATAACTTTACTACTTCCCGTGAAAGCTTTTCTCTTTCCAAATAATGATTTTGGTAATTAGGATTCTCAGATAGTGTCTCTGATAAGAACTTCTGACAGTGAAAAGCATCTTTAGAAACAACAAAAGCATATGCATGAGTAAAAACGGTGGGGAAAAAAAGAGAAGGAAAAATCCCTCAGAGATATTATGAAAATTCAGGCTGAATGGAAAATTAATTAACACTAAAGAGCTAAAACTGTAATTAAGAAAAATTTCATTAAGGAGAGGCAGGTGAGTCTGTTTTTCTAAATATGACAAGGTGCTGTGTAAAAATAAAGTAGAAGCAGGTTTTGGGGAGTGGAGCACGAAAGCCATGTCTTTAACCAGATCAAATTCTCGAAATTGGCTGTCAAGACAGGATTGTTGTGATTTATACCCGTCTATCAAGTGCATGAACAGAGAGACTGAGAGAACAGAAACAAGCTGCTGTCGCTTCCATTCGCAAAGAACCTTTAATTTCCACAGCACCATCTGTTACCAAATCTAATTCACATTCCCCCCTAATCTGGTTTAGTCCCATAATACTAATTCTTCCCCAACCCCTAGGAACACAAACCACCAAAAAAAAAAAAAAAAAAAAAAAGGCTGTGGTTCTTGGTGAGTGAGAAATTGAATATTACAGAGTTAAGGTGTAAAGGCTCTGGTGACTTAAGGGAAGCATGCTCTTCTCCATTAAAATGTCTTCCTGGTAAAGGGATTTGTTTTCAACCAATGCAGAGATACGAAATTGTTCATATTTGGGGTAAAAAAAAAAAATGCTGATATAAAAGTAGGCCGGGGACATGAAAGCAGAGGTTGTCATAAAATACAATTGTCAAGTTTAGTCACTTTCAGAACTGGCTATAAAATCACTTTGTCATGGTTTTCACATAGAGAAAGCCTGAAACTGTAATTTTGTTAAGGAAACTGAGAGTGATGTATAAATTCAGAAAAAGTAGAGAAGCCTGGGCGGGGGTGGGGAGGGGAAGCTGGGGGGGAAACCTAGGAGGAAATGAGAATGGCAAAAAATCATATTTAATTTAAAATAAAGGGATGTATATGGGTAAACACACATCCATCTCTCCCAGTCCGAGATTCTATTAGCACATAGTTTTGATTCAACATCACTTCTGCTCTTAGCCAATATAATAACTGGCATTCACAATAATGTGGAGCTATAAAATTATAAAGTGCTTTCTGCATCAGAGAAAGATTAAACTACACTCAGTAAAGATTTACTGTTAAGTGTATTTTATTGCTTTCTAACTCTGTGAAAATTTGTTATCTCTAAAGGCAATAGTACACAAAGATCCACAGGCATACATTACAAAATGAGAAAAGCCATTGTTTGAATCCTAGGATGAGAAGTTTTGATTACACGTTTAGTCAACTAGCTTACTACCTAATTCTTCCATGAATATTAGAAGCATTACCCTTTTGATCTCTAACCCAGTCACATAGAACACTAGCTGGGTTACAGGATATCAACCCCTCAATGTCAGTAAATCACTGGAGAGGTTATGATCAAAATATTTATTTTCATGATAGACATGATTATCACCCATAAATACATTTTTTGTAGAAAAGACTTTAACTTGTAAAGTCCATCACCGAACTGGTAGTATCTTTATACCCAATTTTAAAAATCCTAAATCTGTTATATAAAGATGTATATTTTCAGGAAAGAATCTCTCATTTTACTGATATAATCCTCTGATTAACTAGGTACACAGATATTTTCAACTATTAGCAATAATAAGAGCCTGCTTTTTAAGAGACATGGTAGATTATGAAAGAAGATAAATCGTTCAGGACATTGTAATAAACAAGAAAACTGGAGACGAGAATAAATATGCATATACACACACACATGAGCATATATATATATATATATATATATATATATATACGCATCCTATAGAAACATCAGTGGGTGTCATACACACATATCAGTGATTAGGGATTCTAAAAATGGTAAAATATAAAATAACACTTAATATTTTCAATATTCATTAAGGAATATGCTAATTCTGATATCCCTAAATCATACACAGTAATTTGTACTGTATAATTTTTAGAGTTTCTAATACAATTGCAAATTAAAGAGACATTTTTGTTTTCTTCACACTCATAAAAATGGCTGACATTCCAAGACTGACAACACCAAATGCTGGTGAGGATGTGGGGCAACCAGAACTCGCATACATTGCTGGCAGGGTATAAAATGGTACAACCTTTTTAGAAAAACAGTTTGGAAGTTTCTTATGAAATTAAACGGACACTTACTACGTCACAACAATTCCCTCTTAGATATTTACTAAGAATGAAAACATATGTCCACAAAAAGAACGATACACAAATGTGTATCATCACTTATTCATAATGGCCCTAAGCTGAAAACAAATCAAATATCCATCACTGATGAATAGAAAAACAAATTGTTATTATATATATGTTTGTGTTTATGTGTATATATGTGTGTGTGTATATATATATATCCTGGTCAACAATAAAAAAGAAGCAAACTGTGATCGTCCACATACAATATCAGAGATACCCTGGTGAGCAAAAACTAGGTAGATACAGAAGAGTACTTACTCCAAGATTCTGTTTATGTGAAGATTTAAAACAGGCAAAACTAATCTCTAGGGACAGAAATCACCAGTGGTTGCCTGGAGCAAGGGGTGGGGAATGGCTAGAGCCATTAAGGAAATTTTTCCTCCTAACACTTTTTACTTTGTTTATACTTATGTCTAAACCATATTTTTGTATGTGTTATATGGATTACTTTTGTCAAAACTCATCTAACCATGCATGGAAAATATGTGTTTTGTTATACGTAAATTTTATTGATAAAATTGATCTAAAGAGAAAATTTTGAACAATAAGTTTAAATATAATGGGAATTCCCTGGCGGTCCAGTGATTAGGACTCCGCACTCTCACTGCTGAGGGCCTGGGTTCAATCCCTGGTCAGGGAACTAAGATTCCACAAGCCACTCGATGCGGCCCCCCCCAAAAAAAGTTAAACATAATAACTTTATATTACTAGAAGTTTCTATCGATTCCTATGCCTTGTACCAGGTGTTAAATAGCCAGACCTAGAAAATTCTTCATCAACATCTAGCTGTACTTCTGATTTACACACAAGGACCCAGGGGATCAGGGAAGAGAGACAGATGACTTATTCAAGGACACCCAGAATTAGAGGTAGAACTCAGTCCAAATTCCAGCTTTCCATCTCTGAGGCCAGATCTTTTTCTAACCTATTAATGGGGCAAAGGATGAAATCAAGATTAGGCCCATAGTGAATAATAGTCTACTGATCTGAATGATAAACACCCCTCTGTATTCTGTTTTGAAAAACATGAAATATTTGTTACTGTAAACACCAAATAATTCTGTGCATATTTGGGAAGTAAAGAAAGCAAACCTGACTTAATTCTTCATTTTCTTCATCCAAACATGGAACATGATAGAATGGCTTTAGTAAATAGGCAATATGTAAGCAGCAATGTGGTCATGTGTCATTGTAAGTAATTCACAGTGGGCTTTTAAACTTTTTTGGTTTGTTTTGCTTTTGTATTTGGAATAAGGAAGTAGATATTATGGGAGATAGAATATGGAAACAGGATTTAAAACGTGGAAATCAGAAAAAGAGGAGAGTCACCTGATTTTTAAAAATATGGTTTAGATATCAGTATAAACCCAATAAAAATGTGTCAGGGGAAAAGTACAGTATATAAAACCTGAGGTGGTACATATCAAAAGAAATGTATAATTCTAAAGGAACTTCCAGGAAAGAAAACTTGCAGAGTAACTTAAATCAACTTAAAAATTATTTCATCACCAATTTACCAGCTGCTTCTCAAGTAGGAAGACAGGGATGGCATTCCTTAGCAGGAAAGGAAATAAATCACAGAGCACATTTCTTTCCCTTCTTTAACTTTCATACACATGAAGCTTACAGCATTTAGTACTTAGCTAAGGAGAGATGACATGATTATATAGCTAATTCATGTTTTCCTGAAAAGAGGATTCTACAGAATAATAAAACTGTGTACATTCCTGAAGACAAATCTAGCCAAACTTATAATCTCTCTCTTTCAAAGGCTCCACACACTCTACAGGTCGACAACCAAGCCCCTTAGCCAAAGAGTCCAGACCTTGCCCTCACTGGCTGGCCATCCTCTCTGACCCCAAATCTCACTCCTCCCTGCCTTGTACCTCATATATATGCAATGCTTGCCAACTTGTAATTCCTCCTACCAACCAGCTTTCCCTTCTCTCTGGGATGCATCTCGCTTTCCCTGTCCCCCTAACAACTAGCCATCTCCTATTCATTAGTAAAACCTCAACTGAGTTATCACATGTCCAGCGACATGTCTTTCCAGACACCTCTTTCCCTAGATATTCCCATAATTCCGTGAGCCTATTTCTACAACCACACTTAACCCACTGTCTTTCCTGTGTATACTTATACTAGCGACCCTCCACTTCAGGAGGACCATGCATTGCTTTCTCTTCCTAAATTTAACCCTGTGCCCGGGCTGGTGAATGAAGGAAGAAACCATGAATTCACATCCGCAAAAATCGGTGAACTTTAAACACTGGGGCACAAATTTTCTAAATTAGAGTGTTGTTCACACAATCTTGAGAATCTGTGAGATACAGCATTAAACACGGAAAAGCTATTTTTATATCTCCTTAGGTCAAAGTAAACCTGCTAAGAGATTTGATCTAAACAAAACAAAACAACCTACAGGGTGAACTAGTAAATGATTATAAGAGCTTTAATTAGATGCCCTGGCTTTGAGTCCACCAACATTGTTATTACTTACTTAGTGTCAACTAACTGTGGGCGCTGACATGTTATCTACAAGCCTCAGTTGCTGAATCTGTTAAATGGGAACTGTATCTCATAGTATAGGAAGAGTGAATAAAAATTATCTGCAAAGGTGGCACTGAGTTCAGAAGGATATCAATGAGCAAGAATGAGAAAGGCCATTTTAGGATGAAGGAGGGTGACCCAGAAGTGGGCGCATGCAGGGGAGGCTCGGAGAGTGAAGGAGGGGGTAGCTCTGCGGAGCGCTATAGGGGATCTGGAATTTGCTATGGGTTCAGAGAGTAGGTTGGGGCCACACTGTGGAAGGTTTGAAATACTAGAATATGCAGATTAGATGTTATTTTGTAGGTGATGGGAAGCTACTGAAGATCTCTGAGGAGAACAGACATAACCCGGTTTGTGCCTTCATTAAACACAGCTGTGAGTGCAGCAGCGCCCGTGTACTCACTCATTCACCCCTATTATGTTTCAGGCGTATAACCTGATAAAACAGACCAGACCTCTGAACTCACAGTGTTTAAAGCCCAACTAGGAAGCTATTCTATCCAGCAAGATAAACGATGAGGAAAAACCTGCAGTAAGAGGGTAGCAAAGAAAATGAGAAAAAGAGGAGATAGATATTATAAGCATCATCAAAAGAGGTTTGGGGCTTCCCCGGTGGCGCAGTGGTTGAGAATCTGCCTGCCAATGCAGGGGACGCGGGTTCAAGCCCTGGTCTGGGAAGATCCCACATGCCACGGAGCGACTAGGCCCGTGAGCCACAACTACTGAGCCTGTGCATCTGGAGCCTGTGCTCCGCAACAAGAGAGGCCGCGATAGTGAGAGGCCCACGCACCGCGATGAAGAGTGGCCCCCCACTTGCCGCAACTACAGAAAGCCCTCGCACAGAAACGAAGACCCAACACAGCCATAAATAAATAAATAAAAATTGTATAACTTTATTAAAAAAAAAAAAAGAGGTTTTTACACCCCCAGTGATCCCTAAATAATACATGAGAATCGGTCAAGCTAAAATTTCTTTGACGAAGTGTAATTTTTTATAAAGTGTAATATCAAAACAAACGAACACCTTATGATGGAACTGTTCTTGATCTTGACTGCGGTGCTGGACAGAGGAATCTACATAGACAGTAACATAGAACTAAACACACGAACTCACACACACAAGCACAAACGCATGTGCAACTTGTAAGATCTAAGGTCTGTGGACTCTATCAATGTCAATTTTCTGGTTGTGATATTGTATACCATAATTATGCAAGTGGTTACCAGTGAAAGAAACTGGGTGAAGAGTACAGCGTTTCTCTGCATTATTTCATACAACTGCATGTGAGTCTACAATTACGTCAAAAAAGTTTTTTTTTAATTAACATTTTCCTTGAAGACGTGGGCTACAGCCTATTTGACTTTGTATCCTCAGCACTTTGTACTATGCTGAACTCATATTAGCTACTTGAATTTGTCACTTAACAGACGTTTGTTGAATGAATAAATGACTGAACTGCAAGGCATTATGTCAACTATAGGCATCATTATTCTTTATAAACGTTGTTATAAACCTCATCACAATAATTTTCTATGTCTGACTTACATGTGTCTGACATTACTTGAAATACCAAACCTCTGACACTAGACACCAGTTAGTCAAGGACATGAAGCTGATGGCATAGATGGTCCTCCATTCTGCCGCTTCTCAAAGAATATGGTGAATTCTCAAGATAATGTTCTTAAGAAACATTGATATGACTTCATATATCCCAAGAAGATATCGGGATTTCTTTTCTTTTTCTTTTTAACAGTGAGAAAAGAAGTTAGAGTCACACACTGATTCTCAAGACAGTCTTGTGAGACAAGTGTTTTCTCCATTTTACAGATGAGGAAACAGAACTGTGATAGAACCGGAACTTGAACTTGAATTTTCTATATCTAAATTCTGTCCTCTGGGCTGCAAAATGCTGAACCACAAAGATTTAATAACAATACTTTACAGCAGCCAATTAAATATGCCAACTGTCGTCACACCTATAACTACTATCTTCTAAAGATTTTATTTTTCAATGCTTTAATTTTCTTAAACAACTGTATACTCAGTTAAGTGCTATGCTCTATCTGTGATGACTATTTGAACCCACAATACCAAAGATGGGACCAAGATAAAATAAAAAGAAAAAAAAAGTAGCTCATTCCCTTAAATGTCTAAGAACAAAGGATAATAATGTTGAAAAGTCAAAATCACTAGCAACTTAGAAAATACTAGATTATTTATATTATTATACCATAGAAGGGATGATTATTATTTAATTGAGACAGGTTTAGAGCCTTCTAATAAGGAGAAACTAACTTATTTCACAGCATGGAAAATTGCAGCTAGATACTAGGTAGAACTTCCTGGCCAATTAGCTTTTGTCATTAATTAACTGTATCAATACATATAATTAATATACATTAATTAATTTGCTATGTCTCAGTTATCTAATAATTAAAATGCAGGTACTAATTAATGCCCACACCATCTAATGCACATGAATGTTGAGACCCAAAAGAGAAAATAAATACGAAAACCTCTGAAAAGCTTAAAGTGTTATGCAAATCCAAAGTGTTACTATAAATCTGTGGGACAAAATATTTTAATTTTTGGAATAAATCTGAACATAAATCTGCATCCAGTTTTGAAATATAAATCCATACTTACCTGGGCTTCCCACAAAAAAATTATTCAACTTTGGGGATTTGTTGTGAGTTACATTTGTTTAAACACTTTGATAATGCATTCTGACTTCTACTGATTTTTCACCAACATTAGCTCACACTATCACCCAAAATGAGCTCCTTAACTTCTCAGTACCTGAGATTAAGAGGTGATGCTAGCTGTTTATAGCAAAGCTTTAAATGAATCAGTTCACAAACTTTAGTGAGTATCTACTATGTGAGCATCTACAAACAAATACCGTATGCTAACACATATATATGGAATGGAATCTAAAAAAAAAAAAAGGTTCTGAAGAACCTAGGGGCAGGACAGGAATAAAGACGCAGATGTAGAAAATGGACTTGAGGACATGGGGAGGGGGAAGGGTAAGCTGGGATGAAATGAAAGAGTGGCATGGACATATATCCACTACCAAATGTAAAATAGATAGCTAGTGGGAAGCAGCCGAATAGCACAGGGAGATCAGCTCGGTGCTTTGTGACCCCCTAGAGGGGTGGGATAGGGAGGGTGGGAGGGAGACACAAGAGGGAGGAGATATGGGGATATATGTATATGTAGAGCTGATTCACTTTGTTATAAAGCAGAAACTAACACACCAGTGTAAAGCAATTATACTCCAATAAAGATGTTAAAAAAAAAAATGAATCCGTTCACAAACTTTAGTGAGGATCTACTATGTGCCAAGATTGATGTGGGCGCTAAATAATAAAGAAGTTTTTCCAAGGAAAATGTGATGCGTTTCAGAGGTCAACATACCATGCTAAGAATGAAGGCTGCATGGAAGTTATGCAAGAAAATAATGAGGTTCGATCCCCCCCCCCCCGATTCCGCCAATCAGATTCCCCATGGATAACAATTAATCTAACACAGGTCTGGGGGAAAATCAAGCTAGAGATAACTTCTGAAACTGCTTAACTACATTGGACCACCTTAGACACTCACCACAAGAACAAGACAAGAGGGTGTAGATAAAGCGATTATGACCACTTCTGGGGAAAAAAAAAAAAGTGATTCCTATAAATAGAGGCATAGTCTTCACGCAAGAACCATGGGAAACGTCTCTCTGGAGTTACATCAACCACGCACGACATTCATCATAATGGTTCTCAAGTCTCAGCAGCCGCTGGGTCGCACCCTCAGAAACCCAAGTCCCTGCCTCCTCTGTTTGCTGCTAAGGCAAGGCTGTCCTACGACAGCTCATACTTCCATCTTCCAGAAGGCAAACAGACAGGGCAGGATCAGTTCTTGTTCTTATCCGAAGTCCAGGAAGGAATATTGTGGGAAAACAGGAAAAGGGAACAATTAGTGGTGCCCATCTCATAAAACACTCAGTCATTCTTACCTAGTAGCTAACTAGTTAGATGTATAGGATTTCAAGACTCCTTCTGGAGCATCTATGTCTGCATGTGAACCCCACACTCACATCTAGGCCTATTTGTTTACCGGAAAATCATAAAACTCACAGTAACTGATGGTCAGTTATAGGCATGAATTTTACAGACAAGGAAGCTAGGGTCCACAGTGAGAAATAAACTTGAATGGTGGGGAGATCCAAGAAATGGGAAATGGAGTAAGGAGTTTGGTTTCATCACTTCAGAAACCTCTATAGGAGAGATGGAGTGATACCTCTCTTCCATTCCTAAAGAACCAAAGATTCTGGTGACTCAGGGAACTGAGGTTTAGCAAAAATGGATCTCTTGAGAAATGGTCACTCCTGTCCTAGGCTTCCCCCACATGTCCATATTTCTCCCCACTCTCCAAAATTCAGCTGACAGGTTATCAGGCTCTGATAATAACACTGACTGACATTGGAAACTTTATTCATTCATCCATCTTTCTATCCACGGAACCTCACAAAGTTGAAGGCCGCATGCTGAGGTCATAGGTAGCACAGAAATAAGGTGATCTGCGTATCTACCTGCACTGCTGTATCAAATGTGCTGTCAAATTTAAACTAGACGGTCTACTAAAATAGCTGCCGCAAAAAACCCAAATAATGATAGTCAAATGATGGCGTATGATTGGTTAACTATACTGAGTACAGGTGGTTGCTACCCTAGTCGTTTCATTAAGTATGAAAGCCAAAGATTTATGTAATGGGTGATAAGGGCAAGAATGCTGTAAAAGTGAGAAAATACGGCAACAGTATGCTGTACATCAGCAGTGGGATAACTATTTATCTAAAAAGTTGGCATTCTTAGACTTCCAACAGGCAGCGTATGAAATTCATATATTCAAAGGAGACATCGTAATAACCTGCCGGCTGGTGGTGATGGATATGTTTTTAATCCAAATGGCCACAATCTTCAGTCTGCCTGTCATGGAGGGCCAGGAAAAAATGGAATTTTCCTTTCATAACGCTTGATGTTGAAAGAGGAAAAACCTGGAAGCATGATAAGTGGCTCATTCCAATGGACAAATGGACATGGCGCTGAGAGAATGACTGTGAATAAAAGTCATTGTTCCTGAACTAATGCCATTTTCAGTCGTTACACCAAGAAAACGGAGCAAGGGATGATTTCTGCCTCCTTCCCGTCTGGAAAGCACAAGTTCAAACTGCAACAAAAGCTGGAAAATCTTCAACACCGTGTGGATTCATTTACAAATTACCTCTTGCTGGAAAAAGTCAGGGGGAAGGCTGGTATAATATTTGTCTATTAACTAAAACTTATTGTACAAACACAGCAAGAAGAGTTGATGCTGTAGTGCTTTATTGACTCGAAAGCCTCGCCTATGGATTTCCTCCTTTGAGGTTTAAAGGAATTCCTATTTCTCATTTACAGTCTATCAGAAAAGGTATATGACCTGTATTTTTTAATTTATATAAATCCACTCAGTCAATCAGCCTGGCCTGAAATTTAATGGATGTATCAGTCATTGTTGGTCCAGGGAGAGAGAACAGGCAGCAGATTCCACCATTCCATCTCTCTTCTTCCATTACCTTCCTCCCCATCCCCCCCCTTTTTTTTTTTTAACCTCACCAGCTCCGATGTCTCCCTTAACTTCAAGCAAGGAGTCTTTCAAAGCTGTTGTTTTTAAAGGGAGAAATTCAAGTAAATATAAACTGATGGAAATACAGGAAGACCCTTTGGCTATTTTGGTTTTAAAAAAAAATCTTCATTTTCCCCATCCGTGTTATGGCAATTTTATTACATATTCAGCAAATTTACAGGAACATGATGTTCCCCTGACAAATTAATCACTTTCCAAGCATTTTAACATATAAATAAAATATCACCACAGGAGAGTAAAATCATCAGCTCAACTAGTTGATATAACCCTTCCTTCAGGAAAACTGACCTGAAATAGATTAAAGACCACCTCCCAGACACACACACAGACACACACAGACACACAGAGACACACACACAGACACACACACAGACACACACACACTCTCATAACTATGAGCTAGGCACTCAGACTACTGCTAACAAGGCTTTTAGGGACTTCTAACTTCAGAAGCCAGATTGCAGTGTTTAAAAGATAGGAGAAACGGAAGACAAAAGGACCTCTTCAAATATCTTTAACCTCACAACAATCTGCTAGAATCGATCTTCTCTCCTTCATAGTTTTATTTCTGCATTTCCTCTAATAATAATCATTAAATACTATATTTTTATAGTCCTATTCTTACCCTGCCATTCTAGGCAGGGAAGAAAAAATGCAAGGGGCTAGGTCTCTGTCTTTGCTTTGCGTTCCCCTCTGCTAATTTCAGAAAGTGAATCCAGCAATTATAAGTAGTAGGAGGCTGATAAGGAACCACACGTGCAGGAGAAATAGGTTCAATTCAAGCTTCCCTGACTAATCCTTATTATGACTCATTTCGACTTCAGAATTTGTCGGTTGAGGCAAGAAGCTAATTTGGCTTTGAGAAGTGAAATCTCAGTTTTGTACTTTCCTTCTACTGCTTCTAACAACCCATTATTAACAGCAAAGTAGGAGGGGGCATGAAGTATTTATGGAGTGCCCACTCTCACCAAGCATTTTTTTTTTTTTGGCATGCTATTTTATTAGATCATTAAACTTGACATACTTTAAGTAAGAGCATTAATTTCTTTGGCTTCCAAACCCACAGTCTGTACCATTGTATCTTACATCCGAAAATAAAATGCATTATTTTTAAAACCGATACCCAACATGACTCTCAAACTCTGATCCTGAGATGAACAGTAGGACATTCTGCCAGATCAGGAAATAGGAGCGGAAAGGCCCTGGTAGATTTCTCTGAACTGCTTCATCGCTCTGTATGCACAGATGATGCGTCTTCTGTTTGCACTCATCAGAAGACCTGTTTCCTCTCTCATCACGGGTTCTCTCACATCAAATACAACCAAGGTTTAATCTATATTTTAAGAAAATAAAGAAATCTGGCATCATGCCTGGGCCCGTTGTGACACCCCAAAACAAAAGATGACCAGGCCATGTTGACTGTCTTCAGTGCTTATGTAAATACCATTCTATTTATTAGCTCTGCTTTGGGGAAACCCCAAATGGTCACCTTACCTCCCTACTTATGAGCCTGTAA
Organism: Balaenoptera acutorostrata; assembly: GCF_949987535.1. Lineage (NCBI taxonomy): Eukaryota > Metazoa > Chordata > Mammalia > Artiodactyla > Balaenopteridae > Balaenoptera > Balaenoptera acutorostrata. Next base: position 175,912,217 of record NC_080064.1, on the reverse strand, counting down.
AAATACTGGTGATTTATTATTACATCCTTCTTCTTCCCTATGAATGGGGTAATGAAGTTTTTTACAGAGGCTATTAAGAAGCAACTGGGATGCTACTATTTGCTACTTATCCCATATAATCCCATATAATAACACCATAACTGCTATCAGAGGGCAACACTTAAAGCAGCTAAGCGTTCCGTAACTATAGCTGATTTGACGAAACTGTCAATAGCAAATTTCAAGGATAACCACTAAAAGGAGATTTACTTTTGAAATACATAATGTGTTACACAAAGCCTTTTATTAACATTTATTTATTTTTTGGTTCTAATTAAATCATTAGACTTACCAATTGACTACATAATTACAAAGTCAGCATTCTTAAAAAGAAAGTAGTAATAACACTAATTAATTTCCTTCTGGGTAGTTCCTTGACAAATTATGAAATTTCTCTTTTAAATTTCCTGACAAATATTTGGGCACATAAGATTTCTTTAACAGTTGATGCTCATGTCTTTAAATAACACCTTCAGTGAAGATGCCAATCAAATAAAAATAAAATTAACATCCAGATTATGGATTTTCTGAGAGAAGATGAAAGAATACATCTGTAAAATGCTAAAAAGAGATGTTTAGAGCAAGTACATGTTCATTTACTAAGCTTCCATTGACATTTTATGGAAATAAGCATACTCTAAACTCTTCCTATCAAAATAAGTATACATTTTTTCATGATCTTAAGAAAAGTAAGTTATTACATATCCCAGGCAAAGCTGACACAGGTACATGATCTGATGAAATCATATGAATGTAAATTACTCAAAGATAATATAAAGCTGGCCCTGTCCAGATTAGATCAGAGATGTTCTAACACCCGAACCTCAGAATACAAAAGGAGATAAAACATGCTCAGGAAGCCTCATGCCTTAAGTCTTAAATAAGAACAAAACTTAACAAACAAACAGGCAGTCAGGGTGAATAAAAGCAATTAAGGTAATATGTAAAAAGCCTGTGTTCTTGTATAGATATTTACATTTTTTTCTAAAACATTTCATTACTTTGTACATTGATGGAGCCTAAAATATCTATAAGCGTTCCCTGAAGTTGCCAATTAAACACTGTGTCAACTCCTGTTCTTGTAGTTAAACCATTGCCATCACCATGTACATGTTATTTCTAATTAATTCATGTCTCTCTTAACTTTGTCCTTCTTTGCCTGTCAAAAGAGTAGGCATTCAATCATCAGCCAACAGTATCTAAGTAACTCCAGGAGCAATAGATTACTTCCAGGAAAAGATAATTTAAAAAGTTACAAATTCTGGGAAAATATAATCTTGGGGCGGGGGCTTTATTTCTATAATGGTATGATGCAAAGCTGGGGGTGAATGTTGTATTGTTCAGTGTGGGGCTGGGGAGAGAGAGAGCTGGGATGTGAGAGGAAGAACTGCGGCGCAGAAGAAGAAAGATTAGGGGAGAGGACAAACCAGGTATGCTCTAACGCTCCTGAATTTTATTTAATGCCTTTAAATTTTATGGAGTTACTTGGCTTACGACAAATAGCTCATTTTATCTGGCCCTGGAAAATGGATTCAAATGCAGATAAAAAGGAATCATCTCAAATACTTTTTGGAAAGTGACTGGTTATAAATACATTTCCTTGAAATAAAAAGTGTTTTATTTGAACAACTATGAATTGGGCTGCTGCTTATATTTTGAATTAGCAGTATGTTTCATTTTCATGCATATTTCCCTCCAAATAGACATTGCTTATTTAAGTGAGGGCTAGAGCTTTACTGGCTCAAAAAAACAGCTCCATTAAATTTACTTTGCAACTGAATTGAGTCAAGTGGGATGGAGTAAAGACACCCTAAAGAATGTAGTCTATTCTAGAACACAAACACCACATGCCTTTCTGGACAGATACAACCAGGGGAATGATTCACAAACACATTGTTTTTTTTCATGGCTCTATCATAAGCTTGTCCATTAAAACATAAAGAGGTTAGATGTAATATGTAACATTATCCATGTATCTGTAAGAATCTATACAGTAAAAATGAGGGGAGTGCATAAAAAAATCATAAATTAATTTAAATGAAGCTCCTACCCCCTACCCCCAAATTATATTATCCCCTAAATGATTCTCAGGAAAGAAAACAGGAACAGTTTGTTTCAGTCTCCATACTACTAATGACATTCATAGTTCTAAACCTTCACTTAGAATTTAGAAATCATTTTCATATAGACTAGCTCTTCCTAGATTTCAATGACAATTTCAGCCTGGTAAATTTATCTTGTTAGATACCAGGAAGTCTTTTAAAACCATTTTGTTAAAACTTTCCTTATTTCAGTATAAATGGTTTGTTTAAGTCCAGTTTACAATTTCTTTAAGTATTTAGTTTTTGCATTCATCAGGTAATTCCTAGAGGACATGCCTGTCCATAAGGTTTATCTAGACCCAAAACACACAGAGTCCTACAAAGATTCCTACGATTGAGGGCTTTCATTGCATATTTAGGATATATTAATGGATATGTTGAATTCCATAACAGGGTTTGGTATACAGCAACTAACCAAAATATTTTTGACTGGCCACCTATACAAATAAAATTAACCTAACATTTTTTTCTACTTGTTTTTATCTAGTAGAAAAAAAAGAACCCAGTATGTATAAATCGCAATTCACTAAAAAGTCAAATGCATTATCCCCGCCTGCCCCCACCCGCCACAAACAAAATCAACAGTTTCAGAAAGGACAGAGTTGTTTTATTTCTGTTAAATCAATGCCTAAAAATATTACATTTCATCAGTTTCACTTATCCTGAAAAGTCCCCAAAGGTTCCCTACCCGAAGCCGGCCATATTTTCAGTGCAAAACAGGCTGCGCACTGCTAATCTAAATCTAGATAAAACTCATGGGTTTGTCATCTGCACGATGATCTATACATCTCTATGTCTATGCAAATCAAATGCTTTTCTGCGTTCCTTTGAGCATTCCAAAGCACCCAGGGCTAAGGGAGCTTGAGGTTCTCGCAGATTCTTCCCCTGCTCCTCCTCTCCTTTCCCTCTGTGGATTTACACTAGCTACCTAAATAATTCACACTGCCTGCTTTTCAGCCCGAATGTTCCTCGGAAGAGGCCTACAATGAGCTACTGCAGTCACCAGATGGACCCATGGATGCAGCAGGTGAGGCAGTTGGCAGGACGCCCTGTCTGATGCTGCTTGCTTCGGCACGGGCCGCCTTTCTTTCCAGGTACATTATCATCATCTGAACACTGAGCAGGAGTGCAGTTTGGGGGTGGGGTGGAAGTGGGGCACTGGCAAACCCTCTACAAGCATTCCTAGAGGAACCGTAAATTACCAGCTGCCCTCCTCCTCCCTGCCCCTCCACCTCCAGCAACCCCGGATTCTTTATGCTGTTGCTTTGTTAGTGGGTTTTCGAAGACCATGGTGAAGGTTTCACAGTGCCTTTTGGCCCTATGCATAAAGAAGGACGCATCCGTTTGAAAATTCCACCTCGGCTTAACAGTAAGTGAAGAAAAGAGGATTCAAGGGGATGGATACCGGAAAAGTCAGGAAAACTAGGAGGGAGAAATGTAGTCTCATAGACACTTTGCAAAAAACACAAATGAAGGGAAAACACAGGTGAGATGATTCAGCTCATGTCTGCAATGCATTTGTATCAAGGTAAGCTGCCCTTTGCATCTAGTGAGTGGAGAGAAAAACTGTATTTTTCTAGCTTTTCAGTGTTGCAGAAAATATCAGCTGTGCCCAAGTTTGAGACAGTTCTTTGTCTCATATTTCTAGTGCCATTTCCAAAAAGCGCAGCATTTCCCTTCCAAAGTTCGTAATTCTATAGGACTGGAAGACAAAAATTGCCATGCATATCACTTGAAATTGGAAGTTTGCAACCTCATGGTGCCAAGCTATCATGAGACGATCACTCGGTAACACGTCGTATAAATTTTAATTGAGTATAAACACTTGACAAAAATTCTCCTGAGTTATTTCTGGCATATTCAGATTGGTAATGGTACCATGACACCATGATTTTAATCTTTCTATAAACTTAACTGATGCCAGTATAAATCTTATTACCTAACTTCACTAATCATCTAATTATAAACAGCCAAAACTGCGACAGAGAATCATTTTAATGACCTGAAGCAAACCAAGCTGTATCTTCCAAAAAATAAATAAATAAAACACTTGAATAAAATGCATTCACTGAAAAGAGGCTGCAAAGACAGAAAACTGCTTTGAATTCCATCATCGAGTCCTCGGGCAAATTGAAATCCCAGGCTTTGGGGAACAGCACTGGGTAGTTTTGCAGGACTGTTGGACAAAGACAGTAGCTGTGAGATTATCTCGAGATTAAGGGCAAGGTTTCCTTAGAAAAATTACCTTTCAATAGTCATTTACTTTGATTAGAATGAATTTACTAATGCACACCTTTCCCTCAAAGTCAAACTACACAAACCTTCTAGAGTTCAGATACATCCCCCTTCCTTTTCCTATGACCTCGGAAATATCTTTTCTTACCTGATCTTTTAAAGCATTTTCCCCCTTTCACTTCCAGTCTAAGAAACAAACCACACACAAGTCATTTAGAGCATTTTAAGATGTAATGGCAACTTTCGGGATCAAATCTTCAAAGGCTTCACAAGGAAGCAGGCAGGACCAGACTTGACTGCTCTAAGACCCCCAATCACACTTTTGCAATATTTAGGATCTAAATGTACCATTTCTAATTGTGTTCTTGGGGGCTAACTTCCTGTCAGCTCTAGAAGGCCCAAATCAGAAAATCAGAAAATCAGAATGGAAGCTCCAACTTGCTTAAGTTTTATGTAAAACCTCTGCTACCTAAATTCCTGAAATCATTTTCTGAAGATTGACCCAAGTATAAATTGAAAACTTAAGTATATAAAGTCCCATTTTAGAGTGTTTTTTTAATGCACTCAAGATCATTTTATATTTTTATCATTTATTTCAGGATCTTCGTGCCCAGGACAGGGCCTGCACATAGTCAAATATTTTGCAATGAATGATCAAGAAAATGCAGTTTAATGCACTAAATATTGATTACTTTAATGATTTAAAAAATTGCAAAGGAATGCATGTAATCATTTTGATGCAACGTGAGAAGTTACTATAAGTAATCAATTGGATGCCAGAGAGTTGGTTATAAAAAATTCACTTCAAAAATCAATTTTAAATTGGTATCTTCTAAACTCGATTTCATTAACTCTCATTAAGCTATTTGCCCACAACCTAATTAATGTACATAACCAAAGGTACTTAATAATACTAAACAGAAGGGACTGGACATTTCTTAGAAACACATGAAAAGGCAAATGGTAATAAACTAACATTTAAAGATAGTAACTGTAAAATTAAATATAATATTTAGCATTTATATATTTTATAATGATGTAGATGTGTGTTCAGATTGCCACAGTTAAACTGGCAGGCAAGATTACTTCTAAAATAAAAGTAGTAGCAAAGTCTCAGCTAAAAAATAACTGCCATTTAAAAAATTAAAGAAGAGTAAGTATAAGCAAAGGGTGAAGGAATGAGTGGGTAATTACAGTTTAAGCCCTGGATATAAAAGACAATACGGTAATGTATGGTATAAGATGCTGCTGAAAATGAATGATAATTAAAATTTTGATTTCTGACATTGCAAAATTAATTCTTTTAGAAAGTCTATATGATATTCTCAAACAGATCCACCTTATATAAATATCTATATTTGAACATACTTTTGGAGTATCAGAAATTAGTGTCATACTATTATATACATATGCAAAAAACATTTGCTTTTCCTGTGTTTAAAGAAGAGTCAGTACCTGTGTGTGTCTGTATTTGTGTGTATGTGTGTGTGTGTGTGTGTGTAATACAATTTCTGTAACTGATTTAATTGTTATTTCCTTTATTTCAGATGCCTTTCTGGATGTGACTATCTTAAAGTTGCAAAATGCAAGTTAGTCTAAACCTAACAGAGAAAACATAGATATCTAAATTTTAGCCTGATATACAGTATATACTAGAATTAGCATAATTTAAAGAAAAACATATTTATAGGTGACCTTTCTCTTTCCTAAACAAAATATCGACAAAGTGATTCAAATGCCATAAATTCAATGCAATGCCCAACTGGTTAAACTCATGCAGTCCCCTATGTTAACTATGATCTTTTTTTTGCCAGCTTTCTTGCCACTATGTAGGTAGTGCTGACTGAAAAAAAAAAAAAAAAAAAATTGGGGGCGTTGTGGTTATGATCTCTAATGAAATTACTTATTTTATTTATTTGTGGTTTACCTACCTAGGTGAAAGTATACATTGAGTCACATAATTAAACACAAAAAATATCTTAGAATAAACCAACCAACAATATTCTTAAGAGGTGGGAAACACAGCACCCTGAATGACTATCGACTTTAAATTTGAAGTCAAGACAGTATGTTTGCAAAATTCACCTGTAATCCTGGTTCAAGATTTCCCCAGACCACTTTTGCTCTGCTCTGAAAGTCTGAGAAGAAGTGTCGACATAAGTTTTGCATTTACAGTTTAAAAACAGAGAGAGAGAGAGAGAGAGAGAGAGAGAGAGAGAGAGAGAGAGAGAGAGAGAGAGAATGAGCACAGATCCCTAGCACGCCTCCTGGGCACCTAAACAGAAGTATTTGCATAGCCCTTGAACACTGTTTAGCAAACAAAGAGTGGACAGGACCAGAGTGGCTTCTATCTGCCAGTCCTGCCGTCCTTTTTCAAAGCAAGGCAGGGGTTCTGTTTTTAGTCCACACTCTGGTTCAGCGTTAATCCTGTTTTATGTTGTTCACACCTGCCGCTGACTAGCAGCCTGCTGATGGGTCGGAGCTCACGCTGCTCAGACAAATCCCACTAAACTGAGAAGCCGGACAAAAGCTACTGGACAGAGCTGGAAACAAAGCCTGATCAGAGTCGTGAATACAGGAGAAGCAGACCCCACCAAAATCTCTCCTCTCATTTGCAGACAAGCCTCCGATGTCCCAAATTTCCCACCCAACAGTAAATGCAACCAACTGGTCTTTTTTGAAAGCCTGAACCCCATTGGCTTATTTATATTCCTTGGCTTTTTATGTCTTTTGGTAAAATGAATGCCAATACAGTAAAAAAAAAAAAAAAGAAAGAAAGAAAGAAAAAGGAAAAAGGATTGCTAGAGTCAGATGTACATGCTAGCCACTCTTTGTGTCCTTACCAAAAGAATCTGTATGTGAAACAAACCTCATTATTAATTTAAAATATCCTATAGCTCACCTCTCTAGTCATAGAATTCTACATCCAAAATGAACAGAGATAGAAAATATATATTCTGCAATCAGTGGCCACCGGGTGACCAAGACAGTGACTTGTATGCTAAGACGGCTCTGCTCCCTCCCCATCCTGCACTGCATGTGCCTAATAGCACACATCAAAAGGAATGAATTCTTTTTTGATCTTAGTACCAGCGATAAATCAAATTCAGTGACACAGACAGGGGGGAAATGCACCACTAAGGGAAAACTCCAAGACTGACAGTGGGACCAGTCGGAGGCATCCGCTCCATCAAGTTCCAGTAAACGATACCCACCCTCCCTCTCTCGGAAACAAGATGTAAGCTGTCATATGCTTACCCAGAGTGAGAAAAACTTACCCGGTCCTGATGCGACCCTAAGTCAAGATGAACTTTCTGCTGACATTTCCAGCGGTGGCCCCGGAGCCCCTCCCTCCCACCTAAAGAGTCAATTTCCTTCCTTTCTGGGAGCCGGGTTCTTCCCGCTGGTGGGCACCGAGAGCTCCTACTGGCCAGCACAGGGTGGCTCCAAGAGGAGCTGCACATCTGGGGGGGGGGGGGGTCAAATGAAGACTCTGGGATCATTTTATTACATCTCCTGAAGCACCTTTCCTGCCTGCACACAGCCAATAAAGCATCAAGGGCTCCACTGCCGACACTCGGGGAGCTGCACATCTGCCTAACCCACAACGGTGCATAAATTTAATGGAGCACAGTTTTAATACTTCTCTGGGGGGGGGGGGGAAGCACGCAAAGCGCTAACTAGCCAACTAACGTTCTGTTAATGGATGGATGTGGGGATGCCATAGTTGAGGTGTTGGCATCTTCTTCCCAAATCGCTTTCCAACTATTTACCCTGAGCAACGTGCTGTTTTGGAGGGTCAGTCCTCACGAAGCCTGACTCACTTGCGTGTGCCGTACTCTTCCTCGGCAGGTGAGAAATTTACAGGGCTGCTCAGAAGCAGCTTGGCTACCACAGGTGAGAAGCCACATAAACGCACACTTTTCCAGTGTGTGTAAGACTGTGTTCTTGGGAACTCTCTACTGGCGCTAAAGAAAAGAGTCGTCGTCAAAAAATGATACTGTAATATACTTGCTATGATTGCAGACAGAATTCATGTGTCTTTCATGATCGGACACAGCCCATCCTAAAATTAAAAATATAGTTTTTGCTTTCAATTTGTTTATGGGATATGGACAGTATAGGAATAAATTCAATTATTATGTGGAATCACACAAAATTGCTTATATTTGACCATTCCTTGACCTAGAAAAATGGCCATTTCATGGGGTTCAACCTAATTTAATTAGAATCCTAGTATCTCACTTTCATGCAAAAAAGCCTGAAGTTTTGTCAGGGCATTTCGAAACTCCAAACTTGACTTTCCCCTCCTCATGTTCCCTCAGAAAGCCACCTCAGATTCATTTTGGGTTTTTTTTAAACCCACTATGAAAATGAGAAAATTTATTGAAGTATATTTCAAGACTTGAGCCTATTAAGATTTGGGGTACACAAGCCCTAGCTGTCAAAATTTCACTGAAAATCAAGTTTTGCACGTTAGACCATCCACTCATTCAATGGAGTGTTCACTCTAAGGCTTGCCTTTTTGAGAAGCAACTTGGTAATCCCATATAACAAAAGAGTAAATGCTTCATCCCACGGACCAAGACTACACACTGATGGAATAGGATGGAAGATCTCATCCTTGAGGTCCTTCGCTAAAGGACTTGAATCATGGATGATCTTTTCTTCCCCCAGCGACTTTGTAAGTTTGCTCAGGACAGAAAGATTTCAGTGTATCAGCAGCAGTAGCAGCTCTCCGATCAGAGGATATTTAATGTTTTGCATGTAGTATTGGCGATGGGATGAATACCCTCCGATAAGACGGGGAAAAAAGGAGCCTCGGCTGTGCAATTGATAAAGGTGTGCTACCTGCCGCGGCCTCCCAGTGCAGCTCCTAAGTTTCCCCACTTCTGAAGAAAGTGAAGACCACCTTAGTTGGAGGATAGTGCTTTCCTCGGGCAGGAATTTTCATTTCAGTTTGAATCTTAAACCATTACATTGCCAGTGATGCATTTTTATGTTGACAATTGACATCTTCGTAAAAGAATGAAACCTTCTGAGCGACGGCTCAAAAGCATGAAGGTTGCCTGCAGTAAGTACTTAAATTATTTTACATCTAAATGGAGCCCAGCTGTTTTGAGTTAAAATTTAATAAACCTTAAATGGATGACCTTTCTTGCACAGAAAGGCCCAGAGTTGCAAAAACGAACTTTCCAATGAAATATAGTTTAAGGAACTAGTGCTGAACAAAGGGCTAGTTAAAGCTGAATGCTTTGTCAATTTATCAGCTTGTGAACATTCTGTTCCTGGATTCCCCACCGCTGCTGGATGTATAGAACGGTGGTGCCTTGCTTAATCGAATACTATTGATTCAAGTGTGTCACAGTGATCTCATGGAGAGTAATCAATAGTAATCCAAAATCAATCAATCTGCTCTTGCACTATCATTTATCAAATCTGAATACACCAAATTATTTGTAGGCATCAAATTACAAAGAAGAGAAAAGGGGAAAGCCAGGGAAAGTTCATGGTTTATACTGAAGCGCAAAACCAGTCACTCTCTTTTTTAAGGGGAGGTGCTTTAAAATGGACAACTATTTGGCCAAATGCATTTATCTTCTCATTAACCTATCCTAAATTTATACTGAATCTCATTCCATTTCTGGGGAAAAAAAAGTAAGATTTCTTGTTTAGGAGTTGGCTGCTTCAGCACAAGTGATAGAAACGTAAAGATGCCCCAACTTACATAGTAGGTCACACCAGCATTTTCCAAGTCTGATAAGCTAAGTTTCAAATGCCTGTCACCCATCTGCTGGTAAACAAGGAGACTCGATTGGCACAGGACATAACTGCATCTTCGAACATCAGAAATGATGGTTAATGGAATTGGAGTGGAAAAAGAAATACTTAATTTCTCCAGAGAACGTACACATAGATGCACCTGCTTATCAGAGAAGCTGCTGTTGACGCTGAGGGTTCCTTTATCAACAGATTCACCTGTAATTTCGTCCAGGTAATAAATCCTTCTATTCATTATAGCACACTCAAAAGCACCCCTACTATTTAACTTGAAGGAAAAAAGGCACAGAGTGTCTAGAACATTTACTTTCGCTAATGTAAAAGTGTTGGCATTTTACTTCATTCCCGATCCGATAAGCTGGTGCTAGTAGAGGTGATTATCCTTTTCTTATTCAAAGCCTATCAGCATTTCGAAAAGCTCTCTCCATCTTATCAGGTGTATGAACAGCACAGTTACTGAAAACAGTTTCTACGGCTCCTCTCTCTTTCTGCCAAGCTATCTGATAAACCCCCAACTAACTAACTGTATTTACACACAATCAAACAGAAGTTGTATCTTCCGCGCGCTGTGGCCAGATTCCAGTTTGCCATAGGTTTTTCTGCTGTGACATTAACTTAACAAAAATGTCAGTAGCAGTACCCCAAACTGACAACAATCAAGAAAACACTATAAAAGCACTCAACTAGAATGCACGACAAACAGAGACGAAAGAAAAACAAATACGAAAAGTTGAAGGCAATCTCTTTGGAATTCGGGGTGGGTTGGGGGAATAAAGCGTACTGTGTATGCAAATCGGCATGAATATCATGCACTTACCTTTCACTAAAGTAAATGGTCCTTTAGCAAAACAGATGAATAGAAAAACAGCAATTTTAAAAGAAAACGCTGCTGGGATGGAGGGGGTTCAGGAAAGTTTTTAAGAACTGAACGGGCACTTCCTCATATTTCAGGTTATTTCAGTGTGGGGCAGAGAGGTTCTATAACGTAAGCAAAGTAAGACAACAGACAGTATCATCGAACTTACCCCATACACTGAAGACAAGACAGAAAGCAAGGCTGTAACATATGGTGACCACATTCTCAGGATAGATTTTCCAATCATTAAAACCCTCATAAATGCTCTAGACATTAAAGTTTTGTTCACTATAAGGAAATTAAAAAATACAAAAATACAATTTGAGTGTTCAACCTCATCATTTTTCTCATTCTTCAGACTTAACCCACTGAACAGTTCCATATAAAGGTATGAAAAAAGAATCACCCTCCAGACTAACATAAGTGGATGATCTGCTCTCCATTTCTATCTGGTACAAAATGCTTACCCTAGTTCATGGTTCATACAAATTGAGAGACATCCCTAATCGTTTCTGGGTAGCTCTTTGGAGCATGAAAGACAACAGTGATATTTCTCGAACATAAGAGAAATATGAACTTTACTTCAACAACTGAATAATAAATTCCTGACCCTAGGAAAGAATCTCTGCTTGGGCTTCTGTGCATAAATTGCACATTTGTTCCTCACCTCCCTTTGCTGAATGGCTAAGAGAGAACAGAAAACGGCAGCCACACGCTCCCACCTGAGCCCAACTCCTGATTCTGTCTAGACTCCAAGAACAGAATGAGCCTTTCCTTAGATGAGGAGGGCAATAAGATGAATTAGCCAAGTGTGCAGCTCAGTACAATTCAGCTGATGGTTGCCTTTCCATCTGTGACACTATGATCCCATGACTGATGAGGCAGGTCTCATTTAAGTCTGTGGATAAAAGGGATGCTTCTGTCATTTCATAGGACCCAGAACCAACTGTATACAATCACTTTCTCATATACATCTTTCCCCTTCTTTGGCCATGAATAGTTGGTTATGGGTATGATATTCTTCCTCAAAATATCTGATCTGTTTTAATAGATTAATGGCTGTGAAGAAAGCATTGTTAGAGTATTCTTTCATTTATGGAAAAATGAATACAATTTAACATGGCCATCTTACGTTTTTGGAGAAGTGAAAGTACTACAATAATTTGGAATTATGGAGGGCAAAGGGCCATTGATTGAACAACCTCACATTTGAATTTTTCTCTTAAGTACCTTAGTCTCTATAATTTTTTATATGACTCACTATTTTTGCTCACTCTGAACATAACTTTAGATATTCTTTTCAAAGCAAAAGAAATTCTTATAAGTATGAACTGTAACAACATTTTAGCTGCCTTGAAAAGGACACCTTTTCAAACATTTTTACTCATATTGTATTAAAAAGAAAGTAAATGTTATTTAACGAGTCCTTTGTTTAAATTCTCAAAAGCATTTTCAATGAGTCAAATCTTCCTAGAGCAGATGAAAAAGGAATTATCACATACAAAGATACCATCCTGATCATGGAAGAGAAAAAAAGAATTCAGTATGCTTCTGCCTATTTTCTGTGCCTAAGTTCTTGATTTACTTTTTTAAATTTCATTTTTTTTTTTTTTTTTTTTTTTTGCCTATTGAATAAGCCAGATAAAAAGAAAGAACAAGATTTTTTTTTTTTTCTTTCTCAGAAAATGTATGCAAAGTGCAACAAAGAAGAAATGTCCCTTGTTTCCAGCGGACTGGCAAGGCTGCTGCTTCAGACTCTCCACTTGTTAAAGTCTTTATATACATCACACATAAGAGCAACCGAGGCTCCCCACTTCAGACTTTTTAAAAAAGTAAATCCCATTATTATCCCATTACTTCCAAGACAGTAAAAAGATGTGAACAAGCTTCAGTTATACTCTTTTTTTTTTTAACAAAACTCATTATCGTCTACGCTTTCTGTATTCCCACAGTTAGAGTTTTAAAGAGAAGTAAGCAAACACGCTGGTTTTCATTGCACTTCTACTAGCCATCAATCTCTAATACAATATGAGAATTTATTGGGTAGCTTCCCTTTTATTTAGTACCATCTTAAGCAGCTGTTTGCGGAGGTGTACGAGGAAGCAAAGTTAAATTGATATGTCTGTGATATGCCTGACAGCCCTTAGTATGGCTAATATTAATTTGTTTTCTTTGGCTAGGTAACTGCTGCCAAAGCATATTATACATAATGTGTACTTCCAATCAAAATGATGAAAAGTATATATGCAATTTTGTTTCACTCAAAGCAAGAGGAGAAGGCACAGAGGAATGTATATGACAGAGACTGCCTTTGATAATCAAAATATAAATTTGCTTCCAAGTTCATTTTTTACAATGTAATCTGATCTTAGGTAGGCTCTCCATGAGTTGAACACTTTAAACAACTCTTTTAATAGATTTTAAATGCCAAAAGCCAGTGTTTTTATTTATTATATTGTGTGAAAGAATTCCATGTAGCCAGAGGCTGCATTTCTAATGGCTAGTGTTGCATGCTATGTATTAATATTCAAATGCACATATAGATCTATGCCAGTATATTGAAATGGACTTTAATTAGCCCGTGAGAAGCCAATTTATTTAAAACTGTACTTTTTCTTTTATTGCTTTGCCTTAGTGAGTTATCTTCCAAATATACATGCATTGCCATCAATTAAAATGGCAAAATATTTGAAAAATCAAAACATAAAAAGCAAGTTCCCTCCAAACATTCAAAAAATTTTTTTGAAAATTAAAAGGGGGGATGCAATAGTACACATACACAGCACACACACAATCTAAACCTTCTCAATCTGATGGTTTTGTATAATTGATTAGAAAATACATTTGGAAAATACTGAGAAATAGTGTCCAAATCAGAGAAAAAGAAACATCTGGCACTTCTGTAAAGAAAAACATAGAGAGGAAGGATGTGTTTGTTATAATTGAACGGAAATTATTCTTATTAGCTATGTTTCCCAGACTTCGAAAGTAGAAGTCTAAAATGAACTTGAAACAAGAATAAGATGCCAGGTAAATCCTTCAAAAGGCAGAAGGCTGTCACTTGACACCCTCAGATAATAAAGGAGCTAACTTTCAGCAGACGGATTGGCATAAAGAAACAGCAGGATTTTTTTAAAAACGAGAAACATTAAAATCGCTAAAGTACTCTACAAACAAATAAAGGTAGGAAATGAATCTAGGACTTTAAACAAAATATGAATTAGAACAAGAATTTGAATAGAAAGAGCATTTGGATAAGTGGTTTCTCTCAACACTCATTCAGATTCACTGAGCAAAATCACAGACCTTTAAACTTACCTCTTAGAATAAAATTCAGAAATTCAGAAATCTATGATGTACTTTATACGGATATAATACTTATTAATTTTCTTTATGTGTTTTTAGCAAAAACAAAAAGAAAATGACATTTACATAGTGAGGATAAGTGAAATTTATATTTTGCATTTATTTAAAAGCTATCATGTTTACATTTAGATATATTTGTCAGGCCCAACTGTATAAGAAAACAGTGTAGCCAAGAGCTAATTCAAAACTGTTTCTTGGATATGGGCCCAAACCATTAAATTATGTATTTAGTGCTAGTGGCTTATTTCCTATTTTACAAATTATTTATGATTTCTAGATATTGAATTTTAAAATGATAATAATTAACAATTTATAAAATCAGAAACAAATTAATGTATTAGGTGACCTGTTACCTGTCTGTTACATAGTAGTTAAACCAATTTAGTTGAAAATCAGACTTGGTAAATACCTGAAATACTAATTCCAGGTTAAAATTATGCATGGCAAATTTAACTGGACACTAACTGATTAGAAAAATACTTGAGATCTACTTTATTATATAAATATACATGATCACTCTCGCAGCATACCTATATTCTACATACATCTCTTCCCATGTATATATATGTATTTCACATGCATACTATACATGCACACAAAGGCACACACGTGTGTGTGGTATATTCTACTGACTGCTTTGGATTTTAAAGTAGCGTATGTGTATCTTTATTTATAATAATGGTATAGACCATGGGCATCCGTATACACATGGCTATGAAAACAATAATCAACAGCAAAACACACAAAATGCAGTAAGAAAAAATGTCAAGCGGCAGAGATGCTGGATGTCATCCCTGGGCTATCAAATACACACATAAGTATGATTGGAGAAAGAGAACCTAAATATTTCACTGTCAGAGAATGTAGAAAACAGCAATTCATTTCTATCTCATGTGCTTTAGGACAATGACAATTTAATACAAGGCCAGTGGATGTAAAAGAGATAAAAACTGAACAAACTGGGCCAGGGTAATCAAAGATTTTCTCCAGAGAGCTGACTAGGGCCGGAGCTCATATGCACTTATACCAGATCAACACTGTATTGTTTCTTTCTTCCATGAATTTGCTAGGAAGCAAAATTCAGAGCATAGCTTATCTGCTGCAATGACTTAAAAGTTCTAGTGAGATGCTGTCCTCTTATTTCAAAATGCTTGATAGGTGATTCTCAAAAGTTTATTTGATATTAATTGGTGTCATAGAAATCACAGCTATCAATTGCCACTTGTATGACAAAGTATCGACCATAAGCACAGATTTTAATTTATTTTTTGAAATAATATAAGCAAAACATTGAGTGCTGAAGAGCACTTTAGAAGTCAAACAAAGAAATACTTTGTTTAGTCACTAGGCTAAAACAAATGTTGAGGAATTTTTCACAAGTGATACAGACTTGAGGTTCGGCATTATGCCTACCTTCCCAAAGAACGGCCTCTTCTTTGTCTGCAGTTCTTGCAAGAGTGAGGTATTGTGAAAATATTGTTAAACAGACTCATAGAGAAGTTACCTGCCCCCTTTGATGAATAGCACCACGGACCTAAAATTAATTGCAAAAGTATGGCCCCGGCTAATGAGATGGTCCTTATCTTTTTTCAGCACAAGAAGCACAAGTATATTTCTGCTGGCTCGATATTTTACAAAAATGCCTAAAGTATTCTTAACTCAGTAGAAATCTGATTAAAAGACTTCAAAGGCACAAAATAACATAAATTCTAAGATCTGGAAAATTTGAAGTTAAAACTAATTTCCTGCATTATTTTCCTTTTAAACCTTTATTTTCTTTTTTGCTTTGAAAAGAAGAACAGCAAAAAAATCTTTTCTCTGGCTTCTATTAGCATTTTTTTTAAAGCTGAATTACAATACCATTCCTTATAAGGTGGCCAATATACATCCCAGGTCAGATTAAATCAAATAAATATATCAAAGGCCATCAATTTAGAATTAAAAAAAAGAAAAAAGAACAATGATACCGTATTGGGGGGAAAACACTGGAAAAATGGTCATCCATGCAAGAGAATTAATGGATATTCACAAGGGCTTTGCTAATAACATGGGTTAATTACCGCTGCAACACACTAGGCTCAGTAAATAAAGCAGCAGTGCCATAAACACATGAAGATGAGAAACCCATCTCTATAAGAACCAGCCAACATCATCACCCTTGCCTCTGACCAGGAAATGGGAAGCTGTTTTCCAGCCCTTTCTGTAAAAGGAGGATTTCTAAACTTACCACCCAATCTGTACAGGGTAATACATAAATACAGACACAAAGGGCTAGTGAAGCATGGGGGTGCCCAGCACTTACTCACCACTCCCATCCAACATTGATTCCATTAACTCAGAACACTTGTTTTGCTTACTCCAAGGAGAAAAATCATATGTTACATAATGCACACTGTCTGGCTATTTTGACTATATATAGTTTGGGATATGTACAGTAGTTATTTAATTTTTAGAGAAATAGAATTAATCTGTTCACTTTAGTGATGTGATGGGCAAGGTTACGAGACTCTACAGCTTAGGAACACTCACCCCTAAGTGCAGCTGGTTGTCACTTCCAGCAATTCACAAAGAAATCATCTGAAAACCCCTACCTTTAAGGCTGCAGGTGTTTTCAACAGATTTACAGAGAAGAAACAGGAAGGAAAAGTAATATGAGCTCCAAGTCTGGAGTTTAAGGATTCCTTCTTAGAAAAATAAACTTAAAGACTCTGTTCATAGTTCTCAAAGAAAATCACATCTAAAGTGACGTAGGCAAGCTCCCATCTTTTTAAAAAAATTGCATCCACTCTGGTTTAGGCTTTTTGTCGTTGTTGTCATTGCATACATTTTTCCTTCCTGCCTATTTTTATCCCATGTATTTTGACATGATAGTATTACTTTTGGATAGTTGTATTTCAATTTACTTTTAGCTTTTAGCAGGGAGAGATGAGGCAGAGAAAAGAAGCAAAACCCTGAAAAAGAAAGAGCAAACCTTACAAAATAAAACTTGCATAGCTCCAAACAGGAATCTTAAAACACAAATCTGTTTAATTTTGGATGTCTGGCTTTCCATGATCAGGCTGAAATTTACTGAACCGTTCCCTCCTCGCCTTGCCTGTTTTGGAGTGTTTCAATTGCCTTTCCTTCTTCCAGCAGCTGTGACAACTGTTAAAACAGTCCGTAAAATTAAGTCCGCTCTATAATCCTGTAGTCAATGTTACATTTTCATCAGAGGTTGAAAGGGAAGCATGTGACGAGCACACTCATTTAGAATGATTAGACTGACACATATGTCAAAATGAGCAGATATACTATTTTCATCTATTTATGCTATCAGTTATTACTGCTATTAAATGTGAAACAAGCTTTCAAGTATTATTCTCTTTAATGTGCTAGCACATTTCCTAAAATAAAAAATACATAGTTATAGGTTAACATTTTAGGCTCTCCTAATGGTGGTCAATAAATGGCACGAATCTTTTTAACAGCTTCCAAAGCAGAAATTGTCCAATATTCTCCTCTGAAACTGCATAACTCTGGTTTCATTTCAATGTATACTCACACGTGATGGGGTTTAACCCAGCACATTTACTATGAATATTAATAGCATGTATAAATTCTGTGGTTTATTAATTGAGACAGAGAGGCAGATGCGTTACTAAGCATGAGATCTTTCTGTCTGTCCGGTGAACCACGTAACCATCAGAACTGCATCCAAACAATAAATCTGTATTTTTTAAAGATGACTTTTAATTGAGCCAAAAAGAAAGCTAGTTTGAATCTTGCGCCAAAGCCAAAAGGACATGTGTCCTGATTTCATTTAAATGCGTCTGCTTTAAAAGGCTTATCTAAACTAATTATTCAAATTAGCTGTAAGAAGTTAAATTCAAGGAAACTACAAAGAAGCCTGGGGGTGGGGGTGGGGGGGTTAAAGTTTGTTTTGTTTATTTATTTATGAGAGAAAGTTTCGAATTGGGTGAGCTTGGATAATGCATTCTTCCTGACATGAAGACATATGAAATTCTCCAGTGGGACAGCCTCCGGCGCGCGCTCACCTTCAAACTTCACTTGAGTGGGCAGTCCTACCTTTGTTTATTTTTCATTTTTATTTCCAAACAATTTAAGGTTGTTTCTTCCTTGGAGTGTTTTCTACTGACGCAAGCACTGCCTTCCAACCTTTCAGTTCTTCCTAAATCCATCCCTCGGCTAATATCCCTTGCGTGAGTGTGTATGTGTGCAAGCATGCACACATACACGCGCACACACACTCACACTCACACGCACGAGGAGCCACTGAGACTGCAAGTCACTTTTCATCTCTTGCTTAGTTACAAACCAAGGCAATATGCAGTCACTAAGGACCGCTAGTGGACATCTACCTATAATGCACGACCTTCTCCTCTGGAGAGTTTTATATTTTCTTCACTGTCTATAGAGAGAAACGTTTGCCAAGAGCACTCTTTTCAGAATTATAACAGTTGGTATTACTGTAATGGGAAAGCAAAGCCATACAACTGACTCAACAGAAAGAGGAACCAGTGACAGCTCCCGTGATAAACTAATATTTCAACGGTGGGTTGAAATTAAGTTTATGACCCACTCATTTATACAAGAATGCCTAATTTACTCCTTTTACCCCCTACTCATATGTCCCCCACCTTGAGCGATCCAAATATGTATATTTCCATGTGCATAAAGATATTCATAAGTACCAATTAAACTGCATCTAAGGACAAAAGTACTTTTCTGCATTTTCTGGACACGATACATGAAACAAATCCACAGTCTCAGCATTGTCTATTCAAGGGGAAATTTAGAAAGTCACTACTGTTTCTTCTTTAGTTTTTTTTTTCCTCCCCTTAAATATTTATAATGTGTGAAAATCTCATGTTACTTAATGGACTGATTTGTCAGTTAAGTGCTGATTTAATGCTAACCATGCAAATAACATTATTCTAGCCCCCAGATGGCACAGGGCTAGTTTTTAAATTGTTCTCTGAAGGAGAATTAGTAAATGTGCAATTCTGCCTCTAACTCTGCGCGGTAAGAAATGACAGGGAGCTGAAAATATCTGTCAAACTGCAAATACATAAGAGGCACTCAATAGTATAAATCAGTTTGAATCCTGTATTTTAAAACATTTTTCCTTGGGAAAATGGGTCCTAGTAAAAGATGCATTTTAACAGTTCACTAAGCATTTGTGCCAAGTGCCTATTCTTAGCACCTGAATAAGAAGTGACTGTCACCCAGCTGTTTTACTGACAGTCACTGAGCTTTGCCTCAAAGGTAACATTGTAGTCAGAGAACAATTCTCGACTTACTGAATTAGGAGATCACCCTCAACACAAAAGGCACAAGACAGACACAAACAAGCGCTCGTGCGCACGACATACCCAGGGCATTACCTGAATCCGTGCGCCAAGATCCATTCCGTTCACCCCACACTCTCACCCCCAGGACGAGTTTTAAAAAGGAAAGAAAAAGGTACCTACTCTTCCTCGTAGTGCAGGGAAAAAGATTCAGGAAGGCAAAGTTCTACCGAATCCATGTGCGACCGGCAACCATTATTTGCGCACCCCCGCTATAAATCAAAGTTTCCTTGACAGAGCAGAGCGCAATTAACACAAATGTTCTCCTGGTGACAAGCCTATAGGCACAGCCAGTTGGGACCAGAGCTCTCACACTCTCCTAATCAAGGACTTAAAGCCCCGATTGGAGCTTATTAATATGAAGTAGAGCTTAACATATGCAGTCCCACCGGCCCAGGCGCGCAGCCGATTGGGGGGTCTCCGCCCTATCAGGACGGAGGCGACTGGAGGCTGCGAGGAGCCGCGGAGCCGGGCAGGTACTGAGGGTGCAGAGACGCGAAGGGGCTGGGAACGGAGCGGGAGAGAAAAAGAGAGCGAGGACCAGAGACCGAAACGCTGCCCGTAGATACTGGGCTCTGCCTTTTCTTTCTTTCTTTTTCTTTTCTTTTTTTTCTTATATTTTTTTCTCCCTCCCTCCCCCCACCCCGCTCCGGGAAGCGAGAAAAGAAACCTAACTAATTTAACCCTCTAGGCACTAGAGGGATGTGTGTTGGGTTTCTCACCTAAGATCTCTTTTGCCTCGCACAGAAGAACTCACGCAGACTCTCAGTTAATTTGGGAAAGGATTCTGCGGAAGGTAGAGAATGAAGTTTGTCCTGCCGTAGTCTTGTGTTTTATTCCACGGGAGGGGGGCTCCTTCTTATTTAGTGCTGTACTTTCTCATGGATCCGTCATCATGTCGTTGCCTGTTTCCCTAATCTCTACTGGGCATTAAAAAAAAAAAAAAAAAAATCCAAGACATGCTTTCTAAATTGTTCGGGCATGTGAAGTGGGATCGTCATCTTTGAGGTGGAATGCAGTTTTACACAACTACAGAAGAGGAAAGCGTGCCTCAATGCAATTTGCGAGAATGGCTATGTAAATTCTATGTGTAAACATTTCTTTACCTGCTTCTCTCTCTCTACCTATAGATATACAATGCATAGCTTTTCAAAACAAAGGTAAACAACTGCAGAACAAATTGGCTGCTCCAGTTTCAGGGGTGGGACACTGAGGGCCGTAGGGTAAGTAGTACATTGAAACCATCTCAATGCATTTTGACAAAATAAAGACTGCTTTTTTTTTTTTTTTTTTTTGTGGGGAGAACATTACTAAGTGGTGCACTAAAAGTGTTCTTAATCATATACTTATTTCAAGGTAAGCTTCCAAACTGGGAGACATATACAAGTATATATGATTTTTACCCAAAACGTCAGCTTTCAAATAAAATGCAGTTTATATAATTATAACATATAACACACGCTGTTACGTATAACACACGCTGAATGCTTTAAAAAATCAACCCAGAAACATTTTGTAAATCATCACACAGTCTGGTCATTATAAGGACTAGTTTCAAACAGAAGTGCTTTTTAAAGAAAAGAGAATATAAGAGAAGGGTCTTTTTTCTCCAACAGTGTATAAGCCTGTTTTTAGTTTCCATATAACAAAGAATTTTCTTAAGTCCTATTTTTAAATACAGGATTTTTTATACTAGCAAATGTACAATGGAATAGCTACCAGCTATTTATAGCAAAGAGATAACTGCTACCTTATGACCCGAAATTTTGATATAATTCAGCTCTACTGCATATTAGTCCTACATGATATAAATAGTATAATCTTTGAGATCAAAATAAATTAGTTGAGATATCCAATCTGTGTTAAATTTACTAGATCAGAACTCAACTCAGTCTTTCAGCCTCTCAAATGTTCTAGGCCTTTAAAAAACAAAACACTAAACTAGAACAGCCACATTAACATTCAGAATATAAAAATGACAGATATGATTTGGTCCCCCCAACAGAAGAAAGCAATTTCCCTGCCATGTATTTAGCCATATCTAAGATATGGGCCTGATGCCTTTTATTTGTGGTCTAAATGCATACAAGTTTCTAGTGGAGAACTCACATAGCAAAAACTGTGCCTAAGAATACTGTACAAAAGCAGGTAGTAAAAGCTTAATTACCAGTAGCATTATGCTGTCTATATTGTTAAATGTGAACTCAGCAATTAAGATGTAAATTTGGTTGTGAGCAGTGAATTAAAAGAGCTTTGAGATGTAGAAAATCCAAGCATTCTGCAGACACCTCGGAAGGAAAAAAGAGATTTGTCTATTCAATTGAAAATGAGACATGTAATCATTCCATAATTTAAAAAAAATAAATAAAAAGGCATTTGAAAAAGAAGCATGATTTTTCTAAAATACAATAAAAGAAGTAGGGAAATATTGCTTCACAAAGACAGAAAAACATCTTTGGTTCAAAGATTCCTACCTTGATTTGTGAATAAACTAAAATTCTTAGGGTAATTAATAAATCCATATACAGCAAATAAAAGTTTCATTCTTATTTTGTCCAGGGACATTAAAAAAAATAAAAATTATTGAATGTACTCAATGGATCTTAATGTACTCAGCACATTCAGATCTTGTACCTGTGCAGAATACTGTACTCTATTCAGTTTCTTTCCATTATCATCCTGTGACAGAACCTGCTTATTACTCCTTTGAAATGGCCTTTTAAAGACAAGATTTGTAGTCAGTTATTTACTGATGGACGTTAAGTCACCACGTTTCATGAGAGTTATCTTTTATTTCCTAGAATTTTCTTATTTCTCATAGGGTACTTATTTGACCCATTATGAACCATTTGACTGTGTTGGTATCTACTTTTAAACATATTTAGACTCATATTCATGTGTAAGTCTTTTTTCTGTGCTCACAGAGATCCATGTACAAACATACACGGTGTGATCCCCACAGATCTTTCGCTAACCGTATTTCATCTATGCAAGGTGCAGTGTCCATTGAACTAGCTGCTTTCTGAATGACCAAAAGTGCACTAGGTTTGTAGAGCTGGTTTATTTTCCCTCGGGATCAATGTGTCACCTCTACAAGTCAAGGACCTAAGATTACACCTACTGTCTTGAATCCAGTTTAACCAATTTAAACTAATATCTACTGCACTAAACTTGTGAGACAGCTTCCAGAATATTTTATAAACACACAGCATAGTCATCTCAAGAATCTTCCCTAGTCACAGAGCTTTTTTCACCTTGAAGGAGGAAAGAGTGGATAATCACAGGAAATAAACACACCATGTGCAATATTGAGCATAAGGCTTTAAGAATCTCAACTACAAAGGATTTGGGGGGGAAAAAAAAAAGCGAAACAAGTGAACAGATAAACAGCCTAGAATAAACACTTTTGCCCACCAGTCTATACACTTCACAATCTTACCACAAGGAGTCTACCCAAAGCAGGACAAATGGAACCAAACAAAAGGATCCCTATGAGTGTTTCACAAAGAATATTAACAAATTAGTTAATATCAGCCTATTAGGCATCAGGCCCAGGGTCCACACGCATAGTTTCAATCTCTTCTCCTTTAAACAATGCAGCTTAATACCCAAACAACTTCATTCTCAGGCCCCAATGAAAGCACAGACACCAAGAAGAAAATATCCTTCATTTCCATTTGAAAGAATGAAATGGCAACAAACAAAACTCAAGTGGAAACAAAAGGTAAATTCCTGTTGTCTATACCAGACATTTTACTGTATTTGAGTCCGGAACCATTTCCTAAAACATTCTAACAGTGAATTCTTATGCTGCTAGAAGGGAATGAGAATGCTTAGTCCTGCTATCACTGCATGCTAATAGCTATTTTTAGTCCCCATCTTCCTTTTCTGAAAATTAACAAGACTCATCTGTATGAAAATGTTTATAGCTGCCACACTATTTCTGCAGCAAATCTTGATTTTATATTGCACATTTGCCATTTGTTAAATATTGCAAACTAAACAAGGCATCACAAATCTAGATTTTCAAATTGCCTTGTAATCTACTTTTGCGTATCTTTTCAAGACCATAAAACCTTTGAAAAGCTATTTAACTTTTGGAACCATCTTCCCTGCTGCCTGTGATATATCGTGTATAGTATAATAGACTATACTACAAAAAGCAAACCTAGACTTTTACAAACTACTATCTTTAACTCCAAAAGAAAACCCACAAGGAACATCCCTGGAAAAAGAACACTGAAGGACAAGCAGAGGCCTGGACCCCAGGTTCCCCTCTGCCCCCTCATGAGCTGTGTGCCTCTGTGTCACTAGTTTCCTCATCTGTGCTTTGGGATTTTTCTTTTTATGCTATAAACCTGCTTAAGAAGACACCTTCCCACTGGGAACATAAAGACATCTTTCGAAGTCAGTATGACTACTTTATATCACCACCAAACCTCTATCAATTCATCAAACCTCATTTTCTGTTGCCTTTCATTTCTAGGGCACAGGCTTTGATATTTAAATTATTGTCTCGATTGGCAAGAAGCAATCATTTCTACTGAAAGTGATCGCTTCCACAGAAACACTAATAAAAACCTTTCCTTTTGACAAATCTCTTGTCCTATAAATCCATCCCATTCCCAAATTACTGAGTCTATGTAAAAAAAGCCCATTCTCTGGGGAGCGATTACCTCACCTCCATAATACACCAAACTCTTTTCCCAGTGTGTTTGTGAAAGTGAGGTGGGGCGGGGGAAGAATCAAAGGAAGACAGAGAAGCTAATAGAGGCAATTCGGTTTCTGTTTAATTAATTCAGGATTACTTCATTTTCATTTTGTCAAGCTAATCATATACATGGTAAAATGTCAGTAAAAATTAAAGTATAAACTACAGTAGCTCCAACGGGAAAACTGACTCTAGTTATGTTGTATTTCCAACATATTTACCCTGATAAAATACCAACTGCATTTTTTCGTATCCTACAAGCTTTCTATAATCTGCGTGGCATGTATATCCAGAGCAATAGTTAACATTTTGAGATTACACGTTAATAAATGAGTTGCAGTTGTATTCTTTCCTGAATGTTAAGCACCATGAGCTAAATGCAGAAAACATTCAAGGTCAATGTCCCATTTTAGACCTTTTCAGGCAGCTGTAATATTATGATAATCAAGCTTAAAATATTCCTATAGAAAGAGTAAATTAGCCTTTTCACTTGAAAGATGATTATGATAAACAATAAACTTAAGAGAGGACGAAATCCCTATTTTTAAAAGCCATAAATTGTTGACTCAATCATGTGTGTGATCGTGTTGTCCAAAATAAAGGGTAGCTTAACTCTGAGAGGAAGGCAGGGGGAGGGATGGAGAGAGAACAGGAGCAGAAGTGGAACAAATATGACAGATTTCAGAGTAAGCAATACTTGCTTTGATGCTAGTAAAGCGATCAAATTATCCATCTTAATCACTCCATTCAATGCATATTTGAAGCTAAAAAATGGATCTATCCATGACACATCAAAAAAGCACAAAAGTATTTTTTTCCTGATGTATTTGAACAACAACACTGTTTGAAACTTCTCTTTTCATTATTTGCTTCCATGAAACTTTTTGTCCATATTTTCCAAGGACCAGCAATTTTTTTTAAAAAAAGTGAGATATTCAGCATCTGGTGTCCATATAAAGAGGCTTAAAGAGGTGATTATGCTTTTTTTTGGATCTTAGAACTCTCTGACACACTTCTGAGGTTCTTTTTCATAAATGAATACATTTGATAAAAATCTGCTTCCCCCAGCAAATGCGAATGAATTAGGGGTGTGTGTGTTTGTCATGCCTGGCAGAAGTCAGGTGACTGGAAAGCCTCTGGCCAGGTGGTAATGACCTACTCTGGAGTCATGCCTTGGCTTCAGATTCCAACTATGAGGGATAAGGCTTTGGACTTAAGAGTCACATCACCCACCTAAGTCTCAGTTTCTTCAGCTATTGAATGGGAGGAACAATAACAGCACCTTGTAAAATCATTATGGGGATTAAATGAGTTAAACCAATTTAGCACAGTATCCAGTCCTAGTTGGGGGGACCAAATGACTCAGTGGGCCAAGGACATTCTGGCTTGGGCCAGTTTTCCTAGCTTAAAAATTTACAGTACTCACTCCCTACACTTTCAAAAGTGCAGGGAACTCTGCTCAATATTCTGTAACAACCTAAATGGGAAAAGAATTTGAAAAAGAATAGATACATGTATATGTATAACTGAATCACTTTGCTGTATACCTGAAACTAACACAACATTGTTATTCAACTATACTCCAATAAAAAATAAAAATTTATAAAGAAATACCCAGCACCCAGCCAATAAATAAATCAATAAATAAATTTCTATCAAAAAAGAAGTGGCTCAGTTTAGAGTATACATTTTACTGTCATCCTACACACAGTAAGCCCTCCATAAATGTTAACCATATTATTTTTAAATCTCACTAAATGCAAAAAGAGATAGAAGAGACTGACATTGACAATTCATTTGGCCTTCATCTTTGACTAGTTCAAGGTACTTCATAGAGAAAAGAAAATGAAGTGCAAATATTCCTCCAGTGACACTATCAATAACTTTTGCCATAAAATGATATGAACTGCTTGCTCTAATACTGCCACATATATATTGTTTCGATGTAATAAGTGGGAAAAATTAAGGTTGCTCCTTAAAGCTACCATCACGTTTTGGTCCTGAATATGAGGAAGACAGACTTGAAAAGTTAAGTCATTCTGCCGACTCGCCAAAGCATTCAGTTGTACATTGTTTACCAGCAAGAAGGGGAGAGAGAAATTGCTCCTACTCCTTTTCTCTTCCTTTAAGACCCTTCTTCCACAACCCTTCTCTCTAGCGGGTCCATCAATAACAGCTGTTGATTTTATTACTATCCCTGGTACAAGCTCATTCACCCAGGAGTTCCTTTGATCAGATACCCCAAGGACTCAATTTCTTCACAAGGCTTTGCTCTTGTTACATTGAATGGCCACTAATCTACAGCGGAACAGAAGGTCTGGAACACAGGGAATTATAGGCAGGGGGGTGGGGAGACCATAGGGATTTCAAGTTTAACCTGGTTACCTTACAGGTGAGGAAAATAAGACTCAGAGTGGTTAAGAGCCTTAACCCAGGTTACATACCCAGGTAGTAGAAAAGCGCCTATTAGAAAAGATTACATTTTCTCCCCTTTCCAGTGCTAACATAGTAACAAGCTACTAATGTAACTCTCACAATTGTTGACTATATACCAGTGCATAGAACTCTGGCTGAGAGCAGAGCCCTCTAAGGACAAAGGTCCCAAGTAAGAGCTAAGGGACATCTGATCCCAAGAGACAAATACCCAAGTGTATGTCCAAATTGTCCTCTACTTTCTCCAAAAGCTTAGAAAGATAAAAAAGAGTCACATATTAAAAAAAGAAGTGGGGATGAAATAGTAGAGAGAAATTCTCTTTCTTCTCCCCAGGTAATTAGGTGTCCTTTTAGAGAAAATTTGACTATCATTTCTTTTAGGGATTCAGTTTTTATTAAACGGCCACTCCTTTTCCCACTCTAACCCCTACCTAACTCTCATTAGTGGAACTGTACCAGCTTTGGTGGTGTCCCCAGGGCCAGTAATGGAACTCGGTAAACATTCCTGTCAATGTTATAGGAACACAATGAATATGTTTTGGATGAGCGAATGAATGAATAAACTGATGACAAATGTTATTAGTCAGTTTATTATTATTCAGTTTAAAAGAGGCTGCCAAATGGAAAGATTAGTGGGCAAAAATGCATGCTGAGGAATGCTTTTCTGTACTTCTTGTGTGTCTTAATTCAGTTGGATTATTAGAGTAACGTAGGGAAATTTAAAGAGATAAAGTGATTTTAAAACAGTAAATGGAGAAGAGGGAGGTAGAAAAAGACAAAAGGGAAGAAGGGATGAGAGGTCACAGCCTGCTCTACCAACGTATTCTAGCGTTTCTTCACCACTTATTCTTCGAAGAGTTAAGAAGGGGCAACTTGGAATGATCACTTTCTTTCTCATCTTTCTATTTTTCTGTTTTCCAAATATTCATATCGACTAAGTACTGGACAGCGAAAAACAATATTTATTATCAAAACAAAAGCAAGCAAACAAACAAAGCTGCCATATTAGTACCTGAAACTGTGACCCTTACCAGGGTAACATGAAAACATTTTCTTATTTAACCTGACAGAAATGCATTTAGAAATCATGATATCCCAGATAGGTCCTGAAAACAAATACTTCTTTTATAAAAGCATTCAAAACTGGCCCTTGTATGCAAGATACAATTTTCGATATTAAGGATTCTAGGGTTTCCTTGGTTGGTTAAATGTGGACAAGGATCCCATGAAGGGCCACATATCTTCTATTTCTATGTGGTCTTATGCCGGAGCAGCGCAGAACACTGAATACTTTCAGCAAGGATTTCTCTTCTTACGGGAGAGGAAGAAGGGAATTAATTCATCAGCAGAAAAAGGCAAAGGTCTTCCCTCTAGGCCACTTTCTACCTCTCTTTGCTGCCCGTAATTCTTTATCCAAGTCCTGTGTGTTCTGTTTGGTGGTTTCATTCCAAGAGGAAGACATAGATGAGAACATACAACTTTGCATCCTATCAGGGAGAGCCAAAAAGAATCTTCTAGAAAACCACACTCTCGATGCAAAAGAGAGTGAGACAAAGAATTCCTTTCTCATCTGCTAGTAGATGATAATAACAGGAATGGTGACAGGGAGGGGGACATGAGGACAATACTCACATTAAAACCCCGGGGGCTCTTATCTCACCTGTAGTTTGTCCCTAAGTGCACAGCTATTTGTATCACAAGCTTTATCCAATCAAACCTTGTGTTACAGAAAAGCAAGTAACATAATTAAAGACACCATTTTTTTCTGGCGTTCAGTTACCACTTGAATTAGAAAACTAAATAAATCAAAGACGATTTTCATTAGTGAGAAAAGAAACAGATTAATTCGCCCTTCGATAAATTGGAACACCAAATAAAGAAGTAACATTTAACAAAGGAAGAAGGTTTTTCAATCTTCACAGCTTTAAAATACAGCCAGGTAGAAAAGTTTAGCTGTTTAGAAAATTTTCTAATATAATAGGTAGAATAGCTAATATTTTTGCTATAATTTAACATTAACAAAAGCTGTTTCACACAAGCATCTTTTGTTCCTCACAGCAACCCTGTGAAGCAGGGAGAAACTCTATTATTATTATCCCCATTTTATAGATGACAAAACTGAGGTCTGAAGAATTTATTTGATTGCCCAAAGACATTTGGTTGTTAGGCTGCAAAGTCAGGACCTGAATTTCTTGTTTTTTAACTTCTACATCTCTTGTGCTCCTAATCTCTGTTTCCCATAAATCTTGATGCATCCTCTTAAAAAAGACACGCAGAAAGTATGGAAAAGCATTCACTAGTATGCATTTTTGCCCACCAACAAATAGTTTTGTTTTAGGAAAGTGGAATAAACCTGCTTCTACCAATTATACACCTTATTCTTCCTTTCTCACTGAGGAAACACACCTTTTGGATGCCTGATCTGTACTGCCCTGTGTAAGTTTCCTGGGATAAACACATATAATGCTGGTGAGAAATTAAAGTAGAAAAAGGAAAACTGAAGTGTCATTTTCCCTTCTCTGTCAACTGGTTTCACTGAGAAAGCTTTGGTCTACCTCCTCATTGATTAATTTCTCTACCCCAAGTTTCACAGTAACGCAACCATAGTCTAATTCTAGAATATCTAAGCCAGGGAACAGAGACCTAAGAAGGAGCAAAACGATTCTTCATTTAAAAAGAAGCAACAACAATTTGTAAAGATTTAAATGAAGTTTAAAAATCACCTTACTTGCCTGGAATGTTTCCAAGATTTCCTCATTAGTAAAAAAGAACTGTGATCAACCTATATAACGTAATAGCTTTATAAACATCAGCGTTCTTTTCTGAATTATTCTATTTCATCTCTCAAATCTTTCCAGAATGCTGTAGAAGGGGACCGCATTGCATACTGCCAGGTGCTCCTGGGCCTGCGTACATTATTGCTAAGAAGATCTTGGAAGGAAACATGGCCACATTTTGTTTTCTCTATTAGCAAAGATGATTAAATGAGACAATCTTAGCTTTAATGGGCTCTTTCTGTGGTTAGAGCTTTCCAGTTCCGCCCCACCATTGGCCTCATTTCCATCCATTGAGCAGTTAGTCCTATTCAATTATTCAATCCCAATCAATATTTTGAGATGTACAGAATGTAAATATAAACATTCTGTTTATTTTCCACCAGACTTAATTCCTGTACTCTTACTGGGGGAGAAAGTTACATATTTATAAATAAACTCTCTAGTATTGCGAAGAAAGTGTTCCTTTCCTTTAATTCTGGTTCTCATTTGGTCAGCTACGGTGTTTAGCAAAACAATCCACAGGGTAGACAGAACACCCTTCCAGTCCTTTGAGGCTACCTGATATGCCTCGTCCTCTCTAAGCCTCCTTCAGGGGTCCCCAGGCAGAATCAATGGCTCTCTTCTCTGTGTCCCACAGTGCTTTGCACTAACGGGTCTAACTAGCTTGTATCAAGGTAGGTTGCCCTATGTCTCTATGCTTTCCATTTAGTAATCTTCTTGATGGCCTTTAATCATCTGGGCTCTGTCTAGTACTGTAATCCGGACATTTAAGGTCTCAATAAATATTTTCCCAAGAGATAGCTGATTTGGGCAAAAATTGTCACATTCATGCTGATTGATTCTTTTTTTTGTAAATGAGTTTCAATGTTTCTCTAAAGAAATCCTGCCACTATTTTAATGGGGCTAATATATTTATTCTTCCACAATGAACTACTCATTAAATGAAACTGTATTTTGACTTATGAGGGAAGGAGTATTGTTATTGCTGAATTCTATCCCCCTCACTCCACCCAGTAGATAAAAAGAAAAGGTTGACGGTATTTTTTAGTATTCACTTTTTACTTAAGAAAAGATTGCACAGTGATGGCAAAACCCTGCCTTCTCCTCACCTTTGTCATCCACGAGAAAGCTTCTAGAACAACTGTTTACAAGTTTTGAATCCTTAAAAGCATATTGATAAATAAATCTACAACCTTAGGTGACACTGAGTGGTCTCAGTTAAATGAATTATTTACCTAAGAGCTTGATTCTCTGCGTCACTGTACTCATCTCTTCTTGAGAAAGGCAACAGGAAGAAAAATTCCCAAGGGGCAGTTCCTGGTGTATTAATGAGTCACCTTTCTAGACTGTATAATCCATCCAAAATCTGATGCTTCTAAAGCGCTGAAGAGAATTTTAACACCAATATTTATCCCCTCAAGTTAAAGTCAAGTTGAATTTTAGGGGAGGAGCAAGAAGAAAATCTCTGAAGTTCCCCCATCTTGCCCAGAGATGTGAGATGTTGTGGAAAGAACGCTTGAGGAGCAAGCGTTCTTCTCCATCATCGGTGACCTTGGGGTTGGCCTTTCATCTCATTGGGCTTCCGTGAATAACGGGATTGGACTAGTGCAGTGTTTCCCAAAGTGTGGATCCCAGACCAGCAGAATCTGCATCAACTGCAAGCTGGCTAGAAATGCAAATTCTCAGGCCCCGCCCTGGACCTACTGAATTGGAGATCTGGTGGGGGGGGATTGGACCTGAGAAATCCGTGTTGTAACAAACCCTCAAAGTGATTCTGGTACCTAAACGTGAGGACCACTGGGCTAGAGGATCACTATTGGATGCACTGAGCCTAATGAATAAAGTCACACAAAACAAAAGTCAAAATAAGCAAATAAATACACTGCTGCTGACTACTAAGGCTAATTCCCAGACATGACCGTGGCTATTGAGCTTTTAGAATACGCTTAATTCGATTCTTTTTTCAGTTAGTATAGGTAAACTTTTTTTACTCAGCAGTTTACGCTGCAAGATCTGCAGTAAAAACCTTAAAATTTTGAGAGAACAATATGGTGACTCAGAGAGCTACAGACAGTGGTTCACTCCTTGCTTTGGGTCTGGCTTCTGCCATTCTTTAGCTGGAGGACTGGTGGGCTGCTGGATTAAATGCTTCTCTGCCTCAGTTTCCTCAGTTTTAAAATGGTGATGACTCTGACCTCATATTGGTGTTCAGAAGATTCAGTGGAAGGGTCTATATATATCAGTGGTTTGAAAACTCTTGATTCCCCAGGCTACACTTCAGCCAACCAATTTATAACCTCTGGCATCAGGAGTTTTTAAATCTCCTGGTGAATTCAATATGCTGCCAAAGTTGAGACTTGAGAACCACTGGTAAATTGCTTAGCACAGGACCTGGAATCATTATTTTACCATTACTGAACCATATAAAGGAAGTGTAAGTGAAAGCATCCAGTTGCCTATTGGATGGCTTAGGTGCAGTCCTGGTTCTTCAGCTTATGGGCAAGCACCTGAATTATTTCGTCTTAGCGTTACCACCTGCAAGAACAATTAATAAGAGGGGAAAGAAGATAAAAAATACCTGCCCTGCTTACTTCACATGGTTATTGTAAACACAGACGAGATCATGTAAATCCAAGGCCATTGTAAACTACGCACATGTAAGAAAAGATTATTCTGACATATACCCCGTAAACACTATTTCTAACCTACAGACATCTCAGTGGCCTACGTTACATGTCAAGTCACTAAATGCAAGTGACTTCTAGACCTTCAACTGGTCCTGCCGAAGAGGAATCACCTTTTTTGTTGTTGAGGCCACGCTAATATCCCAAAGCCCAAGGGTAATCATAGAATGAGAGAATCTGGATCCACACTAAAATCACCTGGGGGGTTGACAACTACAGAAGCTTGAGTCTCACCCAAATGCCCTGAGTCAGAATCTCTGAGGCCTGCACAGTGCTATTTTGGGGAAGAGGTCCACTGGTGATTCCAAACTGCAAGCAAGATTGAGGAAGAGAGAAAAAAAGAGGTGACATTAGCAATGGGAAAGTGGCTTAGGGTACGCTGAAAAGCATTTGCGGGCCTCGAATTTTGTGTGACGTAATGCTGAGGAGCTAAATTTTCACAGATCCATCCGTTTATGAAATTTAACTAAAATGAGTGCAATACCGCCAAGCATCTAGGAAAAAACAGTGAACCATGAGTTCTGTCACTGAGGTGCTCAGTATAATTTAAAAGTCTACCTTAACACGGTGCTTTAGAGTAAAAACAGATGTGAAACGCTTAAAATATTAACGTGGGATCATAAACAATAAAATTTATTCTTCATTTTCTTCCTTAAATTCTTAGGCATCATTTGAATGGTTTCACAGCAAATGTGGATGATTTTTCTCACAGATGATAACGGTCAAATGGAATTTAATGTGGGAGAAAAAAAGTAGAATGAGTGGGGGGCAGAGCAGTAAACAGAGATACCAGATGCCAGAGCTGAGAGGAAAAAAAACAGCTCCCTTATAAGGAAAAAGTTCTAGAACTTTCAAACTCCTGGCAGATTCCTGAACATACAGCCCCATATCTCACTTCTCTCTGCTTTTCCCCAGTCCTTCTGTTTAGCAAAATCCTACTTATCCTTAATACTTAGTTCTCCCTGGGGAGGTCAGAGGAGGCTTCTTATGGGACAGAGACCCCACCATCCTTCTAGCACCTCCACTAACCAAATGCTATTGACTTTTTCCTTCTAGTTGCCTGATTTTCCCATGACTATAAGCTTCTTGAGAATAAAACTTGTGTCCCGTTCATCTTTATAAATAATCCCAGCTTCTTAGGACAAGTGCACAAAAGGTGATCTCCAAAGACTCATTAAACTGAACTAAAAAGCTGCCTGTCTGTGTGAAACATGAAGGAATTCCTAAAAAGGCAAGAATAAGATGTCATAAAATTATAGCTTTAATTTTTAAAATAATTTTTAATTATTAAATTAAAAATTTTAAAAGATTTTTTTTGATGCGGACCATTTCTAAAGTCTTTATTGAATTTTGTTACAATATTGCTTCTGTTTTATGTTTTTTTGGATTTTTGGCCATGAGGCATGTGGGATCTTAGCTCCCCGACCAGGGATTGAACCCGCACCCCCTGCATTAGAAGGCGAAGTCTTAACCACTGGACCGCCAGGGAAGTCCCTAAGTTAAATTTTTAATAATTTATTTAGCAAAGAAGCTTCCTGTATATAAACTGCCTTCGGTGATCTTTCGGACTTTCTACTTGAGGTTGAGCAGCAGAGCTGCCCAGGGCCCTTGCCCAGTGGACTTAAATGGTAGGTGCTTTGAGATGCTAATTCTTGATTCTCCAGGGACTGGCATATGTGATCTATACAGGTGGTTCTCAAAGTGAAGCATCCCTGTTACTTGGAAACTGATCATGTCCATTTCAGACCCCCAACTGGAGAAACCCTGAAGGCGGGGCCCAGGAATCTGTCTTATCAAATCTTCCAGGCGATTTTAATGCATGTTCAAGTTTGAGACCCCCTGGTCCAAACGAAAGGATTTAGAAGAGAAATGAAAAAGCAACCTCTTTTCAAAGTCAGTTTCTATCTGGGCCATGGAGTCCCAAACTCAGATGAGCAAGTGTTTCAGAACAGATGAAGACACAGCTACACTTAAAGTTCCCACTTCTGGCCCCTTAGGAGAATGCAAATAACAAACCTGTCTCTTTTCGGCACTCTATCCAGCCAGCTGCCCTCATCCTTCACTATTTTTCCCTGTAGATTGTCTTGTAAATGTGGCCACATCTTAAGTCTTCACTGACTGCTGACCTCGGGAATGTTAGCCCCTTCCCGGCTGAAGAACACCCTTTGGATCACTGACTTGCTATATTATTATACTATGTTTAATAGGCCTGACCTGTGCAATATTTTTTATCTGGCTATAGTCCTATCTCTAAATTCTCTATTTTGAATGAATACTGATTTTGTGACATGAAGTCTGCTATATAATGAAATGCAAACAATGAAAAGACTAAATCAGTTTACAAAAAATCTATTTGTCAAACAGTGTGGCAATGTTCCCAATTTAGCCCGGGCCGTTCATGCAGCTCTTGATAAGGGAGTTAAAAACGTAGCTGTTCGCCAAATGAAAATAAAAGCATCTGCACCACAGATATATTTTCCTTTCAAAAGTCTTTGTTGTAACTTGTAGCTAATTAAATGCCCTCACATGAGATGTACACACACAGCAAAATCAGAGAATTTTCTTAACAAGGGAGCTTGGGTTAAGAAAGAGAGCAACGCTAGCTTGCTACATACATCCTTATATTACATTTACATTTCTATACAGCTTCATCAGCCTGACAGAAAAAAGCAGAAGGGGAGAGCTTTTTTGTTCAATTTTGGACTAGAGAGATTTCTAAGCCCTGCAAAGGAACGTGCTTAACATTTAAAAAAAAAAAAGAAGAAGAAGAAGAAAGAAATAGTAACCCTGCCTTAGATTTTTGTAGAAAAATAATGCTTTCCACACACCTTTCTATATACTCAGCTGAGTAACTAAAAAATGATTGAGAACTTAAAGGGTTCAAATTTTTATTTGTAACTATCTTCTTCATTCCTAGAGCTTATTTGCAGGCAGAGGTGTTCCGTATTAAACTTGACATTTATTGGAGTGGTTTTGAACTTACCATGTCACACTTATCAATATGGGATTTAATATAGATTGACATTCTTTAGTTTTTCCACCTTCTGAATGTAACTATTTCATTGGTCAGAATTTAAAGTGTTAATTTTCAGTTGAAAAATATTTGAATCGTATAAAAAATGGATTCTCCAATATAACTGGCACTGAGTTATCACAGTTTCTAGCCTGTGCCTTCTCTCACAATCCTGTCCCCCTATGGGAAGGCTTTCCCACATAACAGAATCACATGGAACATGAAAACAGAACATCATCCACACAGACAAGCTGTTCCTAGAGAACTGAATGCTCTTTGGGGTCAGTGTAATATATAATTATTTCTTTATATCTGGTCACCATCTTATGTCACGACACACGTGGATGCCCACAGCCCTGGCCCAACACACCTACACATCTTTTTTCATCTGGAAACTCAGAAAGATCACCTCCTCCCTGGAGGCATCTCTTATTGTGCCATCCTTCTGTGTTTTCATATCTGTTTGTACATAATTGTATCTCTCCCGTTAAACTGTGAGCTCCTTGAAGGCAGGAACCCTGTCTTAATCATCTCCAAAATGCTTGGAACACAGCTCAGGGCCTGGCAGAGAATAGATGTTCAACAGCTGTCTATGAAATAAATGAATAAACACAAGCATAACAGGGCGCCTGCCCTTTGAGCTTTGAATTGTTACTGTTACGA
Source organism: Balaenoptera acutorostrata (assembly GCF_949987535.1). Taxonomy (NCBI): domain Eukaryota; kingdom Metazoa; phylum Chordata; class Mammalia; order Artiodactyla; family Balaenopteridae; genus Balaenoptera; species Balaenoptera acutorostrata. The sequence continues at coordinate 175,876,209 of NC_080064.1, read as the reverse complement.
GAGACAGTAATTTATACAACCCTTTTAGTCATCAAAAAAATACCACGATTTTGCATATGAGTGCTTGGAATAAATTTGTACGTTTGTTAAGACCTATTGGTTCTAACCTTAAATCATCTCTGTGTTCTCAAAGCTTTCTGCCTGAATCTCCTAACTAGTGGTTTAACTGATCTCCCTCCCTCCATTTTTTTACATCTTTCTAATCCAACTCATGCTGTTCCCAAGCATTGCACCCCATGTTATCCATGGCTACAGAACAATACCAAGATTTCTGTAACCTGAAATTCAAGTCTGTTCACAATCTGACCTAAATCCTCTTTCCTAGCATATTTCTCACAATTCTGCTTCTAGAAACCTAGGGATGATAATACCGGATTAACCCGGACATACGGAATGCACTCCTATTTCCAGGAGTTGTTTTTTTTTTCTTTTTTTTAAACTTATTTATTTATTTATTTATTTATGGCTGCATTGGGTCTTCATTGCTGCACGTGGGCTTTCTCCAGTTGCAGCGAGCGAGGGCTACTCTTCGTTGCGGTGCGTGGGCTTCTCATTGCGGTGGCTTCTCTTGTTGTGGAGCACGGGCTCAGGCACACGTGCTTCAGTAGTTGTGGCCCACGGGCTCAGTAGTTGTGGCATGTGGGCCCAGTAGTTGTAGCGCATGGGCTTAGTTGCTCCGCAGCACGTGGGATCTTCCCAGACCAGGGCACGAACCCGTGTCCCCTGCATTGGCAGGCGGATTCTTAACCACTGCGCCACCAGGGAAGTCCTATTTCCAGGAGTTTTGCCCCAGCTCTTCCCACCACCCCTCTGCAATGTTCTTCATAGATGCACTACGTCTTTCCAAAGTAGGTTAGAGCCTTAGGAAAGGACATGGCCAATTCTCCTTGGGAGAGGGGAGAGAAGGTAGCAGGTTTTCTGAGCTAAGCCTTAAAAGATAGTTGGAGGAGGAAGGATTCAGGGTACGTGTCTCTTTAAAGACAGAAGAGAAGCATAGATAGAATCATAGTTCTTCAACAGACTGGAAGCTCCTTGAGGACACGAGATGCCTGGTTCATCTTAATAGCCCCAATAGTACCTATCAGAGTGCCTTGTATGCAGAAGTTGACCAACAAATATTTCTTTAATGAGCCTTTATCCATTCCTGCACTAACTCCCTCCAAACCTTAATATGATATCTTGCATATTGTAGGTACTCAATAAATATCAGTTAAATGAATGAATGACTTCGTAATCTTTCAGTTCTTTGAAAAATGCAAAAGTGGGGAAATGGACAGAGTGAATAAAACTTCAGTCGCTAGAAAAAATTCTTAAGAAATGTTAATGGTTAGGAACACAAAATATGTGTATTTTGTTTACACACCAAAAATAAACCGTATTTAAAAACTAGTTAAAATGTTGTATTCACATCGCCCTCTGGTGTTCGACTCTCCCAGAAAACAAAACAAAACAAAACCTCAAAATTATAGTTTAGGAAGATTTTTCTCTCAAAAAAAAGGGTTCTACCTTTCGTGGTAAATGCAGCACATAGCGTTGAATGAGAAGGGTAGTATCTTTCAACTTTGCTCCGGTTATGAATTCATAACTCCAGCAAGGTATGGAGCCTCCAGTATATTTACTGAATGGAGTGAATTCCTCCTTTTGCCAAAGTCACAAGCTTACCATGAGAGTCATTAGAGACCAATGGAATAAGGCTGCTAGCTGTACTACAGGGCTTTGCAGGAAAGGCGTGCTTTAAAACCCCACCAACCCCTTTCCTGGTGGCACAGTGGTTAAGAATCCGCCTGCCAATGCAGGGGACACAGGTTCGAGCCCTGGTCCGGGAAGATCCCACATGCCGCGGAGCAACTAAGCCCGTGCGCCACAACTACTGAGCCTGCGCTCTAGAGCCCGCGAGCCACAACTACTGAGCCCGCATGCCACAACTACTGAAGCCTGTGTGCCTATAGCCCGTGCTCCGCAACAAGAGAAGCCACCGCAATGAGAAGCCCGCGCACCACAACGAAGAGTAGCCCCCGCTCTCCGCAACTAGAGAAAGCCCGCGCTCAGACAAAAATTAAATAAATAAATAAAAATAAAAATAAAACCCCACCAAGACATGACTTTCCACCAGTAGCATACAATGAAAGTTTATCCCATTGGCAAATTTTGCCAAGTATGAGAAAAGTTGTTGGGCAGAGAACAAAAGTTCCAACACAGGCACAATCTATTCATCTGCTATTAGTTTTAGGAGAGAGTGCCAAGGTGGCTGAAATAAAACAAAACACCATCCTCAGAGTGACTCTTGGTATCACGAAAAGAACCCTGGAATAAATGTCTCAGAAGTATTACAACCATTTTTTTGGCTATGGCATAGAGTTCAGTAAATCCCTCATATTAAAAATATAAAGTTATTGGTCTTCAGGGTAATTTAAGTTGGAGAGCTGGTTTAAGTTTTCCCAAAAGTAAGAGGATATTTGAAAGAAGTCTTAGACCCAGAAACACAAACTAGAAGCAGATCTTAGCATGACTCCTTTTCACTGTTTGCCTAGGAAGCTGATCGCCACAAAGAGCTTTAACCATCCTTATCACCTGCACTGTCACCGCCATCATCATTACTGTGGGTACCGGCATCGTCTCGTCATCATCATCAAAGTTGCCAAGTATCACAGGTTTATGACGTGCTAGGACCACGCTCAACAACTGACATCATTTAGCTCATCTGAAGCTCACAATAATCTTCATAATATGCCAATTTTACAGAAACTGAGGCTGCATAACTTCCTGCAACTTCTGTATGAGCTAAGTGGCAAAAACAATTCTAACCCTGCTCACGGGACTCTTAACCTGTGCTATTAACTGTTCTATTTACTACCATTAGGTACCAGCCCTGCCTTTACTTGCAATGGCTCTGAATATGGTGCCAAGTGGAGTGTGGTTCTGTTCATTTATTTGCTGCATCCCTCCTTTTATCCGAGGTGCTGATAGGAAGGCTCGAAAGGGTTAAGTGCTTGAAGGGAACAAAGCTAAAGAGATCAATCTTGGGTGGACGAGGAACCATGAGGGAGTAAGAAATGCACTGTCTGCTAGAGTCTCTTTTACTTTGTGTCTGAACAAATGGCAATACAATAAAGAATACCAAACTTCAGGGCATCCAATCAATTTACTTATTTATACTGTACTCGGCAAGCATTTATCACATTGTTGTTAGCACTGCACTAGGCACTAAACAAAACATTTTCACACCAGAGAAATGCAAGCCCACATCCCTTCCTTAGAAAGTAAACATCAACAGTACTATATTCATAGAGTAACTCCTTGGATGTTTGAATCAAATCTTTGATCTCATCTGAGTCTGGTCCTGAACACTTGGGTATGCACACACACACACACACACATACCCCTCTCAACATACTCCTGGAAGCAAACAATGCCCAACAATGCCAGGAATCCATAAGTTTTAGTCGAAGACTTTCAAAATACATGCAACAATTTTTAAAAAACCGAGTTTAAGAAATGTACACACATAGGACGTACAGAGGTTATTCCTACCTCTCACCATCTTTATTCCTGGCAATGCATGCTGTGTTACCTACGAGTAGTCTCTTTTTGGCTACAAATGTGTCCCATCTTCCATCTGTTCTTCTAGCAATGCTGCTGGCCTACTGCCACTGCAGCGACATCAGCCTTCATGATGTCATCTGACTAGGTTTTCTCCGGTACCCGTTTGTTTCACTCTCCAGGTGAGATCAGGCAAGTATAGCTGTCTGTCGTTTTCTGAGCAGGTTTTCATTGGGGTTCCATATTAGCAAAAGTTTCTGCTCTATTTACCAGAGCTTGCAGCCTACTTAGCTAGGGTCAAAAAGAGACTCTAAAGTTCCTCAAGAAATCGTTGGCTGAGCCATCAGAGGACTTGGCACAGGGCCTGAAGTCTCCTTTTATAACCAGATATCGTTTAGAGGTGTGTCTATTAAAGATACACCTCCCTGAATTGTCCCATCTTTTTTTGAATTTTGCTTTCCCTTCTTTCATTTATTTAAGACATATTTATCCAGTACCTGCGCTGTTCCAGACACTGTGTGAGACCCAGGGATCTCTACTCCCCTTGAGTTGAAGGCTGGGTTCCCCTCAACTTTCCCTCTTCAAGGATATCACTGCAAATAGTCGTGCAGGCTGGGTAGCCAATTGGTTAGAAGGTTCCTAAGTTTCCAAGTCAGCTCTGTTCCTTACTAGGGGTTTGTCCTTGGGAAAGTTACTTAACCTCTGTGTAGTTTCCTTACTTATAAAGGACATTTCTATTTCAGTCTTCCCTGTAAGACAGTTACCTGTGTATTAAACTCATTCTGTAAATTATAAAGAAGTATACAAATATAAGGTGGTATTACTATTTAATACAGGGTTTGATATAGGTTTAATGTGGAGTTTATGTTAAAGAAAAATGGAAAACGTTTGTCCAGCACCTACTATGTCTCAAGCACTGTGCTGTGTGCTTCCATATATTATTTTGGTCAACTGCAAAAAAGTTCAGTGAGGTCAAAATAACAACAGCCTTCTTTTATTGTGTGATTACCTAATTTAATATGAATAGTATATATATATGAGCAGATATTATGACGATTCCATTTTACGAAGAAATGAAAAGAAGGAAATGAAGCGCAGACATTAACTTAGCCAAGAAAACCCAGCCAGTGAGTTTCAGAACCAGACTATGACCCCAGGACCTCTGTCTCCAGAGACTATAATTCTTTCTGCTACAAAGCATGCTTATCCTGGATGGGAAAAGAATGTAAGGTAGGCCCAGGCTAGGCTGAATAACAGAAAAATAATACCAAACCGATAAAATGTTAATCCTTACAGGCAAAATGTTCTAATTGGCAAAATATTAATTTCACCTATACGGTGTTTTATACCCCAAAGAGTTTTGTATCCACGTAACTGCAAATTCAAAAATATCAAAGCCAACTTTTAAAATAATTCTTTGCTTAAAGTTCTTAATTTTCATAACATTCTTTCTTGCCTGATAATAGAACAAGAATTGTATCGTTTGAAAATGTAGATAGATTAATTGTAAAGGTATCACTTGGAACATTATATAATTTATTTACATTCTGTAGCTGACAACTGGCCTATGTAAAGACGCCTGTGGTAAACTTCTGATGAAAGAATAAAAATTCCCAGAGTCCTCACCCTCTACTTTGGAGATCTTTCAGAGTTATCAAATGCTAATAAATAAACAAAAATTGGTCCCTAATTCCAAAAACTGTATACTTATCCAAAAAATGAACAACACACACACACACACACACACCCCATTCTGCTTTGTTTCGTGTCATGCCTGTTTATATATAATTCTGAACATTTTCCTTCAAACAGCCTAATTAACTCAAAATTTTTTCTTCACCATATTCAAAAGGCCTTAGATTATTAGCAATATTTATCAGTATGACTTCGCAAAGGAAACCTCATCTGAGAACCCATAAAAGGAGCTTAATGGAATTGATACATTTAATAGTCCTAACGTTTCATTTCATTCATTTCTAGCACAAACACATCACCTTAAACTTTCCAAAATCCTTGTTCACACATAATCTCATTTAGTCCTTTTCCCTATTTGTGAGATTCACAATGTTAGTTTTCTAGATTCTGCAATAAATATTCTGAGAGGTTATTTAAATTGTCTTGGAACATACCAACCTGTAAGTGGCAGAGATGAACTCCAAGGTAATGACCCCGATCCCATCAGGGTCCCCCTGTCTGCCTCCGCACCCCCTTCACGCTTCCACCCCACTCTGTGGCAAGACCATGTGATAAAAATAAAAATAACGACAATGAAGTATACCTCTTTGTCCCAGTGCTGAGTCCCCACAAGATCATCCACACAGCTCCGTTCCTTTGCAGGGTGCCTTTATATCATCACAACGATGTGATGCAAGGCTGAATCCCTTTCCCCTCCCCCCACCAACCTCACACCTACCGGCACAGTTTCTCTCTGATTTCTCCAGATATGTCTGATACAGGAATGTAGAAGAACTGGACCTTTGGGTGCAACCATTGCACTTCTTTCTAAACTAGATATTATAATTTTGTCAAACAATTTATAAATGCTTAATACCAAAATATCTATGAGTAGCCTCTCTTTAATTCTGGTTCTACTATGAACAATTTGGGTGAGTTTGGGCAAATTATTCAATCTCTTTAAGCCTCCGTTTACTGACTTCACAGTGAGAAAAATGGATCAATTTAGACTAAGAGTCTAAACCCCCAAATATTATTAGTCTTTGAAAGTATATTTGGTATAATTCAAGAAACACCAGTGCTTGGGAGGCCAAAAAACATGATGAATGAGAAGAGTCCAATAAATGTTTACCTTTACTTTGTGTATAATGTTGCTTAATCCATCAACCCCATTTTGCTTCAGTTTCCTGCAACTGAACTAGAAAGGGGATTGTATAAAGATTAATTCTATGATGTCGGTAACGTGCGCTTTGAATAATAAATACTACTAAGATACAGAGTCGTTACTCTTCAAATAAGAAAAACTTAAATCTGTGCATTGGAAGAGGACTATATTGGGGTACAATTATTGATTTATAAATATGGGTTAGAAACGAAGAAGTTTTTTTGAGGCAGAGGGTAAAGCTGAAATTTATCATAAAGAATGAAGCCTCAATTCCCCTGTAAATGTACATCCTTGATCAAGGCCTGCTCAGAACAGGTTACAAGTATCACTTTTTTTAATCCACATTACCCGGATAGGAAAGAAATGGCCATACTGTGATACCAAAATGCCAAACTACTCTAATTTGACTGGGACCTTATTTTTTTTTTATCCAGAATTAGCAGAATATGGAAAACATAGAGAATAGTCAAACGTTTTCCCAACTGCAGAAGTAAACATTTTCCCAGTAATTTCAAAGAATTTAAAATGTGGCCTTGCTTCTCTTGCTCTATTTTTTTTTTTTTTTTTTTTTACTATCAGTACCAAACCAAGAGTCTGAACATTAATAGAACTATTTATATAGGCTGTTTTCCAGCTTAATGCAGATTTTTTCAAATTTCTTCTGCACTGTGCTCTATCTAAACACACAGGATCCTCTAAGTTTTGCTCCAGTGCTTGCTTAGGGTATGCATGTTAAGTTCATGAACTTTTGGCCAATTCACAATTTCCTCTTCCTGATGGGAAATACAAGTTGTCCCTGGATTAATAAAGTGATAGGATTTGGCCAGATGCTGTAGGATCAACCAACTTTTTCAAACTGACTTTAATCAAGTGTTGTTAACATGGGGAGGGGTGATCCCGAGCTTGGCAAGGAGAGCAAACCCACGAGTAAACAAAGTGGGGCTCGCAAACTAGAAATAATCATGAGATGTACCATGCAAGCATCGTCCGCTGGGGCGAGCCCCGCATTCCTGCAGACGAGGGCAGAACCGGACAGTGACACATCCAATTATGCCTACGCTTATGCGGTGGCAATCTTCAGCTGCCTATTTTCAAAATAGGAAGGCACCTGCTTAAATAAAATCTATCATCCAGCCCTTCTAATTCTGAACGGGTCCACAGTCCTTATTCCAATCTGTTCTGTTTCTAGCATTCTACAGAGCAGGGGGGAGCCGGCGACAGACATCCGACCACAGTCTGTTTGCAGGGGACTTGCGCAGCTAAGGTGTCTAAACATTCTTTTGCACTGTTACGCCATCACTTAAGGATCAGTGAACTGGCCTCTGTGGGGAACTGCTGTTCAGCGACTGATGCCACCCCCTGCACCGGGGCAAAGAGATGCCGCTGCCCAATGGCCTCCATTGTTTGTCGTGTCTCTCAGGTTCCCTAAGACCATACCGATGGCACCTGTTAAAGCTGCTTCTGCTAAGCTGTTCTGCATTTGTCTGGCTGGATTTGGACTTCCTGGATCTCTGGCTGAATACAAAGTGATTAGAAAGCCCAGTGTTTGGCAACAAGCACGACGGGGAGGACACTGTGTGTGGGTCTAAAGGAGCAGGATGTGTTTTTCAGAACGTGGGGCGTGGAGCACCCTGCTAGAGCCCTTGCTGGGGGATCACGGTGCTCTCTGTTGCTGTCAGCTGTTTAACAGCAGCTGTTTCATGTAATTCCAAATGATCCGCTTGAATGAAGTTGTCATTCTTGCCTTAATCTTTAATTTAGTAAAACACATAGCTGAGCAACGTTAATTTGAATGTTATTTGAGCTCCCAAAAAAGTTTCCAATGCCTGTATTTTTCCATGTCGACACCAGGTAAAAATCATTACTGAGAAATAGAAATTGTGCAAAGGAGAACCCTGGATAACATCAGTATTTTTCTCTCAAAGTTAGTTAAATGCTGATGTGTAGGGAGTTTGGGATTGACATGTACACACTGCTATATTTAAAATGGATAACCAACAAGGACCTACTGTATAGCACAGGGAGCTCTGCTCAATATTAGGTGACAGCCTAAATGGGAAAAGAATTGGAAAAAGAATAGGCACATGTATATGTATAACTGAATCATTTTGCTGTACCCCTGAAACACAACATTGTTAATCAACGAAATAAAATAAAAACTCAAAAAAAAGTTGATGTGTAAATAGAGGTTTACCAAAACAAACAGACAAAAAGTATAATGAAGTTAATGGAAGAACTTTTTTTCTATTATTAACCTGTCTTCGTCCATTGCTTGATTAAAATTGCACCTTTCTTCTAAGGAGTACTTTCTATGTTAATAAACTCAAATAGCTAGGACAGAAACAACATCTAACGCAGTTCATGTTTTAAACATTAGACAATCGTGAGTGCTCGCATAATACAAAGGTGACCACAGATCAATCAGTGTTTTCCTTTCCTTCCTTCCTCTCTTCCTCCCTTCCTTCCTTCCTCCTTTCTTACCTTCCTAACTCTACTGCTTTTCATCAATCAAGGTTTTCAGAAAAGTCTGTTTACAAGGCAAAGAAGCCTGGCCGGTTCTCAGACAATTCTGCAATTCTCTTGCGGACAATAGAGGGCGCTGATGCTTCTGATCTGGCAGATGTAGCACCTCAGCGAGAACAAAATCGCACCTCTGCCTGTGGCTTGCCTTCCAGCTTACCTACCTCTCCTCTGCAACCACATTCCATTCGCTGTAGACGTTCCCTCTCTCCCAAGAAAGCTGCCTTTATTCTTTCTCTATTAGTCTATGTTCTACTTCCCCTTTTCAAAGCACTGCTTCAAAAAGCTGTTATTCGGCAATAGCTTGTGATCTTTTTTTAATATCTCTCGGCTTTTCTGATTATGAATAGCATTTCTTCTCAAAGCATTTCTTCTTACCTTACTGCGCTCTTCCTAACCCTATTTAAATGCAGTTCATTCAGAGTTGATGCTACTGCTGGTTTCTTGGATTAAAAAAAATGAAAGCTCCAAAGACAATGATCCTTTAGTATATGTCTCAGCAGCCTACTGTCCGGTGACAGAGTGGTTACCAAATGTCACAAATCGATACACTGATGGGCACCAGGCCCCCCCCCCCCCGCAGAAGAACATACTGGAGATACAGTTCTTTACCAAAGAGAGCTATTTCCTTTTTTTAAAAAAACAAAAACTCAAAGCCATAACAATTAAAACTGTTTCACTTGGATCAAATGAGATGCATCATCTATTTCCCTGATGTGCTTTCAGTAAAGAGGCAAAGCATTCATAGAAGATATACCTTTGGAGAGTGCTCTGTGTTTAGCCATTTTCTCACCATAAAAGCACAAATCACCTAATCAGTAAACACTCTATCATTTTACGCTGAATGGTTCATAAGAACATAAAACTCCATTTAGCACCACTGCTTGCTCTCATCACCTACCCTTTTAAAATGCTTACCCATCTTTCTCATTGCTATTCAAAGAAACAGATTTATTTCTCACCCTGGAGTTGGGAATTTTGGCATGCCAGATTGAAAATGTACCCAATGCTGAGAAGTGGATGGGTTATTCTTAGTCTCCTGACACGCTTAAGAGAAAATGGGGCAGGGTATGTCTCTAAATCAAGCGAAGTTCTTCGGAAACTATGACTTCAGCTAGAGCTAGATTAGCGAGGCCGTTGTCATATTAGAAAAAGAACTGAGATCGTGAATGATAGGAATTTTAGCTCCAGGAAGAGAGAGGAAGGGGCAAAGTCATACAGATTGAGAGCCGAAGTTGCAGAATTATCACCGTATTCATTGTACATCTGATTTTTTTTTTTAAGTTTTGGTTATGGAAATGAAAGGAATTTCTCCAATGTCTTTCTGATGTTTATCATTTATAATGGAAAAGGCGGCAACTGACATTTGCTGGGGGTATTTTGCCTCAGCCCAGCTGTGCAAACCCCTTTCATTGTTTCTCTCCTATTCCTTTCAACCATCCTTTATTCTTTCCCCATTTTTCCCTCCCTACATAAGCATCAAGGCCTGGGAGACACAAGTTACGAGTGTGGCTAAAAGGGTTGCTGCCTCTCCCTTTAGAAAGCCAGGGGGAAAGTTATCCCTGGATAGCCACAGCCTAGCCCGTATCTTCTTTCCTCAAGGTTTCTGAAATAAAAATCAGAATGGTCTTTGTTAATCTTGTGTTTTAGACTATTTATCATACGAAGAAGACGACTGGGTTGATGATATTTTTTTTCTCTTTGGAAGAAGCTGTTTCCATGCTGTGGCGGAGCTCTTTGGCAGCCAACGGAGCCTCTGATTAGAAGGCTACTTCATAAATTACAAACCACCAGAGTGAGAGTCATTATGTAGAATGGGCTCTGCCATCTGGTCGACCACTCTCTACATGAGAAAGGCCATCATCTTTGCTCCGTGGCTTGGTTACTTCAAGGAGCCCTCAGCCACAGCAAAAGACAAGAGATCTATCTTCATTCCAAACTCACTTGGCCTTTTAACCCTAGAATATCCAGGCACCTGGAAAGGCTATAATTCCCATTGAACAGATGGGGAAATTGAGAAATAAGAGTGAAGTGTTTATTTGTAAGTAGCCTTTACAAATCAAGTACAAAGAAAAAGAAGGCAGGATTTGCTCTTTGTTTCAACAGCAAGGGAGCAAAGAGTCCTCTTTTTTTCCTGCTCTCTCTCCATATAAGAAATTTCACATCTATTTCATTTCCATTTTCGGAAAGGTTCTATCAATGGAAGTTACAGTGTATGTGACAGGACAGAACAGATTTCTTATTGAACAGGTAGGCACTCTGCAACAATTCATCCCAGCTGCCTCTAGGGGAAAAAAAATAGAAGTTTTTAGTGAAGTTGATAAAATGCCAGCCAGGAACTACTTCTTTACTTTTATGTATGTTTCTTTCCTGAAGCAAACAGGAGAAACACACCTCTCTTTACCTCTGGCAAGCAGTTCAGAATACACTGCCAGAGGTCCTATTCTCTTCAGCAAGAACTGAAGCATTCAGTTCTTCATTTAGTTTGGGCATTCAAACTAAAACCAGCCAAATCAAAAAAGCGTTTAGCCCAGCATGGATTCAGTATGATGGAAATGACTAATTCAGTCTTTCACCTTTCTTCCTTTACCTATAGCTTTCCTGTATTATAGTATTTTAGAAGCAGTATAGCATCGTGATCAAGAGCACGAATTCTGGAACCAGTGTCTGGGTCCCACCTATGCTTCTTATTAGCTGTCTGGCCTTTGGCAAGTTATTTAAGGTTGCTGTGCTTCAGTTTCTCCCCCCTGTAAAATGGGTTTATAACAGTAATGACCTTCACTGGGTTGTTGGAAGAATTACGAGTGAAATTGCTATGATGCTTAGAACAAAACTGTTTCAATGAGAATATTTTGTGGTCTTTTCACTCCATTGTGTTTTTATCTAAAGATTGAAAAGAAAAGAAAGGCAAGATCAGGAGCTAGAGGTAAGTTTATACCAGGATGATGTCTCACTTTTATTACTGGAAATTATGTATAATATTTGTTTTTGGTCTCAAAACCTATGGGCATTACTTTTTTTTCTTTTTTAAGTAACCTGGAAAAATTTATTTTATTTTTTTAATCTTTATGGGGGTATAGTTGCTGTACAATGTTGTGTTAGTTTCTACTGTACAGCAAAGTGAATCAGCTATACCTACAGGCATTACTAATTAGCATGGGCGAATAACTGAAGGCAAAGGGGGACACACACACACACACACACACACACACCACAGTATCATTAGAAGTTCCTATGCATAAGCATGTTTCTTGTATGAAGAGTTTAAAACTGTACACTAATGCTTATAGATATACTACTTTGCAAAGATGTTTTCAATTAATGTGCAGATGTTTGCCTGGTCTGTAATATCAGACTTTTCTTATGATCAAAGGAGACTGGTATTTATGAGATATGGCAAAAGAAAGCCATCAAAGGATATTTTAGAAGTCTATATTAACTATTATCGTTGCCTTCCTTCAAAAAAAAAAAAACAGTAAAAGAAAATATCACTAAAGGAATTCAACAAACTAATACTACTGCTTACAGGTTTCCTTTTATCTTAAGTCGAAGTTCTATTTAAAAAAATTAATCTCAGATGGACATTGGGTCTTCTACATATTTTATGATAGCTGTGCAAACACATTAAAGTATATATAATATTCTTATATTCATGTACTGGAGTCCTTTAACAAAGGCTGTAGGTATAGTCTAAATAACCTGAAAGCATACATAATTTGTTAGCTAAAAAACAGAGGCTGGGCTTCCCTGGGGGCATAGTGGTTGAGAATCTGCCTGCTAATGCAGGGGACACGGGTTCGAGCCCTGGTCTGGGAAGATCCCACATGCCGCGGAGCAACTAGGCCCGTGAGCCACAACTTCTGAGCCTGCGCGTCTGGAGCCTGTGCTCCGCAACAAGAGAGGCCGCGATAGTGAGAGGCCCGCGCACCGCGATAAAGAGTGGCCCCTGCTTGCTGCAACTAGAGAGAAAGCCCTCGCACAGAAACAAAGATCCAACACAGCCAAAAATAAATAAATAAATAAATTAAAAAAAAAAAAAAAAAACAGAGGCTGTTTGGAGATGTTCAAGATTATGCATTATGACTTCATGTCAGTATGTAAGAAACCCGGCTGCAAATCTCACAGGAAGGTGAGGGTGGGAGTGAGGGTGGGGAGTGGTAGGAAAGAAGGCTAGGTGTGCACGCACTGTCTCCATTTTCTTTAGAGCAGGAATAAAATCAGTCACCAGGGATCCCGTACGCAACATAAAGCTGGGTTCCCTGGGCCTGCACCGCTCAGCCACGACCCTCCTCGGTGTTACCAACTCTGCGTGGCATTTGGGTATCCTACCATTGCCGCTCGTGGGGCTTTAGTCAGAAACCGTGCTGATTTTACTGCCACTTTTTTCTTCCCAAACAGTAAGAGCTTTCAAAAGTAACTTAATGGGAAGCAGCTAGACATTTTAAAAGAGAAGAAAAAAAAAAATCCTTCTTCCCAAATCTTCTGAAACACAAGACCAAGAATGAACGTGACCTTCAACAGAGATGTCCCACCCTAGAGGGGCACGTTCATATACACACCACCTGCACTCCCCGCCCCCCAAAAAAGAAGAAAAGAATGAATGTGACCTTGACACAACAGAGTCACTTCCCCAAGGGGTCTAGGCTCTAGGGAATCCCAAGCCTTCCCTCCAGGGCACACATCCACATTCACACACACAGTCCTACCTTGGGATTTACCTTTTTTGAAATATTCACAGAAATAGCTCACACTTTACCCCAGAGTCTAGTATCTGAAAGTACTCCCTGGAATACTGAAATTGTGTTTTCCCTTCTCTATCCCCTTGCAGATGGGACAGTCAACTTTTCTTGTTCAAGATCCTTTTGAGGGCATCTTTCCTCCTGCTCCCTGAGTTCAAGTTTACCAACAACTCTTAAAAAAATCCTCCCCTGAACTCTACATAGGGACAATGAATTAGGCCTAATTTATCGGTATGATTATTCAGAGATAATCTTCCAGCCTCTGGGCTGTATCTGGATACTTGAGTCCTTAACTGAGAATTTTATCCTTTAGTATCTAAGGCAGCAGACCTAGGAAAAAGAGAACTCACGTGTAGCCATTTTCTGCCACATTTTCATCAAGTTGGGTAAAAGATTTGGTGGGAAACTTTGAAAGTAATGGCTCACATGAACTTTCTCCATGATTTGTGGATTTCATTCTCCAACGTTCCTTTCCTATTTCGACTCCATTATAATGGGTAATTGAGAACTGACTACACAGATGGGGAATGCATCCATCCATTCATTCAACAAATATTTCAAGACAATGACAGGGACATCAAATTTGCTAACATGTAACAAGGCCTCCTTAAAAGAGGCAGATTATGAGGGAATATGGAAGATGGACAGTATATCTTTTTTTTGTTTATATATTTCTGGTATTCCCTTGCACATGTTTACAAAGAACCAAAAAGAAAGGGGGCTGCATTAAGAATACTTTTATGGGTTCCAAAGCAATTCATGTCTTTTATCTCTTCTACTGTTTTTTTAACATGGTAGGATATTTTAAAATAAAATAACTTTACTTTTTTGAAAGCAGTAAACTGGTGAATTTTTGATGTTTTGTGACTTCCTAAATGATGGTTTTATATTAAAATCTCACAGTGGTAGCAAATTCCATGACTTGTCTTCAAAAGAGAAATTAATTGGGGAATTTCAAGTTTGTCTTCATTCTACCTAGACCATAACCCTAGATCTTAGAGCCCCCAGAGCTCAGGTGCTACATCTTATGTTAGGAAAAGGGAGCATTTGGTTAAATAAATGACTAAGTGAATTGCCAGAGTGACTACATCATGCATGTTTTATACAGAATTTCTTATCTTGAATTATTGGTTCTATATATATTGGGTTGGCCAAAAAGTTCATTTGGGTTTTTTTCTGTAAGACCTTACAGAATAATATATATATATATACCTTTATTATATAGAACTGCATATTACACTATTGTTGGTGAAAATCAAATTCATTTGTAGCCATATTTACTTATATTTGCCTCACATGGTCCCCACATATCAGGGAAGAATGACCTTGAACTCAGCCTCTGCAGTCAGTCCTCCCACACCCAGTCTCCAAGTCAGTGGGTCCTCTGTGGCTCTATCAGAGCACACCCTCGGTACATGTTGTTAGAACCAACTCTTCTCTTTAATGTAAAATGATCAATGGCCTGAGACAGCAAGAAACAGTATGCAATTTTATGCTAAGGATTTACTTTGCAAAACATCATGTGAAAGACAAATATCCTATGATATTGCTTACATGTGGAATCTAAAAAAATGGTACAAATGAACGTATTTACAAAACAGAAATAGAGTCATAGATGTAGAAAACAAACTTATGGTTACCAGGGGGGAAAGTGGGGCAGGGGGCAGCGGTGAGGGATAAATTTGGAGACTGGGATTGACATATACACACTATTACATATAAAATAGATTACTAATAAGAACCTACTTATTAGTACAGGGAATTCTACTCAATGCTCTGTAATGACCTATATGGGAAAAGAATCTAAAAGAAGAGGGGATATAGGTATATGTATAACTGATTCACTTTGCTGTACAGCAGAAACTGACACAACGTTGTAAATCAGCTATACTCCAATAAAATTAAAAAAAAAGAAAAAAACTTTGACCTGAAGAGCAATAAATACCATGCTAAAATTTGTGGGGTACAGCTAAAAAAAATGTTACATGGTAAAAAGCTTTTGGACTTCTGTGCCAAGGACTATTTGCATCTGTTAACTTCAAGGATTCTAGTTAAGTAATGAGTACTTTCCCCCTGGATAATGGAGTCCTATAAGTAGCAATCTAGAGAGGCTTCCTGATCCTGGGCCACTGCAGGTTACAGGGAACTAAGCAGACTACCTTGCCCCAGAAACCTGAAGGGGTTCGGATCCCTGAGTAAGACGCCTTCCCAACTCTCATATACCCCAGGTAACTCTAGCTTCATGCTGCCAGGTCTTAAGGAAGCCTGTGTGCTTTAATTTTCTCACCTGAACAAAGTAGAGAGCATCTGCTCTAACTTACAGGCATGTGTGGGAATAGATGTCATAAAATGGCATTCAATACAATCCATTCTCCCCCAACCCCATCAGAATTGAACTACTAAGAAAAAGTGAGGTATAAATAAGGTTTTTCTCTCTTTTCCTCTGTATTCTAGGATATCAGAATGGTATGTTACAGTAGATGGGTTCAAAGATCTCTGGAGATAAGTCCTTTCTTGGTCCTGGAATAAGAGAATGATTTGGAGTCAGGGACTTGAGATTATTTTAACCAACAAAACATCCCCCCTCATGTCTCTGCATATCACCACAACTTGGACACAACAAGAGCCTCAACAAGAGGAATTTGTACTTATCAGAATCAAGAAAATCAGATTGTTCCTCTTTGACAGATAGAGCTCTCAGAATGGGTCTTGATAAATCCTTTCCCCTGCCCCCCCGCCCCTGGGAATTGAGAGATAGCTTCTTTTGGATATTTCAAAGAGGACAAGGCAACAAAGGGGAGTATGGGTAAGATTTCCAAAGGCAGACAACCTGCAAATATCTACAGAAGCCAGTATTTATTTCGAGAAATTCAAGAGTGAAATAATCACAACTGAAATAACAAAGTTAAAAAAGAATACTCATTGTAGTCTACCATCACTTTAAATGTATACAATTTTCTATATCAAAAAATGGTTATAATTTTTAATTTTGAAAACCAACTTGGGGGGCAAGAGGAAGAGATGTATTAGGGCAGAGATTGAAAGATGCTATCACAAACCTATATCTACTAACTGGTGGGTTTCTAGGGTATCCACCCCTACATCCCCAAGAACAGAGAGAAGCAGGTACCCAAGAGCCCTCCCCCTCCTCATAAAGGCATTTCTACAGCTTCCTGAACTCCCATCTAAAGGTTGTCATTGCAACTTCGTGCCATGCTTGGCTCCAAACAATTCACTAATTCAAACTGTAAATCTTTATTATAAAGATTTCCTCCTCCTAAGCAGTAATTCTCTCTGCTCTGGTGGGGAGAGGAATGATTTGTTTTTTCGTTACTGGTTATTTCTAAGATATCTACTCTAGATTAGTCCTGCTTGAGTGACATCCTAAATGCCTCCATTCCCCAGCAGTACTTTACTTCTGATGGGAGACTGACAACCGCTACTTAGAATGTCTTTCATGGTACACAATGAAGTGTAAAACTGCTGTGAAAAAGCCCATGTTTCGGGCTTCCCTGGTGGCGCAGTGGTTGAGAATCTGCCTGCTAATGCAGGGGACACGGGTTCGAGCCCTGGTCTGGGATGATCCCACATGCCACGGAGCGGCTGGGCCCGTGAGCCACAGCTGCTGAGCCTGCGCGTCTGGAGCCTGTGCCCCGCAACGGGAGGGGCCGCGATAGTGAAAGGCCCGCGCACCGCGATGAAGAGTGGCCCCCACTTGCCGCAACTAGAGAAGGCCCTCGCACGAACCGAAGACCCAGCACAGCCAAAAATAAATAAATAAATAAATAAATAAAATGGAAGGTTTATTAAAAAAAAAAAGCCCATGTTTCAAAACAAACCATCTCTATAATAAGCACTTAAAACACTTTTCATTAATATATTTCTTTGTGGGTAAAACAAAAGCTTAATGCTGCAACGTGGCCTTTGACAATTTTTTTAAAAAAATAAACATTATTTCAATTTTTAGCTGGCTCAAAATAATGGAAATGCAAGTGAGGCTTGTTTGAGATGTTACCCACATACATCCTCTTAATGCTGGGGCAAATTGTGTTGTTTTCAACCAAAACATTGAAAGTTCAATAGAAATCCAAAGGTGCAAGCCTGAATTGGTAAATACAGAATCTAACAACCTCTGTATCTCAGGTATTAGCAAATACCTTTGGTGGAGAGAGATACAGTCCTGTCTAATCTTTATCCGAATTTGCAATTAAGACTTCAGAGCGGCAGATATCTGTACACAGTTCTGCTCTCTTAATTTTATTTGGCTGGATCCAAATCAAATCGGGCTTCAAACAGATCGAAAAGTAAATGTCTAATGTCTAATTGAACTAATAGACAGCACTCTTTAATACAGCTAATGTTTAGTGCCAGCTTAAGGCTGCCAGGAGCTGGAGGGGTAGGAGAAATGAACAAACAAACAGCATTTAAAAAAAGAAAGACAGACAGAAAATCCTCCTTGGAAAACTTGTCAGGAAATGATTACTTAATTCCTTAATATAAATATAAAAGCCAGCCAATTCACACTGATGCTTGGCTGCGTTCCCCCCCTCTTTCCATCTCTGTGTGCTCTGAATTAGGTCTCCACTCACTCCCATTCACTGTCACCTCCCATAGAATATCGTAAGAGCCTCAAAATGATGCACTTATGAGTTTTCTTTTTCAATCTCTCGCGAGCTTCTCTCAGTTTATCGCAAATGAACAATCATTTGGAAGGGGCCCCGTCTGTTTAATGTCATTAGCGATTGTTTCATTAAACAAACAGCCGCTCCACCGTTCGGCTGCAGTTAATCTTAAATCTAAATGTGGCAGCACTCAGGACGGGTTTGTTCTCACCAATGCAGGTCTCTTAATCTACTTCAAGTCAAGGCGCTTATCTCTGCTCAGTTCAGGGATTTCTTTGTCCAAATACTAAACCAAACCCAGTGAACATTGGGAGTCCAGAATTTTTTTTTTTTTTACCCTCTGGGCAATTTTTTTTAAAGCGACTCAAAGTCTACAGTATATTTATTTATTGACTGTACTATTTTACAAATATTTTCCCAATACTGACGAAGTCAAATACTTTTGCAGGTTGGCGCCTAAGCGCCAGCCTAATCAGTGACTTTGGGAATACTGATAAAAGGCTAAACTGAGAACAAAAACACATTTACCGACCTGGGAATGATGGGTACTTGGAAAGTCAAAGACTTCAAGTGGTTATATACTCGTGGAAGGGTCTGATTATCTCCAAACATTAGGCTAATTTATTATTATTATCTTAACAATATTATTATTTAGTATATATTTTGTCACAGGCGTGGTCCCAGGATTCACTGGATGTTCATTTTTTTCATTGACTCAGCCAAATAACCCTTAAGGAGGAATTATTATCCCCATTTTCAGATAACAATATTTTTATTTAGTGTATATTTTGTTACAGGCGTGGTCCCAAGACTCATGGGATATTAATTTTTTCCATTGACTCAGCCAAATAACTCCTAAGAAGGTATTATTATCCGCATTTTCAGAAAAAGTAACTAAGGCTTTGAGAGGTGAAGATATTTGCCAAAAATCACACTGTCGGTACCAGCAGACCCATTATTTAAAACACGGGCACACTGGCTTTAAAGACTTATGTTCCCAGCCATAAGGCCCCACTAAAACTGGTCATCACATCAATTTGAAAATTCATGTCTATAATGATCATATATTCTGGAGTTCCTGGGAGGGTTCTAACTTACAAACTTTTGTACCTCTGCCCAACAATGTGCCCGAGATTTTTAGTGGAAATATTACCATGGTTCTAGGCTAGAGTTTCCAGGAGTAGAAAGCTACCTGTGGGTGCTTCAGGCCCAGAGAGTGAAGGTCACTTTCAAGTTATAACAAATTACCACCCAATTTCCTTACCAGAGCTTACTTAACAGAGGGGCTCATGACCAAGTTGACTTAATCTTCATAGGTGGAAACTTTCAGGTCCCAGTTACAGCCCTGTTCACCACACCAACCCCACCCGCCCCTCGTGTCTCCTCCACTCACTACTCGGCCATCCACCCACTCAGGCATTTAAACCCTCCCTGCTTTCTGTTGACTGCTTGTACGATTTTTAAAACCCTTTGGTTGTTTTAAAATTTTTCTCCAATCCCATAATAAGATGAAAAGATACTGAAAGGCAGAAATCAAAGTATGAAGCTCTTTACATGGTATCGAACAGTCATTCTCGCAGCCAATCAGCCAGAAAATGTTTACTGAGTACCTTTTATGCTCCAAGCACCAGGCTATACATGCCAGTATCCCAATATTTGCTGCCTAATACACCTCCTATACTAATATAAGCATTTTCCCTTGCGGTAATAATTTGTCAAAGAGAATTTGAAGGTCATCCTCATTCACATCGCTCTGCCCTGGCCTTTGGGAATTCCCTTCAGGTCCTCAGAGAGGACAAGCACTTTTGCATCTACACGTTCACACCTACAGTTCCCCCAGCCTAGTATGTTATCACCCCTCTCCTCACTTGGCTCATTCCTGCTCGATCATCAGATCTTAGGTCAGAAGGCACTTCTTCAGGGCTATGTCCCCATTCAGTGCATCCCTGAATGGGCCAAGTATCCACGGTTTCCATAGCATCCAGGGTTTTCCCATATCATAGCACTTAGAGCCTATGCACATCCCCCACAGGACTGTAAGCACCGCGAGAGATGGGGCTGGTCTGCCTTGTTCACTGCTGCCTCCCCAGCATGAAGGATCATGCCTGGTATGGAGGTGATGCTCAAAAATTTTTGCCTGCCTGGATGGATGGATGGATAGATGGATGGATGGGTGGGTGGATGGATGGATGGATGGATGGATGGATGGATGGATGGATGGGTGGGTGGATGGATGGATGGATGGATGGATGGATGGATGGATAGATGGATGGATGGGTGGGTAGATGGATGGGTGGGTGGATGGATGGGTGGATGGATAGATGGATGGATGGGTGGATGGATGGATGGATAGATGGATGGATGGATGGATGGATGGGTGGATGGGTGGGTGGATGGATGGATGGATGGATGGATGGATGGATGGATGGGTGGGTGGATGGATGGATGGATGGATGGATGGATGGGTGGGTGGATGGATGGATGGATGGATGGATGGATGGGTGGGTGGGTGGGTGGATGGATGGATGGATGGATGGATGGATGGATGGGTGGATGGGTGGATGGATGGATGGATGGATGGATGGATGGATGGATGGATGGATGGAAGGGTGTCTATTTTAGAATAAATTATTTTATTCTCATAACCAATCAAAAATATCTCAAATCTTTTCAAAATTAAATATATATCCTCTGAAGAATGGCAGTTAATTGAAATCCATTGGCTTTTGTTGTTTTAAAATTAGAATTAAGAGCAAATAAAGGACATTCTGAATGAAGTTTCAAACTTCCCCAAGAGGGTAAGGTAAGGACAGACTTCAGCAGAGGGATACAGGGATCAGAAGACAGAGGACATGAACACTCCTTGTGTTTTGCAATTTCAACCAAGGAAATTGATATTTTATAAAGATATGTCAATTCATTTGACAAATCATCATTTGGTCTCAGCTGATAGGACAAGTACACCAGTAGGCATTGTGAGGTGATCAAAGATGATAAAACATTCTAATTCTACAAATGTATGAGCAGACAATATTGCTGATCATTAGAGAAATGCAAATCAAAACTACAATGAGGTATCACCTCACACTAGTCAGAATGGCCATCATTAAAAATTCTACAAATAATAAATGCTGGAGAGGGTATGAAGAAAAAGGAAACCTCCTACACTGTTGGTGGGAATGTAAACTGGTGCAGCCACTAAGGAGAACAGTATGGAGAGTCCTTAAAAGTCTAAAAATAGAATTACCATATGATCCTGCAATCCCAACGCTGGGCATATACCTGGAGAAAACTCTAATTTGAAAAGATACATGTGCCCCAGCGCTCACAGCAGCGTTATTTACAATAGCCAAGATGTGGAAGCAACCTAAATGTCCATCAAAAGA
Source organism: Balaenoptera acutorostrata (assembly GCF_949987535.1). Taxonomy (NCBI): domain Eukaryota; kingdom Metazoa; phylum Chordata; class Mammalia; order Artiodactyla; family Balaenopteridae; genus Balaenoptera; species Balaenoptera acutorostrata. The sequence continues at coordinate 175,854,563 of NC_080064.1, read as the reverse complement.
TAAATGGATAAAGAAGATGTGGTACATATATACAATGGAATACTACTCAGCCATAAAAAAGAATGAAATAATGCCCTTTGCAGCAACATGAATGGACCTAGAGATTATCATACTAAATGAAGTAAGCCAGACAAAGACAAATATCATATGATATTGCTAATATGTGGAATCTAAAAAAGCGATACAAATGAACTTATTTACAAAACAGAAATAGACTCCCAGACATAGAAAACAAACTTCTGCTTACGGTTACCAAAGGGGAAAGGAGGAGAGGGATAAATTGGGAATTTGGGATTAACGGATACACACTACAATATATAAAATAGGTAAACAACAAGGACCTACTGTAGAGCACAGAACTATACTCAATATCTTGTAATAACCTTTAATGGAAAACAATCTGAAAAAGATTCCATATATATATATATATATGAATCAGTTTGCTGTACACTTGAAACTAACACAACATTGTAAATTAACTATATTTCAATTTAAAAACAAATGTTTGAGCAGAGTGAGAGAGAAAAAGGCACAGGCAGGAAAGACACATAGAATTTCCCTTGAAGGGCTACAAGGATGTTACTTGTTCAGTCTCTTTTGTTCACAGCCTAGCAGCTCCAACCCATTGTTTCCCCTTCCAAAACCCACTTGATCCTCCTACTAGGAAGAGACCATAAGGTCCAAAAGAGGGAAAAAAATAAGATTTGTAAAGTAAGTTCCACCACTTCATACACTTTCTTGTCTATCAATACCTGACATTCCCCTTTTGCCAAGTCTGTATCTTTCAGGATCAGCTCTGAGTAAATTGATTATTAATTTATTCAGTTCATGCAAAGAGTACACTGGTCTTCAGAATCAAACAATATTTTAAATTGGCAAACTTCACTAATGAAAACCAGGAAATAAATTAAAATCTTACGAATAATCTTGATTCCTGACTTAAATGTTCATTGAGTGAATGAATGATCTATGATTTCATATTCATTGCAAATGTCTACAAATCTTTAAAGCAGGATGGCTACAAATAACCAAATGCACTGACTTGGATTCATTGCATTCTCCCTGCCTCGGCCACTGCCTACTATCTAAAGGGAACAACACTTAAAAACAAGAACAGTAACAATAAAATATTTTGCAAAGAAGCAAAATTAATCCTTTACCTGTATTTTCAAGCCCTGAAAAGCCCAGGCTTTCTGTAGTAGGCTTAAGTATGACCACCATTTGAAATACTTTAATACTTGTCAAGTAAAGGAAGAAAAGCAACTGCACTCATTTACAAATCCTTTCTTTGAACTAGCCTGCAAGCTGGTTCATGACTTGAGGTTTACAACTTGGAGCTGTACAGCTCTTCAACGCATTGCCCAGTTTTCAGGGAATCAGTTTTGTGGCTTACAGCCCAAGGGTGTATATCCATTTCTCCAGCTGTCTGACTCTCAAGTACTAGATAATGACCCTTTGTAGTGGCTGTTAAGGAAACAATAATAATACCAGCATTCTGCCAAGTGCCATAGACCCATTGCTTTATTAATTCCCACAGTAACACTAGATCTAGGATGGGTTGTTATTCAACTCCCCTTTTTCCTATAGATAAGGAAAATGAAGCTTGGAGGGCTATGTAATTGCCCAAGGCCATGAGTGAGCAAGAACTAGTGCCCTGTAGGAACTAATCAGGTCAGGGAGGACTTTTTCTACAACAATTCTTAGGCCTACAAACTTGACATAATTCTTGAGCTCAAGACACTTTCCCAAAAGTAAATACTGAATGACAACATATAGTATAGAAGTACCTTATACAAATAGATCCTTGGATTATTATTCAAGTGAAATTCCCAAGACGGTAAATTTTTGACAGCATATGCGGTAGGCATTTAATAAATGCTTTTTGATTAAACTCACAAGTTACCTAAGAGCATCAACTTTTACAGTAAATTTTTTCTGATCCATTTTCATTTATAGTCTACAAAAAGCAATTAAAAATACATTAGTGGAGGCAAGAAGGGGGAACAATTATATTGGGGACCATTTTCACGGGGACATGGCATTCATGTGAGAAAATCAGTTAGCTCATTTTCCTCATATCTTCATTTTGGTTTCTTTCCTAAATACATTGAATACACTTTCATATAATACGTCATAAAAAAATTGGCTAGAGTATGAATACTTTCAGGCCCTAACATGTTCTCGCTGGTCATGGGGCCTCTTCAGGAAGTACTACAATTTTCAATAAATCACTAAGAAAAACAGGATCTTTATTACTTGAAAAAAAAAATCCTTTGCTCTTAATTGCGATGCATATGCTTATTTTGAGTACTTTCTTTTTACAAATCACATGTTAGTCCAGATTACTGATCAGTAAGGTATAGTGGATAAACAGTAAGGGAGAGTGAGGGCAAAAAAAAAAGAAAAAGAAAAAAAAAAAAGAGGTAGGAAAATGAGACAGGAACCTGAAAAAAAAATCATCAAAGAGAAGAGTGGTTACAAAATTATTGTATGCCTAGCATTTTTGGCTGCTTAAAATCAATTATTTCTTCCATGGGTATTGTAAGGCTGAGTTCAATTCTATGTTTTGATTTGTGCTTCTGCTTAAATTCGCTCCAACATTAAGTTGGCAAAGTTTTCACCATGCATGGATAGTAGCACACCCATGAGATGAACAAAGTTTTTGGATCCCAACAAACGTAGAGGTGGATTCATCTCAAATAATTACCATCTCTGAGTATAGGGCTCAAGGTATCCTTAGTTTTGTCATCTATAAAATACGAAGAATAATGCCTTATATAGGTTTGTGATTATTAACTATAATAAATGTAAAAACTAGCACATAGTAGCTATTCAATGCATTACAGTCTTGTAGAAAGGACAGATCTGTAAAAAAATTAAATTCAAAACATTGAAATAAATGCCAGGATGGTTAAAAGTAATGTCTTCTAAGCCATGGTACTTCTACAGGTATCAGAATCCCCTGAGGCTCTTATGAATCATGTAAATTTCTGGGTCCCATGTCAGACCTGCAGGGCGGAGTCTCTAGGGTTTAGATTCTGGAATGTGTAAATTTGCATTTTCAAAACACACTCACTCATTAATTCCTATGTTCACACATGTTTGAGAATTTCTACTAGGTAGAAAGAGGAAATATATTGGTAAGGGTCCAAAAGGACTCAGATGACACACTCAACCTGGATGATTCCAGAAGGCTTTACTGGCAGAGGGACCAAATGTAAGGGAACTAATGACAGTAAGTAGGGGAACCACAAGAGATCACGCAGAAACCCAGGGCGAGGAGCAGTGGAGCTGTTTCCACCCCAAGGATGGATGCAGACCCGGGAAGAGGGAGAGTTGTACGGAGGAATATTCCTTTAACAGAAGCAGTGACCTTAGTTGAGGAAGGCAGCCAGAACAAGGCTGGCGGGGAGTGGTCTTTCGGAGAATAAATACTTGTTCTCGCTTCTCTTCCTCCCTCCAATCTCCTGTGGAGCCTCTGCAATGACCAGAACCTACTGGAAGCCAGAGAGCCCAGGAGACCTGTTGATATGGTCTCTAGAGGTCACCTCTTGGAGCAGAAACCAGTGGAAAAGTCGGAGGCTGACCTGGAGTGGAAGATGGATGACAGCAGGGACGGGAAGACTTGACAAATGAAACAGAGCTTGAGTTTGAGGATGACTAAAGGTTAACAGGAATAATGATGATTGTAATAGCCATATCAATGGAGTTTTCACTGTGCATTACTTTTCGAAGGACTTTACATGTATTCAGTGGTTTCAGCCACACTACAGCCTTGTAAGTCAGGCCCTGTTAACATCTCCATCACAGATCAGGATGCTGAGACACGGAAAGGTTAACTTGCCAGCCTAAGATTATAGCTAGTTAACAGGAAGCAGAGTTTAAGGTCGGCCAGCTGCCCCCTGGGACTGAGCTGGGAGCGCTACAGCTCTACTATTTCAAAAGGTGTCTCTGAGGCAGACTATTATCTATAGAATGGATAAACAACAAGGTCCTGCTGTATAGCACAGGGAACTATATTCAGTGTCCTATGACAAATCATAATGGAAAAGAATATATATATATATATATAAATATTTATTTATTTATAACTGAGTCACTTTGCTGTACAGAAGAAATTAACACAACATTGTGAATCAACTGTACTTTAATCAATTTTTTTAAAAAAATTAGAAAAAACAAGATGTCTCCGAGGGAAAGTGGGATCCAAGCTATGGGAAGAACAAATGAATAAGAGAGATGAAAGTGCCCAGTCCGGCGTGTAAGGAAACCACAAAGAGGGTGGCGTGGCCATACACTACGGGATCTCGAGAGGGAGGAGAAAGCCTTGAACATCGTCCCTTGACGTTTCTTTTTTTCATCCTGGCAGTGGGGAGCTCCACGAGCCTACAAAGCTTTTGAACATGCTGTTCCTACAAGCCGGGCACTGAGCTAAGCCCTGGGCTTTCGCTGAACTCCGCGTGCTGAGGTGGAAGACAGCTTTATTGTTACTCACAAATGGAGTATTACGGATCCCTGGTTCTTTTTCACCTTTCATTGCTTGCTCCTGATATAACTTTTTATAACAGGAGCCATAGAAGCACAAACTCAAAATATCTCAAGGCAGTAGAGGTAAAAATAGAATGTAATAGTAAAGCCAAGCAATCTTCGAAACAAATCTCATAAAGCGAACCTGTCGGGTTTTGATGTCTTCATTCAGCACACTTGTCCTCACAGAGGTGCACTCAGATGTAAAACTGTGACAAAAGAACCCGATCCTTATTATTCTGTTAGTATTATGTCTCTCTCTCTTTCTTTTGCTCCATCAATTCTCAGCCCACCACAAGGATGAAGATAAGTCCTCCCCCAGGACATATGAGTTTACAGCTGCTCCAGTTTGGGGCACCCAGGAGGTAGAATTAGGCAAAGAAGCTGTGTGTGTATGTAGGGGATGACCTGCGGAGGAGAACTGAGGGAAAAATGTTACAAGAGCAGACAGAAAACGATCCGGACTTGCTCTTCTTGGCCACTTAATTCTTATTGGTACTCCTACTCCAGTCCAAATTTGGGGATTACTGAGATGAAAAAAAAAAAAAAAAAATCAGAAAGCTTTTCATTCATTCCCTGGAACTTTCCCAACACCATATATGAATTGTCCTGGGACAGCAGCCCATTCTGTGGTTTCAGTGCTAAAACATGTTGTCACTTTGAAAATCCGTATCTGACGTAGGAGGAAAAGTAGTGTGATATTTGATGGGATGGCAATGAGTACGTCATTAAATCTCCAGAAGAAGTTTATCATTGATATCAGAAGTCACACCATAGACACTGACCTATTGTCAATATTTATATAAAAGGAGAGTCATGCAGCAACACGGATGGACCTAGAGATTATCATACTAAGTGAAGTTAAGTCAGAAAGAGAAAGACAAATACCATATGTGTCACTTATATGTTGAATCTAAACTATGACACAAAGGAATTTATCTATGAAACAGAAACAGACTCACAGACATAGAGAACAGACTTGTGATTGCCAAGAGGTGGGGAGTGCAGGGGAGGGATGGATTGGGAGCTGGGGATTAGCAGGTGCAAACTATTATATATGGAATGGATAAACAACAAGGTCCTACTGCATAGCACAGGGAACTGTATTCAATATCCTGTGATAAACCATCATGGAAAAGAATACGAAAAAGAATATATGTATGTATAATTGAATCATTTTGCTGTACAGCAGAAATTAATACAACACTGTAAATCATACTTCAATAAAATTTTAAAAAAGAAAAGAAAAAGAGAGTCAGAGTCTCCTTAGAAGCCTCTACTCTGTCCATCCTGATCTCAATAATTCTGCCCTCTCGGGTCAGACATGACTCAGACCAATATGCCTCTGGCCGTTGATTCAGGGTTCTCTCTCCATTATTTAGGTAACGTAGATGTCATATATTTGATTGTGGTTATTACATAATCTCTTTTCAGATCTAAACCAATTTCTCTTCCACTGCAAATAAAACTGGCGAAGCTCAATCATTTAGAATCATTGAACTTAAGAACTAGAAGGGATCTTCCGATCATATAATCCAACTCCTTGTTCTAACAGGTAACTGATGCCACGGCAAAGGGAAAGACACTTGTCCAAAGTCATAAAAAGTGGTAAACCTGACTCAAATCGTTGCGTTTGAGTCTGCTCAACATGCTGACTCAGCAAACTGTCCCCGTTAACAAGATTTTCCTTTCTTTCCTTGTTCCTTATATTTTTAAAGTCACATTGGCTTCTAAAAAAAGAAAAGAATAAAACACACAAAGGAGTGGGTACTGGCCAAAATTTCAAAGACATGATTTCTGAAAAATAAGGGCATAAGGAAAGAAGGGGGGAATTTTTTGTGTCTACTGCCTAAAATGCCATCCAGATAGGTTAACCATAATCTAATCACCTGCAATGTTTATCTTGGGTTATGGTAACAGTGAGTTTAAAGCTATCTGAATAACAAGATACTGGGGTTTTGTCAGCTCTAGCTCCATGATGTCTGTAATTTTCAATATATCTCATGATGGAAAAAATATAAGCAATCATTAAGCCTGTGATTGCTGCTAGTACAGTTTACTCAGATAGATACATAACTTCTATCACGCCAAGCAGATAGCTGAGTAACTAGAGAGCAGTCACATGCGTATGGCTGTGTGAATGTCTAAACGGCATGGAGAGCCTTTGGCGTGGTTTTCCTCTTCAGATGATTTTCTCATTATGACATTTTATATTTATTCTGGGCTTTGTTAGGTATGCATTTCGACAAGATCTGGGGACAAGATAGGCAAAGAAAGTTCGGTCTATTAGAAAAAGAAGAACTGATTAAATTGTCGGTTGACTTTATTGGCAAAACAGTATTTCCATGAGAGGCTTGTAAGCTGTTAGGGAATTACGCCTCAGCTTACTGGTTAAAATAAAATTTTGAAAGTCAAGGTCAAAAGTCAGCAAAGCCTTTGCACCTACCCAAATTGTTGGCCGGCTTTATTATTGAAGGTGGCCCATGATATGCTCGGCATTTAACATATATAGATATATGTATATGTATAACTGATTAACTTTGCTGTACACCTGAAACTAACACAACATTGTAAATCAACTATGGTCCAATATAAAATAAAAAAAAATTTTAAACATATATTGTCTGTGGTGTGATGAATTGGGAGATTGGGATTGACATGTATACGCTGATGTGTATAAAGTGGATGACTATATAAGAGCCTGCTGTATAAAAAAATAAATAAAATAAAATTCAAAAATTCAAAAAAAAATAACAAACATATATTGTCTGTAATCCTCACAAAATTCCTGTAAGAAAGGTATTTTAAGCCCAGTTTCCAGTTGAGGAAACCAAAGCTCAGAACTATCCTATGACCAGAGCCAACAATTCCAGAATCTACACTCAAATTCAGGAATGTCTGACTCCAAAGTCCAAGCTACATCCTTGAAATGTGCTGCCCCCATATTGTCTATAAAATACCCAAGCACCATTAAGGAAGGACTGGATTGAAATGACTTCAGGTGAACCAGCTATGCTTTAATATCCTAATAATATTCTACAATATCCTAATATTATCCTCCCTTAAAAACATTTATTTTGGAGAAAGGAGGAACCACTGTTATTTACTGACTGCCTAAAATTATCCTGAGGTAAATATTATGTAAATAAGTTCAATACGCAAGGAAGCTCAGTCTCAGAAAAGTTACTATCTCCTCTAGGGTCGCCAGAACTCTGCAAAGAACAGAAACCAGGATTTAAATCCCACCACGTCTGCCTGACAGCCTATGTGGCAACTACTGAATTTTAAACCTCAAAATCTAGCATCAAAATAAAACCCACTTCTTTTGGTAGGGGTGGGGGCTCCACTCCCAGCTCTACCAAATGACCCGTCTAGTTATCTTCTCCGAGCCTCATCTATTTGATATAGTTTGATGTCTACAATGTACAAAGCCCTGTGCTTAGCGTCTTAGATTCTTCAGATTCTCTGACAATTACATGAAATGAATGTAAAGTGCTCAACATAACACCGAATATACAGTAAGCCCTCAAATATCTATTATCACGTATTAATTCTGACGTTTATTTTTTATTGTTATTATTATTATTATTTTGCAGGTCATACTCTCTGAGCCTTAGTTTCCTATATGCAAAATAAGGACTCTTACTTGGCAGCATTATTGAGAGCATTAAAGGCAATGTACTAAAATACCGATCACACTCAGTATATAGCCATATAGCCAGGGCTTAATGAATGATTAGCTACTAGTAATCTGTCATAAATACTATATTATGGGATAACAGAGTCTGCTCAGCCAGCCTTCACGCAGAACTGAAAATCCTAAGATTTTCAGGAAATATGCTCTTAACAATAAGTGCCTTACGTAATGAAGTACACCAGCTCAGATGGGGCCAAATACTTCATGAAATCTTTTATTTCCCCTGTCTGCAAGAGTCACAACTACTCTGTCATACTTTGGTTATCTGTTCACCTGTCGAAGGACATCTTGGATCCTTCCAGGTTTTGGATATAGTGAATAGAGCTGCTGTATATATTTTCTTGTCCTTACTTTTAATATTCAAATTTATTTAAATTAAAAAAAAAAAAGCTAGGGGGTGCTTCCCTGGTGGCGCAGTGGTTGAGAGTCTGCCTGCCAATGCAGGGGACACGGGTTCGAGCCCTGGTCTGGGAAGATCCCACATGCCGCGGAGCAACTGGGCCCGTGAACCACAACTACTGAGCCTGCGTGTCTGGAGCCTGTGCTCCGCAACAAGAGAGGCTGCGATAGTGAGAGGCCCGCACACCGCGATGAAGAGCGGCCCCTGCTTGCCGCAACTAGAGAAAGTCCTCGCACAGAAACAAAGACCCAACACAGCCAAAAATAAATAAATAAATAAATAAAGAGGCTTTCATTAAAAAAAAAAAAAAAAGCTAGGTCACCCATTTCTCCCACCCACCCCCAACCCTGCCCTCTGGCAACCAACGATCTGTTCTCTGCATCTATAAGCTTCATTATTTATTTGTTTATTTATTTAGATTCTACATATAAGAAGATCATATAGTATTTATTTTCTAAATAAGAAGGGACTTATTTTAAACCACATTTTTACTTCCATTTTTACATGAAATACTTCCAAAAATGCCTAATATATGCATTGACATGAGTAACAAGATATAGATGTTTTGGGAAATGGAGACAAAACAATGATTAAAACATTGCCTCTTGACCTCAGAGAGTTTAAAATTCGGCAGGAGAACCGAAGAAAGTGATAAAAGTCACCACGGTAGGCAATGTTTGATTAGGGTCCCGTGAGAGGAATAAACCAAGTGTAGTTCCATTTCAGAGGAAAGACCATTCTCAAAGGGAGTGATCAAAGTCTGCTTCCCAAGGATGTCCTCTGAGGTAGTCCTTGAATAATGGATTTTGAAAAGACGTTCCAGGTACATGGACGGGCATAAGTCACCAAGGGTTAAGAGGGAAGTAGTGATTGGGCGAAATTAGCTTAAATATGTTGTGTATGTAAGAAAATAGTGTTGCATGACATTGGAAAGATCGTTTATGGCCATCAAAACTCTCTACTGCCAGGCTAAAAAATATGGGCATCATTGTAGGTCTTTTTTGTACATAACTATTCAATAATTCCTACCCTTTCTGAAAAACCTGATGATAGATCCACTGTCAGGGCCCTGCTAAAAAGGCCTGTTCATCCATCCACTCATTCACCCGTCCATTCATTCATTCATCAAAGATGCCTATTCTGTGCCAGGTACTGGATAAGATAAAGCATCAGCCTTGTTTTCTCATCGCATTTTGTTACACACAACTTCAAAAATATAGTTCTTTGTCAAATAAACCAAACACCAGATTTCAATTAATGGGAATTTCTAAAAGTCCAGACAAATAAGAGAAGAAAATGATACTTGCCTTTTATATGAATTTTACTCATCTAATAAAGATGCTCCACAGTTCTTTAACATAAATACACATATGCTTATAGCAGTATGAAAAAATTCAATTGGAAAATTTAAATTAGGCACATTTCTAATTTAATGCCTTATTATCTTTGCCATAGCATGTGCAGACAGTTATCTAATAAGTAAAATATGTAGAACAAGGAAGAGGAGCCCTGCCCCAAGGGAATTTATAATACATTCTAATGTATTCTAATAGTGTGTGAAATATACATCTAAAGTCAGAATTTGTCAAAATTTTGTAACTGGGACATGCTGATAACTATGTCTAAGTATGCATCTAAAATATTCCTGCCACAGGAAAAATGTCTTATTCTGTATTTAAAAGCTTCCTTATGTACTGCTAGAAAAATAATTAATAGGCCTATACCTAGAAATATTTTGAGAAAATAATGTGGGATAGCCCTCTTGAGTTTATTTACTGCACTGTTTTTTCCCCTGTGATATCATTAGTTATGCAGGTGGTAAATCTATTTATAGTATTTATTTTTAAAGCTGTGTGTTTTCTTTTTTTTTTAATTTTTTTTTTTAAATTATTTTTTAAATTATTTATTTATTTATTTATTTATTTGTGCCTGTGTTGGGTCTTCGTTTCTGTGCGAGGGCTTTCTCCAGTTGCGGCAAGTGGGGGCCACTCTTCATCGCGGTGCGCGGGCCTCTCACTATCGCGGCCTCTCTTGTTGCGGAGCACAGGCTCTAGGCCAGCAGGCTCAGTAGTTGTGGCTCACGGGTCTAGTTGCTCCGCGGCATGTGGGATCTTCCCAGACCAGGGCTCGAACCCGTGTCCCCTGCATTGGCAGGCGGGTTCTCAACCACTGCGCCACCAGGGAAGCCCTGTTTTCTTTTTTTTCAAAAGACATAGCTAATGAAGTAAATTTAAATTTCAGACCCCAACCTTTACGGTGAAAATGACACTGCTCTAGCAGTCAGGGGCCTGAGTTCTGGTTTTAGCTCTACATGACCATAGGTGAACATAGCCTCTGAGACCACACCTTTATAAAAAAGAGATGATGAGTTTTGGATTAACAGATACATACTACTGTATATAAAATAGGTAAAGAGCACAGACCTATTGTATAGCACAGGGAACTATATTCAATATCTTGGAATAACCTATAATGGAAAAGAATCTGAAAAAGAATACATATACATGTATATGTACATATGTATATATATGGATGTATAACTGAATCACTTTGCTGTACACCTGAAACTAACACAACACTGTAAATCAACTATACTTCAATAATTTTTTTTTTTTAAAGGAGATGGCATCAGCATAAAATGATGGCTGTTTCATAAAGGTGGTAGTTCCGTAAACTCTAATGCTGATAGGGAGGGGCCAGGTTGGTACCAGGCAGGTGAAAGAATATGTAGTAGTAGGATCCATAAGTGAACTGGGGAAAACAGGCCCCATCTAAATGCATTCAAGTTCTAATAACACAGACCAAGACACAAAGAAAGAAACAATGCATACGTGCAGCCCACATACAGCAGCCGGTCAGCAAGATCTGCATTGGATGAGTGCAAGGGTAAGTTCCAGGTCAAAACCGGGGGCCTATGATGTTGAGGTCCCCAAAGAACACTGCCCTCTTCAAGCCCTCACTGCTCTCTCTAACATCCCAGAGGAATTTAGCAGCTCTGGTGGAAGCTGCATATGATGAGTTCCAGAAGTTCTTCAACTTCACAGCATTTCAAAAACTTGTGGAGTTATACAGTTCTACCTTCATCCGATAGCTAGAACACAATGTGAGAAAGACAATAATTCTGACACTAAGATATAAACTCTGAAGTACTTAAACTTTCTCCAACATAATTTTTTCAACTATCATAACATATTCTTTGTCATTCTTCTAAAGGCAAAATCTTTAGTTTGAAAGGTATGTGCTATTTGCCAACAACCTCAGAGAAAGTTAGTTTTATAAAATAGAAAGACATACTGAATTATTTTTCAGTTACCAACACCTTCTGGCTTTGGAACTAGATTTCCAAATAGCTTAGTGGATCTGACCCAGTGTCAGATTACCCAAAGAGAGGTTCAGAAATGTGCTTGTGCAGCAGCAAATCTTTTTTCTGGAAAGAAGCTGATATTTGATATTTTCAAAAAAGAACAAAAAAATTAAGTACTCTTTGCTGAATAAAATCAGAACGTCGTTGATTTCTAACACTATCTTGCAGTTTGGTATTGCTTTTATTTCTAATTACCTTTAGGTAGGAGATGAAGAGGTGAGCGTCCTTTTTAATGCCCAGCAGGATTTTCTAAAGGTCTTAACCTGCCCTGGGTCTGAGCATTTGGATGAATAGAGAAGTCAAATAAGCAGATGATGGTATGGAAACAATCAAGGACACTGTGATTTTAAGTACAGAAAATTTGGACTTAAACTACATAAGCTTTTAAGCTTTTCTGTAATATTCATAGTAAAACAGTGTAAACTGTTTTTGTTTTCAAGAGAGTGGATTAGAAATTTGGATGGTTTACCATGCAGATAAGATTTACCAATGAATTCATGGATTTTCCACAGAGTTATAGCTTGCTTTTGGTTTAAAACTTCCACCAGAAATACAGTGATGTAATTTAAACAACAAATTGTTTTATTTACTCCATAGACTGCTCTTGATGTAGTATCTTACTTAGGGAATTTACTTCTGCCTTCCTTATTTCACTGACGAGTACCAAACACCTTAAGGATCTCCCCATTCTTGATGAAATTGTTAATTGTGGTTAACTATGAAAACACTTTTGTATAAGTGGTATTTGATAAACTTAGGAGTACAAAAAGAAAAAAGGAGATATTAGGGTTTTACTAAATATTCAAAGGGTTAAAAAAAAAAATTCAAAAATCTCCAACAGGCAGCCTCTAAGTTCTTTCCTGAAGAAAAAAGATAGATCCCCCTAAGGGAAAAGAGTCAGACTTGGATCTATTTGAGTAAGCAGCTGCAGATCGAGGCTAAAAAGGATAAAATGAACAATGCAGGGTAAAGGCTATGATTAGGCTCATGAAAAGCCTCATAAACCATGAAGCAGGAGACCCTGACAGCTTCCTCCCCATGGATACTGTTTCAGTCATAATACACCACAGTACTAAAGGGATTTTTGTTTTGTTTTGTTTTTTGTTTGTTTTGTTTTCTTGTTTTTATCACATCAAGTTTTTTATTATTTTTATTGGAGTATAATTGCTTTACAGTGTTGTGTTAGTTTCTGCTGTACAACAAAGTGAATCAGTTATATGTATACATATATCCTCTCCCTCTTGGACCTCCCTCCCATCCCACCCCCATCCCTCCCATCTAGGTCATCACAGAGCACTGAGCTGATCTCCCTGTGCTATACAGCAGGTTCCCACTAGCCATCTATTTTACACATGGTAGTGTATTTATGTCAAACCTAATCTCCCAGTTCATCCCACCCTCCCCTTTCCCCACCGTGATACCTACAAAGTACTAGATGATGATAATAATAAAAATAATGACACGTAACTAATATTGAAGAATGATATCGTTTATATATTATTTCATTTAGTCTTTATAGCAATTCTGTAAAAGGATATTTGGCCACAATTTAAAGATGGATGCATTCACAGCCACCAAGACTGTATAGCTTAGGAGTGGTCAAGCCAAATCTGAACCCACACACAAGCTTTCTGGCATAAGGACCTGTGCGACTGGACCCTGCGTTTCTTTAAATACCTTGGTCAGATTTTGTGCTGAGAGGCAACAGAATCGGCATTTTGTCGCTCTCCCTGTCTCCCATTCCTTTGGACTTTGGAAGCCGACGGTGTAGGGAAGCACGAGGGAACATTTCGGTGCCTTTCGAGATGGTGATTTACCCCATGTCACACGGCTGCGGCAGGGGCCACAGTTTAGGCTGCACGAGAGCACGGCTCACGTCACGGGTGTGAACGCACACGATGTTCCATTACACAGTGGGGTCGGAGGTTATGAATTGCAAAAGCAACATGAAATCCTACACTCAGGTCTCCTCTGTGCGTCGGTCATGCTGTGTCATCATCCTATTACCCTCTCACTTTATGAATGAAAATCTTCGCTGCTAAACCCTCCAAATCCGTCTCTTTTTCTTCCTCCTTCATGTGGAGTACCGTGCACTCTCCTAAAGGCACTGTCGTGTTTCAAAGCCATTGCTCGTAAATGAAGCCTCCGAAGCAACGTGAAAAATGCTGGTAATATATTCATGAAAAGGGCTAGAATGCGGCACTAAATCCACACTCTGACTGAAGGTGTGTGAAAACTGTGAATACGTGTGAATGAGATCTACAAAGAAATGTGGAAACAATTAAGGTCATGGGACAGTGAATGATTTCTCTATTCTGGTTTTTAATTGTTGTTGAAAATGTTATTTGTACCGCAGTAAAGATGTGAATGCAGAAATATTGCCTCATTTCCGGTTTGCCCTCTCCCACCTGTTGTTCATTTACTTATTGTGTAACAAGCATGTTTTCAGGGTCCCAAGATCAGTCGCCTCTCCGTTTTTCCACCCTTCCTGTGTGAATCCGTCCACCCCATCCCTTTAATTACTTTGTAAAATGGTAGTGGTCTTTTGTTTCTCGCTCTTGAGCCCTGCAACCCTGTAATCAGTGGCCTAGTGGCTAACACGACTCGAATGTCTCATAAGCACCTCACCTGTACACATCACCACCCTCTCCCCCACCTGTCCCTTTTCCTGGGGTCCTCAGGCTGGTGTACCCCACCATGCTCCTCTGATTGCCCAAACCTGACACTATGGAGCCTTTCCTATGTAAATAAAATGTCATCTCTCTTTAAAAAAATATCCACCTCGGGCTTCCCTGGTGGCGCAGTGGTTGAGAATCTGCCTGCCAATGCAGGGGACACGGGTTCGAGCCCTGGTCTGGGAAGATCCCACATGCCACGGAGCGACTAAGCCCGTGAGCCACAATTGCTGAGCCTGCGCGTCTGGAGGCTGTGCTCCGCAACAAGAGAGGCCACGATAGTGAGAGGCCCGCGCACAGCGATGAAGAGTGGCCCCCGCTTGCTGCAACTAGAGAAAGCCCTCGCACAGAGACGAAGACCCAGCACAGCCATAAATAAATAAATAAATACATTAAAAAAAAAAATCCACCTCAACTTATCACTCATCACTTTTCCCACTGTCACTGTCAGAAATAAGGCTACTCTCACCTCCCACCAACGCCAAAAAGGCCCAATCTCACCTTTATTCTCTCCAAGGAAGCCAGAGTGATGATCATTTCAAAACAGGGAGCCCCTCCTGCCACTCTTCTATGTAAATCCCTGTAATAGCTCCTTGTTGCTCTTAGGATTAAGGTCAAACTGCTTAATATGTTTGATAAGGTTCTTTCTGACATGGCCTAAGCCTACATTTCGACCCCTTTCTCACTGCTATCACCTCTCCTTTTCCCTACCAACCTTACTAATAACTACGACAAACCCTAACAACCACAATCACTGGGTTACGGTTCTCCAATAACACTCTCTCCTTTGAGCAACAGGGCAACCTCTCTGCACCCCAGTGCAGCACAAATTTCCCGTCTAATCCCAGTGTCTCTCCTTTAGGACTTTTCCAGCCTCCAAAGGCTGACGTAGATGCACCTCAGCTGATCCACTCAGGACCCTGGGCCTGTCCTCATCCTAGCACTTAACACACTCTGTTATAATTGCCTTGTTCTGGGTCTACAGTTCCTCACTGTACTTCAGACTCTTTGAGGGTTGGGACTGTGTCTTATTTTTCATTGTGTATCCCTGGTGCAGTCCCCCATACAGCTTATTATAGCATAAATAAATGCTAAACGTCAAGATCTATTCAAACATCCAATGGATTCCCACAGACAATATTTAGATACATTTATATTATACATATTTAGATATACATAATATAGGACCCCCTTAAATATGTTAGCAGTGAGAGAGTCTATAGAGTTTAGTAGGTAAAGGAACATTCCACGACTTCCAAAAAGATATTACGAGAGAAGGGGGCAAATTCTCCAAATCCTGCTGAAGTGAAAGGAGAAAGGGTGACAGTCATGGATGTTACTGAGGAATGAGAGGCAGTACTAGGAGCCTGGCTAGCTGGGCAATGAGAAACCACGTAACGTTCTTATACTAAGCGATATAAACTCAAAGTAGACTGTGAAAAGTTAAAAATGTATATTGTAATCCCTAGAACTACTACTAAAAAAATATCAAGAGGCATAGCTAAAACGTCAACAGAGGTGATAGAATGGAATACTAAAATGTATTCAATTAACCAAAAAGAAGATAGGAAGGAGGAACAAAACCATACAGAAATGATAGAAAAAAAAAAAAAAAAACACAGCAAGATGTAGGCTTAAAACCAACCATATCAGTGATTACATGTAAAATAAACAAATCAAACATTTCAATTAAAGGGAAAGATTATTATATTGAATTTAAAAAAAAGCAAGACCCAATTATATGCTGTTTATAAGAGATTCACTTTACTATTTTTTTAATTTTTAATTTTTTTTTTTGGCTGTGCTGTGTGGCTTGCGGGATCTTAGTTCCTTGACCAGGGATGGAACCTGGGCCCAGGTAAGTGAAAGCGCCAAGTCCTGACTACTGGATCACCAAGGAAGTCCCAAGAGATTCACTTTAAATATAAATACACACACACAAGTTGAAAGTAAAAATACAGAAAAAGATATCCATGCAAACACTAATCCTAAGAAAGCTAGGGTGGCTCTATCAACTCAGACAAAGAAGACTTAAAGACAAGGAGAATTACTAGAGATGATTAGGGTCATTTCGTTCACACCAGTTGGACAGAGCTTGTTCTGAGGAGATGAAGGCGGAGGTAAAAACTTAGAAGATAAAAGAGGGCACCTCTAGGCATTTTTAATGTAGGTTTGTCTCCATACCCAGTCATCTCTTAACCTCTTGAAGCGCATCCATCACTGTTGTGGATTTATCCCCCTCTCTTCCCAGCCAGGTACCACTGGCACGATCTATGGGAAGGGGCATAATTCACCAGCGCGGCTTGCCCACACGGGTTGTAATCAGCAGTGAAGTATTTTGTGACAGTTCTGTATAAAAGATGACTAACATAAATAAAACACATTGTATATTATGGGGTAATAGAATATAAAGCACCACAGATATACTCCCCTAGCAGAGAGGATCCGGGACTTAAGTCTGTGAGAGACAGCATTCCAAGGGAAAGTTAACATTCTGCCTGGCAGCTCACCCCATCACCCAGTGGCATCCAAGCAGTCCAGCTATGTGAAGACCTTCTCCACAAGAGGCAACGAGGACTTTCTACAGATATTTATGACCTCAAATCAAGCACCCAGAGTGCAATTTTAGTTATCATTCAACACATTTTGTCATAGAGGCTTTTCTTTTTAATAGGTTACAGAGGACTGAACACAATTGAGAAGAGCCTGCAAGGTCTTGCGTAAAGGACAACAGTACTGGAGTCAAGTTAACGTCTGAATTCTGACCCCACAGCTGACTAAATTATGTTCCTATTGGATAATCATGGAAACAGTTTCTTAATATTTAAAATGGGGATCTGTCATATTCATTTCTAAAGTCTCAATATCTAACACGATGAAGTGGACCTATTGAAAATAGTTTACATCCTCTCTCTCGTCTCTTTCTCTCTCTCTCTCTTTTTCACATACACACACACACATACACACACACACACAAACACACACACACCCCTTTGCTCTTGTGAATGCCCAGACAGAAATGTTTCCCTGAGATCTCTAACTGTGGAATGATACATGGACTTTCTTTATGAGGATTATTATTATTATTGGAGTAGAGTTGATTTACAAGGTTGTGTTAGTTTCAGGTGTACAGCAAAGTGATTCACATATATATATATATTCACACATGTGTATCTATTTTTTTCAGATTCTTTTCCCATATAGGTTACTACAAAATATTGAATATAGTACCCTGTGCTATACAGTAGGTCCTTGTTGGTTATCTATTTTATACATAGTAGTCGGTATATGTGAATCCCAAACTCCTAATTTATCCCTCCCTGCTTCCCCCGATACATGGACTCTCTATTCCATGATCCCTCCTGTGCTGACGTAGGAACCAAACCAGGGAGGCTTTCAACAGTCAAGTCCAGAGTTGCCTGCTGCCTTAAATTTGAACCATAACTGCCTTCACCCACCTGGTGCCTGTCACTGCAAACTAATTCTCAAACGAGCAACACACTGGGACTCATATACATGAGTAAGAATCTAGGCACCACTCAGGGAATCTGGTCTAAGATCTGTGGAAATTATAAAACTGACATAACAGAGCAACTTGTAGGAGGTGGTCAGAGCTTGGCTCCTTGAGAAATAGATTCTGGGATCTGTATTCCAGAGGGCTCGTAGGAGGTGCTCTTAGGAGCCATGGGGGTGCAGGAAGCAGAGTGGGCAGAGGGAGGAGGGGAAGTGAGATGATGTGGATCCCACCAGAATCTCGGAGCTCAAAAAGCCCTTCAGAGTGTCTCTATTGCAGGTGAGGGAGCCAGGCCTTTGGACCTCTGCACACACAAATCATGGAGCCCTGGGAGAGTGATTTCCTGACCAAGGAGTGCTTACCAGGCCACAGGCTGCAGACACACAGGAGGAGCTTGCCTTTGGCCAAAACATATGGCATACCCACTGAAAAATTTAATACTTGGATTAAAAAGAATAAATCTTCCTCTGCTTTAAGGGACATCTACATGGGATTAAACCCATAAGGAAGAAAAAGCTAACTTCATTGTTCTAAAAGGAGGAAATATCGACAACAGAGGCTCATTACTCAATCCTGATAAACACACTGGAGTTCAAAGAGAATGTAAAAAAAAAAACAAAAAGAGAAGCATGAAGAAACAGTTCTGTAGCCTGTCAAATGAAAACCACATTCACAGAAAGATGGACAAAATGAAAAGGCAGAGGACTATGTACCAGATGAAGGAACAAGATAAACACCAGAAAAACAACTAAATGAAGTGGAGATAGGCAACCTTCCAGAAAAAGAATTCAGAATAATGATAGGGAAGACGATCCAGGACCTCAGAAAAAGGATGGAGTCAAGGATCGAAAAGATGCAAGAAATGTTTAACAAAGACTTAGAAGAATTAAAGAACAAACAATCAGAGATGAACAATACAATAACTGAAATGAAGAATAAACTAGAAGGAATCAATAGCAGAATAACTGAGGCAGAAGAACAGATAAATGGCCTGAAAGACAGAATGGTAGAATTCACTGCCACAGAACAAAATAAAGAATAAAGAATGAAAAGAAGTGAAGACAGCCTAAGAGACCTCTGGACAACGTTAAATGCAACAACATTCACATTATAGGGGTCCCGGAAGGAGGAGAGAGAGAAAGGACCTGAGAAAATATTTGAAGAGAGTATAGTCGAAAACTTCCCTAACATGGGAAAGGAAATAGCCACCCAAGTCCAGGAAGTGCAGAGAGTCCCAAGCAGGATAAACCCAAGGAGAAACACGCTGAGACACATAGTAATCAAATTGACAAAAATTAAAGACAAACAAAAATTACTAAAAACAACGAGGGAAAAACAACAAATAACATACAAGGGAACCCCCATAAGGTTAAGAGCTGATTTCTCAGCAGAAACTCTGCAAGCCAGAAGGGAGTGGCATGATATATTTAAAGTGATGGAAGGGAAGAACCTACAACCAAGATTACTCTACCTGGCAAGGATCTCTTTCAGATGCGAAAGAGAAATAAAAAGCTTTACAGACAAGCAAAACCTAAGAGAATTCAGCACCACCAAACCAGTTCTACAACAAATGCTCCAGGAACTACTCTAAGTGGGAAACACAAGAGAAGAAAAGGACCTACAAAAACAAACCCAAAACAATTAAGAAAATGATAATATGAACATACATATCAATAGTAACCTTAAACATGAATGGATTAGATGCTCCAACCAAAAGACACAGGCTCGCTGAATGGATACAAAAACAAGACCCATCTATATGCTGTTTACAAGAGAACCACTTCAGACCTAGGGACACATACAGACTGAAAGTAAGGGAATGGAAAAACATATTCCATGCAAATGGAAATCAAAAGAAAGCTGGAGTAGCAACACTCATATCAGATAAAATAGACTTTAAAATAAAGAATGTTACAAGAGACAAGGAAGGACACTATATAATGATCAAAGGATCAATCCAAGGAGAAGATATAACAATTATAAATATATATGCACCTAACATAGGAGCACCTCAATACATAAGGCAACTGATAACAGAAATAAAAGAGGAAATTGAAAATAACATAGTAAGGGGCTTCCCTGGTGGCGCAGTGGTTGAGAATCTGCCTGCCAATGCAGGGGACACGGGTTCGCGCCCTGGTCTGGGAAGATCCCACATGCCGCGGAGCGACTGGGCCCGTGAGCCACAATTACTGAGCCTGCGCGTCTGGAGCCTGTGCTCTGCAACAAGAGAGGCCGCGATAGTGAGAGGCCCGCGCACCGCGATGAAGAATGGCCCCCACTTGCCGCAACTGGAGAAAGCCCTCACACAGAAACGAAGACCCAACACAGCCATAAATAAATAAATAAATAAATAAATAAAATATTAAAAAAAAAAAAAAAAAAAGAAAATAACATAGTAAGAGTGGGGGACTTTAACACCTCCCTTACACCAGTGGACAGATCATCCAGACAGAAAATTAATAAGAAAACACAAGCTTTAAATAACACAATAGACCAGATAGATTTAATTGACATTTATAGGACACTCCACCCAAAAACAGCAGATTACACTTTCTTTCCAAGTGCACACAGAATATTCTCCAGGATAGATCACCTCCTGGGTCACAAATCAAGCCTCAGTAAATTTAAGAAACTTGAAATCATATTAAGCATCTTTTTGGACCACAACGCTATGAGATTAAAATGAATTACAGGGAAAAAAACGTAAAAAACACAAACACATGGAGGCTAAACAATACATTACTAAATAACCAAGAGATCACTGAAGAAATCAAAAAATACTTAGAGACAAATGACAATGAAAACACGATGATCCAAAACCTATGGGATGAGGCAAAAGCAGTTCTAAGAGGGAAGTTTATAGCAATACAATCCTACCTCAACAAACAAGAGAAATCTCAAACAATCTAACCTTACGTTTAAGGGAACTAGAGAAAGAAGAACAAACAAAACCCCAAGTTAGTAGAAGGAAAGAAATCATAAAGATCAGAGAAGAAATAAATGAAATAGAAACAAAGAAAACAATAGCAAAGATCAATAAAACTAAAAGCTGGTTCTTTGAGAAGATAAACAAAATTGATAAACCTTTAGCCAGACTCATCAAGAAAAAGAGGGAGAGGACTCAAATCAATAAAATTAGAAAAGAAAAAGGAGAAGTTACAACAGACACTGCAGAAATACAAAGCATCCTAAAAGACTACTACAAGCAACTCTATGCCAATAAAATGGACAACCTGGAATAAATGGACAAATTCTTAGAAGGGTATAACCTTCCAAGACTGAACCAGGAAGAAATAGAAAATATGAACAGACTAATCACAAGTAACAAAATTGAAACTGTGATTAAAAATCTTCCAGCAAACCAAAGTCCAGGACCAGATGGCTGCACAGGTGAATTCTATCAAACATTTAGAGAAGAGGTAACACCCCGCCTTCTCAAACTCTTCCAAAAAATTGCAGAGGAAGGAACACTCCCAAACTCATTCTATGAGGCCACCATCACCCTGATACCAAAACCAGACAAAGACACTACAAAAAAAGAAAATTACAGACCAATATCACTGATGAATATAGATGCAAAAATCCTCAACAAAATACTAGCAAACAGAATCCAACAACACATTAAAAGGATCATACACCACGATCAAGTGGGATTTATCCCAGGGATGCAAGGATTCTTCAATATACGCAAATCAATCAATGTGATACACCATATTAACAAATTGAAGAATAAAAACCATATGATCATCTCAATAGATGCAGAAAAAGCGTTTGACAAAATTCAACACCCATTTCTGATAAAAACTCTCCAGAAAGTGGGCATAGAGGGAACCTACCTCAACATAATAAAGGACATATATGACAAACCCACAGCAAACATCATTCTCAATGGTGAAAAACTGAAAGCATTTCCTCTAAGATCAGGAACGAGACAAGGATGTCCACTCTCACCACTATTATTCAACATAGTTCTGGAAGTCCTAGCCACGGCAATCAGAGAAGAAAAAGAAATAAAAGGAATCCAAATTGGAAAAGAAGAAGTAAAACTGTCACTGTTTGCGGATGACATGATACTATACATAGAGAATCCTAAAACTGCCACCAGAAAACTGCTAGAGCTAATTAATGAATATGGTAAAGTTGCAGGATACAAAATGAATGCACAGAAATCTCTTGCATTCCTATACACTAATGATGAAAAATCTGAAAGAGAAATTATGGAAACACTCCCATTTACCATTGCAACAAAAAGAATAAAATACCTAGGAATAAACCTACCTAGGGAGACAAAAGACCTGTATGCAGAAAACTATAAGACACTGATGAAAGAAATTAAAGATGATACCAACAGATGGAGAGATATGCCATGTTCTTGGATTGGAAGAATCAACATTGTGAAAATGAGTATACTACCCAAAGCAATCTACAGATTCAATGCAATCCCTATCAAATTACCAATGGCATTTTTTACGGAGCTAGAACAAATCATCTTAAAATTTGTATGGAGACACAAAAGACCCCGAATAGCCAAAGCAGTCTTGAGGGAAAAAAATGGAGCTGGAGGAATCAGACTCCCTGACTTCAGACTATACTACAAAGCTACAGTAATCAAGACAATATGGTACTGGCACAAAAACAGAAACATAGATCAATGGAACAGGATAGAAAGCCCAGAGATTAACCCACGCACCTATGGTCAACTAATCTATGACAAAGGAGGCAAAGATATACAATGGAGAAAAGACAGTCTCTTCAATAAGTGGTGCTGGGAAAACTGGACAGCTACATGTAAAAGAATGAAATTAGAATACTCCCTAACACCATACACAAACATAAACTCAAAATGGATTAGAGACCTAAATATAAGACTGGACACTATAAAACTCTTAGAGGAAAACATAGGAAGAACACTCTTTGACATAAATCACAGCAAGATCTTTTTTGATCCACCTCCTAGAGTAATGGAAATAAAAACAAAAATAAACAAGTGGGACCTAGTGAAACTTCAAAGCTTTTGCACAGCAAAGGAAACCATAAACAAGACGAAAAGACAACCCTCAGAATGGGAGAAAATATTTGCAAATGAATCAACGGACAAAGGATTAATCTCCAAAATATATAAACAGCTCATTCACCTCAATATCAAAGAAACAAACACCCCAATCCAAAACTGGGCAGAAGACCTAAATAGACATTTCTCCAAAGAAGACATACAGACGGCCACGAAGCACATGAAAAGATGCTCAACATCACTAATTATTAGAGAAATGCAAATCAAAACTACAATGAGGTATCACCTCACTCCTGTTAGAATGGGCATCATCAGAAAATCTACAAACAACAAATGCTGGAGAGGGTGTGGAGAAAAGGGAAACCTCTTGCACTGTTGGTGGGAATGTAAATTGATACAGCCACTATGGAGAACAATATGGAGGTTCCTTAAAAAACTAAAAATAGAATTACCATATGACCCAGCAATCCCACTACTGGGCATATACCCAGAGAAAACCGTAATTCAAAAAGACACATGCACCCGAATGTGCATTGCAGCACTATTTACAATAGCCAGGTCATGGAAGCAACCTAAATGCCCATCAACAGACGAATGGATAAAGAAGATGTGGTACATATATACAATGGAATATTACTCAGCCATAAAAAGGAACAAAATTGAGTCATTTGTTGAGACGTGGATGGATCTAGAGACTGTCATACAGAGTGAAGTAAGTCAGAAAGAGAAAAACAAATATCGTATATTAATGCATGTATGTGGAACCTAGAAAAATGGTACAGATGAGCCAGTTTGCAGGGCAGAAGTTGAGACACAGATGTAGAGAATGGACATATGGACACCAAGGGGGGAAAACTGCGGTGAGGTGGGGATGGTGGTGTGCTGAATTGGGCGATTGGGATTGACATGTATACACTGATGTGTATAAAATTGATGCCTAATAAGAACCTGCAGTATAAAAAAACAAACAAAACAACTAATACTAAACTTTCATTGGGTTATTTGTATGGAAATATGTTAATATAAATGTTTCAGACATTACATGAAATTTCTAAAAATCTTGTATTTGTATGGAAATATGTATGGAAATATGTTAATATAAATGTTTCAGACATTACATGAAATTTCTAAAAATCTTATATGTTCTGGTATAATGTTATAAGTCATAATCCTAGTTATTACTTTAAAATGTATATCTCAGAAATAACTAATTTTCTTGTCAACTGCTTTATTATGAACTTTCATCAAATCTTGAACCGTGGTCATTTTTAAGTCTTTTGTCATTTACGGACAGTTCTGGGTGTACTCTGATGATTTTGCAAATATGTTCCTATAAAAGGGTTTCATCTTCAAGAAATTCATGGAAAAGACTCTGACAAGTACAGGTTTCTGGTAACTGACTGTACTGCTGAACTGAATGAATAAGCATTTTCAGAACTCTAATGAAAAACTGATGAACTCATAAAAGTGCTAACAAAAGATCAAGATGAAAAAAAAATTAATTACATGGGACGGAGTGAACTGATGAGGATGAGTATAATTTTTGTGACTTTCTGTCTGAATTAAAAAAAAAAAAAAAATCCCACAAGGACTCAGAGGCAAAGAATATACAAATCAATTTTCACTGCAAAGTAAAGGAGCTGTTACAGTGGAGGATTACTGGACTGAATGTCAATATTATGACATAGTATGAGTGTGTTTCATGTTTGGTAATTGCAATCATTGTTGCTTTTGTTGTGGTCATCCATGTACAATGCTTGGTGTCAGTCTATTTATCTCTTGTAAAAATAAAATACAGTGTGTGTGTGTGATTAAAAAAAAAAAAGTAGAACATTATGGTATAAACATTGATTATAATAAACACATGAAATAAGTAAAAAAAAACAATACATAAAATCATTTTAATAGAAATAAATTTATAAAATATAAGAATGTAAATATAACAAATATTAAAAAAGAAAAAGCAAGTTTCAGCAGATGGCACTAAATTGCTGGGTCTCCACATGCCTGCACCCCTGGCTCTGCTCCAGAGTACAGCAGGGAGCTGGGAGAAGGACCATCAGCCTTCACAAGACCTTCATAACTCAGTGGCTGGGACAATGTCCCCTGCCTCATTTCCATCCCCCATGAAGCCCTATGTTTAATCAACGGGTGAAGCAGACACAGGCCTCCCAAAACTGTAAGGAGTCAACATGTGTATTTACAGCTTGCAAACTCCAAATCACCACCCTCTCCCCCACTAGAAGATGGGCCCTCCTTCTCCACACAGCTGCCACTAGTAAGTGACCACTGCTATCCTTCCCAAAGACTGCAGCTCAGATATGACAGGTACGCGTCAGATAGGATCGAAGGCAGGTGGGATTCAGGACGCTTCTCTCCATCCTTGTCTGTATCACACAGATGGGCTCCACAGTCACCCTATCTCTAACATGGAGCTGAGGAGCAGGGCAAAGGTGGCAGGTAGGTGTCCCCGCACTAGGTCCTTCCTGACACTGTCTGTTCTGAAGTGCAGAGAGAGGTTAGGGGGTGGGGTGTCTTGGTTGTCCCCTGTCCAATTACGTGAACTCTCGAGGTCAACCCAGCCCGTCTATCAAAGGGAAGGGTTCATGTATGAAGGGAGATGTCGACCGGGGGCTGGGATCCCCCGTGGAAGAAGAGCGGAGAAGCGTGGGCTGGGGGTGGGGTTTGGCCGTGTCCTGGAGCCACAGAGGAAGCAATGACAGGATCAGGGCCTGCGGGAAACTGGAACATCGAAAGCTGAAAAGATGCTGGGCATCTGAGAGGCTGCGCAGCGTGAGGCTTGGAGTGAGAGGCAAGAAGTCAGCCTAGGTGGCAGAGCGAGAACAGCTGATGCAGGACTTTGTTCTGTGCCCCGCTGCCCCAGCCCGGAGGAGCGGCTGGCTTCAGGGAGGCGGTGAGGAAAGGAGGGGAGCCCCGAGCAGGGCGGGGACCTCCGCCAGCTGCGCCCCGGGCAGGACGCACAGGATGCCCTGCGACCCGGTGGAACAGACCTTCTTGAAGAATGACTGGGTCACGGTCCTCCTGGAGCCATGAAAATGCAAATACCACTGGGAACAATGAGTGAGCGACTACAAGGTCACCCTCAAATCTAAGTTAAAGTCTCTAGGCAAGTTTGAGAAGAATGATTCGGATATCAAGGAACTATCTGTAGAAAAATGAATCGACGCTTAACAGTTCTTTGTGGCTCACGAATTAAACTGTGGACCATGCAGACCTCATAGAAGGACACAGGGCTGGAGAGTCCCAGCATCTGAAGCTCTGGGACCACAAGGATAGCACCTGCTCTCCGTGGCTGACACCCCCAGCAGAGGGCAGCGCATGCATGCTGGCTAACCAGGACCCCTCTGCATGACTACCGTGTAAGTACAGTTCATTCCTCCCGCCCCAAAGGTCATCAGATCTTATCACGGAAGAAGCCCTCAGAACTGAGAAGCACCCTCCTAGGCTCCAGTTTTCAAAGAAATCACCTTCACCAGCAGCACCATGGAGTACGATAACCTGGGCCAAGTTTCAAGTAAGTGACGTTCCACACTTCCCCACTCTGCGCTTCATTTAAACTGTTCCTTCCACCTAGGATGCCCTAACCTTCCCCATTCCTCCCCAAGTCTCTTACTCATTCTTCAATACACAGCGAGGGTTAAACTGGGTCAGAGTGACAAGCAGGTTTTATCCTGTGTGATATTTCTCAACTACTGGTGGTGGCCATGTCAGTACTGGGAGACAAAGACAGATGGGGATAGAAAGAGCCGGGGAGAGGGAGGAGGGAGAAGCCTCGTGGGAGGAATACTGTGATGAACAGGAGGAGGGTCACAAATGCCACATAGCTGCGGTCTTTGAATGAAAGGATTTTAAACAAGTCACGTCAACACGGCACACCTCAGTTACTTCACCTGTAAAACAGATCATCTCGAGCTTACTGAGGAGCAAAAATGAGATGACATTTTTCTTTACAGCTCAAGCAAGTACCTGCCATATGCTCAGAAAATGCTGGTTCCCTTCTCCCTCTTTCCCTTGCCTCCATCTCACTGGGAAAGGTGGAGGAGTCATGAAAATCAGAATCAGAGTAAAAATAATGTGACATTTAAAGGATACACCCATCAGGCTGATCATCTCCCTGCAAGTGTTGATGTTGAATCCATCGAATTTGACGTCTGTTCCTAAATATTTAAATAGAAAAGAGGGGAGGGAATCACGATCATTTGAAGGCAGGGGAAATAATCTCCCTGGTAGGAAGCCACCAAGGACGCCAGCCAGAGTACGGAGCCAAATGTGAGCGCCACAAAAAGGAGAGAGCATGCCGGCGGGCTCCTGGGCAGGGCCCCCTGTGGGTGGTACAGGTGGGCACCAGCGTCGGGGTTCAGTGTCTGAACCCCAGCTTTGCTACTCACAAGCCACCGGGACTTCAGCAAACTAATATCTCTGAGCTTTGGTTTCTTTCTCCGTCAATAAGAACAGTACTTGCCCCCAAAGCTAATTGGGGATAAAATGAGATAATGTAAGTGAACTTCCTAGCACAGGGCTTGGTATATGGCAAGTTCTTAATAAACCAGCTAACTTTTTATTGGCTAGGTATTGTTCTAAGCACTGTACTTCTACTCCTCAAAATAACCCCATGTGGTAGATACTTTCATCCCTATTTTATAGATAAGGAAACTGAGGCTCAGAGAGGTTAAATAATTTGCTCAAGATCACACGACCCAGGCAGAGCTGGGATTTAAACGCAGGCCACCCGTCTCCATAGCCCAAGCTTTTAGCCATAACAGCCTCTCAAACAGCAGCTGTTATCCTTACTGCTAAATTGCAGGTATCTCCTGGGAGCTACAGCCATCCCTGGCTCCGTACTCACCTCGCCCTCACCTGAGCGCCAAGGCAGGAAGGAGCCAAAGACCCTGCAAATCCTCTCCTCTTCCCTGGGCTCTTTCTCTGCAAGGCAGGAGGGAGAGCGGGAGCGGGGCGGGGTGTCTCTGGGAACTTTCTGGAAGTTTTTTTTCAAATATTTTCGATCTGTGGTTAGTCAAATCTGCAGATGCACAACCCTCGGATATGGAAGACTGACTATACTCAAACTTCACTGTACTGAGCTGGATATCCTTGCTAATATACATTTGTAACAGAAAAGTGTTCAAACTTTCAGTTCTTAAAGTCGTAAGCATACCATTTCTCCACTTTTCTTTAGTATGTTAAGTGCTGAATTAATATTCTTACATAAATCATCAATTGCTTCCTCGTAGTTTTGCTTCTGTGCTGGCTTTGATAGTTTCCCTGTACTAAAACATAGTCAAACCTCACAGTTCCTGCTCAGGAGCCTGAAGATCTCAGCACAAAGGGAAGGGTTTCCCGTTACACCGCTCCTGAGTCTTTGTGTGAGCGAATCAGGCTCAGAGAAAACAATTCACACTATAGAGTATTCATGAAACAACGGGCTGCCGGCCATCAGTGGATGGCACAAAAGGGCCTGAGAGTTTGGGTCTCTGTTCCCCGGAGAAAATATCACCTCGTGTGCTGCGGGAAACCAAAACAGAGCCATCATCAGAAAGGAACCTGTCACACCAGCCTTGGGCCAGCCCACAGGCCTGGGCAGCTGAGCACCACTGCCCTGCGGCCAGGCCTCAAGGGGACTGGATCCCCGGGCCCCAGCCCAGGGAGACTCAGGCACACGGACAGATGAGGAGACAGAGGGGGGCAAAATGACTCACTCATCTTCCCAGGGAGGTGAAGTGTGAAGAACAATAGCGTATTTAAATTCCACAAAAAACGTGCCAGGCTGATCTGAGTGTCCCCTATAACTCTAAATGTATTGGAGGGAAATTAAAAAGAAGTACTTAGCAGTTCATAAACATATGAAATACATTACCCAAGACACAGGGGGCAGAGAACCTGTGGAAGAAGGGTTTTAAGGGAATTCATGGAGAACAAGGTTCGAGGGAGGGAGGGAGGGAAGGAAGGAATGGCAGAAGCAATCGTGGCTAGCATTCACTGAGCTTCTGTTCCTGGCCAGAACTAGTTACAAATGCTTTCCCGTTAAATGCTTTTCTCATTTAATCCAAATAACCCCCAAAAGATGGGCCCTATTGTTATAATCCCTCAAGCGTCTGACGGACGGTGAATGATGTCACAGAAAATCCCCAGCAGAGAAGAGACTGGGCCCTAGGCCTGGCTGTGCCAATAACCAGCTGTGAAACCCACAACACACCCTCACTCTGGGCCTTCATCTCCACACCAGCAATTTAGAAAACCCGTAGGGCTCTCCAGTTCTACCGCTGCTAATCCAAAGCCCAGCCTGGGTGGACCACACACCTGAACCACAGGAACGACCATCATGCTCCCAATATTCATTATGGCAAAAACATAACCAAAAAAACTTATTTTCAGGAGCAACTAAACCATCCGCGTATAACACTGGAAGCAGTAGCATCGGCACACTTGATGCTTCAGTACGTCACGACGACGTGCTGACTTACAGAGATAAGTGAGACAAAAGCATTGCTTTTGCCTGTTTATTGGACTATTTCTCGTTCTGCCCACATTTTCAGGGAGAAAAAATAAAGATGACTATTTCTCGCACATCATGTCCTATGACCCCACAGGCTCCCGGGTCCCGCCTGTCATTCACCTCTGCCTCTCCCACCCTGCCTGGCCCAGAGCCTCGAACACATAATAAAGGCTCCGTAGATGCTAGTTGAGTAAATGATCACCCCACCTCTTCTCTATTTATTCTTTTGATATTTATAGAGCAACCACTTAATAGCAGAGAGTTCTTCTAAACCGCACAGCGTTTGTTTGCCACTGCCAGGGCGGAGGAAGGGTTAAGTTAAAGGGGCAGCTCTCCAATCACTGCCAGTCCAGATGAATTTGTCAGCCTCCCTGTCTGCTGTTCCTCTTCACACCCTCCTTCCCCAGCATGCCCTGAACCTCAGCCCCTAGGGGTTTAAGACCAAAACTTCCAGAGAAAGGCACTCATAAGGAGGAAAAATCATTTGCCAGGCCCTTAAAAACGGCTTCCTTCTCTGCACCATTTCCATCAGGAGCTTGCTAGAGACTCACTCCCCATCACTCTGTACTGAGCCTGTGATTTTTTTAACCCTTTCGGGTCATGAACCCATCTGAGGATCTGTGGACAGCGACACACCCTCTTCAGAGAAATGCACACACACGTCTTCAAACACATGCAGGGCCTGGGCAGGGACGGTTCCCAGACCTCCATAAGCCGGTTCACAGGTCCACAGGCACAAGGCCGCAACTCCTAGGCTATGGGGATCAGAGAGGGGAGGGGGAGCTAGGCCTCAGTTGACCTGGCACTGCCTTCTTGGTTGGTCTGGACGACACCTCTCCTTTAACCAAAAGGGATTAGGGTCTCATAACACAGGCCCCTCAAAACAGCACCACAACCCAGTCTGAATTCACAAATCATTCAGCTCTTCCATTTGTTTCAACTTAAAATATAAGAAGAAGGGGAAAAGAAAAGAACAGAGGAAATGTTTTGACTAGGAGAGAAAAAATTGCTCTATAAAAGATACTTCCGAAATGACTTAAAAACACAATCAAAGATAGCTTCCTGCTACTGTGCATGTTAACCCGTCACTTCCCCGCAGGCTAACTCCACATAATAATCCAATATTTACCCGACCTGAACCAGGGGTGGGCCCACCGGGTGGCCTGGGGAGCCATCTGCAATAGATTTTTTAGTGGTCATTTACACTTGCCACTGTAATGGAATAATGGGAGCGCCGAGCCGTAGATTGATTCGGTTAAAGCGAATATGATGGCCCTTTAATTTGGGAAACTCTGCAAATCTGAGCTTTCAGATCATCTCTGGACCCCACTGTCAGACTCTGTATGTGGTTTGTCTGTGTACAGCAAATCTTAAGAAATGTTTGGTGAATGACTTCATGAGATGCATGCATAAGTGAATGGCTTGTAAACCAGCCCCCTTAAATACACACACACACAAACACACACACACACGTAGGTTCACGTGGCTGTACCCTTGACTCATATTGCTTCTTCCTCCCCTTGTGCACCTAACTGCCACTATTCCTTCAGCACTCAGCTCTGCTATCATCTCCTCCTGGAAGCCTTCCCTGATCTCCCCTGGCTGGGATAAGAGCTCTGGATCCTCATAGTATCTTTCTATTAGAATTAACATTTGTCTTCCTTTGATATCTGCTAAGGACTGAATTATGCCCCCCCTCCAAATTCATATCTTGAAGTCCTAAACCCCAACATGCCTATATTTGGACACAGGGCCTATAAGGAGGTTAAATTAAACCTAGTAAGGTTAAATAAAGTCAGAAGGATGGGGCCCTAATCTAATAGGACTGGTGTCCTTATAAGAAAAGACACCAGAGTGCTCCCTTTCTTTCCCCCTCTGTCCATGCACACAAACCAAGGAAGGGCCATGTGAGGACACAGCTAGAAGGCGGCCATCTGCAAGCCAGGAAGAGAGCCCTCACCGGAAACCAACCCTGCTGGCACCTTGACCTTGGACTTCCAGCCTCCAGAACCGTGAGAAGATAAATTTCTGTTGTTTAAGCCACCCAGTCTGTGGTATTTTGTTACGGCAGCTCAAGCCGACTGACAACAGTACCAATGCACAGACACACGAGCTCCTTGAGGGCTGAGACCGTATCGTCTTCCTGTTTCTAGTCTTAGTACCTAATGTGGTCCTTGCACACAGTAAGTGATTAATAAATTCCTGTTGAGTAAATATAAGAGTGGATGGAGGTAAGAGGCTGCAAAGACCTCCTCCCTTTCTCACCCTCAGAATCTCAGAGCTATGTTTAAACCCCCTCAGGTCAGAGTAGGTAAAAAACGCAGACCCTCCAGGTGCTGTCACTCACTGAGGGAGAGGCAAGGTGGCTGCCTTCTAGCTGTGTCCTCACATGGCCCTTCCTTGGCTTGTGCGCAGGGACGCAGAGAGGGGAAGGAGAGGGAGCACTCTGGTGTCTCCTATAAGGACACCAGTCCTATTGGATTAGGGCTCCATCCTTCTGACTTCATTTAACCTTAATAGGTTTAATTTAACCTCCTTATAGGCCCTATGTCCAAATATAATCATGTTGGGGTTTAAGGGTTCAAGATATGAATTTAGGGGCATAATTCAGTTCAAGGCAAAGCCAGACGTCAACCCTCTCAGTGTCCTTCCTGCCAATTACTTGCAGCTGTTGGGGCCACCTGCCCAGATGTCAGATGCAAGAGGGAAGACACAGTTTAGAAATAATAAAATGCTCAACTCAACAACATCTTTTATTCATACGGGAGCAGGTCCTGGCTGCAGAGTCCTTTAACCCGTTGACCAAGCCACCAGTAAGGGACCACTAGCTACGTCGGCGGTGCTTTGCGAGATCACCAAGGGGAAAGCCTGGTGCCTGCCCTGAAAGAACCTGTAATCTAGTTGTGAGGTCTGAGTTAGGAAATATTCTCTGGGTCCTTGGTACCTTCATTAGTCAGTAGCCTCGTGTTTACTGAGTATCTAGAACCCGCAGAACATGGTCAGGTAAAAAAAGATTAATCAGCTATGGACCCTAGCTTTCAGGAGCTTTTATAAGTAAAAACAAAACAAATAATAATGATGAGGATAATGAGAAGAGTAGCAGTCAACACTTAATGAAATCTCATTATGAGCCAGGCACTGGTCTCCATGCTTTCCATATATTAACCTATCTATTCCTCACAACAGTTCTAGGACATGGGTTTTATTATCCCCATTTCACAGATGAGGAGACTGAGGCAGAGACAGATTAAGTAGTTTGTCTCACATATAAAGCAACCAAGGAGTAGAGCTGGGATTCAATCCCAGGGATCTGTCTCCAGACCCCTTGTCCTTAGTGACTAAAAGTGCCACATAGGTGACAGAGACCTTCTTTTCCCTCCTCCTTAGAAAGCGGGGCTGGACAGGGTGCAGTGTTTTCATAGGTTGATGACAGAATAAGAGGAGGCGCAGCCATGTAAAGCAGGTACACACCCAGGTGGAAGCAGGTGGGGGCCCTGGGGTGGCTTGCTCAGCCAGGTCCCCACTCAGTGCCCACTCTGTCCAGGCAAGCCCTATAGGTGGAGCCAAGGGGCTCTGTGCAAACCCCCTGGACCAACCATCTCCATGGTCCTCCCCCAGCTCAACAGTCTACGATTCCAGTGCCGTGAGACTTCTGACAACAGAGAAGATATGCAGAGCTAAGGAAGCCAGAGATCATCCAAGAGTCTCAGAAGGTGTGGAAGGGAGATGTAAGCTGTCTCCTCGGGGATGGGAAGGCTCAGTGAAGGCAGAAAGAGGATGGCGGGTAATGTTCCAGTCCCGGGTAAAGGCCAGCTGGAGGGCGATGAACCCTAACCCTAACCCTCACTTAGGGCAGAGCAAATGAACGGGTTCAGCAGATCCAGTTTGAATTTTGTCCCACCCTTGTTTTTCCACGTCCATGGGCCATCTTTAGTGCATCACCTTTCTTCTGGAACTTTTAACGAATATGTGGTCATCTGGCTCTTCAACTTGATGAGAGCAACTTTACATGTGTACCTTCATCCAGGAGCGATAGGGAAACAATAGAGTTTGCATGTAAATGGAAGGTCCAGGAGAAACGGGCTTGCTGCAGCCTCTTGCATTTCTGTGGAAGTTAGCTGATGCTCCATCACTGAGAACATGACGCAGTTTAGCAACAACATCGACACAGCAGGGACTAGAGAAAATGCCAAGTATTAGAAGACCAAGGCCCATGGGAGGTGAGATGCCACAAAGTGGAGGTAGAGACCTCCCCGGCTCTGCTTTTGATTAGAGCCTCTGGTAGCCACACGGCTGGAGGAAACCGAGAGAGAACAATGTGAACAGTAGCAGCAACAACAGACTCTCAGGAATCTGCCCTTGAGCGTGGCTGCGGTTCTCTGCCCAGGGCGCAAAGGCGATCCTCACAGAGACAGGGCAGGTTCACTCCCAGTTTTAGATCCTCTGTGTTTGGGGAGTCCCCAAAGAACTGGGTCTTCCTTCATCTGGAGGTGACAAAGGGCAAAAGCTCTGGGCTCATTACCATGTAAATGAAAACTACAAGGCAGATTTTCAGCAAAGCTGCTCTCAGGCGATAAATGCCCTGCTACCTCATTAAACCATGCAGGACCCTCTTCTATTAATTCAAAGCCCGCTGATTGGGCTGTCCTTTAAAGGGCTCCTTCCCCAAAATGAGACCCAGCATTCCAGGGTTGAGGACAGCTGGGGACCCGAGAGGCTGCTGCAGCAAGGCGCCCTTGGCGGCTAACAGGCTTTTCCCCGAAGGGCTCTGAGGATGGATCGCAAACGGGATTTCCAGGCATTCCCGCTAAGGACTAGGAGTCCCAAGGTCTCCAGCCCACAGACACCCAAAAGCAGCATCCCATCCGCAAAGCTATAAAGAGAGCCTGGAGGATTAGAGCCAGTATGCAGCTGGAGTTCGACGTAGATCAAGCACTTAGTGAGTCTCTGGATCCAGACGCGGCTCCCAATTCATGCTACTGTCCTACCTGAGCCCGGAGCTGCTGGCCCAGCGTGCCGGGATGCTTCCAGCAGAGAAATACCACGCAGGAGGAGGAGGAGGCGGAGAGGGACACGCGGAGCCCCCGCCTCGCTCCTGGACCTCTGAAGCACCTTTAATCCATCCCCTGCCTGGATTGAATGCTTGTTGAATTGCTTTTTCCTGGGGCATCTGTGAGCACACAAAAGGGGCTGACTGGGCTTGGGCCAACAGCTATTGAGAAGTTCCTCTCCGCGGTACAAGGACCTTCTCAATCTCCAGACGCGACCATTCACTGAAGGCGCCGGCAGCAGGGCTGGAGCACAGATTGGCACATTCCCCTTTGCAGCAAAAGAGCTCCTCCAGCTGCCTTGACATCGTGTCTGCATAAAATGAGCTTTCAGGGGGTCAGGACCCGCACGTGGGGAGGTGTTTCCGTGCTGTGCAGGGCATCTTCCTTTTGGATTTAGGAAAGCAAAAGGCAAAAATGGCCCTAGGCACAGTGGAGAAGTCTCCTTCCAGACCGGCAAGCCTAACTCTGTCTTGTATTTATAAAACCCCTTGTCTTCTGACCCTGCCTCTTCCATACCTGCACATCCGGCCCCCTGCGGAGTGTAAAGGACCGAGCCTTGTTGCCCCTGATTTACAGATGAAGAAACCAAAGCATGGAGAGGTTAAGTGACTTGCTTCAGAGGTGACAGAGCTGGTCACAGGGGGTGGGGGTGACAGAGGGCTCTCTCTCTGACAATCGCACCTTTGAAGATTAACTGACAGCCTGAGAGGACTGAATCTTTGAAGGACCGGAGAACAGGGCTGCCAAAGGATTTGTGTAAGAAGGACGTGCAGCTGAAGCACGGAGCTCGTAAAATATCCCAGCCCCCCAGGAGTTCGGAGGAAGGGGCAACTGCGGGGAGGAGGTCCCCCAGGCAACCCTCACTGCACTCACGCACACCATCCCCTCTGCTCAACATCCCCAGGAGGGGGAACACACAAACACCACCTAGTGACCGTGTCCAGCTCTAGTTCTCGGGTTAGCTCCGTCCTCCCTGTGAAGGCTGGAAAAGACTGCGACACTTCTGCAGTCAAGCATCAAACATCTCTGTGCAGACCCTCCATCCTCCCAAACAGAGCCTTCCTCCCTCCTGCCCTGCTTTCCTTTCTGTCCGGTGGGTGTAGGCATCCCGAATTCAAAGTACTTAAACATCATCCTGATAATAACATAAGATTAAACCTCCTGCCCCCAAACAGAATGGGCCATCAACAGTCAGAATCAAGTTCTACTGTCGTTGTCACTGTTTTGTTATTATCACCACCAATACTGATTAGCAGCACAACTCCTCACCCTCCTTACTGGCTTCTCCTCTTGACATTTGAATGTGGATGTTTCCTGGGCTTCCTCCTCAAACCCTCTTCTACACTCTCCTCCTGGCAAAGTCATGCCCCTCCTGCAGCTCCTGCCACTTTTTTTTTGGCCACACCACGCAGCATATGGGATCTTAGTTCTCCGACCAGGGATCCAACCCGTGGCCCCTGCAATGGAAGCGTGGAGTCCTAACCACTGGACCACCAGGGGATTCTGATGCATAAATCTGAGTCTCCAGCTCTAATCTCTCTCCTGAGCACCTAACCGAGTTTTCCACTGCCTGATGGACAGATGGTGCCCGTCCATCAGGTGTCCCAAATGGGTGCCCTGCAGGCAATGCAAGTCTCCTAGTCCAAACTGAGCTCATTAGCTTCCCTCCAAATGACTGCTGCTGGGGCTCTGCTAACGGCTCTTCCTCCGTCCCCACATCCAGCCAGCTGTCTGGCCCCAGTTCCTCCTCCTTCTTCACCTATGTTACATGCATTTATTTCTCTGTAGTTAAAGCCCTCATCATGTCCCTCCTGGGCCAACGCAAGATTCTTCTAACTGGCCCGTGCTGGAATACAAGTTCCCTGAGGTCACAGCTGTTTTGCTCCCCACTGGATCCTCCACCAAGTCACAGTAAACCCTTCATGAGCAAAGATCTCTCTATCTCTCCTCCATCTTCACATTGCTAAAAAATTCTTCCCTAAAGCAAAGATCCAATCACGTCATGTCCCCGAAGACATATTCTGTAGGTCACCAGTTGACCTCAGTGTTCAAATTCCTACACATCATAATTAGCTGGGCATGTAGCCCCAACCTGCCTGTCCGGCCCCCTCCCTTGTGTCTTCTCAATCTATCTGCCCTTTACTAAGGCTGCCCTGGGCTAGTCCTTGTCTTTGGTACAGATTCTTTTCAATCTTAGTATCTGTATCCTCTCTCCTGGAGGGAAAAAAAAAAAAGCACCTCTCAACCAACACTTTCTCTGCCTGGAAAATTATTTTATTGTTCAAGACTTAGCTCAAGTGTCCTCTTCTTTGGTAAGCCTCCCCCTGCTCCTCCTCCTTCCCCAGAGTCTCCAAGATACATCTCCACTATAGGACCTGCTATAGGAATTATGACAGTGAGTTCTCTACCGGGGCCAGGGCCCGGTGACCTCCTAGTGATTTCAATACCACACACCTGTCTCAGCCTGTGCCATCGGGTGTTATTATGTATTTGTTACACTATATTCCTTCAAAACAAATGAAACCCTTGGTAGGCTAACCCCAGCATGGTGAATGTAGCAAACATTCATTATTCATCATCAGTTTGTTAGTGATGACGTTGACACCTCAGATAGTTACGATACTTCCCCCTAGTCATGCATTTGATTCTCACAACAATCATGGGAGCCAGATGGTCCAAGTATTTCACAAATAATGAAACTGAGGCAGCAAATAGGTTACCATCACTTAGCCAGATGGTGACAATAGCAAGGAAAACTGACTCCAAAGTACTCCAAAGTACTCCTGAAAATGCATCCTTGGGTTTAGATTCTGACATTGAGACTCAGAGTCAGTTAACAGAGGCAGTGTAATAGAACAATTGAGAGCCTCTCCCAGGATTACGCCTCTAAACCTATCAAGTCTCTACAAAACAAGTAGATCCTGTTATTTCTGCCTGGAGAGAATCAGAATCTTCTGACTTTAAGTGTTAAAGGATTCTTCTACATACAGAGACTCTGAATTTGGAAACCAGCTAGATGAGCCACAATGTTGTACAACATCCAGGTTTTAAAGAACCCACGATAAGACTGGATTTTCTTTCTTTCTTAAAAGAACCTCTCTCTTGCTGCTTCACCCAATTCAATCACATATACCTTTTATAAATGCAATCAAACCAAAGAAATAAGGTCTTTTCTGTATTTTGTTACTCGGAGAAAAAAGGCGTCTTGAACACGAGTGACCCTCCTTGTTCGGCTCTGCTCCCTCACTGGTAATTCCAGGACATAAAAGTCACCAATTTCAAACAGAAACAGGAGATAACCAGGTCGAACTGTCATTTCCAGAAAACCTTACTCATCCTCTCTCTTGAAAAGGTCAGTTTATTGGGATAATGATGAAATGATTATTAACCAATCTTACTGGGCTCTGCAAGTCCTCTCACCTCTAAGGA
This sequence comes from Balaenoptera acutorostrata, assembly GCF_949987535.1. Lineage (NCBI taxonomy): Eukaryota > Metazoa > Chordata > Mammalia > Artiodactyla > Balaenopteridae > Balaenoptera > Balaenoptera acutorostrata. The sequence continues at coordinate 175,816,378 of NC_080064.1, read as the reverse complement.
TAAAAATCCATTCCTGGAGACCAGGCATTCACTGGACGTGCTCACACTTGTGTACACCCATAGCCCCCTGCCCTCCTGGGGCTGCCTGTGGCTTTACCCCACGGTGAATTAATGCAGGCTCCCCCACCACAGTGCTCCCAAGTTTACTGGCATCGCCAGACAATGTCAAGAATTATTTTGTTTTACTTCTCTGATGTTCCCAGTTTACCTTGTTTCAGATTAATAAAGCAATTACAATACTCTCAATTAAGAAGCTATTTTACAATGCACTTTCAATTCCAGTTTGTGAGCAACTCACTTAATTATTTCTATTTGTTTTTCTTCCTGAGTGGATAATTTCTTCTGTCTTAGAATAGTAGAGCAATCTTTTTCTTAAAGAAGAAATACTGGGCCAAATTCTTCCTTAAAACTTGGTGTCTTCAGCTCATACCATCAAACATAAACATCTTCCTGGACAGTAAACAGAGCTCAGATCTCATCAAATATCAAACCTTATTCTTACTTCAAAGCTGTTGAAGGAACTTTTCGTCATCTTCATGATCCTCAGCTATAATTTTTCTTTTTATCTTTTGATATGTACTAATTAGATTATCATCTACATCGTATAACTGAAAAGACAGGTTTAAAGCCTGGCCCCGAACAACAAAGAAAAAAGTCTCGACCCATAGGCCTGGCTGCTTATCCGTCTTTGTCTATTTGTGGGACCTTAGGAGATCAACCTCCCAGAGAATGTTTCTTCAAATTAAAAAAAAAAAAAAAAAGAGAGAGAGAAAAATCAAAATCTCTTCATTTCACTGGGTTGTTAAGAAAATTAAAGGTGGTGATACATGTAAAAACACCTTGCAAACCATAACACTCTAAGCACATATTAGCTAAAGTTATTATTAGTGCTTGACAACATGGCATGGAAAAGGACCCCTCCAGGGAAGGTTATCTCATTGGGAACGATAAACAGGAGGGGATGGTGATGGCCTGACAGTCACTAAGGCTATCTCATTGGGGACAATAAACAGGAGGGGATGGTGATGGTCTGACAGTCACTAACAGAAGGCCCCAGAGACCAGCCATTTGTTTTCACACCCTTTGCTCCTCAGGACATGTAAGACTCAGAGCATATCTCATTCATTCTGACCCCCTTCCTCAGACAGTCACAAAGAGACTGGAATTGAAATAAAACACATCCTGATAGGTTCATGAGTTTCTAGCCCCTTCCCTTTCTCCATTTGGAGCTCAAGATTTAGGCACTGTGGCCCTCACTTTTTCTCGAGTTGAGAGATTCTGTTGCTGTTGTTGATTTGCTTATATATTTTCTGCTTCTGAGTCACAACACAAGAGTGCCCCTGGAGATGCAAATCAAAACCACAATGAAAAATCACCGTACACCTGTCAGAATGGCTATCATCAAAAAGATAACAAATATTGGGGCTTCCCTGGTGGCGCAGTGGTTGAGAATCTGCCTGCCAATGCAGGGGACACGGGTTCGGGCCCTGGTCTGGGAGGATCCCACATGCCGCGGAGCAACTGGGCCCGTGAGCCACAGCTACTGAGCCTGCGCGTCTGGAGCCTGTGCTCCGCAACAAGAGAGGCCCGCACACCGCGATGAAGAGTGGCCCCCACTAGCCACAACTAGAGGAAGCCCATGCACAGAAACGAAGACCCAACACAGCCAAAAATAAATAAATAAATAAATAACAAAGATAACAAATATTAATATATTAATAGTATAGCACAGAGAACTCTTCTCAATACTCTGTAATGACCTACATGGGAAAAGAATCTAAAAAAGAGTGGATATGTGTATATGCATAACTGATTCACTTTGCTGTACAGCAGAAATTAATACAACATTTTTAATCAACTATAATCCAATAAACATTTTTTTTTAAAAAGCCAACAAATAATAAGCGTTGGTGAAGATGTAGAGAAAAGGGAACCCTTGCACACTGTTGGTGGGAATGTAGACTGGTGTAGCCACCATGGGAAACAGCACAGAGGTTCCTCAAAAAATTAAAAATAGAATTACCATATGATCCAGCTATTCCACTCCTGGGCATATATCCAAAGAAAATGAAAACACTAATTTGAAAAGATACATGCTCCCCCATGTTTATAGCAGCACTATTTACAATAGCCAAGATATGGAAGCAACCTTAATGTCCGTCAACAGATGAATGGATAAAGAAGATGTGGTATACACATACAACGGACTATTACTCAGCCATAAAAAAGAATGAAATTTTGCCATTTGGAACAACATGGATAAGCCTAGAGGATATTGTGCTTAGTGAAGTAAGTCAGACAGAGAGAGACAAACACTGCATGTTTTCACTTATATGTGGAATTTAAAAAATAAAACAAATGAGTATAACAAAACAGAAACACACACAGATACAGAGAACAAACAAGTGGTTACCAGTGAGGGGAGGGGCACAATAGGGGAAGGGGATTAAGAGGTACAAACTACTGTGTATAAAATAAATAAGAGGGACTTCCCTGGTGGTCCAGTGGTAAAGAATCCCCCTTACAAGGCAGGGGACACAGGTTTGACCCTGTGTCCCTGGTCAGGGAACTATGATCCCACACGCCTCGGGGCAACTAGACCCTTGCACCACAACTACTGAGCTCGCGTGTCTCAACTAGAGAGCCTGTGTGCTGCAAACTACAGAGCCCACGTGCCCTGGAGCCTGGGCACCGCAACTACAGAGAAGCCCGCGCGCCGCAAGGAAAGATCCCGCATGCCTCAACAAAGATCCCGCATGTCGCAACTAAGACCTGACGCAGCCAAAAATAAATAATAAAATAAATAAATAAATAATTTAAAAATAAAATAAATAAGATACAAGGATGCAATGTACAGCACAGGGAATATAGCCAACATTTTATAATAAACTTAAATGAAGTATAATCTTAAAAACTATCAAATCACTATGTTATACACCTGAAACGAATGTAACATTGTATATCAACTATACTTTAATTGAAAAAAAGAGTTCTCTTATTCCAAGGTGGGGCAGGCCACAGTTCCAAAATATTTGATAACTGTGGCTTAAAGAGAAATATTTGGGTTGAAATACAAAAAGCAAACAAATGCATTTAGAGATTAGCATTGCCATGCCTATGGAGAAAGTTGACAATTAAAAGGATAATATGGGTCACCATGCCTTACTATCGGGGTGACCCTGAGCAATAATATTTCCTACTTCGTAGAGCTGTCATGAGGATTAAATGAGTTAATATATGTAAATGTGGAGAAGAGCATTGGCACAGAGGAAGCACTGTCTAAAGGTTTGCCATTAGTATTGTTACAACAATTGACAAATTTTTATCAATCACTCAGGTGCTGGCCAATTTAAAACTTGTCCCCCCCCAAAAATAAAATAAAATAAATAAAACTTGTCCCATCTTTTTCCAATCTTCCATGGTTAGCAACAGTTGACAGTTTGTTCTTGTGAGAATGGACCAATAAATCAACAAAATGTTGTATCTGATCCACGAGAATATACACCGGATGCATCTGTCCTAAGTGCTGTGGTTGGTTTTGGCGAAATGCAACTGTGTTTATAAACAAATTAGAAAACCTATTTTTCCGCCCCTTTCTTTCCCTCAATTCAGAGACAATGATCCCAATGACCTCTTTAGACATATTGTTACTAAGTGTGGTTGTTTCAATTATCAAACACCAAATGAGCTTACAAAATAAGACAAGGATAAAAGAAGAAGTCTGGAAAAATCACCTTCCTCTTCAGTATCAATAAATAACACTAAATTTTCAATTGAATTAAAAATGTACATGAAGAAAACAGTTTGATGCAACCTTCTGCATTCAAACTTTCGAGAAGAAACCAGCCCTTACTTGTCAGTTTCCTAAGGATCAAGGACTACATTCCCTTATCTTCATATCCCCAGGGCATGCAACAGACACTCTCAAAAGATGGATGCATAGATGGAAAAAACAGAGCTGCCTTTTACCCACATTGTTCAGAACCCATCAAATTCCTATAATCACAGAATTAAAGAATGTTAGTGATGTGGAAGGAATTGAGCTCAGGAGAAGTTACACAACTTGCCCAAAGCCACGTAGCTATTTAACAGCAGAGACTGAACTTGATCTATCACCCCTATAAAGAACGCAGGGCTCTCAAGCTGTACCAGAGCTTCCCAGCTAAGGGCAAGTCTCCGTGGCCTTTTGGAAGCTTTTGAAATATGCCTCTGACACCAGGAAAAGTGTCACATGGGTACTTTTCTTCACGTATCTAATCAATATTTACTGCAGAGCAATCTTCACCTACACTCTTCGTTACTCTCAGGAATTAAAGAACCACTGACTCTCTCTCCAACTTGTCACTTCAGGCCTCTGAGATGAGAGATTCGCTACTTGTGGTATGAAATCCTTCTCCTGTCTCCCAAAGCTTTCCGATTTCACCTCGGGGATAAATCAAAAGCATTTCCATGCTGTTTATATTAGAGTGGCCTTTTGTTGAAGAAACATGCTTTATAATTTGAGGCGCTGGGACTTTTGTTTACAGACGGAATTAAGTACAGGTTGAAACTGTGGCTTTTAGACATAACACTGCAGGAGAAGCTTACGCTCTACCACGTAAGAAATCTTTCTCAAACTCCAAGAGACTGGCACCTCCAAATCAGTGAGCTGGGCAGACAGCATTTGTTCCTGCCTGCTGGCACACAGCTCAATGCTACGGCCACATGGCCCAAACAAGAGCTCCAGGAGCCTAAGCCAGCGGTACTAGTGCCACACCTCTGATGTGCAGACAGGGCAGCCCAACGGGGAGTGCCCTGGGTCAGAGACTTGGAAGCAGAGAAAGGAAACGGAGCATAGCTCAGATGATATTACGTTCCTGCTCTAAACCCTTCAGTGATTCCCACTGCCTGCTGTGCGACACTCAGAATCCTCACCGGGGCTTACAATTGGGTCCCAATCTATTCCTCCTCCTTACCTCCTGGTTCCCTGCAGGCCTACCATGTTCTAGATGATCCAGACTGTTCTATCTCCCTGAACAGTTCAATGACGTCACCACCTCCACACCTCTGCACAAGGTGCCTCTCCCCTGAGATGCTCCAACCACTCCCTCCCTCAGATCTCATCCTAAGTGCCACCTCTTCTCTAGAACCTTTCCTGAGTTCTCCTCCAACCTCCCAGGCCTCCCCCAAGTGGAAGTGGCCTCAATCGCCATGACACTCTTGCAGTCCTTTTGTAACCGCCCATGGTAATTATTTTCTAAACGGTGTGGCAGCAATTTGGGAATGTTTTTTCTTGCTGTCAGTCAGCATTAGCTGAGCATCTTCCGTGTGTCAGATGCTGTGTTGGGTGCCTGGGACATGAAAATAAATAAAGTCAAGGTTCTTGCCTTCAATGGGCTTATGCTCTAGTGGATGAGATGACACTAGGACAAAGAGTTATACCTAGTGCAGGGGGGAAATGAAATATGAGAGAGATGATGGCATTTTAAGTTGGGTCTGAAAGAGAAATGTGTTCACTGGGCAAAAAAATAGAGAGGGAGGAAGGGTTCTTCGAGGGAAAAAGAACATTATATACAGCAGTGCTTGTCACAGGTTTTACTGAATGAATAAAACAAAGGCCGGGAAGGTTAGCTCCTTCCTGATTGGTTAGCTCCCTGCTCACTACTGTCTACATTTACTGAGTGTGTTCACGACTCCCATCCCTCACAGCAACCCCGGAAGTTAGGCAGCACCATCCTCATTTTATGGATGAGAAAACTGAGGCTTCCAATGCCCAAAGCCCCAAAGCTGTCAAGTAGCAGAGCGTGGCCGGTGTTCCTGATACTATAAGGTTGTACTAATGAGTTCGCCTTCAAGGACCTAAATATAAAGCAAACTCAGCTCTCTTCCTCTGAGCCTGGGTGGACCACTCCGGGCAGCCCTCAAATACCCAAAAACCATCTCAGGGAACACATACTGCGAGGGAACAAGAGAGAAGCAGCCGAAGCTGTGCTGCGTGCAGATTCTGGGAACAGCGAGGCCCTGTGTCTCCCTATAAACCTGATGTTACTCCTCTCACGGTACATGGTTTTAGTGGCCCCAAATGTGGGCCCTCTGTCCTAAGATATAAACGGCAACCGGGAAAGAGCCATCCAAAAGTCACCTCAGGCCAACTCAGGCTCATTAAAGCTCCCTTAGGGCTCCGAGAATTGAATGGAACCTCTGGCTTTCTAGGAGAAAGCATTTCGTTTTTGACAGAGTTCTTTTCCCCCCTTTTCTTCATCTGATCATTTTCTCAATTTTTCCCTTTCACGTTCAGGCTTTTTCTGTAACTCTTGTATTGGGCACATGCCCTTCTAGTTTTTCCTCCTAGCTGGGACTATGATATCTTGCTATTGTCATGTTCCTTTTCCATTGAAAGCAATCAAAAATGAAAATCCACATTTCAGAACAGTGTCTATTAAATAGGCACCTTTTCATGGTTGGGAAAAAAAAAAAAAAAGAGCACTCTCTGAGGGCTGAGTTTCAGTTCTGTGTGTCACCTAAAGATTAGACACTTGGGTGAGACTTCTGCCTCTTCACAGGCCATTTGTATTTGGGTATTTGGGAGAGATGGTAGAAAGTCTGGAGTCAGAACCAACTTGTTCTAAGGAATTCGTCGTCGAAAGCATTGCTAATCAAAGTGTGGTCCTGGGACCAGTAGCAACTGCATCGCTTGTGAGCTTGTTGGGAACGGAGACTCTCAGGCTCACCCCAGACCAGCTGAACCAGAATCTGCCGTTTTGCAAGATCCCAAGTGATTCGTAAGTACATTAAAATTTTAGAAGCACTGGTCTAGAATTAAAAGGGATTTGCTTTAATGAAACCATCCTGTAGCCTCCACGTGGATTTCTTTCCGAAGAAAGAAATCTCTGTACAGTGAACTCCATAGAGCAACCTCCACCACCCTTTTCCACCCAAATTGTTTATTCATGGAAGAATTCTGAAATGATAAATCATCTTCCAGAAATCACACTCAGCCTGAGGGAGTTCCAGATGACACAAAGCTGATGGCCAGCCTTTCTGCGGCCTGTGGGAACTAAGAAGGGAGAGGTGATAGGCGACCCTCGTCCCGCCTCCTTTAAGGCCCTGGATCTTTTTGTTGATATCTTTGCCTCTCGGAAGAGGGGAGCGAAAGACGTGTTGTACAACCGCACGGGTGACTAATGTGAGACTGAGGGGGCTGTGCTGTGTACTGAGCTCTGAGATCCTTGAGTGGGGGGATGCTCTGTAAACACAAATGGCAGAACCAAGGGCCAACCAAGTCCAGGCTGTGCTCAGACCTCACACTTCCAATAACAACAGTCAAGACACACACAGATGAACCCAGACTAACCTGTCATCTACACTGGAGAAAGGAACAGAGAGGATGGAGAATCACGTGCACCTGGTTTAAGGAAATGACAGCTAGAGCTGGAGGCAAGAAAAGAGAAGAGGGGAGGTGATGACCAGGCCCTGCTCGAGGCTGTCCTGCCCACCTGGTCCCACTCACCCTCCAAGTGGAGCTAAAGCTCACGGGCGGACAGAGGCTGTGACCAGAGCCCTGGCAGGCCACACAGGTGCTGGCCTGGCATCCCACTTGACCTTGTCCTCGATGAAGAGGACACCTGCCTCAGAGACATTTCTGTAAAAAAAGGGAGCACCAAAAGAGTTACCCCTTGTTGAAAAACCAAAACCGGGTCCCCCACCCAAAGTGAGTGTTTTTGCACTAATTCCGATAAATATGCACATCACAGGAAGCTCGTTTAGACTCCTGGCATCTCTCAGACCTCTAAGTGCAACACCTGGGTTATTGATTCCTCTGTGTTAAAGCCCAACTTGGTAGTGCCCTCCCCACCTCTACTAATTTTTCACCCATTATTTCCATCTTCACCTTTTAATTCTCTAAAACGGCAATATTTTAAAACACTAAAATGGTTTACTTGTATCAATCAATACCTGCTTTTCCACCAATTATAATTTATTTGTAGATTAACAGTTTTTCAGCTCCAGAAACATGATTCTGTCCTCTTAATATGCCCACATCAGCAAGCTCTCACAGGAAGTCTGGAATGGACAGCAAAGGGCAGTGGTGGCAGAAAGACCCTCAGGCTCTGAAATCCAGACAGGAATGCCATCCATCTTCCTCCACCACAACCAAAAGACAGCCCTCCCCCCCCCCAGAACCGAATGCATCAGAGATCAGCCGCCCCTGAGGACTGAGGCTCTGAATTTGATTTCAGCTAACTTCCACTTCATAGAAAAGCACTCGACTTTATTCCCCCTGTACCTCAGACCTGGATAAGCCAAGCAGTTCTCCAGAAACACATCTGAAGGAACACCTCTGCATCCCCTCCCCACCGCCAACATGCACGGGCATGCCTGAACACACCACCTCCCAAGGCAAAGAGAAAGTTAACTTTCAAATAAAGCTGTCCTGCAGCCAGTCTGGTCACATTTCCAGACCCTTCACATTCACAAAGGTGGTTCTTGCAACTCTGGCCTAAATCCAGAAGCTGAAAACTGACCGCTGCCTGCTGAGGGCACAGACCAGGGTCAAAGGTCCACAAACACACGTTCGCCACAAATACACCACTTTCTTTCTTTCTCTCTCTCTCTCTCTCTTTTGATCAAAGTGAGAATAATGGGCCAGGCTTATTGTCTTTCCTTCAGAGAAGCCAGGATGGGGGGCGGCTGGTGGGAAGCTCCAGACAGAATGTGGGCGTGTGAATCTATACAGGCTCCACAGAGGAATTTTCTGGGAACTCCAGGGGTTTTGAGGAAGGGTGGTCTCAGGCTGGGACACAGGGGCTCCTCGGATTCTCGGGTACCCCAGAAGTCTGGGGTGTAGGGGGGGCGGAGTGGCAAGGCTATCCTGACAGCCAGGCGCCCCTTCCCTGCAGTCCCAGGCCCTCCCCGCCACGGCGGGGTCACTCACCGCCCGTGAGCTGTGCAGGGCCGAAGCACAGCGCCAGCTGAAACCACAGGATCACGGCCAAGAGTCTCTGGGGGTACTGAGGCTGCTGCTGCTCTAGAAATCCATCTCCATGGCTCGGGTTCATTCCATGATACATCTTTCATCCACAGAGGGCATCCGGCTTGCAAGAGTCTGCAACCAGGAGCGAACACGACGATACCCCAGGCTGCCGGGGCGCCGGGGGCCACGCTCCCCCTCCTCCGCCCTGGGACCGGGACCCCCGGCTTCCCCTGCTCCTTCCCCATTCCTCCCCCGCGCGGCCCCCGCCCCCTTTCCCACGGCGAGCTCCCCCCGCTTCTCCCCAGCGCGGGCTACACTGAGTAACAGCCGCCGCGGGATGCTGCGCGTGCGGGAGCGATGGAGGAGGGGAGGGAGGACAGGGGTTAGCGCACATTGGCTCCGCGCCGGTCCCCCGGATTCAGCGGCTGTGACCACGACAGGAAAGTCTAAAGCCTTCCAGCCTCTCGGGGCTGAAAAAACACTTTTCCCCGGGCCTATACATTTCACTCTTACGAATCTCACGAGGTGGCACCGGATCCCCCCAGCTACTTCTCTGGTTTTCCCCAGGATCGGGATGGGTCCTACTGCCCAGTCCCCAGTGAGATTTCTCTGCGCTGTCAAAAAATTCCTCCCTCGGGGAGCAGAGCCAGGCACCAACTCCCCCTCCTCGGCCTGCGAGCGCCTCCCCGGAATGGAAAGCCCCTTCCGGGGCTCTCGGTCTTACCTGTGGGTCTCATGCATGCAGCTTCCTTCCCTCCTCCGCCTCCTCCCCCCGCCAGTCTAACCCGCATCTGTGCGCGACCTCTGCTGCCGCCGCTGCGCGAGCGAGCGAGACGTTAAGCCTCGGCGGCGCCGGCGGCAACGGCGGCGCCGGCGGCGCCCGGCTCCAGCTCCCCGCGCCTGCGCTCTCCCTCCCCAGGCTCCGGAGCGGACGCGTGAGGGAGTTGCGGGGGGAAGGACGACAGTCCGGTCGCGCGCCCCCGAGGAGGTACCCGCGCGCCCGCTACCTGAGCTCCCGAGCGCGCGGCGGCGTCGCGGAGAAAGGGAGGGGGAGGGGGCGGCGGCGGCGGCGGCGGCGGCGGCGGCGGCGCCCGGCTCCAGCTCCCCGCGCCTGCGCTCTCCCTCCCCAGGCTCCGGAGCGGACGCGTGCGGGAGTTGCGGGGGGAAGGACGACAGTCCGGTCGCGCGCCCCCGAGGAGGTACCCGCGCGCCCGCTACCTGAGCTCCCGAGCGCGCGGCGGCGTCGCGGAGAAAGGGAGGGGGAGGGGGCGGCGGCGGCGGCGGCGGCGGCGGCGGCGGCGCCCGGCTCCAGCTCCCCGCGCCCGCGCTCTCCCTCCCCAGGCTCCGGGAGCGGACGCGTGCGGGAGTTGCGGGGGGGCGGGAGGACGACAGTCCGGCCACAGTCCCCCGAGAAGGCACCCGCGCGCCCGCTACCTGAGCTCCCGAGCGCGCGGCGGCGGCGCGGAGAGAGGGAGGGGGCGGGGGCGGGGCGGAGGCGCGCAGCCCGGACACGCACGAGGCGGGCACACGCCTCCGCAGACCCAGCCAGCGCCTCGGCTGGGGAAGGGGCCCCGCGAGCGCGGGGAGGGGGAAGGGACCCTCCGCCGCCGCAACCAATCGGAAGCCCGCGCGCCTGCACGTGTCGGCACAGGCCTAGGGCCGGGTCGCCCCTTTCCTGGCGCAGGACGGCGGTCTGCGCATGCGCTGCGCGCGAGCCCGGGTGGCCGCCGCGGCCTCCGCGCGTTCTCCGGTGCCCCCAGAGCGCGGCACGGCGCGGGAGAGGGCTCCGCTTTAGGCTGCTGCCGCGGTGGCGGCTCCAACCCGTGGGACAAGAGTGCACAGGGCGGCCGGTCCCCACCCCAAGACCCTCACCACCGACGGGGTTCACGTGGGCGGGGGGGGGGGGGGGACGGCCAATTGCCAAAGTCTTCCTTTCCTGCGTTTAGCTCTCCGCACCTCACCACGTCCCACCAAGGCTCTGCGTGTCCCCTCAGAGCCCGAATGACACTCTTCCCCCTCCCCCGCTCCCTTGATATTTGCCCTTTTGCGAGCCACAGGCGTTATGCGGGAGGACTCTTAGCCTGTCTGGGAGATGCGCTGGCCCCTCCGAACGTCCGCCCGGCGCGCGCTCTCCTTGCGGGGAGAGGGAGGGTCCTCGGTGCAGCTGCAGAAGGTTGAGTACGGAGGAGGGGGCGGCGGTGGGGTGGGGGGCTTCTGGGGTCGTGGATCGGAACCCAAGGGGGTCGAGGGTGTTTGCCCTCCCAGCCCCCGGTGGAGAGAGTTTGCCTCGTCGGTGTTGTCTCTCTGTGGCTTTTGGTGCCCGAGCCCAGCCCGCAGAAGGGTGCAACTCACTCCCCACTGGTTCTGGCCGCCCGCTGGCCCTGCGCAAGGCTGGCCTTCCTCGGCCTGCCTGGCTCCGAGGGCCTACGTCCCAGCCACGGTAGTTAAGGGGTGTGAGCTAATGAGGTGTTGCAGGCAGGCGGCACTTTAGAACCAGCGGCACCCCATTATTCTGTAGCAATTTGTGGATATGAAAACCACGTTTCGGATGCCGCCACCAAATCATCTTCTGCTTCCATCGGCTTTCCCTAAATCTCACATACTGATGGTAGTCAGGAAATTACAGCTTTTACTGTGTCGACTCTTACTGGGAGTAATTTTAACAAATTCTGTCAGGATAGATTAACTTTTAGTAGATAAATGTAACTCAGCATTTTTTCTCTTTATTTATTTTTGCTTTGTAAAACTGAGATGGCAGCTTTGCATAGAATAAGTTCAAGATTTTTCACTAGCACAAGTTCGTTTCTGCTAAAGCTTGTGCTTTGGGGCTCCAGAATCTTAGTTGGGTACCCACGCTTCCAAGGTCCTATGACTGACCTCTAGAGTTTGAATATTTATGTAATTGTTTTTCTCAGTAAATTTTCTAAAGCTTTCTAATAAGCCGTCAAATCAACAAACTCAAAAACATTTGTTGACCATGTGTATGTCTTTACAATCATAAGAGATATGTCTAAGCACTATTGAGACCTGTTCTCCAGCTGATAAATACAATCCAGTCGTACAGAGAATGAAAGAATTGAAAGAAACATCCAAGTTTATCTGGTGCAAACACAGGACCTGTGCTTGAGTACCCCCCCCCCGACATTTCTGCTAAGTGGTCATGCAGCCTCATGGAATACTTGAGGAAGCCTGTAATGTTTGCCCTCAGCTCTCTTAGAAAAGCCCTCTTTGTACTGAACTGAAACGTACCTCCCTGAAACTTTTACACACTGGTTCCGGCTCTCCCATCTGGGCCCACACAGCTAAATGGGATTCCTCTTCCTTAAGACAGAGCTTTACTCATTTGGAGATGGCTTTACGTCCCCTTAACTCTTCCTTTCTCCGGGTTAAACTTAGCTACTTCGCACAGTGTGGCAGTGCCTAGACTCCTCACCAGCCTTGTAGCCTTTCTCTGGATGGGACCCAGTTTCCCAATGGCCACCCACCCCCCAGCAAGCAGAGTTCGTTTCCAGAAGGGGATTCCACACTCACTCCGTGGGTTCCGACCAGCACACGGCAGGACTGGCACATCCTGTATGTTAAATAATTTGCTTCTATTAATGCAACGTCAGAAGACAAGCATTTGGAGGGCAGGTACAGCACACCATTCTGTTAGCTTTCCACATTATCTCATGTATTAGTTTCTAGGGCTGTCATAACAAAATATCACACACTAGGTGTCATAAAACCACAAAGATTTATTTTCTCACAGTTCTGGAGGCCAAAAGTCCGAGATTAAGGTATCAGCAGGTTTGGTTTCTTCTAAGGCTGCTCTCCTTGGCTTGCAGATGGCCACCATCTTGCTGTGTGCTCACATGGTCATCCCTCTGCGTGTGCAAGTGTCTGGTGTCTCCCTCTGTGTGTGTGTGTGTGTGTGTGTCCTAATCTTTTTTATAAGGACACCAGTTATATCGGATTAGAGACCACTCTAACAAGCCCATTTTAACTTTATTCCCTCTTTAAAGGCCCCGTCCTGAAATACAGTCACATTCTGAGGTACTGGAGGTTGGGGGGGGGGGACACAATTCAGTGTCCAGTGTTACACTCATTTTACAGGCGAGGATGCTAAAGACAAAGGAGTTCAATCCATTTACTCACGACCACCCAGCCAGTGGAGGCATCAGATTAAACCTAAAGCAGTTCAGTTCCATCCTAATGGTTTTCCCAATACATCACAGCTATTGCTATGAACACCTTCCACCTCAAGGATTCTAGGTAAGTTATCCTGAATATAGGATGTAGATTTTTCTCAAGAGGACGAGAATAAGGGTAGATGGAATGCAGGAGAGAGCATGACTTACTTCCTGCTAAATGGGCAAAAACTTAATCTTTCTTCCTCTTTCATATAGAAGTCAATGCCAAAACCAATACCAGTGGGGAGACATGCTGAAGCAAAGCCTCCAGAGTCTCCCTCCCAAACACAGGAGAGCTGAGGGGCTTCTCTGACCTGATTAAAAACTCCACCCCTCCTCGGACTCCATGCTTCTCTCAACCCTCCATGAATGACATTCCTCACTGTTTTCACTCATTTCCCCTCCCCTCTCCCATCCTCTTACTGCCCCCCACCTTGCCCTAGGATTCTTTTTCAAAACTTACTGAAGCTCTGTCTTCATGGCATAGCCTTTGATTTCATTTTCAGTGGACAATAACATTTCATTCCAAATATATTCATTGAGCACCTACTATGAACTGGGCACTGTACTGGGTGCTGGAGATGCTGTAGTGAGCAAAGATGCTAAACCCCCTGCCCTGGAAGAACTCACAGTCTACTTAAGGAATACATGGTAAACAAAAGAAGAAAACATTGGGAGTGTTAGATGGTGTGAAGTACTAGGCAGAATAATGAATCAGGGAATTTATAGAGGAGATGTGAAGGTTAGAGCATAGGCAGAGTCGTTATAACCAAGTGATCCAAATATTCAGTAATTTAAATAGAAGTTTATCTCTCCCTTATGTGAATGTCTTACTATTCTAGGTGGATGGGGCATCTCTGCTCCATAGGGTCATTCAGGGACCCAGATTCCTTCTACCTCATTATTCTGCCATCCTCTAAGATACTGTCTTCATGTGTGGGACAGAAGCTGGGTCACTGATCTGTCTGGGGTCCAGTCTGAGGGAAAGTGATAAGAAAAGGGAATCTAAGGCAAACAATTTCCTTTCAGGCAAGGGAGGCAGAAGTTACACAAAAATTAGCTCTCTCACCTATCATTAGTGAGAACCTAGTCACATGACCATATCTAGCTGCAAGGGAAGCTGGGAAATGTAGTCTTTATGGGGCAACCAGGTGACCAGAAGCAAGAAGAGAGTGGACTGAAGGGGTCAGGGGAAACTGGCAGTCTATCACATGTGCTGTGCAAAGATCAAGGCTTAAATTTTTGATAAAGTAGGCAGGGAAGCCCTTACTGGGAAGGTAACATTTAAGTAAAAACCTGAAGGAGAGAGCTATGCAGTTTTCTAAGAGAAAAGCATTTCCAGGCAAAGGGAGAACAGATGCAATGTCCCTGAGGCAGGAGCATGCCTGTTGTGTACAGGAAACAGGAAGGATGTCAATGAGGCTGGAGTGAGTAAGTGATGCAGACAACTAGGGGGGCTGAGGTCAGAGAGGTCTCCTACTGAGGTGGACCTTAGAGGCATTGGCAGGGATCTGGTTTTTACTCAGGGTGAGAAGAGAAGCCATTGGAGGTTTGTGAGCAGAGAAAGGACACGATGGCACTTGAACAGGAAGTGTCTGAAAGAATTTATGTCCAGCATGGCATCAACCACACTCTACCACTCTGCGCTCTGTGGCCCTTTCATCCTTCCTCTTGAGCACCTCTCAGCTCCTGCACCCCTGAACCCCAGAATGCCAGCTTTGAAGGCACACTGCTTCACAGTCCTATCAACCCTCAGCGTCTAAACATTATCTCCACGAAGCACCTCCCACAGTCCACACCTTTTCATTCATCCCAACGTGCTTGCACTTAGCAGACTGGTACCGTGCCTCTGAGTAGATTGTGAGTTCTCTGGGAGCAAGTGTTTCTCTACTTGTTCCACCTATTGCTAAACATAGAGCCTGGAACACAGTAGAGAAATCAAGAATTATTTTCTGAATTAACTGATTAATAGCAGAAGGAAAGGAGACCTTCCCCACCAATCTTGCCCTGGCATTGAAAACCAGACTGAAGTCAGTTGATATTCTTCTCTCTTCTCTCTGGGTTTCCTCAATCCTGCGCATCCAGGAAAACATAGAATCAACCACAACCCATTTAATGAGCTCAGAACATGCTAGAACATAGGTTAGCATTGCACTAGATGCTGGGTTTGAGTACAGATCTAGAATTGTCAAAGCATATGATCCACCCACCACCTCTGCCCTGGATGGATAACACACTCAGTGAGGAGACACACTTCCAAGGCTGGAGTGTGGAACAGGATAAAAGTGCTCATTTGGAAATAGAGTTACTATATGATCCAGCAATCCCACTCCTGGGCATATATCTGGAAAAGACAACAACTCTAATTCCAAAAGGATACATGTACCCCAACGTTCATAGCAGCACTATTTACAATAGGCAAGACATGGAAGCAACCTAAATGTCGATCCACAAATGAATGGATAAAGAAGATGTGTCGTATATATACATATATATATATACACATATATATATATATACATATATATATATGTATATATATATATGTATATATATATATATATATAGTGGAATATTACACAGCCATAAAAAAGAATGAAATAATGCCATTTGCAGCAACATGCTGGTACCATGCTGGTACCATGCCAGCACTGTCCCCCTGCCATAGGTCCAACTAGAGATTATCATATTAAGTGAAGTCAGTCAGAGAAAGACAAATATATGATATCGCTTATATGTGGAATCTAAAAAAATGATACAAATGAACTTATTTACAAAACAGAAATAGGCTCACAGACATAGAAAACAAACTTATGATAACCAAAGGTGGGAGGGACAAAATAGGATTTTGGAATTATCAGATACACACTACTATATGTAAAATAGATAAACAACAAGGACCTACTGTATAGCACAGGGAACTATATTCCATATCTTGTAATAATCTATAATGGGAAATAATCTGAAAAAGAATATATATATGTGTATATGTATAGCTGAATCACTTTGCTGTACACCTGAGAGATTGTAAATCAACTATACTTAAATTTTAAAAAGTGCTCATTCAGTCACCTCTCACCCATTCTTCCTCCATTCAAGGTGTATTCTCAGGTACTTGACATGTTTCAGTCATTGTACTAGGTGTGGAGGATACAAAAATATAAAAGACCCAATCTTTGTCTTCAACCAGTTTATAACCTATGGAGAGAGTAGAAAAGTAAATCTGCAATTACAGGGTCATGGGCTAAGTGCTAAGATTGTAAAGCAGATAGGATGGAGTGTGCTGGAAAAGGATCCTGGGGGTGACTTCATATGTTGTATGAGTAGAATGTGTGTGTGTGTGTGTGTGCGTGCACGCACGCACGTGTGTGTGTATAAAGGGAAGAAAAGGAAGAGAAGGTGCAGTGAGTTTCCAGGCAGAGGGAGCAGCTTGTGTAAAGACCAGGAAGGAGGTGGTGGGGAAAGAGACCAAGTGTAGAATTTAGAAGACAAGTTGGGAAACGCCAAGAAGTAAAAATTCCAAAAAGCACCTGTGCCATACTGAGAAAGGCTTGGAAAGTCATGGAGGGACGTTTGGTTTGTGTCTGAAGAAAAAGAGAGAAGACTGTGGAGGAGTGGAAATAAACTGGAGACACTAGCCAGGAATGGACTATTCACCATTGGACCAAAGATACATGAAAGGTACTCAACATCACTAATTAATGAGAACATGCCAATGAAAACAACAGACACTGTTTTCCCCTATCAGATGGACTACAAATATAAGTCTGATAACATCAAGTGTTTGGTGATGATGCAGGGAGAAGGGAATTCCCATATTCTGCTGGTAGGAGTGCAAATTGCTATGTATTAACCATGTCTTTTATTTTCTGTATTCTGATGCTTTGACACCTGGGGCATTGTTGACCCTGGAGAGACTGCCCTTCCCAGGGCTAAGCAATTCCTAGAGATAGTAAACTAGAGCCCACACACCCCACTACCTCCTTTATGGTCTCTCACACTTAGAGTCACTATTCCCCTGCCATAATCACCCCAGCGCCAGGTACCAGACAACTACGGACAGCCCCTATGCCTCAGAGCCCACTGAAATTATTCAAACTAGCCTATTATAAACTTGTTTACCCACCTCACCCATTCCTTCCCATGAAAACCACACATTCCCCACTGCACCCCTCACTCCCTCTGCCCCCTGACCGGTTCTGGTGCTTCCCCAAGTGGCCCTGCATGATTTGCCATGCCTCCTGCTTCTAGGGAATTGTGAGTATAAAGAAAAACACCTCTTTCCTGACTGTCATTTCCATATCTACATGTCTTACTGTATCTGATTAAAACAAAGCCTTTGGTGTCCTTAACACATGCTACACTTAGAGGAGGGTAAACTGCCCTGCAAACACACCACTCATTATTACCCCTAAAGAAGCCCTGGCAAGTTCACCTCAAACACTTCACCCACTAAGCAAAGATGATGTCAGTACCTACCTCATACAACTGCTGAGAGGCTTAAATGGGATCTCCTGGAAAGCACCTGAAGAGCACCCAGCACTGAGTAAGTACTCAGGCAAGCATGTCCCAGGATGTTCACTGAAGATATTTATGTAATGGTGGAAAATTGGAGACACCCTGAATAATGGAATGACTAAATGAATTGTGGTACAGTCACACTAAGGAACAGTATGTAGTCATTAGGTATAAACTAGATCTCCATGTAGGACCATGGAGAGCTCTCCAAAACATTGTTGGGTGAAAGAAGCAAATTGTGGGACAGAATGGACAGTAAGACATGATTTATGGAAAAACAATACCATAGATTTTCTATCAACTAATGTGAATAAAAAGGGAAAATGCCTGAAACCATGCACAGAAGACAGTGGGGTTGCATCTGGGTTGGTGAGAGCAAATGGAATTGTTGGGGAGGATTAATCAAAGAATAGTTTTATTTCTATAATTTATATTTTACTTTCATTATTCATTTATTTGTATATAATTTTGTTGAGAATACTATTATGTAATGCTTAGATAGTTAGAAATTAATTTGCAAGGCAAAGGAAAAGATAGGAGGGGAAAAAGATAAACATAGAAGAGGAAAAGGTCGGAATGAACCTGGGGCCTAAGGACATGAAGTTAACTTTGAGAATACTGTGCACTGATGGTATATTTTTTGAAACTAGAGATAATGGAGATCTATCTACATAAGGCATCTTTTGACTGAAGCATTTCCTTGGACAGGAGTGGAGGGATGTCCAGTAAGGACTAACTGCAAAACTAGTTTGCCATTTTGTAAAAGATCAACGCTGAGCTCCCCTCCTCATAGAGATTATTGAGATACTGGCTTCCCTTGTCTTTCTCTGGAGGCTTCCTCATTTCATACTATATCCCTAGCAATGGGTTGGTTGTTTTCCTATAATAATTATAGTAGGCTAGACTGACATAACCGATAAGCCAAAACAAGTAACAACATAAGAGAAGTTCCTTTCTCTTAGGACAGTGCAGGGCACTGACGGTGGGGCAGGGATGGGAGAGTTAGAGGAAGACATTCAGGACCAGACAGAAGGCAACTTTGTCATCATCAACATAGTTTCCAAGAATCTGTGATCACTGCCATTTCAGCTGTTTTATAAGATTTAAAGATGGTGAGACCCAACACAATGACACTTGGATAAATGAAAGGCAAAATTCTTTGATTCTTAGAGCTCTGAACAAGAGAAGGTTGCTAGGCAGGGCCACACAGGGGATTGTACCCAGGAACAGAGTAACAGCAGGCTGGGGCTCTAGGGGGCAGCTGATTTATGGCAAGCCGGGTGGGGTTAGCTAGGTTTCATGGTCTTCCTGTGGATTGGCTAAGTTGAATAATTTGGGGGCAGGGCTCTGGGCATAGGGGTTGTCCCTAGTTGTCCGGTACCTGGCTCTGGGGCAATTAGGGTATATGTTTCGTGGCCCCAGAGTGTTAGGGCCCAACAATGAAGTGGTTTGGGATGTGGACTTAATTGGCTGTTTAAGAAGGGAAACTGACTGACCAGCCTCTTATTCAGGGCTTCAAAACTGGGAAAAGACAGTACAATTAAAAAAAAAAAAAGTTATATCAGCCCATAGAAGAAGGAGGGTAAGGCATAAGGTCCAGGCCTAAAAGTGGTCCACATCTTTTCTGCCCACATTCCATTGGCCAGAATGAGGTCACATGGCCAACTAGTCACATAGTCTCACATAGATGCAAAGGGAGCTGGGAAATGTAGTCCCAGGGACAACCATTTCTGAAGAAGGAAAGCTCAGATTTCAATGGCCAACTAGCAGGCTGCGCCAAAAGGCTGTAAATGAATCTGAACTCAAATATTGCTTTACTTCTTCCCTCCCCCCACCCCCCCAGCCCCCGCTTTCTTAATATCTGTTTCTCCTGCTTACATGGTAAGCTGCTTCAGGGCAAAGACCATCATGTTCTCTTGCTTTTGATTCTTCCCCAGCAATTATTTCTGCACCCAATGGGCTTCTCACTAAAACAAGTCTCAAGTAATTTCAGTATGCAAATTAGCTGCCACTTAAGAGCCTGCCATAAATATCTGATACTTAGAATATAATTTCAGTTAGTTAAATTTAGATCACTGGGGGGGAAAAAGAACAGCAGCATAAACATTCTCCGGGCCTTTGGCCTTTTTATTTAATTCTGAATTGGATAAGTCTTCACTAACTTTAAGCTTTGACCTCTATATAGCAATATTTGGTTCTTGGATTAAATCAAAGAAGTGTTGCTAATGAAATGGTTTAACAACGTCACATATAGTCAGATTTTCCATTTCAGTTGACTCTTAGGTAAAGGTAAACCAGTGCTTTCAGGAACACTTTCAGTAGTTAATTACATTAAAAATGTTATTTTCCTGACCTTTTTATCTTGTCTCATCTTCTTTCACCTTGCCTTTTTTCCTTGGTTTCTTAAAGACTCTTACCTTTAAAACCACTGTCAACTTAGCATAAATATTTTCTTTGGAAGGCTAACACTTAATGACACCAGGGAAGGGGTGGGAGAAAACAAACCTCACTATGGAATCACTCGACATTCATCCAGCACTAATTGAGTGCCTAAGGTATGCTGAACACAATGCAAATCCATAAAAATGCAAATGGCTATCATCTCAGCCTTTAAGAAGTTCACAGTTATGAACCTGAACCTACATTTTTTCTACGTAAAAGTTTTTATTCAGTCACCCATTCATTCAACAAATATATTTTGGGTCCTACTCTGTGTAGGTTGCTGATCTAGCTACTGGAAATATAGACTTGAACAAAACAAAGATGCCTGCCCTTCTGGAGCTTACATTCAAGGAGAGGAAGGTAGGCAATAACTTATCCCCACTCCCCACCCTTCCAGCCCAGAGGTGATTTCCTTTACCTGTGAAGTCCCCTGATATTTTAGTATCTTCTGGCAATTGCTACTCTCTACCAGAGTTGACAAAGAGCAGGAACTAGGTCTTAACTTTGATATCCACCATGATGCTAGGACAGGGTTAATAAATGCTTATGAGCTCAATAAATGAATAATGAGTGCGTCTTTTCACAAAAGTACAACCTGTGTAGCTAAAGCAGGTGAAGACCCACAGGAAGCTGAAAATGCCTTTTTCATGTCCGAAGGCAACAAAGTAGCTGCAAGCTCAATGGGGTTTGCACCCACACTCTCCCCCTGCCTTCTCCTGACCTGGTTTGGGGACTGGGATGAGAGGGTGCAGACATGAACTACATCTACCATTGCAACTGCACCACAAATAAATTTTGCAATGGGCTTTACAGTATGATTTTTTTTTTATTCTCAAAGGAGAATTTTAATTCTCTAGGGGTCATAATAGTATGAGAAAAGATATAGACCACTTCAAGGCATGTTTGGGAAATTATGGATAACGTCTTGTGCCGAGAGAGTATGTGTGTTTAGGGGTGAGTTAGGAGATGGCTATTAATAATAAACATAGAACATCCTGTTAGGGCCTCACTGTTAGAGACCTTACATGACACACCAAGGAGTTTAAACTTTATTCAAAAGACAATGGAGAGGTTGTGGATTGAAGGTTGGAATGGAAGAGGTTGTGGGGAAAGAGGAGAATGAGAAAGCAATGGAGCAGGCATCACAACAGGCCAGGTAAGGGGTAATGACGTGTGAACCAGAGTGGTGGCAGTGGCCATGGGAGAATGGAGGACTGAAGAGGAGGACTGTCAGATCTTCGGATGTGTTGAGGGTAAGGAAAAAGAGGATGCAAGGATGATATCAAGATTTAGAGCCTAGGAGACTAAGCTATAAATTACTATCAAAAATAGGAAACACAAATGAAAAGGTTTCATGAGGATGGTTATGAATTCAATGTTGAACATACTGAGTTTGACTTGCTGGAGGGAAACACACATGCAGATATCAGGCAGGCAGTTGGAAAATAGGGCTTAGGAGCTTTGAAGAGGGCTCGGTGTGGAAGAAGTAGGTCCACGGGTTGCTCCAAGTCTGTCTGTTGAAGCCACAGAATAGATGTACTTGCTTGGGGAGTGCACAATAAAAAGAGAAGAGGCCCTGGACAGAGCTTTTGGGAACTGTACTGTAGGGGAAGGAAGGAATGGAGGGAGGGAAGGAAGAGGGAGGGCAGTCAGTGAAAAAAAGAGCAGTGGTTCTTAAACTCTAGAGGGTCAAAGAATCACCCAGAGACATTCATGAAGATTCCTAGACACCTCCCCAGAAAACCAGATTCAGTAGGAACATACGATCTAAAGAGAACACTCCCTTCATTATCTATTGATGCATGACAGATAACCCCCAAATTTCACATCTTAACACAGCAACATTTTTGATCTCATGGTTTCTGGATATCAAGAATCTGTGAGCAGCTCAGCTGGGTGGCTCGAGGCCTCTCGCAAGGCTGCAGTCAAGTTGTAAGCCAGAAATCTGAAGACTTATCTGGGCCTGAGGCTCTGATTCCAAGATGAGTGTCCTCATCAAGTGGCAGTCAGCTTCCCCTAGAGCAGGTGACCCAAGAGAGCAAGGCGGAGACCACAATATCTTTTATGACCCAGCCTCAGAAGTCACGTTTGTCATTTCTGCAAAATCCTATTGGTTACATAGGTGAGTCCTATTTACTGTGAGAGGAGAGTTCACAGAAGTGACAGGAGACAAAATCAGGGTGGAGGGGCAACTTGGAGGCTGACTACCATATGTCCCTACCCTCCTGGAGTTATTTTGATGCAAGTAGCCCTCAAAGAAATACTGGATGGGAAAGAGTAAAGGTCAACAGAGGAAAGAAAATCAAACAGAAGGTGGACCTCAGTGCCAAATAGGACTGAGAAATCAAGATAAGGTTGAGAAGAGGCCAGTGGATCTGGCCTCTGGTATATCAGTCTTGACCTTCTCAACTCGGAAGCAGCACTTCTAGAGAAACACAACTCTTTTTATGCAACTCATGGTGAGAAATGTATTTTACTTCATTGCCTGGTACACAATGCACTCGTATATAGAAACAAATGTTTCACGAATTAATACCTATTTCTACTGCATGAGAAGCACTGATATTTCTTATTGTAGTCTGGTCTATTTCTCTAAAAAAATGCTAGTCAAGACCCACTGAACTGATTTTGTTGGTCATTAAAGCATCTGACCTGAAGCTTGAAAAAGCAGTCTCAATAGGATTGGATAACAGTGAAGATGATGGTGATGACAAAAACAAATACATTTTGAGTATATACACTTTGCACTAAATGTAATACCATGAATTATCTTATTCATAACAACTCTATACTATAGTACCATTAGCATAATTTTAGATGAAAAAGTTTAGTACTTAAGTAGCTTTCTCAAGGCCATATGGTTAGGAGGTGGTACAACTGTAATTTATTTTAACCTAAACAATATGATTTTGGAACTTACACTTTAGAGCTGTGGGATCCAATATGGAGGCCGCTAGCCACATGTGTGTATTTTAATGTTAAATTTAATTAAAACTAAATAAAATTAAAGTTTCATGTCTCAGTCACACTAGCCATATTTCAAGTGCTCAATAGCCACATGTGGTAGTAGCCTCCATATGTGACAGCAGAGATACAGAGTATTTCCCCCACTGCAGAAAGTTCCGTTGGACAGCGGTGCTCGAGAGCTAAACCACCAAGGGCCAACGTATTGGGAAGATGGGAGTCACCTGAGCATGGCTGTAAGGTGAGAGGAAGGAGTTGGAAAAAGAGAGAAGAGTCGAGATAGGGGATGCAGGTTGGAGCAGTGGCCTGGGGGAGGATGGAGGGGCAGGATCAGGGTACGGGGAAAGTTGGCTTTGGCAAGGGATGGGGACAATTTCTGCTCTGGGTCAGAAAGGAAGAGGAAAATGGGTGAAGGTCCAGAGGAAGGGGAAGGTGACGAAGCTTGCTTTGATAACACTTGATATTGTCTAAAACGTAGGGGCTGAGAACAGGAACAAAGAGTGAGCGGGCCAAGTTTGGGCATTGAGTCAAGTAAGAAAGATTGGAAATCATTGCTGCAGGAGGTGCATATACACATAGAGAATGATTGATGCTCACCCATGGGGGCTCAGCTGTGGTTAGATACTGAATTTTAGGTGCAGCCAACCATTTATTTCATTCATTCAACAAATACTTGCCAAGTGCCTACAACATGCCAGGCACCATGCCAGGCACTGGAGAAACATTAGTGAATGATAGTGACAAAAACAGGCAAGCCCATTCTCTCATGGAACTTACTGGTGGAGGTCTTTGTTAATCACAGAGCTGCCAAGAGTAGCCCTGCAATGGACACATACCACCAAGGAGAGGGGCTGGTGCTCTAAAGTGGCTATGAGAGGGCATGGCAGGGCATTTCATCTGGTCAGGAAGGTCAGGGAAGGCGTGCCTCAAACCAAGACTTGAAGAAGGAGCACCAATCCATACAGAAGGGAGAACGGCTCATAACTTTGCCCTGAACTGGGACCGTGCAGAGACCCAGGCAGGCAGACAAAGGCACCTTTGTAAGGTTCCTGCGGACAGAAGTGTTTGCTGAGCACACAGACAAAGCCACCCATGGTTGTCGAGATTCTACTCCAGCCCTGTGTGTGGGTGGCTTTGAGTGAAAAGACACCATATGATATCCACAGTAGGATAAGCCTGCTGGATGTGGCGGCTGGAATTTTAGTGGGCTGAGGATTCCTACCCTGCTGATAACATCAGTAAAGAAGTCAATGCACAGGACTTCCCTGGTGGCACAGTGGTTAAGAATCCGCCTGCCAATGCAGGGGACACGGGTTCGAGCCCTGGTCTGGGAAGATCCCACATGCCGCGGAGCAACTAAGCCTGTGCACCACAACTACTGAGCCTGCGCTCTAGAGCCCGCGAGCCACAACTACTGAGCCTGCGTGCCACAACTACTGAAGCCCATGCGCCTAGAGCCTGTGCTCCACAACGAGGGAAGATACCACAATGAGAAGCCCGTGCACCGCAACGAAGAGTAGCCCCCACTTGCCGCAACTAGAGAAAGCCCGCGTGCAGCAGTGAAGACCCAACACAGCCAAAAATAAATAAATAAATAATTTTTTAAAATAAGAAGTCAATGCACAACATTATTACTGATACACTACATGCAGAGTCAGCACTCACAGCAAACCATCCATCATCAGACTTGTACTGTAGAGCTATCTCCCCTCACTTAGACCTTTCGGAAAAACAAATTTCCTTTGAAGTTAAAAATGCCAGGCTCAATTTTAGCAAAACAGAAAAAGATAAAACTTTTAAAACCCCACACATTTTTTAAAGTTTCAACAAAGCACATTCTTTAAAAAAATTTTAATATAATATCTATATTATGTTGAGGATGAAGAAGAAATTCCAAATTGGGTAAGTTATTAAGTGTGACTATTTTTGCAAATTTCCATTGGAAAAGCCTCTTCCTATGTTTAACTTTACAAATTATTTGTGATAAAATTTCAAAAATAAATAACGTTATGGCGCAGTTTCGTGTTCCTGTGTCAGTGCTGAGTGATCCAGTAACTGCATCCCGTTATCACACCGTGGAAGTGAACTCCCTTTCGGCTCTCAAAGTACTTATTTTAAGTCCTTCCTTCCTTCATAAGAATTGGTTGATTACCATCTCCTGCTTTTAATTGCATTAAGGTTACAAATGTGAAAAACATCAGAATGCTAAGATGAAGCAAAACTAGAAATGTTTAAAATCCTGTCCTGCTCTCTGGTCCACAGGTGTTTCTCTCTGACTATAATTATGTTGCACTTGCTCAGAAGGGCATACAGTGTAGAGGTTAGGGTGAGGGCCAGGGTTCTGATTCTGGCTCCACTGCTAGCTAGCTTCCTGATCTTCTGATTCTCTCTCTGTGCCCCAAGAAAAAACAGTCCTTACTTCACTTCATTGTGGTAGGGTTTACACATAAAGCACTTACAGCAACACTCCAATGCTCCAACTTAATATGGGTCAGCCCTCGTTTCTACACATATCTACTCTCATACACATGGAATATTTGCATGGCGGGTAAATGATTGTTTCCATGGGAACTTTCATATTTCCAGGTCCTTATCCCACTATCTTCTTCTTTTTTTTTTTTAAAGAAGTTTATAAGCTACAAGTTTCATTCTTAGAACAGCATTAACATAAATTTTTCATTCACTGCCGTGGGTGTTCCCATAAAAAATTTTTTTTCACTGTTTTGTGGGTCTGGTATTTTTAATGAGTTCATATCTCATAGGCACATGTACAGAGTGGCCTATTCTGTATTCTCAGATACTGTTGCTTTGGGGCATCGTATTCTTGTGCAGTAAGGAAAAAGTGGGGGTGGGGCGTGAAATAACTGAATTCCTGTGAAATTCTACTGCAAAGCTAAAATCTGAAACTTAATAATTTAACCTATCATCCAGCCATTGAAGAAAAAACCTTTTGACCCAATTATTATCTTTTTAGAAAAGGTAATTTCAAAGCAATACATTTTTTAATTATCTAGTGTCAGGTGTACAGCATCATAATTCGAAATCTGTATACACTACAAAGTGATCACATCCGTCACCATAAAATTGACCCCTTTCACCCCTTCTGCCCACCCCCTAACCCCCTTTCCCTCTGGTAACCACTGATCTGTTCTCTGTATCTATGAGTTTGTTCGTTTGTTTTGTTTTGCTTTGTTTTGGATACAACAGATGAGTGAAATCATATGGTATTTGTCTTTTTCCTTCTGACTTATTTCACTTAGCATGATACTCTCCAGGTCCATCCATGTTGTCACAAATGGCAAGATTTCATTCCTTTTCATGGCTGAGTAGTAGTCCATTGGGTATACATACCACATTTTCTTTATCCATTCATCCATGGATGGACACTTAGGCTGCTTTCATATCTTGACTATTGTTAATAATGCCGCAATGAACATAGGAGTGCATATATGTTTTTGAATTATTGTTTTCATTTTCTTTGAATAAATCCCCAGAGTGGAATTGCTGGATTGTATGGTAGTTTTCTTAATTTTTTGAAGAATCTCTAAAATGTTTTCGATCGTGGCTGCACCAGTTTACATTCCCATCAACACATCCTCTCCAACACTTGCTATTTCTTGTCTTTTTGATACTAACCATTCTAACTAGTGTCTAGTGTGAGGCGATATCTCATTGTGGTTTTGATTTGCATGTCCATAATAATCAGTACTGATGAACATCTTTTCATGTGCTTATTGGCCATCTGTATGTTTTCTTTGGATATGTCTCTATTCAGTGTCTCTGCCCATTTTTTAATTGGATTGTTTCATTGTTGTTGAGTTTTATGAGTTCTTTATATATTTTGGATATTAACCCTTATCAGATACATGATTTGCAAACATTTTCTCCCATTTAGTAGGTTGTCTTTTTGTTTTGATAATTGTTTCCTTCACTGTGCAGAAGCTTTTTAGTTTGATGTAGTCCCATTTGTTTATTTTTACTGTTGTTTCTCTTGCCCTTGGAGTCCAGTCCACAGGAATATTGTTAAGACTGATGACAATGAGGTTACTGCCTATGTTTCCTACTAGGAATTTTACTGTTTTAGGCCTACATTTAAGTCTTTAATTCAATTTGAGTTGATTTTTGTGTTTGGTGTAAGACAGTAGTCTAGTTTCATTCTTTTCCATGTGGCAATCCAGTTTTCTCAACACCACTTATCAAAGAGACTGTCCTTTCTCCATTGTATGTTCTTTGCACCTCTGTCATAAATTAATTGTTCTTATATGTGTGGGTTTACTTCAGGGCTATCAATTCTGTTCCACTCATCAGTGTGTCTGTTTTTGTGCCAGTATCATACTGTTTTGATTACTATAGCTTTGTAGTATAGCTTGAAATCAGGGAGCATGATACCTCCAGCTTTGTTCTTCTTTCTCAAGATTGTTTTGGCCATTCAGGATCTTTTCTGTTTCTGCACAAACTTTAGAATTATTTGTTCTAGTTTTGTGAAATATGCCATTGGAATTTTGATAGGGATTGCATTGAATCTATAGATTGCTTTGGGTAGTATGGACATTTTAACAATATTAATTCTTCCAATCCATGAGCACAGTGTATCTTTCCATTCATTTGTGTCTTCTTAAATTTCTTTCATCAGTGTCTCATAGTTTTCAGTGTACAGGTATTTCACCTCCTTGGTTAAATTTCTTCCTAGGTATTTTATCCTTATTGCTACAATTTTAAATGGGGTTTTCTTAAATTATCTTTCTGATAGAAATGCCACAGATTTCTCTATATTGATTTTGTATCCTGAAACTTAGCTGAATTCATTTATTAGTTCAAAGAGTTTTTTGGTAGAATCTTTAGGGTTTTCTATATATAGCATCATATCATCTGCAAATAATGATAGTTCTGCTTCTTCCTTTCTGATTTGGATGACTTTTATTTATTTTTCTTGCCTAACTGCTGTGGCTAGGACTTTCAACACTATGTTGAATAAAATTGGTAGAGTGGACATCCATCCTTGTCTTGTTCCTGATCTTAGAGGAAAAGCTTTCAGCTTTTTCATCATTGAATATGATGTTATCTCTCGGTTTGTCATATATGGCCTTTGTTTGTTGAGGTACGTTCCCTCCATACACATTTTGTTGAGAGTTTTTATCATAAACAGATGTTATGATTTTATCAAATACTTTTTCTGCATCTATTGAGATGATCGTATAATTTTTATCTCTCATTTTATTAATGTGGTGTATCATGTTGATCAATTTGCAGATGTTGAATCACCCTTGTATCTCTGGAAGAAATCCCACTTGATCATGGGGTGTATGATCCTTTTAATGTATTATTGAATTTGGTTTCCTAATATTTTGTTGAGGATTTTTCCATCTATACTTATCAAGGATATTGGCCTGTAATTTTTGTGTGTGTGTGTGATGCCCTTAACTGGTTTTGGTATCAAGGTAATGCTGGCCTTATAAAGTGAGTGTGGAAGCATTCCCTCCTCTTTGATTTTTTTTTGGAAGAGTTTGAGAAGGATAAGTATTAAATCTTTGAATGTTTGGAAAAATTCACCAGGGAAGCTGTCTGGTCCCGGAATTTTGTTTGTTGGGAGGTTTTTGACTACTGTAATCAGTCTTCAGGTTTTATATTTCTTCATGATTCAATCTTGGTAGATTGCATGTTTCTAGGAATTGGTCCCTTTTTTTCTATGCTGTCCAATTTTTTGGTGTATAATTGTTCACAGTATTCTCTTATGATCCTTTGTATTTCTGCAGTAGCAACTGCAATTTCTCCTCTTTCATTTCTGATTTTATTTATTTGAGCCCTTTCTCTTTTTTCTTGGTTAGTCTAACAAAAGGCTTTTCAATATTTTTTATCTTCTATTTTCTATTTTTTTTTAATCTTCTCAAAGAACCAGATCTTAGTTTCACTGATCTCTTGTCTCTTTAGTATTTATTTCATTTATTTCTGCTCTGATCTGCTCCTTCCTTCTACTGACTTTGGGCTTCATTTGTTCTTCCTTTTCCAGTTACTTTAGGTGTAAAGTTAGATTGTTTATTTGAGAGGTTTTTTTGTTTGTTTGTTTGTTTCTTGAGGTAGGCCTGTAATGCTATGTACTTCTCTCTTCAACTGCTTTTGTTGCATTCCATAGATTTTGGTACATTGTATCTCTGTTTTCATTCGTCTCCAGGTATTTTTCAATTTCTCCTTTGATTTCTTCAATGACTCACTGGTTGTTTAATCTCTACATTTTTGTGGTTTTTCCAGTTTTCTTCTTGTAATTGATTTCTAGTTTCATAGTGGTCATTGTGGTCAGACTAATTATTAACTAATTATTATAATTTTAGTTAATTTTACTACTTTTGTCTTTCAACCTTTATACCTGCTTTATAAGTGGTTGATCTACTATCTTTCCTGTATATTTACCTTTCTAGTGAGATTTTTACTTTTGTATGTTTTCTTATTATTAATTAGTGCCTTTTCTTTCCAGCTTAGAGAATTTCCTTTAACATTTCTTGTAGGGCCAGTTTAGTGGTGATGAACACCTTTAGCATTTGCTTATCTGGAAAACTCTTAATCTCTTCTTCAATTCTGAATGATAACCTTGTCAGGTTGAGAATTCTTGGCTGGAAAGCTTTTCTTTTCAGCACCTTGATTATGTCATGCCACTCCCTTCTGGCCCATAAAATTTCTGTTGAAAATTCTACTAACAGCTTTATGGGGTTTCCCTTATACATTCTAAGTTGTTTTTCTCTTGCTGCCTTTAAGATTCTCTCTTTACCTTTAACTTTTACCATTTTAACTATAATGTGTCTTGGTGTGGTTCTCTTTGGGCTCATCTTACTTGGAACTCTCTGGACTTCCTGGACCTGGATATCTATTTCATTCCCTAGATTAGGGAAGGTTTCAACCATTATTTCTTCAAATTATTTTTCTGGCCCTTCCTCTCTGTCTTCTCTTTCTGAGATCACTCTAATGCAAATGTTATTCCACCTGATGTTGGACCCGAGGTACTCAAGTATCTTCACTTTCTAAAATTCTTTTTCATTTTCCTGCTCTGGGTGATTTTCATTGCTTTGTCTTCCAGCTCATTGATTCATCCTTCTACTTCATCTGGTCAGCTGTTGAACCCCTCAAGTATAGTTTTCAGTTCAGTTATAACTTCTGTTTGGTACTTTCTTATATTTTCTATTGCTTTGTTGAAGTTCTTGCTGTGTTCATTCATTATTCTTCCAAGTTTGGTGGGCATTTTTATGATCATAACTTTGAACTATTTATCAGGTAGGTTGCTTATCTTCATTTCATTAATATCTTTTGCTGGGGATTTGTCTTGTTCTTTGGTTTGGAACGTATTCCTCTGTCTCCTCATTTTGTCTTACTACCTGGGTTTGTCTATATGTATCAGGCAAAACACCTACTTCTCACAGTCTTGAAGGAGTGTTCTTATGTAGGAGATGACCCTTGGGGCCCAGAAGCACAGTCTTCCCTGAACACCAGAGCCAGGTGCTCAAGGGGAGGCCCTCGTGTGGGCTGCATGCACACACCAGCTGTGGTGGGGTCTCAGCTGCTGTGTGGAAAAGGCAGGGCCCTGGGGTGCTCACCTGACTTGGTTGCAGCATGGCCACTGCCTGGGGAAGGCAGGACACAGTGCATTCGCCCAGCCCAGTTGTGGCGCAGCTGCTGCGCAGGGTGGGCAAGGCCCTCACCCAGCTGGGTTGTATTGTGGAGTGGGTGGAGCATGCCCTCCGGTGCTATCAGGCTAGAGGGAGGGTGCCAAAAATGGCATTCACCAGCTCTTCACCAGCAAGTTAGGATGAGATTGTAACAAAGGTGCCCAATAGCACTTCCATCCCCAAGAAAGTACCAGCAGGTTCCTAGCTCTCTGGCAGCTACTGTAAAATCAGTAAGTGGGTCTCCCTCACTTATGGTCTAGGTGCTCTTTGCCATTTTTGCCCTTTCTGCTGCTTTTGCCCTGGATCTCACTGCAAATGGGTCTGCATGTAAGCCCTTTAAGAATGGGTTCACTGTTCCCTATAGTTTTATGGTTCTCCTGGACTTAATCCCCACTGATTTGTGGGGCTCGTCTTTTCAGTGTTGGACCCAAAGGTCAGGGTGCCTCACATGGGGCTCAATCCCTTCACTCCTTGAGGGAAAGTTCTATATCTTTGGGATCCCTCCCAACTGTGGGTCACTGCTTCTGGGGTGGGGACCTGGGTGAGACACTCTGCTTCTCTGTCTCAATGCATCTTTTTTATCTTTTGCTGTCAAGGCACTGTTTATCTAGTTCTCAGGTCCTTTTCAAAGGAAAATCATCCATATGTTGCTGTAAGTTTGTTGTGTCCATGGGAGGAGTTGAGTTCAGGGTCTTCCTATGCCGCCATCTTAAACCCTTCTACTCAAAGCAATAAATTTACATAAAATAAAAATTACCTAGACATTGAAAGCTTTCACTTGCAACATGAATGTTGAGGAACCTCAATTATCTAGAGTAGTGTTGTCCAATAGAAATACACCGTGATATATACTTACATATATATAATTTTAAATTGACTAATAGCCACATTAAAACAAATAACATGTGAAATTAACTTTGATAATATGTTTTATTTAGTCCACTGTGTTTAAAATGCCATCTCAACAAGTGCCCAATATTATAAAAAGTGTTGAGATATTTAACTTTTTTTTATAGTAAGTTTTTAAAATCAGTGTGTATTTTATACTTATAACACATGACAATTGGAACTACCCATGTTCAAATGCTCATACCCATGTGTGGCTGCCAGCTGCTATATTGGATGGAGAAACTCTAGTTTATTTCTCCCCTTTGGCCCATCCAAGAACTAGTTGCTTTGTGCCAAGAGATCAAATCTGAAGTCACTACCACTAACAGTCATTCTGAGTAAGGGCCCACTAACAGTCATTCTGAGTAAGGGCCCAAAACACATGTCTATTCCATAAGTCAATTCAGATTGTGAGGTTAGAGCACATTTTGCCATATTTTCCAAGTCTCCAACAAATGCAGAAAAGAGGCCCATGTCCTCATTTGGCAGAAGGTCTAAATTCTGAGGCCTCCAGTGAAATACACTGAGGATTTTTCTGCCAAATAAAAAGGAGGCTGATTGTTCCTAGTATCAAGGGAATGCTTGGCAGCTGAACATTTACAAAACATCTCTTTCATCTGCCTGATGGAAGAGCTGACATAGGCTTCCCAGCTAGTCATTCTCCCAGGGATCTTGATCAGATGCTAACAATGCAGGTGAGAGCACCTGTCCTGCTTGGGCAGCTGTGCTCTAAGCAGGAGCCTCGTCACCAGGTCCCTCAAAAGATAAGGTTTCTCTTCCCAGTTTCATCAGCCTCTTCCAGACATTCTGTTTGCTGCTCTGTGCCGTAGTCACTTTTATTACAGCTTCTTTCACCTGATTTCCAAAATCACTGTTTTCAAGGTCACCTAGACTGAGACCTCTTGTCACTGCCACTCGCCATCTTCCCAGGCCCCTGGGGTAGAAACCCTCTTTCTCCAGATCGAGTCCACCTTCAGGTCATGGTTCCTTGACTTCTGCAGTGTACCTTGAATCCATCCCTCCCTCTCCCCTTGCCAATGTCTGGGTTTACACTCACTTCCTTCTTGCTTGCCCCAATTATTGAACCAATTCCTTAACTGGCCCCCTTTCTCCAATTTCCCTCCCCATACTCCTCATCTCAATTTATCCTCTACCTTGCTGCCAGGGTGAGCTTTCTAAAATAGAAACTAAATCGGGTCACTGTTTGGTTTCAAGACTTTTATTGACTCACTGTTGTCTACATAGTAGATTTTAACCCTTTTTTATAAGCAGAGGAAGCCCCAACTTTTTTCAATAACGTGTTACCAAGAACCGCAGGATAGAAAACAGATAAAATCTGAGCTGCTCTGAGCTGCTCTGGGTGAAGCAGGGACAGACGCCTCAGAGGCTGCCCTAAAGTCCTCTAGCCCCACCTCCTCTGGGCTCCCGGCAGCTTCAAGGAATCCTGAAGCACTTCTGGACACAGCTGG
Source organism: Balaenoptera acutorostrata (assembly GCF_949987535.1). Classification (NCBI taxonomy): domain Eukaryota; kingdom Metazoa; phylum Chordata; class Mammalia; order Artiodactyla; family Balaenopteridae; genus Balaenoptera; species Balaenoptera acutorostrata. The sequence continues at coordinate 175,783,320 of NC_080064.1, read as the reverse complement.
AACCCTACTGCCCAGTGGGAAGCCTGTGCTCCTTGGCCTAGCATTCAGGGCCCAGTGGAATCTGGGTCCAGCCCACCTTTTTGGTGCCATCACCCGTCACTGCACTGCACACATACCCCAAGTCCCCGCTACACAAACCACACATGACCCCACATGCCAGGCATTTCTGAGGCTTCACACTGTGGCCACACAGTGTCCTCTGCCGGGTGTGTCCTCCTGCTCATGCCTGTATGGCGAGATCCTAGTTGCCTTCCCAGGTTTAGCACCATCATTCTATGTGAACTCTTCCCTTATGAACAACGTGGATGAACTTCCGTTATAAACTAATCCCTCCCTCCTCTAGGAAGACTGCTGAATTTACTGTCTAACCACTTACCACATCTGTTACCTGGACGTGTTTCTCCTAGCAATATTGTGGGCAAGGGCCTTTGATTATCTTTCTAATCCTGGCCCAGATTTCAATAAATGTTTGTGACATCATGAAGTTAAGACTGTGTCCCCTCTATCATCAACAGAGGTGAGTGAGCTATTCTCAATTCCATGAGGAATTCTGAGAACCTTCAGGGCAAGAAAGAGGCCAAAGAGCCCTGAATTGGGAATCTGGCTTGCTCCACACTATGTCTTTCTTTCTTTCTTTCTCTCTCTCTCTTTCTTTCTTCCTTTCTTCCTTTCTTCCTTCCTTCCTTTCTTTCTTCCTCTCTTTCTTTCTTTCTTTATAATTGAAGTATAGTTGATTTACAATGTTGTGTTAATTTCTGCTGTACAGCAAAGTGATTCAGTTACGTACATATATACATTCTTTTTTCAAAAAATATTCTTTTCCATTATGGTTTATCATAGGATACTGAATATAGTTCTCTGTACTATACAGTAGGACCTTGTTGTTTTTCCATTCCATATGTAATAGCTTACATCTGCCAAACTAGGTCTTTAAATTCAGCCCTACGCTGCTATGGTTTTAATGCTCTTGGAATAATGATACTGATCACTCTAGTGACTAATTTTTATAAGGCAGCAACCACATGCCAAGCACTGCTGTAAGCATTTTTCAGGGATTAACTCATTTTTGTTTTGCAGAATGAAGGCTGCAGGAGTTACTAAATTGAACTCCTCTTTCTAGTTGCACTGGGGACTGAATGAGATCTTACAGATCATCTCCTGCAGCAATGAAGAAACCACCAGAGTCACCAGACAGAGAATAAGATGACCACTTCAGATGATTCAGCAGGTGGCAGAGCTGCCTGGTGGCAGGTCTCCTGGCTCTTGGGTGGCTCTACTTTCGCCCACACAGCACTGCTTCTCTGTAACAGGAAATGGCCTGATACCAGCCAGAGCCACATGTAGATGTACAAAATGTTTTACAAAGCTTCCGCAAAGGCATATGACATTCAGGTATCAGCACAACTCAGTTCATGCCCAAATATTTCCTCACTTAAATGATTCCATTTCAAATTTGATTTATTTTATGTAAAAGTTGCCTCCTAGTAAAAATTATAATCACTAAATAATTTCTCTAACAATGGTATGAGTTGCACCAATAGAAACCTAGGGTAGAAACAACCTCCTGTTCTCAGCTATAGACGTGCTAATGACTGCATGTGAGATCCCATCCAGGCAGAGTGGGCTCCTGGGGAGGCCTCAGTCACTCTGGTTAAGGCTGCTACCACATGGCTTCAAGGACATGGCTGTCATGACCCTCGGATATATACTGATCATAATTTTTTGTAAAGCATGTCATCTTAGTCAGCTGAGGCTGCTCTAACAAAACACCATAGACTGGGTGGCTTAAACAACAGACATTTATTTCTCACAGTTCTGCAGGCTGGGAAGTGCTAGGTGAAAATGCAAGCACATTCAGTTCTTGGTGACGGCCCGCTTCCGGGCTTACAAACAGCCACCTTCTGTTTGGGATCTCACATGGCAGAGAGCAGAAGTTCTGGTCCCTTCCTCTAATCCCATCATGGAGGCCCCACCTTCATGACGTCATCTAAACCTAATCACCTCCCAAAGGTCCCACCTCCAAATACCATCACACTGGGGTTTAGGGCTTCAACATACGAATTGGGAAGAACACAAACTTTCGGTCCGTAACACATGTCTCAATTCAAAGTACATTTCCTGAAAGGCAGCATGATATGGAAAGACAAGTGAACCTGAAGTCAAAACTTCCACCATTGACCAACTGATCTTTGGGGGAATCAGTTAATATGGCCAAGCCTCAGATTTGTCTTAAAGAAATGTTATCAGTTCTACTGGCCCTGGCTAGCTGGGTCACTGTGAAACTTCAAGGAGATGTGGGTGAAGAAGACTGGGATCAGTAAATACTTAATTTTCTTCTTTAAGGATTGACCATATTTGGAGAATGTTATCCAGAACTGTTTCCTCATTACATCTCAGAGAAAGGAAGTGACTTAGCCATGATCCACAGTCCAGGAAGAACACAACAGAACCGGGGCATCGTCCCTCCCTAGCACTCTATCCTTTACCTAAACTGTTTTAGGATAACATTAATTCCATTCTTCTTCTCTAGGAATGTGTAGAAACTTTTGTAAACCCATATATTAAACCTTACAATTTGTAATTGAAGGCTAGAAGGACATCAAAATAATGTTTATTGAATGCATTAAGGCACTAAGCTCTTGATACATAGTTTCATCCGACCCTCAGGGCAGCCCAACAGTGCTATTGTCACGGCCCCTCTTCCAGTCCACTGTTCCAGAATTTGAGGGTCAGGAGAGTTAAGTAACTAGCCCAAGACCACACAAGTGGAAAGTGGCAGAGGAGATTCAAACTCAAGTTTGCATGACCAAATTCAGTGCTTTTCCCATTAGCCCTGGGTGCCTCAACAAGAAAAAATAATCTCACAAAACTGGAGAAAAAGGAAAACAACAATAACAATGTGATTTCGGCATGCTGTCCACTGATGTTATTTCAGAAATGTGCACTTAACATTCATATTTTGACAAAAGCAGTAATTGCCATATTAGGAGAAAACAAATTAGTTGTTTATTTTTTCTCTCTCTCTCTCTTCTAAAAGTTTAAAAAGTATACTTTGGGCTTGCTAACTTAAAAGGGCAGAAGGATGGTGCAGTGAATTAACGTGCTTCCATGGCCGCTTCATTTGCATACACTGCAGAGGCGCAGAGAATGGAAGGACCCCTGACTAAAGGACTTGCCCGCCGCATTCCATTCTGGGGGTAATGCCTTCACCTGTCTACTTTTAAAATTCTGCTACTTTAAGGTATACAAATGCGAGTTCAAATTCCTGCCTGAAACACCAGTGGGGGTTCACTACACACCCTCAGCTTTAAGGGTCACCCTGTCTTTCTACAGCACCTCCCCCCTCCCCCTCCCCCTCTCCTCCCCTCCCCCCCTCTCCTCCCCTCCCCCCTCTCCTCCCCCCTTCCCCTCCCCTCCTCCCCCCTCCTCTCACCGCGCGGGGTGCTAGGAAGGCTGGGGTGGGCGAGGGCCGAGGGCCGAGGGCTGCGGCAACCGGGGGGCGGAGGCGCATTGTGAAGTGGCCAGAGCGTCACAGGCGGCCCGGACCCCCGGGATCCGAGGGCGGGGCGGGTCTCCGCAGCGCCCCCCGTGAGGTCCAGGGACCCTGGCTCAGACGCTGGGCGCGCGGGGAGGGAGCATGGAGGGCTTCGGCCGCTTCTCCCCGTGGCCTCACTCGGACCTCTGGGAGGCCCCGCCGCCCCGCAAGGAGCGCGCATCCTCGGCGCGGCTGGGCGGGTCAGGGCCGCAGAGCGAGCAGGGCCTGTGCTCCCGGCCCGGGACTCCCCGCGAGCGGAGCGAGGCCTCGGCGCCCTGGCCGCACCTGCGCTGCTCGCCCACCCCGCGGCCCCGCCGGCGCCGGTACCCGGACTTTCCGCCTGAAAGCCGCAGCCTGACCGACGTGGCCCGGAGGCCCCCGGACCACGCCAGGAAGCACCGGCCCCGCAGCCGGCGCCTGGAAGACGCCTGGGGGGAGGCGGGTACCAAGCCCCTGGAGCAGGGAGGCAGGCCGCCTAGCCCGGCCTGGCAGCAGCAGCCCCAGCTGCCACCGCAACAGCCTCAGCCCTGCCAGCACTACCCTCCGGCCCGGGGAGATTCGCCCCCACCTTACCCGCGGGGAGCTTACACTCCCCCGAGTGGAACTTTCGGGGTAGAAAAGGTGCAGAGCGGAGACCAGTGGGCAGTGCCGGCCTGCAGAGGTCTCGGTCGCTGGTCCCTTTCCTCGGTTCACACGAAGAAGTGTTCTGTGCCCTCCAGAGAGTTCGGGACGCAGTCAGGTTGCGTGTACCTCCAGAAAAGATACCGTAATGATCCGGTGGAGTCCTTAGCCAGCCAGTACTCCCAGCCCTCGCTCTCCAGCAAGGCGATGCAGAACCAGCACACCCAGATCCTCAAGAACAAGCTGGAAGAGGCAGTAATGTCCTCCAGGGACCGGAAGATTGTGGCCCTGGTGCTGACCTGGCTCAAGAAGGCCCAGAGGATGCGGGAGCTGCAGCAGCAGGCGGCCCTAGCCTGGGAGGAGCTGAAGCGCTCGGACCAGAAGGTCCAGTTGACCCTAGAGACAGAGCGCAAGCTGCTGCTGCAGCAGAGCCAGGAGCAGTGGCAGCAGGAGAAGGAGCAGTGTGTCCGACGGCGGGACCGGCAAGCGACGAACACGAGCCGGCAGGAGCGCAGGTGGAAGGCGCAGCTAGGGGACCAAGAGAACCAGCGCCAGGAGAAGCTGGAGGGGGCCCCCTCTGAGACCGAGGCCAAGCGCGGGACGCAGTACCAGGTGCAGCGCCTGCAGGAGCACGAGAGGATGATGCAGGACCTGCGGGAGCAGAACAGCCTGCAGCTGCAGAAGAGGCTGAAGCAGGTCTGTCTAAAGAGGCATGTGCACACCACCGAGGGCCAGAAGAAGATCCAGGAGACCCGTCTTAGCTCCCTAGTCAATTACCAGGCCCAGAAGGTCCTCAGGGACTGCCAGGCCAAGGCTGAGGAGCTCCTTAGGAAGCTGTCCCTGGAACAGTGTTCCCAGTGGTCCCAAGAGATCCCCCAGGGCCTGATTAAGGAGCATCACCGGGAGCCGAAGGAGAAGGTCAAGAAGGAGGAGGAGCAGTGCCAGCAGGTCAAGGGGTGCGCGGAAGAGTCCGGGGAGCAGAGGAAGGGGCACGAGCGGCTGCCCGTGGAGCTCGCGGACCAGAAGATCCTGCAGACCAGGAGTAACGTCCACAGGAATATCAGCGACAAGGTGCAGCAGATTCGGGAGCTCAACATCCTGCGGGAGAAGAATCATCACATCCTGAAGCTGAAAGCCGAGAAGGAGGAAAAGTGCCACATCGAGCGCATTAAGGAAGCCATTAGGAAAAAGGAGCGGAAGATGGAGCAGATCTCGCGAGAGAAAGATGCACCCTTCGGTGAATTCCAAAAGATCTCCAGGGCCTCCAGGGCAGACAACGTGAGAAAGTTTGCCAACAACTTCTTTGATCCGATAGGGCGGGAGGCCCAGGTTCGAGCTGGGCAGCAGAGAGGAGGCCACTGAGAACCTGACGACAAATAGCTTACAGCCCAGGCGGCTAGAAAGAGATGTGGCAATGTGATTCGTTTTATAATCTGATTATAATTGAGCATTCATTTTTTAAAAGTGTATAAAATAGCTGCAATTTCGTCTGATGAACTAGTTTATTAATTCATTTGGATGGTTGAGAGGGTTGGGGTAGAAATTTGGAAATTTTAAGAAAATTACTTGCCTTTGTACATTTGGATTTAAGTAGAAAATATTCATTTAGTTCTCAAGTAATCTTAGAAGCATATGTCAGACACATCTTTGAGGAACCAAAGAAAAATCTACAGTGGGGAATACAGTTCTGTGTCATGAGGTAAGTCTTTCCCTGTCCAGAACTTACGAAAGTGTGAAGTGTGATGTACCTGTCATAAGAAATCTGCAAGAAAAATCTGCACAAAAAGAGTGTGTGGGGGTAGGGGTGGGAGGAATTTCTGTAAACAAGTATATTTGGGAACACAGCATACTACAGCCCCTCTTGGGATTTCATAATGCATGTGAAATTTTTAAAGGCTCTGAAAAGTCTGGCAGTAAAGACACATTTGATTAACCTAGTGTTTTTCACAAACCACGGAACTCTTTTTTTTCTTGGATCTTTCCATGGGATTGATGTTCTGTGAAATATTTTTGGAAACAGCTCTCTGTAGATCCTCCCAGGCTGCACTTCTTTGGCCTTCCCTTCCTGTGTTAATAGGAAATATTTATAATTCCTTTAGCACTACTGATTGACTGCACCACCACAGACATGCTGTCCAAAAGCTCACTGGAATCTTTTGGTCCAATTCTTCCCCCCCCCCCCCCCTTTTGGTCAGTCTCATCCAGTCTTTTGGAACGAAATTCTATTAGAATCCTTCTCTTCCCCTCTGTTTCTCCTCTGTCTCTTCTGAAGGAGGTATGTGATGTCATTCTGTCTACCCACATTGTGTCTAATTAAACTAACCAGTCTGAATGAATGGCTAAGCATGATTCAGGAACACGACATTTAAAAAATAAGGAGCCAGAAGCTAAGTAGAATTTAACCCATCACATCTCAAAGTCTCCATTGAAAAATTCTAAAGGTGTTCTTTAAATGCCCCTAATGTAACATTTGTCTTTCAAAAAAAAAAAAAAAAAAAGAGGAGAGAGTAAGCCCCACTGGAAGATTTGTGTCTTCTTAGTGTTTTTGAAGTGACATGAAAGGTGACCTGGCAAGGGGTTTTGTTCAAAGGTCAGTGTGAGATCCATATTCTCATCTTACATAATGGAAACTGGGCCCACTTCCCTGCCGTAGTTCCCCTCTGTCTGCTGTCCCCAAAGAGGCCTACTCAGGCCCTCACTCCTTTGCTCAAAAGTAGAAAGGCCCATACATCTTGGCTCAATTTCTAATCTTATTATTTTCTTCTCTTCACCCAAGCTAATGCTGTTCCAGCCAAATGCTGTGTACATTCCCAGCATTCTAGGAAAGTGCTTAAAATATCTCAGACAGACGTCCCATGAATCTAACTCTTCCTCTTGACATAGGTATGTGACTTTGGGGAAGTTACCTTCCTGGGCCTCAGTTTCCTCATCTGTAAAATAGAATTGTATTTCGTACTTCAAAGGGGTGTTGTGAGGGATGATTAAAATAATCTAAGGTGCCTGGCATAGTGTCCAGAACCTAATACACACACAGTAATTAAATATTGCAGTTGTTATTATATTACTGACTTTCCATTTTTGTCAATTCCATTCTCCCTATCTAATTGCTATCTCACCAGCTGCCTCCTCCCATCATACCCACGTCTGATTTCTCTGAGGTTAGCTCACATCCTGCCTCTTGTATGAAATGTGGGACCTCCGTGGCTGCTCTGTCTCAACATCAGCCTCCTTTGACAAGCTGCTCACTTTATGGCTTAGTGAGCACTTAGAAATTGCTGCTTTGTTGGCATATCCGTTTTGCAATCCCCATCTTGGCTTCCAAGCTGGACTGCATGCTACTTAAGGCTAGGGTCATTATACCCATGCTTAACATGGTGGTCAATATAAAGTCAAAAGCCATTAAGCACAATATTTTGACCCTACCTCCATATCCCATGCCTTTACCCTACTAATGTTCTTTGCTCTTTACTCCAAGAAATAAATACAGACTTTCATTCTTTTATCCAATTCTTTATGAATATTACTGGTAGAAATAATCAATACAGAATAAAACTGACAGAAGATGAAGTACATTTACTTTCCCCTATTTCTCCCTTAAAAAAAAATATTCTATATATACATATATATCCCCAGTATAAATATATATATTTTTTGACCCCAACCATTACCCATGCCCCCAAAGACCCAGTGGGGAGCCTAGACTTTTACCCTCACCAGGATGTAATAAGGAGCTCCCCACCCTGGCAGAGTCAGTTGAGACCACCTGGGGAGCCTAGCCTTTCAACCACTACTGACACCACCACCACCACCACGATGCAGTAACAGGGCACCCCTCTCTCTCCCTACTGAGTGGTATCAGATAAAGCCTAGTGGAGAGGAGTTTTATCACCCTCCATCAGTAACACCCCTCTGGTGTCAATAGATGTCATGTGGGGAGCAGTAATGAGGCACTCTTAGACCTCCCAGCCAGGGAGGTATCACTGGAGGCCTAGAGGGGAGCCAACATCCCCACCTCCACCCAGCAGTGGTGGAGAGAGCCCCCTCCCCCCCACTCAGGTGGCAATGGAGGCTGAGTGGGGAGCTGGACTTATATCCCTGCCTGGCAATAATAAGGCCTCAACCTTCTTCCCTTTCTAGAACAGTGTGAGAGAATGCCAGATAAAACAGCAGATCCAGTCCTGCAATACTCAAAATGTCCAGGTTTCAATTCAAAATCACACTTCGTGTCAAGAACCAAGAATATCTCGAACTGAATGAAAAAGACAATAGGTGTCAATGTGAGGATGACAAATGTTAGAAATATCTAAAGATCTTAAAGAAGCCATGATAAAAATGCTTCAACAAGCAATTATGAACACACTTGAAACAAGCAAAATATAAAATTGTCTTGGCAAATAGAAAGCCTCAAAAAAAAAAATACGAGATATAAAGAAGAACCAAATGTAAATTTTAGAACTGGAAAACACATTAACAAAAATAAAAAGCTCAGTGGATGAGCTAAACAGCAGAATGGAGGGGACAGAAGAATCAGTGAACTGTAAGACAGAACAATAAAAATTACCAACTCTGAGAAATAGAAAATTACCAAAAAAAAAAAAAAAAAAAAAAATAGCAGAGCCTCATGGACCTGTGGGACTATAACAGAAGTTCTAACAGTCATGGCATGTCCCCAGAGGAGAGAAGTAAGAAGGTAGGGCTGAAAAAGTGCTCAAGGTAATAATGGCTGAAAACTTTTCAAATTTGGTAAAGAGCTAACCCTACATATTCAAGAAGTTGAGTGAACCCCCCCAAAAGAGTAAACCCATAGAAATCCATAAGACATATCATAGTCAAACTTCTAAAACTGAAGAAAAGAAAAAAATTCTTGATCAGAGAATGAGAAAATAAGCCACAGACTGGGAGAAAACATTTGCAAAAGAGTGGCTATATTAATATGAGACAAAGTGCACTTCAGAGCAAAAATTACCATAGACAGGACCATCATAAACTTACAAGAGAGTCAATCCACTGAGAAGACATAGTTCTAAACATCTATGTATAAACAACAGAATTACAAAATATATGAAGCAAAAACCAATAGAACTAGAAAAAGGAATAAAATCACAGTTGCAGCTGGAGACTTGAACACCCTTCTCTCAACAATTGATAGGACTTCTAAAAAGAAAATCAACAAAGATACAGAAAAACTTAACACCATCAACTAACAGGATCTAATCAACAGTTACAGAAAACCCCAGCCAGCAGCAGCAGAACACACATTCTTTTCCAGCACTCATGGAACAAATAGCAAGAGAGATCATATCCTGATCCAGAAAATAAACTCAGGACATTTAAATTATTGAAATCATACAAAATGTGTTCTCTGACCACAAAAGCATCAAACTAGAAAACAATTACAATGATACCAGGAAAATCTCCAACAGTTAGAAATTAATCAGAACTCTTCTAAACAATCCCTAAGTCAACGTCTCAAAGGAAAATTTTTAAAATACATTGAATTTAATTAAAATAAAATGTCAGATTTGTGGGACACAGCAAAAGCAGTGCTGAGAGGGAAATTTATAGAATTAAGTACATTTAAAAAGGCAAAAATCTCGGGGGCTTCCCTGGTGGCGCAGTGGTTGAGAGTCTGCCTGCTAGTGCAGGGGCACGGGTTCGAGCCCTGGTCTGGGAAGTTCCCACATGCCGCGGAGCAACTAGGCCCGTGAGCCACAATTACTGAGCCTGCGCGTCTCGAGCCTGTGCTCCGCAACAAGAAAGGCCACGATAGTGAGAGCCCCGTGCACCGCGATGAAGAGTGGCCCCCGCTTGCCGCAACTAGAGAAAGCCCTCGCACAGAAACGAAGACCCAACACAGCCATAAATAAATCAATAAACAAATACTTAAAAAAAAAAAAAAAAAAAAAAAAAAGTAAAAAGGCAAAAATCTCAAATCAGTAATCTAAGCTCTCACCTTAGAATAACCTAGAAATAGAGCAAAATTAAACCCAAAGCAAACAAAGAAAATCGAAGAACAGAAATCAATTCAAATAAAATTGAAAAATTCTCTGAAAAATTCAATAAAATAGACAAACCGCTAACAAGACTGATAAAGAAAAAAGAGAAGACACAAATTACCAATATCATGAATGAAACAGCAATATCACTACAGACCCTGAAGACATCAAAAGGATAATAAGGGAATGCTATGAGCAACTTTACACAAAGTTTGACAACTTAGATAAATGGACCAATTCCTCCAAAAACACAAACTACCACAACTCACCCAATATGAAATAGATCATTTGAATAGCCCATAATCACTAATGAAATTAAATTCATAATTTTAAAACTCTCCCCCCAAAATCTCCTGGCTAAATGGTAACACTCAAGAATTTCACAAATGCTTAGACAAGAAATAACACCAATTCTACACAACCTCTTCCAACAAAATGGAAGAGAAGGGAACGCTTCCCAGTTTATTTCATGAAGTTAGTGTTACCACAATACCAAAACAAAGACAGCGTGAAACAAACAAAACCTGCAGAATAATGTCACTCATGAATATAGATGTAAAAATCCTTAACAAAACGTTAGCAAATTGCATTCAACAGTATATAAAAAGAATTATGCACTACAACAAAGTTGGATTTATTCCAAGACTGCAAGGCTGATTCAGTACTTGAAAATCAATCACCATATTAATAATCCAGCACATTAGCAAATTGAAGAAAAGCACATGAACATATAAATCAATACAGAAACAGCATCTGACAAAATTCAACACCCATTCATGAATAATACTTTCAGAAAAATAAAAATAAAGGGGAACTTCCTCAACTTGATAAAGAGCATCTACAAAAAAATCTACAGCAAGCATTACACCTAAGTGAAAGACTACATGCTTTCTCCCAAGATCGGGAACAAGGCAAGCGTGTCCATTCTCACTGCTCTTATTCAACATCATGCTGGAAAGCAAGAAAAGAAAATAAAAAGCATAAGATTGGAAAAGAAGAAACAAAACGATCCTTATTCATAGATGACATGATGGTTTATATAGAAAATCCAAAGGAATCTATGTAAATCTTCTAATAAGTGAGTTTAGCAAGATCACAGGATACCAGAGCAGCATACAAAAATCAATCAGATTTCTATATATTATCAATGAACACATGGTCACTGAAATTTAAAAATACACTACCATTTACAATAACTCAGAAAAACTTACATATAAATCTAATAAAACATATATATGACTTACTTGCTGAAAACCACAAAAAGCTGATGAAAGAAAGAAGACCTAAATAAATAGACCTACTATCCATGGATTAGAGGACTCAACATAATAAAGATGTCAATTCTCCCCCACTGATAAACAGATTTATTGTAATTCCTCTTAAAGTCTCAGATTTTTAGTAGATATGGACAAGGTTATTCTAAGATGTATACGGAAAGGCAAAGGAACTAGAAGAGCTAAAACAATTTTGAAAAAGAGAAAGTGAGAGGAATCAGTCTGCCCAGTTTCATGACTTATTACATGGCTGCAGTAATTAAGACTATGTGATACTGATGAAGACATAGACACATACATTAATGGAACAGAATAAAGAAACCAGAAAGAGACCCACAGAAATATGTCCAATTATCATTTTCGGCAAAGATGCAAAAGCAATTTGATGGAGAAGGACAGACAGCTCAACATGATACTGCTGGAACAAGTGGATATCTACAGGCAAAAAGTAAGGAAGTAACAGAGAGAGAGAGAGGGAGGGAGGAAAGGAGGGAGGGAGAAGGGGAGGAAGGAAGGAAAGACTTCAACCCAAGTCTCAGATCTTATACAAAAATTAACTCAAAGTGGATCATGGACTTAAATGCAAATTGTAATACAATAAAGTTTTCAGGAAAAAATCTTCAGGATCTAAAGTTAGGCAAAGAGTTCTTAAACTTGACACCAAAAGCACAATCTATAAAAGAAAAAATTGATAAATTGGACTTTATCAAAATTAAAAACTTTTGCTGTGTGAAGGAATCTGTTAAGAGGATAAAATGACAAGTTATGGGATGAGAAAATGCAAGTTTAAACTATAATGAGATATCATTATTCACCTATTGAATGGCTAAAATAAGAAATAGTGACAACACAGAATGCTGGCAAGGATGCAGAGAAACTGGATCACCCAGGCATTGCTGGTGGAAATGCAAAATGGTACAGTCACTCTGGAAAGCAATTTGGCAGTTTCTTCAAAAACTAAAGATGTAACTACCATATGACACAGCAATTGCAGTCCTGGGCATTTATCCCAGAGAAATTGACTTATGTTCGTACAAAAACCTATATATGGATGTTTATAACAGTTTTATTCATAATAACCCAAAACTGAGTTAACCCAGATGTCCTTCAACAGCTAAAAGGTTAAACAAACAGTGGTACATCCGTACCATGAAATACTACTCAGCAATGAAGAGGAAACAACTACTGATACACACGACAACTTAGATGAATCTCCAGAGAATTATGCTGACTGAAAAAAGCCAATCCCAAAAGGTTACATAGTGTGTGATTCTACTTATATAACATTAATGAAATGACAGGATTGCAGAAACGAAAAACAGATTAGTGGCTGTCAAGGATTATAGATGGGATGGAGGTGGAGGAAAGTGTTTATGGTGATAAAAGGGCAACATGAGGGGTCCTTCTGGTGAAGGAAATGTTCTGTATCTTGGCTGTCAATGTCAGTATCCTAGGTGTGATACTGTACTATAGTTTACAAGATGTTATCATCAGGAAAAATTGGGTAAAGGGCACATAAGATCTCTCTGTCCTACTTCTTTTTTTTTTTTTTTTTTTTTTTTTAAAAGTGTTTCTTTTGGGGCTTCCCTGGTGGCGCAGTGGTTGAGAATCTGCCTGCTAATGCAGGGGACACGGGTTCGAGCCCTGGTCTGGGAAGATCCCACATGCCACGGAGCAGCTGGGCCCGTGAGCCACAATTGCTGAGCCTGCGCGTCTGGAGCCTGTGCCCCGCGACGGGAGGGGCCGCGATAGAGAAAGGCCCGCGCACCGCGATGAAGAGCGGTCCCCGCACCGCGATGAAGAGTGGCCCCCGCTTGCCGCAACTGGAGAAAGCCCTCGCACGAACCGAAGACCCAACACAGCCAAAAATAAAAATAAAATAAATAAATAAATAAATAAGAAAATCCTTAAAAAAAAAAAAAAAAAAAAAAAAAAAAAAAAAAAAAAGTGTTTCTTTTTTTTTTTTTTTTTTTTTTTAATTTTTATTTATTTATTTATGGCTGTGTTGGGTCTTCGTTTCTGTGCAAGGGCTTTCTCCAGTTGCGGCAAGCGGGGGCCACTCTTCATCGCGGTGCGCGGGCCTCTCACTATCGTGGCCTCTCTTGTTGTGGAGCACAGGCTCCAGACGCGCAGGCTCAGTAATTGTGGCTCACAGGCCCAGTTGCTCCGCGGCATGCGGGATCCTCCCAGACCAGGGCTTGAACCCGTGTCCCCCGCATTGGCAGGCAGACTCTCAACCGCTGCGCCACCAGGGAAGCCCTGTCCTACTTCTTAAAACTGTATGTGAATCTACAATTATCTCAAAAGATTTCTAAAAATAAAATAAAACTAACATTATTGATTGCTGGAAAAAAAAATGCATTTTTGTTGGTGACAATGAGAACGTCAAAACCTGAACCCAGGAAAACTAGATTTAGTAGAAATTTATTAACACAAAGTAAACTCAACAAAGGCTAAAACTGAAAATAGTAACAGTTGTTACTGACTAAAAATTGAAGCACATTTTCTCTATACATTTACCTATGTATAATTTGGCCTGGAAAAATTGAACTTGGTAGAAATAATTCCCACAACAGCAGAAGCTGTAATTGGTCACATTTGATATTGTCAAGAACACTGATAAAATAAATGCAACTGGTCTCAATGCAAAGAAGTTTCGTAAATTGAAAACAAAAATAGAAAAATTTGGAAGCAATGACTGTACCATTTAGAAAACTGATCACAGAATTGAATTGGCTTAAAGGAGTTTGTGTTAGAAAATACTCTCTCAATGAAAATGTAATAGCCTTAGCATTCTGACTTAAATATTTGTATTCAGTACTTAGCAGATCAAAACTATGGGATCAAAACATCCTATCATCTAGCCAAACCTTATGAAATGTTTACTATGTGCCAGGCACTTGACATACACTAGACACTTTTACATTCATTTATATCCTTTTATTTTATAACCTTTATAACATAAATTAGCTACGGTATTTCACAGATGAAGAACTGAGGTTTACAGAGATTGAGCAAGATTTCTGAGATGCTGCTGCTAGTAAGTGGTAGAGCTGGGATTTGAACCCAGTTCTCTCCGACTCCCTATGCTGTTTCCATACATTACCGGCCTTTCAGTGATGAAAAGGAAATATACCATTGTGATTATAACCCAGACTCTGAAACCAGACTATCCATGTTCAAATCTAATCTCCATCATTTAACTAAGAGGGGCATAGGGCAAGGTTCTTTACCCATCCATGCATCAGTTTCTTTATTTACATGAAGGAAATAGAGTGCATAACTCATAGGGTTGTGGTGATTAAATGGATCAACACACGTAAAGTATTTAGAACAGTGTTGAACACACAACAAAAACTCCATGTTAGCTTTTATTATATAATATTTTCTTGACTCCAATGTTGGACAAAATATTTTTGAAAAAAAAAAACCAGGGCTTCCCTGGTGGCACAGTGGTTGAGGGTCTGCCTGCCGATGCAGGGGACGCGGGTTCGAGCCCTGGTCTGGGAAGATCCCACATGCCGCGGAGCAACGGGGCCCGTGAGCCACAACTACTGAGCCTGCGCGTCTGGAGCCTGTGCTCCGCAACGGGAGGGGCCGCGATAGTGAGAGGCCCGCGCATCGCGATGAGGAGTGGCCCCCACTTGCCGCAACTAGAGAGGGCCCTCGCACGAAACGAAGACCCAACACAGCCAAAATAAATAAATAAAGTGAAAAGAATCAAATTTAAAAAAAAAAAATGTTCCTGTTGCTTTCTTACATATCATGCTACAATACAAAAGCTGAATTAGACAACTCAGAAAGTAGTCAGGTTTAAAAAAAAAAAAAAAAAAAAAAAACCAAAAAGAAGAAAGGAAGAAGTATTTTTGAAAATCTGATTTGCGAGGACACTCAGAATTTGGGAGGAATGAATGGTAAAATAACCTAAGTTTTGTCAAACATTAACATGTATATGTCTTTTATTGTAGGATTTGAACAAGATAGTGATATTAATTGCATTTGACCGGATATCAGGAGTTTTAAAGAAGTTACCTTTGGCTCTAGGGGATTGAAGTGTTTCTCCCCTGCCTATCTAATTGAATTAATTCCATATTGGACCAGCTTTTGTTAATGTTCCTACTCTATGCTGATCCTGTAGTGATTGTGCATTGAGGGGAGAAAATACTGATTCAACTGAGTATTCTCAGGCATTAATCCTTCCTGGGTATGGGATGTCACTGAAATGATCTGGAGCTGTATGCTTCTCCTTTGCGTGTATCTTGTATAATGAAGAGTCAATAATGGACTTTTTTAAAATTATTTTTTGAGACACCAAACACTTTCCAATTTGATTTTGCCTTTTTAAAAATCAGAAAGTTCTGGGTATTTTCCAATTCTATATCTAGTTGCAATCAGACCCATTTCCCTTTCTCATAGCACATGAAACCAGCATCATTCTATTTCCAGTTAATTTTTCTGTGCTTCTAAAGGAGTGACTGTTTCACTTTGATGTTGCAGATGTTGAAACTCACAGGAAGTAGGGGGTCAGATTTACTGGAAAGCTTACATTTTTGAGGTCAAGTAGAGGTGAGCTAATTCTCAAAAGGGGAGGAAGGACCACTTCAAAAGGTTCTGAATCTTATTTTCTCCATTAGCCTAATTGACACTTATACTGGGTGGATGATGGTAATTGCTTAAAGCCATGCCCCTTTCACTGCCTTGAAGGTGGTAAAGGGATAGAAGCCTTAGGTCCCTGTCAGGGCACAGCAAGGGAGTCCTCCTGCAACCATCTGAAAATATGAGCTGCCAGGAACTACTCACCCCCCCTTCTTTATAATCATTTTGTAAATGTCTTCTTTTTTTAACTTTTTATTTTATATTGGAATACAGTTGATTAACAACATTGTGTTAGTTTCAGGTGTACAACAAAGTGATTCAGTTATACGTATACACGTATCTATTCTTTTTCAAGTTCTTTTCTCATTTAGGTTATTACAGAATACTGAGCAGAGTTCCCTGTGCTATACAGTAGGTCTTTGTTGGTTACCTATTTTAAATATAGCAGTGTGTACATGTCAATCCCATCCTCTTAAGCTCAGCTCAGAAACACACCCATGTGTTAATCAAGGCTACAGATTGACTCTCCCTACGTGACATGGAAGATGGCCAACAACAGCCTTAGTCTTATGTGTTTCTTATTTGCAATCCAAGAAGAGAGACTTCTCTGCCTCCAATATGGAAAATTCTAGGAAAGACTTGGATTGGACCAGTTTGGGACCCAAGCCTTTCCCTTGGACCTGTCTCTGTCTATTATAGCCTTATAGCATGCAGCATTATACTCCATCCAGTCTGCAAGTCAGGCCTCTTGCGGGCATTACAAAATGAGGTGAAGTGGGCAAGGGTGCTCTCAAGATGCTAAATAGAAGAGAGGATATTGGGTAGCCCTTGGCACTCAGGAAGCAAGCTTCATACACATGAGGTAGCCAGGAAGCAAGCTTCATACACATGAGGTAGCCAGAAAGCAATGACAGAATGATGAGATTTAGGAAATTATATGCCACAAACAATAACTAGGATTTACTTAGCATTGCTTAAATGGCAATGAAATGTTTCCATCTTTCCCTGAACTCTCATACTCCCTGTCTATTTTATTAATGCAAAAACAGGCCCAAATTTCTACGTCTCATAGTGTGGGAGATTAGTGATCTTGAGGGTCCTCCTGTTTCAGAACAGGTATATCTTTCATAAAATACAACTTCTTTGCATTGCTGAGATTATGGAAATAAGGGACACCTCCATGGGGACACACCACACACACACACACACACACAAACACACATAGTCAGAGATCTGAGTAGTTAGTATTGGAAAGTTGCTCTGAGGACATACAGGCAGAGTTGCTCTGAGGACAATTCCAAATAACAGTATGTCAAGAGGGAGAAGCTGACCCTGAGATTCACAGTTTAGTCCAGGGACTATGGAAGGGGATGACATGGGTCCAGGTCAGCAGCGTTTCTGGTCCTGGCAGAAGAAACCACTCTGGAGACAAGCATCCTATTCTGTATTCCACAGACCAAGAACAGCCAAATGTGAGCTCAATAGATCATCACACAAGGACACAAATCATAATGAGTGATTATCAGCAGAAATAAAACAGATTAGGATGCATATGGATTTGAAATATTAGAATTCTCAGAATCAGAATAGAGAATAACCATATATAAAATGTTTAAACAAAAGATGGGATCATAAAGATGAGCAAGCAGAAAGGAATAGCAAATATGATGAAGGAGATTTGAAAAAGACATAGAACTTTTTAAAATGACATATATAGTTTTAGCTATTAAAAAAATTCAGGGAGTGCGGTAATAGCATATTAAACATAATTGAGGAGTGAATTGGTGAACCTGAAGATAGATCTGTAGAAATTTTCTAGAAAGTAGCACAAAGAAACAAGATGTAAAGTGCAAGAGAGAAAAAAAGAGACAAGGAAGGTAGAGTAAGAAGTTCCAATATCATATCAGAGTCCAGGAGGAAGGAGTAGAAAAGACAGGTAAGAGGGCTAATTTAAAGGTAATTTTCTAAAACTGAGGTACATGAGTACAAGGACACAGTAATCATGGCAGTTACCCAACAAGACAAAGAAAAAGTAAATCCAAACATGGACATATTGAAGACAACATGCCAAGTACCAAAAACAAACTGAAGATCTTAAAAGCATTAAAAAAGAAAATGTACCACCTTCAAAGGAATGACAGACTGACAGCAATTTTCTCAACAGCAAAAACCAAAGCCAAGAGACAATGGAATAATATCTTCTAAATGCTGAGGGAAAATCACATCACAGTCATCCTAGAATTGTCCACCTAGCAAAAATACCTCCACTCATGAGAGTGAAATAAAAACATTTTTAGAGAAACAGAAACCAAGTCTACTACCAATAGACCTAAGCCAGAAGAACTTTAAAATATGCACTCCAGGAAGAAGGGAAATAATCTTGGAAGAAAAGTCTGAGTTGCAAAAAAGTAAAGAAGTAGGCAAATATTAATATTGTCCATAAAATAATATTAACATCTAATTTCCATAACTTAGAAATAAAAATGTTTAAGAAGACATAATGAAAATACTCAGGATAATAGTATAAAAGTTGAAAGAGGAAATTGTTGTGTGATTTGCTAGGAGGGTTGAGGTACTATTGTTAGTGTTTAGTAGTTTTGCATGGTATAATTTCAAAGGTAACCATCAGAGAACAGAAAGAGAGTACAGCATCACTTCCAAACGAGTAGAAGGAAAAATGGAATGAGAAAGCCAATAAAAATGGAAAGTTTTAATAGTCAAGAAGAGAAAAATAGGCAGAGGGAAAAATAAATAGGAAGCAGAAGGTAACAGCATAGTGGAAAGACAGACAAATATTGCATCATGTTAATGAAACAGGACTAAACTCACCACACAATGGACCGAGATAGTCACACTAGATATTTTAAAACATTCAGCCATGTGCTATTCACAGGGGACACATTCAAACATAAGGACAGGGAAAAGTTGGAAGTGAAAGATTTATGAAGCAAATATTAACCAAAAGAAAGATTTCTACTGTCAGAAAAGGTAGGCTTTAATACAGAAAAGCGTTATATAGATAGGGCCTCTGTGCAATAACAAAATGTTTGATACATCTGAAAGATAAAACAATTCTAAAAAGTCTTATGTTACATGTAATGCAAAATTGATAGAGTACATAGGGAAATTAAACTCATCATCAGAGTGGGCAATGTTCAAGGTACATCTTTTATTTATTGATAGGACAAAAAATTAGTAAAAATATAAAAATGCAATTATCGTTTGATTTATCAAACATATATAGATTCCATATGACAATATTTACAAAGACTAACCATGGAATAGAAGAAGGGTTAAAATTTTCAAATATCCCTTATCATATGGACCAAGTTTTCCAACCACAGTGCAATTAATTTAGACCTCAAAAACATATGCTTAGAACTTTTAAATCTCACTTTTAAATACCTTTTGGATAAAAGACCCCGAGAAATTTAAATATATTTAGAACTAAACAATAATGAAAATACAACATACCAAGGCTTCTGGAATGCAATAAAAAAGATACTACGAGAGAAATGAGAGAAATGTAGAGACTTAAATGCTTATTCGTATAAGAGAGGCAAGGCTGAAAATTAATGAGCTAAGTACCCAACTTAAGAAATTAGAAAAAGAACAACAGAATAAATTTAAAGAAAAATAACTTTAGGTGTCGAAATTAATGAAATAGAAAACAAAGATTTACAAAAACCTAAAGTTGGTTCTTAGAAAACGCGAATAAAATAGGCAAGCCTCTAGGAGAATTGTGCAAGAAAGAGAAATGCACAAATAATATTAACAATAAAAAGGGATATAATGAGAGATCCATCAGAGACTAAGAAGATAAGAGAGTACTATAAAAAACTACATGCCAAAGAATGCATAAAGATGCATTAACTTAGAAGAAATGAGCACATTCTTTGAAAAATAACCAACTCAAATAGAAATAGCTCATAACCATCAAAACAAGTGAATCAATTGTTTAATTTTCCTACAAATAATCACCAGGCACAGATGATTTTACAAGTAAATTCTACCAAGTGTTCATGGAACATATCATTCTAATATTATGCAAATTCTTTGAAGAAAAAAGAAAAAGAATATTCCCTAATTCAGTCTATGAGTCCACTCTACCTTTGATGCTAAAACTGGAAAAATATAATAAAGAAAAATCATAGGGAAACTTCATTTAGGAACATAAAGAGAGTAATCCTACACAAATATTAGCAAAATAAATCCTGCACTTTATGAAAAAAAATAACACATCATGACTCAGCTGAGTTTATTCCAGGAATGTAAGGTTTAACTTCAGAAAATCTGTAATTATCTTTCACACCATTAGCATTACAAGAACAAAACAATATGGTTATTTCAAAAGACAGAGAAAACACATTCGATGAAATTCAAAATATCTATTTATGATTTAAAAAATTAACTAGCTCAGAATCGAAAGGGATTTCCTTAATCTGATAAGGGAAGTCTAACCAAAACCTACACAAAATTATTTTTAATGGTGAAACAGTGAAGGCTTTTAAAATCAGGAAGAAAAAAGAAAAGAAAGAAAACATATAAGGTTTGGAAAGGGGAAAAAAAAACTTAAAATTCTCATTATCCACAGATGATATGTTGTCTATATAGATTCTTTTATCTACAACCTTAAAAGTTTATATATGCATAATACAGCTTTGTGTAATAGCCAAGAAAAAGAAACAATTCAAAGTCCATCAATAATAGAATGGATACATAAACTGAAGCGTAGTCACGCAACGGAATTCTGTACGGCCAAGAGCATACCAATGATCAACAGCCATACTCAACAACATGGGTGAATCTCACAAACTTGATGTTGAGTGAAAGAAGCCAGACACCAAAGAGCACACACTGCATGATGCCATTTACATAAAGTACAAATACAGAAGGACTCACCTCTGCTGTGGAAGTCAGGAGAGTGGCTCCCCTTGGGCGGGGGGCTAGCGGCTGGAAGGGGCCCAGGGATGCAGTGTGCAGTAAGGAGGGAAAGCGTGGGATGTGGAGCCAAACGGTGTGGGGTTTAAATGCCGGCTCTGCCACTCACCAGCTGACAGACTGTCCACGCGGGACGTAACCACTGTGAGACTCAGTTTCCCCCACTGGAAAATGGGCGTAAGGATGGTCCCCACCTCACTGGATTGCTATGAGATGAACAAGATAATGTATGTGAAGTCTGTGGCTCAGGAAGTTCTGGAAAGTGATAGCTATGGTTGTTGTCAGTCTTGTTCTTCTTCCTGGACTCCTCCACTAGGAACCTAGTGATTCCTGGGGGTAAAACACAAAAAACAGAGTTTTCCCTTAGCAGATGGCTTTTGATTTCAAGACGTTTCCTTCAAAGACGCTTTGGGGACCCTCCAGACCCCAGATATGGCCTCTTCAGTCGACACAGGTGTTGCTTTGTCCTTAGAACTCCTGCTGAGGTCACAGGCACCAAATGTCAAATGGTAAATTCTGCAAGGGGAGGGGGTGAGATACTAAATCAACTGCTTACTTAACTGCACTTCTTACAAATCTCAGACCAGCAAAACACATCTCTCATTCTTACCTTTATGGTCAGAGCTGCTTGAGTCTAAGGGCATTTTGGTTTGGAGGCTGTGTTTGGAAAACCTTCTGGTACCACTCTATCTGGGACTAGTCAGGCAGCCTCCCACCCCACCCTCGCCCGGGCATGCACCACCATTTATCATGAAAAGAACGCAGCACCTGCTTCCCCCGCTAAATTTCCTGCTTTTTGTAAAAGCTTCTAAAATAGATTTTGAATTGTACAGTTTTCATAAATGCTGTTTTTGCAAAGTGTTTCTTGAATAATTATTTGTGCTTAGTGTTTGAAAAATAACTTTGCTCAAAGAGAAGGAAGATAACGTGTCTAGTGACTATAACATTAATGGGAGCACCCCTGAGCCAAGTTGAAGGAGATGGAGATGAGACACGTGGATAATCAACATTTGAGCTCCTGGAAGGGAGCCATAAACAAGTGGCAGACTTCCGTGGAGCTTCATCGATTCGTGTTCACTGAGCCTCATTCATTAGGGCAGTTGGGAAGCAGCAGGTGTACACACGTGTGCACATGTGTGTATTCCAAGGGGTGTAAGGACGAGAGATTGGTCCAAGCATCCTACCAATGTGACTTCTGCTTCATCCCAAGATGAGTCAGAGGCTTTCAAAGTATTGAAGAAAATAGGAAACGCTCCCCTAGTTCATGACGTAAAGAAGGAAGAAGCTTGACGTGGGGCAGGCTGGGTTCTGGGTGCTGCACAAAAGCCCCAAATAAAAACAGAGCCTTTTCAGCCCAGAAAGAAAGCCACCTTGTCCGCTGCCCAGGCTGGAAAAGACACGGTCCAGAACATTTATTCTGCCATGCTTCAGTCTTTCAGGCAGAAAAAGCCCTGGCAGGAGTTGATTTTGCAAGTTGAACAGAGAAGACTCGTCTTTGGAGTGGAGGGGATCAAATGATACTAGATGTGAAAGCACTTTGGAAAGTTAAAGGGATTATACAAAGGTAAGAGATCATTGTTATTAGTGGTGTGTTTGCTGAGAAGATGCCAGAATATGTCTTCTCCATAGATGATCACGACACCGCAAGGGCCAGTCGTGTCAGAGTGAGGATGGCGTCAAGTCAGGTGCCAGGAGGTGGGCCGTCAAGTGCAGCCCTACCGCTGATGAACCGCTAACTAAAAGCAAGCCCTTCGCCTCTCTGGCCTTGAGTTTCTATATCTGTAAATGGGGCATAATAATAACACCCTGCTCAGCGGGGTGTGGGAGACCACATAGGTAAACGTGCCCAGCGTGTGAAAGCCCTCAAAAAACCAGCTATTGTTTACTGAGCTCTTATTCTGGGCCAGACACCACGCTGAGTGCTTTTTGTCTAGTCTCCCATTAATCTTTACGAGAAACCCATGCGGTAAGAATGGTTATTCTCCATGTATGATGAGACACGGAGGCTCCTTGTGGATGGAGGCCCTGAAAGGTCCTACTGGGTGCCCGAAACCCATAAGTGACAAGATCAAAACCCAAACACAAAACCCTGTGGTGCCAGCCCCAAGCTCTGTTCACTCTCTCCCATTTTTCCCCAATAAATGTTACTTGAATCTCAACTAGGTTGTCCATCTTTTGAAGGCAGGTCCTGTTTGTACTTCCTGAACTCTCATCCCGGAGCATCTGTTCTGGTATTGACTGCCATTAAATATTTACTGAAATTGAAATGTAATAGCTCTGTGGGAAGGTCCCTGCTGGCCCGGTCAGGCTCTGACAGCTGTTCTGTGACTCCACGTGACTCCCTGATCCAGGAGGGATGACCTCTGCACAGGGGAGCTCAGAGACCATCATACACACAGCTTCCAAGGGCAGGTGATCAGACAACTGTGCCCGTCACCACCCTGAAAAGAGGGACCCAGATCAGGTAGCCTCTGGTGGCCAGGCAGGTGTCTGAGGCCCTGGGGACATCCTCCAGCCCAGCTGTAGGAGTGCAGGTTGGCTTATCTCAAAGCTTCCCAAAAATCACTTCAGAAGTAACATTCGAGCTGTCCCGCATTGTAAATCTTCGAAAAGATTTCTTCGAAAGCCTGACGTAAAGACTGTATTGTAGGAAACACTGCATCACCATCAACTTCCAAGTGAAAACTGCTAAAGTGTACACAGTGGACAATGCACCCAGCATTTCAAATTAAGGCTTTCTAACGTAGCATTTCTTCACTCTCACAGACAGATGCACACGGCCTGATTTGATATGATACCCAAATATAACCAAAGTGTAATTTTAGGAAACTAAATTAAACTAAACCAAAGTGTAATTTATTTTTGAGTCGATGATAATACCACTGTAAATTTTCTTTAGGATAACTCCTTCTCGTGCCAGAGATAATAATGTTCCGGTCTTCAATTAAATGAAAGATTGAGTATTTCCTAGGGAGCTACTTGGTAGATGTGGTGAAGCCGCTTCCCTCGTGCTGCCACGTCTCCTCATTTTCCGTCTTTCTTGGGTGCTCTCCTTTCGTGCATTCGTCCCTCTTTGCGAGTGCCTCGTTCAGAGTTAGTCCCCTCGGGTGTACATAAGTCTGGAGGAGGAGGACCGGTCCTCTGCCATTCAGAACCCAGGGGAGCACCCAGGAATGAGCAGGAGACAACCAAACTGTGCTGACGAGCATGGGCGGCTGGCAGGTGGGGCAGCGCACAAGTTTGGCACTATGCTCTGCATCCAAGCAAGCCCCGCCCCTAGTGCACCGAGTCTCATTTTTCAGGGACTGTTTGCCAGGCTGCAAGTGCTGTGTGGATTGGAACTCCAGTGTCCCATGGCCTCTCCAGCCTCTGACATCGAACTGGCTTTTGTCTTGACCTGCTCATATAAGATCTTGGGCTCCCACAAAGTCGCCTCTGGAAGTACCCAGAGTAGGTGCCCCTCCCCACCGTCATGCCTGTGGGCCATGTTCTGCCTCTGTCCCGCTCCCGTCCTCCTGAAAACCCGCGTGAGAGTCACTGGCACTACCCACGTGAGACCCCAGTGTCCCCATCTTCCTGCACAGCCACTGCTGCCAGGTTGTATGGTCCTACAGCACAGGGTGCCATGTGCCCAGAATATTAAACTCCCCTGTCCCCCACTGTGAGCCCTGCTTTGTCCTAGGGACACACATGCCTGCCGCTCACATTCTTAGATTCATGGTGTCTCACACAAGACAGTTCCTTCAATCCCTGCCTGCTGCCCTCCACACCCTGCCCCTCATCAGAGGCCAGCACGAATCCCCCACCACACACATAGCCCCAGTGCAGTTCAGTTCTTGTGTACTGACTCCTTCTGCCGGCCCCCAGCTCACCAGACCGGCCTGGACACGTTTGCTGTCAGTGAGGGCTCAAGGAAGGACACCCACTGTGGGAATACATCGGGGTTTTTTAGTTAACATGCTGTTTTGTTTTCAAAAACTGAGATAGATAGATAGATAGATAGATAGATAGATGATAGATAGACAGATAGATAGATACGTGAGAAAGTTCTTCCTTACAGTAGAAAACCAACAAATAAATGTGAAAGGAATAATGGATTTAGAAAACCGGCACCTGGCAACCATCATCATAATGATAGATTCAGGCCAGAATCATCAATGGATGCTAAAATTAGTGGGTGAAATTTAGAGGAGTATATAGACCAACTCAAAGTACCTCCCCCCAAGATTCTTATTAATTACAAAGTAACCTTACAGAAGGGAAAATTAAGTCACTTTACCGTGGAAAAATCTGGCCCATCCCCCCTTAACCAAATGATCAAAGCTAACATCACTGGTGATGAAACAAAGAGACAGCAGCACGTGCCTCCTGATACGGTGCCCTGAGAAAAACCCAGCACCACAGCTTTGGTGTTACTGCCCAGAGCATACGACCTGAATGCAATCACAAAGAAACATCAGACAAGCCCGAAGGAAGGGTCATTCTACAACCTAAGTGGCCTGCGCTATGAAAAAATGTCAATATCATGAATGCAAAGAGATACTCAATAACTGTCCAAAATTAAAGCAGACTAAAGTGATGCAACAACTGAATAATATAGTCCTGGGTTTTCTTTTGCTATAAAGGACTTTATAGGAAAATTGATGACAACTGAATAAAGTCTGCAGGTTAGGGAATAGTATTGTATCAGTCTTACCCTGTATCAGTATATGTGGTGAGAGAGAAAATGATAAAACCAATATAGTAGAATGTTAACATTTGGGGTACAGGCAGACTTTGTGTTTTGGGCTTTATTGTACTTCACAGATAACTGTGCTTTTTACACATTGAAGGTTTGTGGCAACCCCGTGTCAAGCACGTCTATCGGCGCCATTTTTCCAACAGCATTTGCTCACTTCGTGTCTCTGTGTCACGTTATGGTAATTCTCGCAGTATTTCAAACTTTTTCATCATTATTATATTCGTTACAGTGATTGTGATCAGTGATCTTTCATGTTACTATTGCGAGAAGATTATGAAGGCTCAGGTGATGGTTAGCATTCTTAACAATAAAGTATTTTTTAATTAAGTTATATATGCTCTCTTAGTCATGCTATTGCACACTTAATAGACTATAGTGTAAACATAACTTTGATGTGCACTAGGAAACCACAAAACTTAGAGTGTCTCACTTTCTTTGATATTCTTTTTTCTGGAACCAAACCTGCAATATTTTTGAGGTCTGCCTTATTTGAGTGTAATTCTTTGCCCTAGCCTTGTAACTGCTCTGTAAATTGAAGTTAGGTCATCATTTATTTTTTTTAAATCTGAGTTTTTCTTTGAAATTTCTGAAGGCATGTTTGTATGTTGCCAAACCAGGGTGGTGGGAGAAATAGTTGCTGTTTTCCCAGCAATAGCTAAATCCAGTCTTCTCCTTGGCTTTAAGGGCACAGCTGGTTTCCAGGTCTTTGCAAACAGAGAATCATCACTGTTACCTGAATTTAAACCAGTTCTAAACCTTTTCATGGCTGTTTCAAAATAGCTTAGAAAAAATTGGTGGGGAAATGGGATGGGCGTGGGGTAAGGAGGGCTGCATTTCTAAAAGGACGCATACCCTGTACACCCTGAGCCCCCCGTAGGGTTGTCTGCTTGGCTTCTGAGAGGGAAAAGCTGCAAGGTCAACGCAAGACCCTCCTTCCCCTTCATGCCAGGGGCCAAGAGCTCCACGTCCACAGATTCCTGCAAGCCTGCTCATGACTCAGGTCTCAGAGCTGATTTCTTATAGTCCTAAAAATAATTCAAAACTAGCCCAAAGCTACTCACACATCAGACAACCTGAGGGCACTCTTGCTGGCATCAGGAAACTCAGAGACCTAATTAAACTCTTCTTCCCCTCCCCTCCCTGGGAGCACAGACTAGGGGAGAGCAAATCACAATGGTCAGATCCACGTGGGTGTCCCCTGAGGGGAGGGAGTGACCTCAAATCTCAGCAGAAAAGCAAAGAAGGTGGGAAGACTGTGGGATCCTGGGCTGCCTAAGGCTGGTTTCCAAGAAAGATGTGTCCCTGCTGCTTCTCTCTTTTGTTCAGGGGCCCGCCAGCCCTCTGACAACCGCCCATATGTCCAGCTGGGGCAGTCCCACTAGGAGAAAAGAGACCTAGATATCTGTGCTAGAGACGGGCTTCAGAGCAGTATGTGGGCCGTGGCAACTGGAAAAGACTATTTTCAGTTGAATCTGCACCCATCTACCATTCCCCTCCTATGTGGGAGGGACTGATATAAACCAGGGACGGGACAGTTCTCCCAAGCTTAGTTAGGATGTGACCTCAGGGTTGGGCAGGAGGAAGTTATAGGACTAGAGTCCCCACCTCAACCCCTCCTCCCCACTGTCACGTACCCTGAGTGAACAGGAAGTGTTTATACACCTGGCAGGTATGCAAGAACACTTCTTAGTTTTGAATCAAATAAATAACATCGAGGCGACATTCAGTGTTCATTGTCTACCTTCCTCATTCCAGGCACGATGCTAATCGCTCCAGGAGATGATCTCTTTTCGTCCTCCCAACCGTCTATGTGGTAGGTATTATTAGTCCCATTTGAGAGTTGAGGAAACTGAAGCTGAGAGAGGCAATTTCCCAAGTCACCTTTGAGAAAGTGGAAGAGCAGTTAAGTTTGCAGTCAAACAGGGAAGCCAAACAACCACATGAAATATTAAACAGCAGTAAAAGAGCTCTTTGGAGAAGGGTTTCACCCTAGACTTTGTCCATGACCTCATCAGTTTCAAGGCTTCAGTCCTCTCCATGCAAAGCCCCCTAAACCTGTAGCTCCAGGTCCGGCCTCTCTCCTGTGCTACAAAAATTCCCTAAATGCTTGCTGTCTGCTTGCTGTCTCCTCCAGGTTGCCCTCTCTGGAGCTCACACTCAGCCTGGCCAAAACTAAGCTCACCATCACTTCTATGTTCATCCCAGACTAACTCCTCATCCGATGTGTCTATTTCTGGGCAGTGACACCATCTCCTAAAGACAAAGGTTTGAAATCTTGAGCTTTCCATCACTGTTCTGTTATATGCTGTCTGAAATACTTTTTTCTCATTTTCCTTCCTCTCCCATACCTGCAGCTCTTCTTTCACCTATCCTCCCTCACCCATCTAAGGAAATCTGGGCTCTCTTTTAGCAGAAAAATATGATAGAACTCCTTCCTCATCTATCCACCAGTGCCTAAGAATGATTTTTTGAAAGTTGATCAGTCAGAAAAAGGAATGTCAAATCCTGGACGCTCACTTTACCTAGATCCAATTTTAATGATTCACATACATACCTTTATTATCTAACAAAATGGAACGAGGACACTCAGCGTGAAGAAAAAAACATTTTTTTTTAGACTCTACCAAGCCTTGTGCCAGGTGCTTTCACATACATTATCTAACTTAATTCTTATAACAACTCTGCAAGGTAGATACGATAAAACTCACTTTATAGACAAGTTCAAAATCAAGCTCAAAGGGTGGGAGGGAGGGAGACGCAAGAGGGAAGAGATATGGGGATATATGTATATGCATAGCTGATTCACTTTGTTTTAAAGCAGAAACTAACACACCATTGTAAAGCAATTATACTCCAATAAAGATGTTAAAAATTAATTAATTAATTCAAAAAAAATCAAGCTCAAAGAAGCTGAATAACATGCTCAAATCATACACCTAGTGAGTCTAGAAGCCTTTCTCTTCTCTTTTACAATCTCTCCCTAAGTGATCTCACCCAGATTTAAAATATCATCCATAAGCTGATAATTTCCAGCTTCATGTCTACAACTCTGTGTTCTGGACCTCTTACATCCCCCCTTAAATGGCTAATCCACCTAGATAAATTAACATGTCCAAAACCCAAGTCTTGGATTTTCCCCTCCCCCACTAAAATAGTTTCTCCAAGGCTACTGAAACTTCTGCCTCATCCCTACCACTCTCTCCCTTGCCCTCCAAGCTCCAGTAACACAGGCGGATTTGGTATGACTTAAACATGTTAATCTTATTCTTGCTACAAAGAGTATGTACTTACAAGGAATATCCTTCCCCCAAATCTTCCTTCTAGCTTTTTCCTTCACAACTCAGATCTCTCACTTCCTCAGAGAGTTTCCCTAATCGTCTAGCTCAAGTAACCTGTTGGTCCCACCACTCTCTATCCCATCATTCTATTTTCTCCATAGTACATATCAGTACATATGTGAAATTAATTTTTAAAAATATGTTAGTTGGTTCTCTCCCCAGACCAGATAGTAAGCTCCATGAAGGCAGACACTTTATTTCTTATATCCCAGTTCCTAGTATAATACCTGACACAAAATGGGTGCTCAATAAATATATGTTGAATCAAAGAATGAAAGAGTTTCAGAATAAGAATTGAACACAGCCTTGTGTAAATGCAAACCTCATGCTGGATGAAGGTTGAGTGATGGTTACTTGTCTTGGAAATCACAAGATGAGGCAAGTTCCTAGGTGTGCATCAACTTCATTAAACCCTTTGTAGCCAGTTTGATCCCAAATAAGCTAAGGTCAGTGGTGGGTAAGAAGCAGGGGCCTGGGGGCTTCCATGGTGTTCCATAGTCAGTGCCCCCTTGAATGATCCATGCTTCCATCTCCATGCCAGGATGGCTATTGTGACATGGATTCAAACCTCTAATTTCACCCTGAGGTAGACACTACTAGCTGCCTTCCCAATAGGCATTTCCATCTCCCTAATGCCAAGAGTAATTCATGCACCTACCATTAGCTTGTCATGTGCTTTGGGGAAAGCTGGATACATCCTTAATCCCAAGGGTCTATATGAGTCTAAGCCAGTCATGGTGGTCCCATTCCCCTTGCCTGTGACCGGTTTAGGCATGAACATGGTATGCGGTCCTGGCTAAGGACACATGAGGGGAAATCTGTGTGGGGCTTCTGTGAAAGATTCCTTCACTTGCCCAAGAGAGACACAAGGAAAGATAGTTGCTTTTCTTCCACAAGAGTAATTGTGTTATTGTGTCTGGGTGTGGCACAGTGGAGCTAAGGCAGTCATCATGAGCTCACAACAAAGCTCATGTGTTGAAAAGGGCAGAATAGAAGTATGGACAGAAACTGGGGCCTTGATGCTAGATGAGCCACTGAATTAACCAACCCCTGCAGCACCCTACCTCGAGATCTCTTTTTATGGGCGATGATAAGGATAATGGTCTTTACTGTCCAAACCATTCTGAGTTGAGGTTTCTGTTTCTTTCAGCCAAAAGCAGGCTCAAGGAGCCATGCCCTGATGAGACTTTGTCGATCTACTTCTTGGCTCTGTTTCAGGCCTACATCAGTCAAAGTCAAATTGTTGCTGCCTTTAGCAACAATTGGTCACATCTGGTCCTCGGTCCTGAACTAGGCTCACTATGTGGAATCCTTCCAGATCGAGAAGAGCCACATGAAATAAATAATATTTTTGACATATTTATTGCACTTTGCATTTTATAGAGGTTTCAGTATTTCCTTCTACATGCTTAAGCATCTAGTATGTGCCAAGCCTGGCACAAGCAGCGTGATAGAGCTGTGAAGGCAACAGACAAGATCTGCGTCCTCATGAAGCCTACAAGGAAACAAGTACAATAATTTCAGATTGTGGTGAGTGACGTGCAGGAAATAGATAAGGCAATGAAACAGAGAGTAACCAGCCAACTGCAGTAGGAAGACTTCTTAAGACCTGATGGTCAGGGAAGGCCTCTTTGAAGAGGTGACCTTTTCTCAGTTGTAACTTGCATCTATTTTTTCTATTATTGAAAAATGTACATAACATAAAATTTACCATTTTAACCATTTTTAGTGTATAGTTCAGTAGCATTAAGTACATTCACATTGCTATTCAACTATCATTACCTTCCATCTCCAGAATTTTTCATCATCCCAAACCTAAATTCCATATCCATTGAACACTAACTCCCCACTCCTCTCTCCCCCCAGCCCCAATGACCACCATTATGCTTTCTGCCTATGAATTTGACTACTCTTGGTACCTCACAGAATTAAAATCATACAATATTTGTCATTTGTGGCTGGCTTATTTCACTCAGCATATGTCCTCAAGCTTCATCCATGTTGAAGCATGCATCAGAATCTCCCTCCTTTTTAAGGCCAAATGATATTTCATTGTATGGATACACCATTTTATTGATCCATTCATCCATTGATGAACGCTTCAGTTCAAGAAGGTGACGTTTGAAATGAGAGCTAAAGAATGAAAAGAACCAGCCATCCAAACCCAAAGAACGTACAACGCTGAGAGTGGACCATAGTGTAAACTGTGGACTTTCAGTGGTTATGATGTGTTCGCATAGGTTCATCATTGTAACAAATGTACCACTCTGGTGGGCGATGTTGATAATGGGGAAAACTGTACATGTGTGGGCACAGGGGGTATATGGGCAATCTTTGTACCACCCCCTCAATTTTGCTATGAACCTAAAACTGCTCTAAAAATATAAAGTCTTAACATAAAAAAAAAAAAAGAGCCAGTCACAGGAATTGCCAAGGGACTGGTTTCTCGGCAGATGGGGCAGCAAAGATAAAGGCTGGGAAACTTCTAATCTTTCCTGAAGACTCAACTCCAATGCCAGCCCCTCTGCAGTTTTCTCTCACATCCCTGAGCAGCCGGTCACTCCCTGTCTGTGCTTCCAAGGACTTTTACCTGTATTTATCCCATTGCACCGTTGTCTCTCCTACCAGGCTATGGTTCCATCACCCTTCCGAACACACATTTTTTTTTTCCCAAGAGCTGCAAACAACTGCAAAACGGTGAACTTGAGCTGCCAACAAACTGTGAAAATGATGGATTTGAGTTTCTCTTTACTTTCAGCCCCATAAGGCGGAGGAGATAAGGAACACGATGAAACAGCAAATGCAGGCGGAGGAGGAAAAGAAGCAAAGGACCTGCGTCCTCTCCTAGCTAAGCCTTGAATTTAGAGCCGCAGCTTCCTGGAGCGGGGAGGGATATTGCAGATCCTGTAATACAAGGTGTTTGCTTTGTTGTGGGGTGAAATGTTTTGTGCAAGCTTCCTGGACGGACACGGAGAGGCTGGGAGAACAGCAGGCTCTTAGCAGTCCTGAGAGGTGGTTAAAGCAAGTTTTCAGTGCCCCTCTGTATCCTCCTAGTGTCCCATCGGCTGGAGGACTTCACATTATTCCACGCTTGGTGGGCTTCTGGGGCAAAGGGGTCCTTGCAGGGCCCCCTCAGCTCATACCTGCAAGGGCTGCAAACAGCCCTGGGTGACTTGCTGTGAATCTTTGCTAACAGGAAGGAAAATGGCGGTTACTCCCATTGCCCCAAAGATCCTGGGTCCCAGAGAGAGAGAGAGAGAGACTTGGTCTTACTCCAGAGGATGCCATCCCATCAGCTGGGAGAGGGTCGCTGGTGGTGCAGAGGCCCCAGGTGCACTCTAGCGGTTGGTGGGTGGGCAGACCATCCTGAAACTGGCTGTTCAGAGGTGGCCCCTGTGCTTTGCTCGTCCACATGGCCTTGAACTTGTCAGAGCTGCCACTGCGCTTTGCATGAACTTGCCCTCTACAGCCCAAGCCATCCTTCTCTGACTCTCTGTCACAAAGCTGATTAACATTCTCTCTCGGAATAATTCCCAGGCCCCTCAATCCCTTTCAAAAGCTATTTTCTCCCTTTACATGGAGCACAATTTTGTGGGGACAGAGGATATCGAATAATGCGAATGCTGAATTCTCAGAAAATGGCCAGACGTTAGATTGGTATGTATGCATCCCTCACATAGAAAGAGGAAGATGTTCGTCTTTTGTTTATTGACTAGGCAATCAAAAAATTACTCAGAGTCTATTGTGTGCTACGAACTAGGCATTTTGGAAGAGACGGCACAGCCTGACATGGTCCTGGCCATTCACAGAATTATCAACCTGCTGAGAATGACTAGCACATGTGAGAAAATGAGAGAGAAACTGAATGCTATTGTGTGTGGCCCTAACCCTTTGTGCGTAATTACAGGCTGCCATCCATCCCTGGGAAACACACCCTTTCTATAGGATGGGTCTCCCTCGGAGTATTTTTCAAGGTGAACGAGGCACTGTTCTTCCGAATGTGGCATTCCTGCCAAACTCTCTAGCATATTTGTCATCTGAATAAATCTGATCAACAAATGACACTCTATACTCCTTGGAGCAAACACCAAGTACGGATGCTGCATGTGGACCCTGAAGGCAGAGGGTCATCTCAGTGACAGCTCATTATCACATGACCTGGAAAGCCAAGGTTGCCCATGTCCCCGCCCCTCACCAGGCGGGGCCACGTCTCCTTGCCTGCAGGGATTCCCAGGGTGACGGCTCTGTGTCTGCGGCTATGGCCACACCAGGCACGACTGCCGATTGTTTCCCTGGGGCTGACCTCATACACCTCACACTTTTGTCCTCTGGGCTGCTGGGAATGCCCTTTGGGGTTTTCCCATCTGAGCTGCCATCTCTCTGCAGTGGCCCCTGCCCTTCCCCTCTTCCTCTCTTCCTGGGGGAATCACAAGGTTTAGGGAAAAGGTAGAGGCAATTCCTATCTAAAGAATTCCGCATTTGGCTATTTGTTCCCCCTGTGATGGGGCTCAATCACAGCCACCACCTCTGTCCAGAGTTACAAGTGCAAAGGAACCCAGAGAAGGGAGAAGTCAGTGTGGAAAGAAAAGGGCTGAGAAGGCTGCCTGGAGGAGGCACCTGATTGTGTCTTTGACATATTGGCATGATTAGAAAGAGAGGGGGAGGGGAGACCCCAACAGGGTGAAGAACTGGGGCAGATCTGAGCAGGCTGGGGGTGGGGGCAAGCTGAGGGTGACACCAGGGGGCAGAAGGGCATGGAGGAGCCTGGTGAGTCCAGGGCAGAGGGCCAGGGGAGGAGGTGAATAAGGTCCACTCCCCAGCCAAGAGTGAGCACTTACTATGGGCAGACACTGTGCTAGGTCCTGGGGACAGAGCAAGGGACAAACAGACAAATCTTACTGCCCACCCCATTGGAATGTGACAGAGCTTATATCCTGGTGGGCAGAAGCATTCTAGGAGTAAAATAATAAGTAAATTGTATAGTATTTAGAACCCGATAAAGTGCTATGGAGGAGAATAAAGCAGGGAGAGTGAAAGGGAGAGCTGGAGAGGCTGAGGAGTATCAAAATGTAAATGCGATGGTTAGAGAAGGCCACACAGAGATAAGTGACATTTGAGCAAAACTATGAAGAAGTTGATGGAGTGAACCATGTGAGCAGCTGAAGGAAGAGTAACCCAGGCAGATGGACCAGCAAGTGCAAAGGCCCAGGGGTAGGAGCTAAATCCACATATCCACGGAATAGCAAAGGGACCAACATGGCTAGCGTGAAATGAACAAAGAGAGAATAGGAAATCAAGTTAAATAAGTCATGGGGAGGTGGATTGTGTAGGGCCTTGTAGACCCCTGGATGGGCTTTCTTTGCCTTTTTATTGTCCTCTGAGTGACATAAGGAGAGATTTAGCAGCTCTCTCTGATGGCTTGGTTGGCAAGAGTGGGGGCAAGCAGGGAGGTCAATTAGGAAAGAATGCAACAACCAAGGCAAGCGGTCATGATGGCGAGGACCAGTGTGGTGGCCGTGAAAGTGAGAAATGGTGGAGGCTGGGTGGTGGGTTTTTTTTTCGGCCACATCGTGGCATGCAGGACCAAACCCATGCCCCCTGCAGTGGAAGCATGGGGTCCTAACCACTGGACCTCCAGGGAATTCCCCTGGGTGTGTTTTTAAATTGGTCTCAACAAGCTGGCTGTAGCCGATGATATAGCCTGGGGTGTAAGAGAAAGAAAGCACTCCAGGAAGATGCCAAGGTTTTCCACCTGAGTAATTGGAAAGAAGGAGATTCAATTAATGGTGATAGTTACTTGGTTGGGGAGGGGAAAGGACCTGGTGGGAGGGGTGGAGTTTCAACTATAGAGACTCTGAGTTTGCCTTGCAGGCAACAGGAAGGATTTTAGTCTTTGTGATGAAATGAACGTTCCAGAAAGGCAAATCTGGCAGTAATATTTAAGAGGGGCTAGAGCAGAGAAAGACCTAAGATTAGGGACTCTGCTTTAATCTAGACATGAAGTGATATTTATGGGAATGAAAGTAGAAAATCTATGTAGAATGCAAATGTGCAATGGAGTCTTTTTTTGAGACCCACTAAAAACAGGCTGAACCTTCCCATGTCCCACAGTAGGTCCTATGCCCTCCCTGACGTTTCTGTGATTTCAAAACCTTATGTTTGTACAGCCATTTCTCACGCTGTCCTTTGAGCACCGATCTCGCTCTGTCTCACTTCTTGGAGCTGGTACCTTCTCTCTGACTTGGGAGGTGGGACATCCCCTTTTCTTGATTTTTCTCCCAAACTACTCACACAGGAAAGCAGGGGGTAGTCAGCTTTACTGAAGATTTGTAGGGTCATGATGGTGGCATGGGGTGTTGGGAGGTGACATTGTGCTCCTGCCCCCAGGAAGCTTAAGGACACCTTGTTCTTAAAAAGCTGCTCCACTGCATCTGTCTTAACAAGTGTTCTCACTGGTGTGAGTGACAGACCCCAAATGACAGCAGCTCAGACTCAAGATAGAGGCTCATTTCTCTCTCACGTGACAATGCCGAGGTCAGGAATCTGCTGTGCCCCCGGGGCTGGTGTGGCCTCCCGTGGTGCCAGGGCCCAGGATCCTGCTGTCTTCTCGCTCTGCCGTGTGTGGCCTCCATTCCCAAAGCCTTCTGACGGGGACAGCTGGCCTCTGGAAAGAGGAAGGTAAGAGCCCCACTCCTCCCTGGGAGGGAAGTTCCCCCAGGCTGCCCGGACCTCTTCCTCTTACAAACCACTGGGCAGAAGGAGGGCGACAGGTCGTATCTGGTTGCAAAGGGGGTGGGATTTACAGGTGGGATTTATTCTGGGAAGTCATGTACCCACTGAACATTTGGGATTTTTTTTTTTTTTTTTTAACTAGAAGAATAGAGGAAACTGGAGGCTGTTGATAAGCCTCCTTCCTTGGAGCCAGTCTCACTTCCCGGGACTCCCTTCCCCAGCCCAACCACTCCACACTGACAGCCTTGCTTTCCAGCCAGACACACCCTTTCACTTGAATTCCTAAAACGACACTGTTTTCTCCTGAGAAGGACTTTGTGCCAGCCTCTTCAATTAATGCTTTTTCTCCCAACCCACAAAAGAACAGGCATTTGAAGAAAACAGCGACAGAACTGGGGATGAAGAAGAGAGAAAATTTAGGTCCCTGCCTTTGGAAACAGGAAAAATAGGAGTCACCCTATTGGAAATAAGGTCATGGGGAAGGAAGAGTGTAAATAAAAATAAAAAAACAAACTTACGGTTACCAAAGGGGAAGGGGGAGGGGGATAAATTAGGAGTATGGGGTTAACAGATACACACTACTGTATATAAAATAGATAAACAACAAGGACCTACTGTATAGTACAGGGAACTATATTCAATATCTTTTTTTTTTAATTAATTAATTAATTAATTTATTTTGGCTGTGTTGGGTCTTCGTTTCTGTGTGAGGGCTTTCTCTAGTTGCGGCAAGTGGGGGCCACTCTTCATCGCGGTGCGCGGGCCTCTCACTATCGCGGCCTCTCTTGTTGCGGAGCACAGGCTTCAGACGCACAGGCTCAGTAGTTGTGGCTCACGGGCCCAGTTGCTCCGCGGCATGTGGGATCTTCCCAGACCAGGGCTCGAACCCGTGTCCCCTGCATTGGCAGGCAGACTCTCAACCACTGCGCCACCAGGGAAGCCCTATTCAATATCTTATAATAACCTATAATGAGAAAGAATATGAAAAAGGAGATATATATATATATATATATATATATATATATATATATATATAAAACTGAATCACTTTGCTGTACACCAGAAACTAACACAACGTTATAAATCAACTGTACTTCAAAAATATATTTATATATATAGGTGGGGAAGTGGAATGGGGATGGGAAGAGAGTGCATTTCTAGAGGAACTGGTTATACAAGGTTTGGACATGATAAATTAGAGGTAAGGGTGGCATCAAGGTAAAAATGTATTCCACATTCTTGAAAATGTAGAAGAAAATATCAGGTAAAAAGTCAAGCTGAAGGATGGATGTAATTTCTATATGCCTCAGTTTTCTCATCTGTAGAGTGGTGGTAATAATAGGACCTCTTAAATGGTGTAGAGCGTGTAGCACAGGGCCTGCACACAGCGAGTGTGGGGTACGTATTAGCTGTTACTGCTTTCACTAGATGCAAGTCATCAGCTAGCAGGAGGCAGAATGTGCTCACCTAGAGGGATGTTTGAGAAAGAAAAGAGATGAGAATCTCTCCTTGGGGGTTAACCAAGGGGGAGGGAGGAAGAAAGAACAGAAGAGGGAGGAGAAGAGGCTGGGAAAGTGTGGGGCTGCTGAGGCTTTGAGAGGAGGGAGGGTCAGGAGTGGGTGATCTTTAGGTCAAACGCTGCAGTCAGACCTGGACGAGGGGGACTGAGGCAGAGACCCCGGGTTCAACAGGCAAGGCATCAGTACACTTTGCAAGGGAATTTCCTTGAGATATTAGACACAGCAGCCAAGACCACAGAGGATAAATGAAGAAGTGCTGGTATAAATGAAGGGCAAGGGCAGCGTAGATCTTACATGGCCACCGAGACACAGGAGCCAGGTTGCTGGGAGTCATAGAGAAACAAGGCTGGAAATCTGCCAGGTTGATGGGGGAGATCACTCAACCTGGGTGACACTGCGGGTTCCAGCGTGTCCACCAATCTCTCAGGGCAGCAGGACCCAAGGGATGTGTGGCCAAGGACTCCACAGGGAAGGGTAGAAGCCAAGCCGAGCAGCCGGCTCCAGCTCACATTCCAGCCCCCCTGCATCTCTTACCTTCTCGATTCTACACACAGGCAATTCTGAGGGCTGGCCAGCTGGTCTCAGAGAAGCAGGTGCTCCTTTGTGGCAGCTCCTAGGTCCTCTGCATAGCGATGCCACAGGGAAGTGAGTTTGAAATTGACGGGGGTTTTCTGCCAAAACTGGTACCCAACTTGTTCCAGTCACAATCTACTCATCACGTAGTGATTCAGAAATATGGCAAAGCAACCCAACAGAGACCCATATTCTTTCTTTCCCTCTCTTTGGTATCTTAGAGGTGATGAATAAGAATCTGTCATATTATTTATGATAAAGTGCCACATATATACTCCTTTTGACATTCAAATCTCGACTTAAATAGCATGAAACATGCCTGCCCTCTTTAAAGGATGGCTTCTCTGAAAGCGGATAATTCACCATTATCTCTACATGACCAGGTGTAATTTGCGAGACCAGAAGATTCATTTTCCTGTTTAAAACAATGAATGGGATTGAGATGCTGATTTGTTTGGTAGCTGCTTTAGGCTGCCAACTCTAGATGTTTTCATCTTTTATCTAGGTTGGTGTCTGTTTCAGAGCAAAAACAGCCAGGAGCAGTCAGTAAGATAAACACATGCCAAGTGAGAACTTTTGCCAAGAGGGAAAATCTTATCTAATCCATGTGGGACAAAGATGTGCTGGTGGACGAGCCCATGTCCAAGAGTAGGCTTGAGGTCCAAGGGGAAGGCTGAAATGGCCTGGAGGTCCATAACCTTGCCTCTGCCCTCACAGCCAACTACACCAGTCAAATTGTTGTACAAAGCCATGTTAGTTCAGGCCTTCTGGGAAACCGATACCAAGATGGCAAGAGATTTTTACTTGGCAAAATGTCAGAAGGACAAAGAAGAGGGAGCAGGAGAAGGAAAGAGAGCCTACAGATGGTGGTACAGGTCTGGCCCCTGTGGAGGGGCCAGAGAGGAGGAAGGATGAGGTGGGAAAGTCTCAGACTTCAGCTCTATTCTAAGAAAGCTTCTGCCAAGCTGATGGGAAGTCTCCGAAGCAAAGTGGCTCATCTAGGGAGTCCCCATCCTGCAGGAATGGGCCTGCCACAGACCTCTGCCTTGCATAGTCATTGACTGGGACCAGCCCTGGGGAAGCCTGGCCTCCATGCCAGGGCCACGTTGGATCCCGCTGGAGCCATCAGTCAACCTTTCTCCCTCCAGTGGAAGATCTGAGCGACACATTTTTATGGCTGCCAGGCAGACAATTCGCGAAAAGCCATGTCTAAAAAAG
This sequence comes from Balaenoptera acutorostrata, assembly GCF_949987535.1. Lineage (NCBI taxonomy): Eukaryota > Metazoa > Chordata > Mammalia > Artiodactyla > Balaenopteridae > Balaenoptera > Balaenoptera acutorostrata. The sequence goes on along the minus strand of NC_080064.1, from coordinate 175,744,235 downwards.
CCTGGTAGAGACTTCCCTGGTGGCGCAGTGGTTAAGAATCCGCCTGCCAATGCAGGGGACACGGGTTGGAGCCCTGGTCCAGGAAGATCCCACATGCTGCGGAGCAACAAAGCCCGTGCGCCACAACTACTGAGCCTGTGCTCTAGAGCCCACGAGTCACAACTACTGAAGCCCACGCGCCTAGAGCCTGTGCTCCACAACAAGAGAAGCCACTGCAAGAAGAGAAGCCCCTGCAAGAAGAGAAGCCACTGCAATGAGAAGCACGCGCACTGCCACGAAGAGTAGCCCCCGCTCTCCGCAACTAGAGAAAGCCCGCGTGCAGCAGTGAAGACCCAACGCAGCCAAAAATAAATAAATACAATAAATAAATTTATTTTAAAAATTAAAAAAAAACTAAAAGCCTGGTAATGATCCTTGTGAAAATGTTTGTGACTCAGGTACCAATAGGAATGAATCTTACTCCAAGAGACCACTGCTTATTTGGATGATTTTGAAAGTCAAGGGACAATAGTGGATTCTCCTTACAGGGGTTGGGTAGGGACTGGCTCTGGTTCTAGGTCTCGAGCTCTGTCCCACACACTGTCAGTGCTCCGTAGAGTTTATTACGGTAATAATAGCAATAATGACCACCACAACAATAACAATAGAACAGAACAGAATAGAAAAGAACAGAACTAGGTTCTTATGTTTGCTAAGTGTGATGCTTTCCATAAAAATCCAGGGCTGAGATCACGGCAGAAGTGGGTTTTTTTCCTCTCATATATAACTTCCAAATTATGGTAACTGCTATACTCAAGACACTCTTCAGTTAGAGAAGGACGGGGCAGCTCATGGAAGGAAAGGGAGGCTGGCAGGATATTCCCATATCCCATTTCCCAACCGCTGACACACTGTGCAGAACAGCATGTAATAATCACGAGCACCACTGAATTAGCATCTCCTACCTGGCAGCCTGGGAACTGGATGTTTTTACATATATTTATTATCTGGATTCCTCAACACAGGCTCACAAGATAATTTTTAATTGAGAAAACGAACTCGTCCACAGTCATGCTACAAGTGGCAGAGCCAAAATCTGGTTCTGGGTCTGCCTAACTCCAAACTCCATCTTTTTTCCACATCTTCTGAAAAGATTGGAAGCAGCTTTTGAGTGACACCACACTGCTTTTCCCGTGGCATTAGGACCAAATTCTCTAGCCTGGCATTTGAGAGTCTCCATGACCCGCCCCCATCCTCCTGTCCCCCACGCTCTGGGGGTTCCTTTCTCCAGGACTCCAGCCAGGTCCCCCCTCCCTTCCTTCTCTCCCCACCCCTCCCCCACTGTCCGAACCCACCCTCGCTTTTTTTTTTGAAGGAGCCACTAGTAGGGAGAGGAAAATTTAGAGATTATAGGTTCACGGTGTATTCACAATAGCCTTTTGTGTCTGCCAGGATCTTTTTTTTTTTTTTTTAATTAATTTATTTATTTATTTTTGGCTGTGTTGGGTCTTCGTTTCTGTGCGAGGGCTTTCTCTAGTTGCGGCAAGTGGGGGCCACTCTTCATCGTGGTGCGCGGGCCTCTCACTATCGTGGCCTCTCTTGTTGCGGAGCACAGGCTCCAGACGCGCAGGCTCAGTAGTTGTGGCTCACGGGCCTAGTTGCTCCGCGGCATGTGGGATCTTCCCAGACCAGGGCTCGAACCCGTGTCCCCTGCATTGGCAGGCAGACTCTCAACCACTGCGCCACCAGGGAAGCCCTGCCAGGATCTTTTTAAACACTAACTAGTTAATCCTTACCTTCCCTTTGTTCTTTCTCTGTGCTCTGTGCTCTCAACACAGTAGATTCTCAATACACATTTATTGGCCAGTTCGTTAATTCTGTTAATAAATACTTGTCACAAGGGCATTAAGTGCATTTGCAACACACTGACTGCACCACAATATGTAACACTGGTTTCAGATGACCTTGATGTAGAATGTTTTGATTATTAAAATATTGTCTTCCAACTGGATGAAAGGAACTTAAGGGAAGGAAGAAATGTAGAATGAGCCGCAATTCTCTTTTTCTTTTTTTTATTGAGGCATAGTTGATTTACAATGTTGTGTTAGTTTCTGGTGTAACAAAGTGATTCAGATATATATATAGATAGATAGATAGATATAGATACATACATATATATATATATACACACACTTTTTTTTCATTTTCAGATTCTTTTCCATTATGGTTTATCACAGGATATTGAATATAGTTCCCTGTGCTATACAGTAGGACCTTGTTGTTTATTTATCCTATATATACTAATTTGCATCTGCTAATCCCAAACTCCCAAGCCTTCCCTCCCTCACCCCTCTCCCCTTTGGCAACATTTGTCTTCTATGTCTGTGAGTCTGTTTTGCAAATAATTTCATTTGTATCATTTTTCTATTCCATATATAAGTGATATCATATGATATTTGTCTTTCTCTGTCTGACTTCTTTCACTTAGTATAATCATCTCTAGGTCCATCCATGTTCCTGCAAATATGAGCCACAATTCTTTATCTGCAACTCTGGAATCCAAAAAGCTCTGACAGCCATAGTGTTTTTTTCCCAAGGTTTGAGGCAAACTCCCAAGGTGGTAACAACTTGACCTGAACCAATGTAAGACTATTGGTTTATCCGCCGACTATGAATATTCATATGTTTCACTGCAGAAATACTAATGTGTTGCTTGCAGAGCGCTGCTCCAGACCCCCTTGTGGTGTTATGTAATGTACAGTTTAGGAACTGGATTACTTATCTAAATCTGAAAAATTCTGAATTAGAAACATGCCTGGGGCTTCCCTGGTGGTGCAGTGGTTGAGAATCTGCCTGCCAATGCAGGGGACACGGTTTTGAGCCCTGGTCTGGGAAGATCCCACATGCCACGGAGCAACTGGGCCCGTGAGCCACAACTACTGAGCCTGTGCGTCTGGAGCCTGTGCTCCGCAACAAGAGAGGCCGCGATAGTGAGAGGCCCACGCACCGCGATGAAGAGTGGCCCCCGCTTACTACAACTAGAGAAAGCCCTCGCCCAGAAACGAAGACCCAACACAGACAAAAATAAATAAATAAATAAATAAACAAAATAAACAAAAACAACACAAGTCTGGGACTTCCCTGGTAGCGCAGTGGTTGAGAATCTGCCTGCCAATGCAGGGCACACGGGTTCGAGCCCTGGTCTGGGAAGATCCCACGTGCCGCGGAGCAACTGGGCCCGTGAGCCACAACTACTGAGCCTGCGCGTCTGGAGCCTCTGCTCTGCAACAAGAGAGGCCGCAATAGTGAGAGGCCCACGCACCGTGATGAAGAGTGACCCCTGCTTGCCGCAACTGGAGAAAGCCCTCGCACAGAAACGAAGACCCAATACAGACAAAAATAAATTAATTAATAATTAATTAACATAATAATAATAATAATAATACCAATGATAATAATAATGTCAATGATTGCTGACTCTCACTGAGCACTGAATATGTGTCAGGCATTGTCTAAATGGTAAAAACACATTATCCCATTTAACCCCATAGCAACCCTATGAGGTAGCCCTTTCGAAGATAAGGAAACTATGAAAGAGCTAAGTGATGCAGCAAGTTCACACAGCAACTGAATGAATGAAGGAGAAGATGAATGGACACTAAGAAAGCAGGTGGGATCTTAGTTTCCCGACCAGGAATCGAACCCACGGCCCTTGCATAGGAAGCTTGGAGTCTTAACCACTGGACCACCAGGGAAGTCCCATCACTTTTCTTTAAATAAATAAATAAATAAATAAATAATATAAAATAAAAAGAAAAAAAACCTAACGTAATAAGATAACATATATAAATTGCCCAATTGTCCAAAACAATCTTACTCAAAAAATACTAGCTTCCTTCCCTATCTATAAAATAGAACTAGTCTTGCCTGCTTCTCCCTACCTTACAGGGGTTGGGTGCCAGTGGGACAAGGTATCAAATATGAAGACATTCTGTGACCTATATCTCTATGGGACACAGCTTCCCCCCATCATTCTCCTGGGGAAAGTGCGACGTTGATTTCCCAGCACTCGCTGGCCTCCCGTGGCATGTGTCAATGACTTAGGACCCAGCGTGATGATTTTGCCAGTGGGCTCCAAAGCAGACAGGTCAGTGAGGCCTCTGACATCTTACACTCCCGTCTGCCTGATGGTAAGTGAGCTGCCTCTAGCTCCAAGTAAAGCTCAGGAGAGGGGACGGACCACCTCCGTGCCCTTCGGGGAAGGACTAGGCCCCAGGAAGGCAGCCCAGAAGACCAGATGTCAGAGCGTAGAGTCCATGAACCAGACGGGAGCAGAAGGGAAAGCCTCTCTAAAGACCAGCGCCCCTACCAGAGACGGCTGGAGGCTGAGCTTCCCAGCAGCCCGCGGTGGAAGGGAGGCTCTGAGCAGAGCATGCGTCTCACCCGGTGCTGCGGCCCCTGGGGAAGCTGGGGTCCAGGGACAGGTCCTGGGAGGCTGATGAACACCTAAGATGGCCCAGGTGTGAAGACAGGGCCATGCTTGGGGGCTGTTGAACAAACAGGATGGTGGACGGGGTGGGTGGCTGGATGGGAAGGAGATTGGGCCCAAAGTGCAGAGCAGGAACCAGAAAGCCAGAGGTCGTGAGGCCAGAAGCAGAGCAAGCTCAGAGATCTGCACCCACCTCCTGACCTTCCTGATCCTCTTTCTGACAGCCAGCCCCACAACCAGACAAAGGCACTCACCCTCCCCTCTTAGCCCCATTTCCACATTAGAAAGCCCCAAAAAAACATCAATTATCTGCTTCCGTTTTAGAAAGTCTTTAAATAATTAATGATTACGGGATGGCTTTGAACTCCTAAGATAGGAGCTGCTATGGTAATATTATTATTGTTTTGGAAAATAATATGTCTCCAATCACTAGCTTTTGCTAAAGGGTCTGTTATCTTACCCTTGGGGGTAGCTGTTTGCAAGCTGATTAATTAGAACTCCATTTTTCGGACTTTTTAATTTAGATGTTAATAAATTCAATACTTTTATCCATTTGTTGTCCCAAATAAGATCCTTTGGGAATAACTTCTCATTTACGATAGTGACCTGGGCAAGACGGCTCATAAAACTGTATTAAGAATGCCTTCGAGAAACGATGAAAATTTCATTATGAATATACAGTCCTCTTGCAGGCCTCCAAATTACTAGACCCAAGACACAGCCCAAACTCCACCATTAAGTTGAATTAATATTCCTGTAAGAACCGTAATCCTTACACAGTCTGATTTTCTGTTTAATTTCTCAACCCAAGCATACTGACTTTTCCATTTAATTGACTTTGCCTCAATCTTTACCCAAAGGAAAAATAAGATACAGAAGCAGAGGGAAAATGACTTCAATTGCGTCTCTCTGCCCTTCCGCTCAGAGGCTGCCCCACTCCACGCTCTGGGCTGAAAGGCAGCCCACCTGGAAGGAGAGACACGGCCCTCGTCCATCAGGGGACCTGGGGACCTGCACAGGGGGCAGGGAAGAGCCCATGTGACATTGGGCACCCTTTCTCAAGATGAAGGTGCCTGAAGATGGCACCCAGGACAAGGGGTGGTCAGAGATTTAGGGGAAGAGAGGGCTTCTGCCCATCCAGGAGGACCAGCTCCCAGCCCTGATGGGAACGACAACCAGCAGCCTCTCTGGGTCTCGGGGCTCTGTCTTGGGGCTGCACAGCAACACAGAACTGCTCTAGATATTTACCGCAGGGTGTAACCTTTCTCAAAAAGCCCCGCTGAAGAGAACCCCACCCGTCCTCTGGGCATCACGGTCCAGCCCCAAACTCTGCAGGGGGCCACAGCCTGGTCCCTGCACTCCCCGTCTCTCCCACCCTCCCCTCTTCTCTGCCCTGCTCCTCCTTTCTGTCACCTGGCCTCTGCTTCCCTTTCCTCCCTCACCTGCTCCCACTCACCCTGCGGGCTCTCCTCGAAGTCTTGTTTCACACTCCCAGTAGACCGTCATCGCCGAAACAATAGTAAAGATTCACCCATCACCCCTCAGTTACTTCAGGGTGATCAGAGGCAGCGGAACGACCCCCAAACCACATCTGGAATGTGGGAGGATGGTTTCATAAGCTGTAGCCCCAGCCGCGCCTCTGTTAGCTGCTCTTCGAATGAACCTCGTTCCGCGACCGCGGTCCCTGGCGTGAGGTGGGCGCTGTGTGGGAATGAGCAGGGTTGTGGTGACACACGCCTGTCCCCCCATGGAGTGCCACAGTGGCGGGCAGGTCTGGAGACGGCTCTGCCCGGCTAAGCCTTTCCTCATGGCTAGCTTCACTGGGGAGGCAAAAATGGCACCAACAGACCCGGGATGGGTGGATGGAAACATTTCCCTTCAAAAGGGAGCAGCCTACTCGGACCGTATGTTGAGAAGAGAGGTGAGAAAAGAAATCCCCCTGGATCCAAACACAGAACAAGCAGTCGGTGTGCGTGGAACAGGCAGCTCTGAACCCCAGTCACGGGGTAGCTTCCCTCCCGCTGTGTGTGCAGGGCCTGCTTCCTCGTGTCTGGGTGAACCGGTAACACCTATGTCCCGCGGCCACCCCCTTACAGCCCCCATCATGTCACACCGGGGGCTCAGCCTCTGTGCTCACCTGCCTCCCGTCTCCCTTCTGTTACCGACCCAGGTCCTTGGACTCTTCAATCACTAGAAATCGGTAAGAGTCCAGACGAGAAATCCAGGTAAGGCGGTACTGGGAGCAAAAACAAGTAACAGGTGCCCTCGCCCGCTCCCTGAGGAGGGTGCCAGCTGGCTCCTTAGACGGAGTTACGACAGATGCAGGTCCCTGGGTTGGGCAGGAGGCGGAGCTTAGGTGGCCTGCCCACCCCCTTGGCGGTGCTGTGTGCAGGGATCATGCACAGTCCCCTGCTTTCGCTCCTGGCACTCAGAAGTGACAGTTGGTTTGTGGCCTTTTTGTATCTTATTGCTTATAGTTGCCCCAACTGCGCATACCTGCAGTTATTTTTAGTTTCTTTGTATTTTGTTGCTGGAGGAGACGTTTGTCCAGGTGCGAGCACTCTGGTAAAGAGTCCCAGGTCTCAGGGCCCAGGGCCTGTCTCCCTTCCACTCCCACAACGTTCTCAACTGTATCCACAGAATCTGACCCAGGGTGGGAAGAGTTCATTTATGTTTTTCCCCCCGTCACCAAAGCAGAGAGGAGCCTGGCTGAACCAAGGTGAGAGGAGGTGCAGCAAGGGGTTAAGCCTGAAACCTGGCCCTGCCACCTTCCAGCCATGTGACCATGGGTGAGATACCTCCTCTATACCTCAGTGTTCCCCTCTATAAAATGGGGCTAAAAACAATGGATTGCGTTTGTATAGATTAAATGGCTTAATATGTATAAATTGCTTAGAACATTGTCTGCACACAGCAAGTTCCATGTAGGTGTTTGCAATTATTGTTAATAAGATGTTTAACCCCTTGAGGGTAGGGACTGTACTACTTTATCCCCAGATGTACTGCATCCCCAGATCTCCATCCAGTTTGTGGAACATAACAGCAAACTCATCCGGCGGAAAGGCATGGGAGAGAAACGAAGTTAGACTCAAGTCCCAGCTGTGTGATCTTGGATGAGTTATACGTTACAATGACATTCATTTTCGTGAAAAGCTTGCAAGTCTGATACGAGGATTGGAATGATGTTCGTAAAACCCTTATTAGCATAGTGCCTGGTGCTTCAGGACACTGGATAAATTAGTGGCCGTAATCTTTGATATTATTGCTGAATAAATGAGCACAGAGTGAGCTGCAGTCCCTCCAAGGATGGAATTACATCAGTAAATCTTCAGGAAACCTGCATCCCCATGGGCAGGTCCAGCTATATAAATTGTGGGGTCCAGTGCAGAATGTAAAGGTAGGGCGCCTTGTCCAAAAATGATTCAGTATTTCAAGATGGCGACAGCAGAGCATTGCACCAAATATGGACCCTCCTTAGGGCACAGGAGTCATGCCCATGGGACCTGACCAGGACTAGTTTCAGCCGAAGGGACCAAGGCCCTCTTATTTTGTAATCAAGAGTCTCGGCCCAGAGAATTCGGGGGCCTCATGTCACTTCTCTTTTGGATCACTCAGCAGGGCGAGGCCGACAGCTCAGAGCTCCCAAGGCCAGGCCAACTGTCCTCAATGACTATCAGTTCCCAGCAGGGGCCCGAGCACTCCCTCCTGCAGCTGAGACCTCAGATCGCAAAAAGTGAATGACTCAAGGCCATCCTTTATCTTTGATTAAGTGTGGACAAAAAAATATACATGGTACCTGCGGCCAATTGAATTACTGGCCCTAATCTCTCACCGCCCCTGCCTGCCCCCCCCGCCCCCCCCACCCCCCGCCAGCGTATTGACCTCCACAGTAAGCTGGGTGCACCTCACTGCCCCTTGACTTTCGGCACGTCCATGTTACTTGCTTTGGTCAATGGGAACAGCTGGGCTTGCCCTCTGGCACACCTGCCTGTCACCATGGGAAGAACACAGTCTGCGTGGCCCCTGTCTCAAGGAAGAGGAGAGACACGTAAAGCAGACCTGGACCCACCTCGCAGTTTGCAGTCAAGCCCAGCTAAACGCACCCGAGATCAGCTGAACCCATCCAACCTGTAGACCCATAAGCGAGAAATATATACTCCTTGTTTTGGGCCAGTAAGCTTGGGGTATTTTGTTAAGCAGAGTCACTGTGGCAATAGCTGGTTGATATAGTACCTTGCAACCCAAAGAAACTGTCACTCATGCCCCAGACACTTATTGAATGGCTATAATGTACCAGGCACAACTTCTGGGGGTTTGAAAATGAAACACACACACACACACACACACACACACACCCTCCACCCACAGTCAAGTAACCATTTAGAGGAGAGAGCAAATCTGTGTAACCATTACATGGAGTGAGCAACTCTATTTTTATCTCCCAGTTTTATGCAAACGTATTCCTGGAAGCCCATTTTCCCATGGCAGGCCCCATGGCTCTCCTGGTCACTCCTGCATAATACAAGAGTTCTCCAGTCCTCACAATCACAAGTCTTGGTTTAATAATTAAAATTCCAGCCCAGAGGAATAGTCAAGACTCCACTCTTGATCCAAGCTGGAGACCCCTCCCTCCACTCCCAGATCTCACGCCTTGGAGGCAGCGAGGCTGGCTGGGTGGATGTGGTCACGGTCTTCTCTAGCCCCCCAACCATGGGCTTCTACTCCTCCTGTCCAGCTTTAGACCCACTGGAACTGGACTGAGGTGGGGGAAAGAGAAACAAGGAGTGGAGAGCAGAAAGTTCTCCCGTGACTGGCACTGCTGGGTGATCTAGCACCAACTTCCTCTTACGTGCGGGAAGATTCTTGTCTCATGTGCGTTTATGAGGGCACATCTGGAGACACCCTCAAAACTGGGGCTCTCTGGCCATCAGTTCCCTTGACCTGTGTCAAAGTACCTCTATTCATGTTGGTTCCTTACTCTTTCCTCAGCCTCTAAGCTATCAGTGATCCCTCCAGCTCCTTTCAGCTGTATCTCTCTGACCCTCCAGGTGACCCTCTAGGACAGGTCCTAAGATGGCCCACACTAACCCTCTCTCACACATGGTCCAAAGTGGTCCATGGGCATCACCCTGCACCCTTTGACCTGACAGATGCCAGGAGAGCAGGCCAATCCCAGTGTGGCAGGAACTTCTGCCTTGCTCCTCCCCTCACAAAGCTGCTGGTGAGCCTGTCTCTTGCCTTCTAGATTTTTCAGGGGGACTCAGACCGTGGAGCGTTGTGTCCCCCAAACTAAAGGAGATCCATATTGACCTTTCTGGGTGATGCATTTAAAACTCTTCCATCTTGACTTGAGGTGAAGGAGGATATACTTTCCATGCCCTCTATTGGTCATGGTTTTCAGATAAGAAAATAGAAACCACTTGTTATTTTAGTGAAAAAAGGGTGAAAGAGTGAAACTTCCCTTGTCGGCAATACTCTGTGTGTGTTGTCACACATGCCAGGAGAGTAATGTATCCTGACTCCATGGGGAGAAGAAAATGAAGAGTCCACACTTGGAAATTTCCTGGGCTCTGCAGCATGCCTCTCTTCCCTTGGATGATTTTAACCTATACCCTTTTCCTGTAATAAACCACATTTGTGAATAAAACAATGTAAGTGAGTTTCTGTGAGTACTTCTAGTGAATTATCAAAATTGAGGGTGGTTTTGGAACCTTCTGAACTTATAATTGGTGTCAGAAATAGGAGCAGTCTGATAGACTGTCCTCTCTAACTTCCCAGTTGGTTAACTTTTGCGGAAATCAGGTGCTGGTCAAATTCTTGGAAGGGCCAGAGGAGAGAGATTCAGGAGTGCCTCTCTAGCCTACCATAGAATTTCAGATTTATCACCATGGCAGTGACCCTAAAGATCAGGAAGTTGTTGTGCTACCTGGAGTCTGAAAACTATGGAAACCACTGCTGCTTTTCACAGCTTCCTAATAGCCCTGAGGCAGGAGACTGGCTGGCAAACAGAGAATCCACTGGGAAAACTCATGTTGGCCAGAGCACACGCACCTGCCGCCATGCTGGAGGAGAAAGAACGGCTCTGACTGCTACTCTGGCTTCCAAATCTAGCTACAGGGCATCTCACTGGCAGAATTAAACCACTCTGCAAACAAGCAAGTTTGGGAACCGGCCTCTAGACTCTTAAAGAGAAGAGAGCTAGAGCCCGTTGAACGACTCCCGGCCTTGGGCTCAGCAGGAGTTCTCACTTGGAATCCACTTCCTAATTTTCCATCACCAATCTTTGATGCCCTCACTAGGAATGAAGAGTTTGAGACTCATGTGACTGGATTTTGGAGAGCTCCACGGCAAATCCTGCAAACAGTCTCACCACTCCTTTGAATGATGCATGTATGGTCCACGAGCTTCAACCACAAGCACCCTTTTAACATCTCATTACACAGGTAACGATTAGGATACAATAAACACTTGGAATAATGAAGGTATGAACATCATTCCATGTTTTACCCCAGTCTTCTGTTTGGGAATAATAAATGTGATCATACAGCCTGATATTCAGGTGAGACCCTTCTCTTTAGGACCCTTATTTCCAAAATCTGCAATTAAAGGAGATAAATTAAAGAATTAATACTCATTTGGTAAAGGATAACTTGTTTATAAAACACTTCACCTGAATAATAGGGATTTCCAGATATTTACCACTTGTCAAAACAGAGGAAAGAAACTCTACAGTATTAAGAGCTATTGTGAGTTAAATACCAATTATTAATTAGGTGAAGTATCTCAGAAGCAGTTATGAAATCATTGGAGAATTACAATTTGTGTAACACATTGTTTTTATGAATGCATCTTTTTTATAAAAAAAGACCCAGCTATGCACTATGGGTATGGCATGGGTTGGTAAGTGCTTTCCAGAGGCCTCATGGGTGCATTTCCCATCTCCCTTGGATGCTAATCTCCTAAAGGGAAAGATTCTGTTGTCCGTGTTTATCGGTTAGAAAGCTTTCGGCTGCAAAAACAGAATATCCCAGTCAAAATAACTGAAACAATAAGGACGTTGATTATTTCACACATCAAGAAGTCTGGGAATATTCCCAGGTCTAGGGTTGGTTAAGTCAGTGTAATGAAGTCATCAAGGACTTACTGCCTTCCACCTTTCCACTCTGCCATCCTCAGTGCCTGCCTGGTCCCCTCAAGGTGGCAAGATGGCTGCCAGGCACCCATCCTAATGCAATCACATCAGAAAGAAGGAGGACAACCTCTCTTCCCATTTCTCTTTTTGTCAGAGAGACAATCTTTCCCTAGAAGACTTTTCTTACTGGCTCCGTAATCAAGGCTGCGTCTCATGTGTGGTATGCTTGACCAGAAAGGAAGGAGGAGGCTGGGAAATGTTATTGGTTCAGCAACCAGTAACCAACTCTGCTCTTTCCTGAAGCCATAGCTCAATGCTCTGCACATAGTAGGTGCTCAGCAGACACAAGCTAAGAAATAAAATATCCAAGACCCAGCTGGGACCAGTGCTCACTCAATCAATCTCAATGTCCAGGCTCAGTAGCCTCCCTCATAGGTACCAAGAACCAGCCCCATTTTCCTTCCTCCTGTCCTGGAAGCGGCTGGTAAGGAAACAAGTAAAGGAACATTCTGTGTTTTGTCACTATCGTGTTCTCCCATCTCCTGTAAGAGACTATGTGCCCAGACAGTGGAAGCCCAGAGACCCCACAGGAGAAGAGCTGCTGACAGGTGCATAATTGTCCCTGAGAAGATGAGAGAGCCAGTCCCGGGCGTGACCTCAGGAGGCCTGCCTTCAGATCAGGAAATAGAAGGGCTTTGTTCACATTCCCGGGGAAATTGAGGACAGCACTCTTGAGTTAAAACAAATGCGTCACGCAGGGCTCCCTTAGAGGAGCTAAAACCAAATGGCTTTCAAGAGAAGAGAACTGTAGTTCAGAGGCGAAAGGTGTCAGACTGCAGAGGTCCCCATCCCCAGCGGGGACCTGTGGGCTGGACACTCCCTCTTTCCTCAAGATGCAGATGGGGACTAACTAAAATGTCACAGCCTCTTCCACTTGCCACAGTGACAAAATCGCATTGATCTCAGTAGCTCTGTGGCCTCTTACCGGCGTTCTCTCTGTGTCCACTCAGCTTCCTCCAGGAAACCAGAGGAAAGTGAGACTTCACCAAAGATCATGGCAAGTGAGGAGCTTGGACACGGATTCAGCCCCAGCTGACCCTGTGACGAGAGCCGGAGCAGCCCAGAGGGCGCAGACCATTGAGGCAGAAGGAGGGAAAGGCATGCATCTTATACCTAAGGAAACAGAAGCCCCGGAGAGAGACACACAGGCACTTTGGCTCATTGGAGAGGCTAATGAGCCCACTCTCCACTCCTAATTAATTGTACAATCTTGGAGAAGCCACATAACCACTTTGAATATTGGTTTCTTCATCTGTAAAATGGAGTTAATTATGTCGACTGCACAGAGCTGCCGCGAGCATCAAGTGAGATGAGCCGGGTGGGGGGCGGATCTTCCTGGACCAGGACATCTCCGTGACCGTCCCCCTTCCTACCCCTCTCCCCACGCCGCCTCGGGGCTCCTGGGAGCAGCAGGAGGCTATACACCATCACAGCACGGATGTTCTCTCCCCAACACAGCTCTGAGCCTGCCAGTTGAGGGGGGATGAGGCAGGCAGGGGACCCCACCCATGAGTCCCCCCACTCGGAGCATCAGCCAAAGTCTGGACGGTTCCTTGGAGGAATCACAGACGCAGCCCTGCTCACCCCACTGCCTGGGAGCCATCTCTTCTTTACCCCCACGAAACTGCTGCTGTGAGGTCCCGGCTCCTTCCTCCTGCCCCTTCCTTCCAAACCACCCTCCCCGGGCCTGCCCTCATGGGGGCTGCTGTCCCCACCCACAGCTTCAACCACCTGGTGGGAGCAGCTTTGGCCTTCAGAGACTAAGGACACCAGCCCCGCCTCCCTCCCACCTCGCCCTGGGCGTACCGGGACAGGACCCGCCCATGTCCCAGTTATGCTGCAGAGTCAGTGATGATCTAAGTGAGAACAAGAGCCCACGTGGACCAATCTGGAAGAGTGTCCTCAGGGAAGTCACTGTCTATAGAGATGAGCTCTTCTGCGCCAAAGCTCCTGGGCTCCTGGATGAGTGTCCTTGGCTATCCTGAGCACCATGCCCTGGCCAAACACCAGTTACCCTGCTTTCACGGCCCTTCTCATCCCCACAAGTCTCCCATTTGAATTAGAACTATCTCCTTCACAGGAAACTTCCAGCACAAATAGAGATACCCAGAGCCCCCGGGCAGCCCTGGGGTGGCAGCCAGGGTTTCTGCTTGTGACTTCTTATAGGACTCAAGCAAGAAGCATTAAGCCTCCGGATCCTCTAAAGCTGGATGTGTAGACATGATCTCCATCACAAGGGAGTTGTAAGGAATAACTGAATAGCAATTGTATTTTTAAAGCACTTTGCAAAGTGTCACATAAATAACTCGTCCTGTAAGTGACTGTCATATATATAAAATGCTAGAGACGGTGGGGAAAAAATTATCGCCAGAGGCAGAGACACACACATTCATGTCAGGAAAGCAGGTCTCTGGGAGTAAGTCACCTGCAGTGTCCTGAGAATTAAATGTCAGCAGGGACCCTGTCCCTGGTCTTCATTTCTCGGTTGCCACAAGCAGTCAGCAGGAGACGTGTGTATGTGTTTTAAAAATCACCAGCACTAAAATCCACTTAAAATATTAAAACAGCCCTGATGTGGGAAACTTACAGTGGCATTGATTCTACCTATGATTGCTTTTAATTCTCTGCAAAGAGTGAGATGATCAGACATAACCATTATTTTGACATCCTATCTGTGGTCGCTAATTCTTTATTCTCTGAGCGCCGTGGAGCCTGTGAAAGGGAGTTTTCTTTCCCCCAGTAACATGGTGTTTAGCATTAGTTAGATGTCACATACAAGTACAGCTCAAGGCCAAACTTCCCCAGCCCCACGTATTCCCTCCATGATTAATTGGACAGTGTTGAGTCAGCTTCATTCTCAGTGTGAAAAAATTCTCAGAAATAGAATACGATTGCGTAAAAGTCAGCACACAATCCTTTAGTGGGACAACTTTGGCGTCCTAGCTCTGAGCTCGAAACAAACAAAAAGAGTCCCATCCTGGTGATAAGCCAAGCCTGATCTAAAATGGGACAAACAGGGAGCATGGAAAGGCCAACACTTTGAAACACCAAGAAAATAGACAAGACTCAAACGAGACTTGATCAAGGAGAGAGAGAATACAAATAACATACAACAGGAATGAAACAGGTTATAACTACAAATACCTTAAACATTGTAAGAAAATGCATGAACAGTTTTGTACCAATAAAGTTTAAAACTTGGATGAAATGAACGATTTCCTCAACTTACTGACTTCAAAGCAAATAGAAGGCACGCTTCTGGGTAAAGATAGTGGATTGAACACATGCCTTTAACATTTTTCCCTCCCTTAAACCCCACTAAAACCACAGGAAAGGGTTTTTTTTAATTTGCCACTGTTCGGGTTTAATCCCTTTTCTGCCCTGTTGTGTGGTCTGCCGTTCATTTCCACTGAGCTCTTCTGTTGTGTGTGTTTTTTTTTTTTAAGACAATTTCTGAGAGCAGTTTTCGATTCACAGCAAAATTGAGGGAAAGGTACAAAGATTTCCCATACAGCCCCTGCTCCCCAAAGGATTTTTTCAGGAAAAAGACTTAAAATCCAGAAGCTGCAAATCAGAGGGACAAGTAGTAGGTAACTCAGCAGTCTTGAGAAGGTGGCGTGTCACACAGCACCACTGGCCCACGCCTCCTCCTGTTCGATGACCACTGCCCGAAAGACACCGGAGAGCAGCTTCTCCCTGGGCCATGGCTCAGCTGTGCCGGGTGCCTCTGTAGAGAAAGCTGGGGTGTCCACCTCGTGCTCTCCCGGGGTGGTCCCAAAGCCAAGAACACTCAGGGGCAGAAATAACACCATGGTTCTCTTCCCTTCTCTCCGAGCCGTCCCCTCGTAGGGGAAGGCCCTCCACTCCCTGTCCCCAAAAAGGCAGCACTTCTGCTCCCGACACAGGGTGGGGGCAGGGACCAGAGTGTGCGGGCTACACCGTCTTTTCTCCCCAACACCAACATCACACCTGACACCCCTTTCCTCCGCGTGTGCTCTTCCCCATGCGAAATAACTAACGCTGGAAAAAGGCTGTTGTGAAGCATCACCCCGCTCCCCCACCAAACCACAGTGCACGCCCAGACCCACTCCGTCCCCCCACTGGGCACTGCAGCCCAGACATGAGACCCTGCTATTCATACAGGGTGGATTTTCCAAATCTCCTATAGGTGTGAGGAAATAGAAAAACAGATTTTGTCTAACTTGTTTGCATTTTAAATAATTATAGGGCTTCCCTGGTGGTGCAGTGGTTGGGAATCCGCCTGCCAGTGAAGCGGACACGGGTTCGATCCCTGGTCCGGGAAGATCCCACATGCCACGGAGCAACTAAGCCCGTGCGCCACGACTACTGAGCCCGCGAGCCACAACTACTGAGCCCGCGTGCCACCACTAATGAAGCCCCTGCGCCTAGAGCCCGTGCTCCACAACAAGAGAAGCCACCACAACGAGAAGCCCGCGCACCGCAAGGAAGAGTAGCCCCCACTCACTGCAACTAGAGAAAAGCCCGTGCGCAGCAACGAAGACCCAATGCAGTCAGAAACAATAAATAAATAAAATAATAAAATAAATTTATTTTAAAAAATAATAATTATATTTGGTAAATTAGAGGTAAATGACTCCCCAGTCACACAAGATTTTTAAATGTAATAGAATTTACTTCAAAATGTTTTAAATTTTCATTTCAAATGGAATTCTCAGAAACTGAATTCTTCAGCAATCTGGCCTCTCTTAGCTTTTGGCAGGTTGTGAGAAATGAGCGAAAGGAGAGTGGAAGTCGTGAACATTACCATACAAAGGAAGGTACTGTATTTTCTACACTAAGTGCCTTCCGATGTCAAGAAGGTAGAGGAAGAAAATGTATTTTTAAAGGATAAAAACATTTCCAAATTTTCTGAATGGGATTTTTGTTTTTAATAATGAGAAGTGGGGGCTTCCCTGGTGGCGCAGTGGTTGAGAATCTGCCTGCTAATGCAGGGGACACGGGTTCGAGCCCTGGTCTGGGAAGATCCCACATGCCACGGAGCAGCTGGGCCCGTGAGCCACAATTGCTGAGCCTGCGCGTCTGGAGCCTGTGCCCCGTGACGGGAGGGGCCGCGATAGAGAAAGGCCCGCGCACCGCGATGAAGAGCGGTCCCCGCACCGCGATGAAGAGTGGCCCCCGCTTGCCGCAACTGGAGAAAGCCCTCGCACGAACCGAAGACCCAACACAGCCAAAAATAAACAACAAATAAATAAATAAATAAATAAGAAAATCCTTTAAAAAAAAAAAAATAATAATGAGAAGTGGTAACATTGATGGAGTGTCTGATCGGGGCCCACCCCTGAACCCAGAGCTGAACATACATTAACCCGTCCAACCCTCACAGCAACCCAGGCCAGTCGGAGCCACTATGGCCCCATTTTACAGATGAAGAAACTGAGGCTTGGTGAGGTTAAGTAATGAGGACTAAAATAATGCCTGCCATATCAAGTAAACAAAGGATGTTGCAGCCATCAAGCCATTACATTACAGTTGCCCAGATGGTGAGCCTTGAGGGAACTCAGGATGAGAAAACACAGGATCCTGGCCCCAGATAGCTGAGGTGCATATCAAAGGAATAAATTCAGTGAGCCCAGACTGCCGCATCTTCCCATACATAGAAAAGCACTAAATTCCTTAACTGGAGATATCTGGTTTTCTTTAATTAACAATAACCTTTTCACATTCCGACTACCTGCCCTTTGTTGCAAAAACTCCTATACACCCCGGCTCCTCACCTCACCTCCTCGGAGCAGTCTCTCAGAGTTATTTGAGATGCTGTCTCCTGGGCTTGAAGTCCTAAAAATGTTCATCGAATAAAACATACTCTCAACTTTTAGGTTACGCATTTATTTTTTTCAGTCGACAGTAACTCATCCAGGGTCACACGGCTAGGAAATGGGGATTCTGAGTTTATCTGACTCAGAGCCTGAGTTTTGAGTCAACACATATCCTGACTTTTTTCTGCAATCTTGTCTAAACCTTCTCTATTTCTACTGCTTCTAATACTTAATTTTTGTCAGGCTTAAGAAAACTAAACTTCTGCCCAGAGAAAGAATGTTCTATCCATTTAGATGCTCACTTATTTCTTGGTCCACAGGGCAAATTCCAGAAGACAGTTTCTCTACCAAGGTGAGTCAGAGCCCAGCGTGCTGATGCTGTTGGACTGTTTGAGATCGAAGGCCTGGTGGCACCCAGCCCTCCAGGCATGCTTCCCTGAGATGCCTACTCTTAACAGTTTTGTTTGGCCATTGGGGCTGTTGAGAAGAGCTCGCTGCACCTTGATTAGGCTGGTCCCCTAGACTTTGCCCACTGGCCTACAGCACTTGCACTGTCCCTCTGGGGTCAATCAGTCCCCCCTCCCCCGGCCCCAGAATACCCCTCTCTCATCCCTCCTGGACACACAGAACCCTCCCAGGTTACCTGTGCCGCATAGTTACCAAATGGGCTCCCAACTGGCTCCCCTACCCTGACTCCTTTAAAGTACCCTACCCACCCCATAAACACCTGCCGCCATTGTAACTACCTCAGCTCAAGAACCCACACCACCCACCTTGACCCTCCTTGTCAGCAGCAACCCCTAAACTCACCCGTTCCTCACTTCATTCCCTGGCTCAGCCTTTTGCATCTGACTCTGTGGTGACCTAGCTCTGGACCATCCATTCAGCTCAGACCTTGGCCCCCTCAGACTCTGCTTCCAGTGTTGGCTCCTTGGCTCTCCCTGCCCACACCCCACCCCCCCTCAGGGTCCATGTCCCCCCACCCCTACCCTGCCCCAGTGAGAAGCAGACAACAGGATCCCATTAGGGAGAGAGGGAGGGAAAGACGTAAAGTGCTAGACGCTTTGCAATTGTCACTTAATCCTCATTCCTTTGCCGCTACTTGTAATTTATCCTCCACTTTACTCCAGAAATGGGTTAAGAAGCCTTATGAGACTACATAAAAGGCCAACTAGCATGAATTAACAGCAGAAGCAAAAGAAGAAAGAGAAGTAACAGGGCACATAAACCAAGATTAAAGAGCCAAGTGTGTCCATAAAGTCTGTGCTCGGCGTGGGCCATAGCTTCGCCTCGAATATCCCCTGCAGCCAATAAGAGGAGGACCTGAGCAGTGGCTGAGGCAGGTATTGCCATTTCCCATTGACAGGTGAGGAAACTGACCAAAAGGTTAAGTGACTCAGCCAAGGTCACATGGCCGACTGGTCGAAAGGTGGCGATGAGATTTAAATCTAGGCCTGCCCGAACAGAAGATGCTTCCTAAGTCTCTAAGACCCCCGGACTTCCTCCTGAACAAGAAGCATCCGTCAGCCTCTCTCAGCCACAGTGGTATCACCTGGATGATTAGAGAGAAGGCCACCTGGCTGCAGTGGGCTTGTCCCTAGGGGCCATGGCACTGAGGGAAGTGGCCTCCTACCGCTGCTCTGTAGGAGAAGCAGAAGCAATCAAGCTGCAGCCCTGCAGGACGGCCTCTACTTCTGTGTGACAGCCCTGCTTCCCTGCTTCACCCCGAAGCAGCATACAGCTAATAGGCTCGTCATCTGGGGAGATAACATTAGCCTCGTCATTACCATTTCACTAAATAAGTCATTTTAAAGTAATTACATTGCACCCTAGAAAGAATTAGCTCTGGTTGACTTTTCCATTCCTGCTGATTATGGCATTGGCAGAATTCATTAGTCCTGTAGATAAACCAGAGTGTTTGTGGGTGCACTGGGTAGAGACAAGCTCACATGGGCTGGTGCCAGGAGCCCGGGTGCATTAGGAAAGCTCAAGTCTGTGGCTGGCAACATGGCTTTGGGTCTGCCCGTGACCGCTCCTGGGCTGCAGCCATTAGCCCTGAGAGCTGCATGAGGCTGGGAAAGGCCTCCTCACTGGTTGCTTTGCCCTTTGCCTCTCCGTTTGGTTCCAGGAGAAAATCTGTGAATTGACTTGTTAACCACTTTCCTCTCAATTTGAGAGTCTCAAAGAGCAGCTGGAGACAGTGCCCTGAGGGAAGGGGAGCCTGGACCCTGTGCTGAGGAGCAAGCTGGGGAGGACCAGTCCAGGAACACCGGGTGCTGTGCAGTGGACGCATGTGGACAGTCACGGGCTGGAGTTCCTCCTTGGCCACTGCAATGGATGGATGTTCATGTCCCCCCAACATTCATGTGAAACCCCATCCTCAATGTGATGGTGTTTGGAGGTGGGGCCTCTGGAGATAATTAGGTCATGTGGGTGCAGCCCTCATGAATGGGATTAGTGCCCTTATAGAAGGGACCCCCAGAGAGCTCCCTCACCCTCTTTCCATCACGTGAAGACACAACAAGAAGATGGCAGTCTGCAACCTGGAAGAGGGACCTCCCCAGCACCGCCCATGCTGACACTCTGGTCTCAGACTCCCAGCCTCCAAAACTGTAAGATGTAAATGTTTGTTGTTTCACCCAGTCTATGGTACTTTGTTACAGTAGCTCAAATGGACCAAGACTGCCACCTACCCTTAGCCTCTCTAAGCCTCAATTTCCTCAGCAGTCAGCGGGAATAACAGTACCCTCTGGTAGGAGTGTTGGGAAGGCTGTCATTTGTAGTGTTAATAGCTAGATTTTAATGCAGTATTTACCACATGCTGGATACTGTTCTGAACACATAGACAAATTCATTTAACCATGATCACAACCTTATGAGGTAGGTACCATAATTATTCCCACTATCAGATGAGAAAATTAGGATCAGAAAGGTAAATAATAACCAGGTGGCCCAAGGCCACACAGCCAGCGAGTGGCAGAGCTGGGCTCTGGAGCTAGATGGTCACCTCCATGCCCCTTGCTCTTAGCCACTATGCCTTGTCAATTAAATGAGATAAGGCATAAAACATTTCATAGAAATTCTGGCATATAGAAAAACTCAACTACTGTTAGCTGTTATTGCTGTTAATTTTGCACATTAGTGGGATGGAGAGGAAAGACCAAACGGGAAATTCCACTGGAAGGGGCCCTATGACCCTGGGTTCCTAGCTTCCCACTGTAGCCCACCTCCCAGCAGACAGGAGTCCATTTCAGAAGCTGTTCCCTCCGTAGACACTGTAGTAATTTTTCCAAACACAGAATGTTGGGTTTGGGGAGCTGGGAAGGAACTGAGTGACCCTCTAGCCCAGCTCCCCCACATTACAGATGAGGAAACTGAGGCCTGGAAAAGTCACAGAGTGGAGGCGGCAGGGGCCTGGGTCCCCTGACAGTTCCTCTACCGCAGGCTTGATGTCCTATGCTCTTATTTGCATATTGTTTTCCATAAATTTGCATATTGGGCTCCAGAGATTCAGCATGTGAAACAAAATAAAAGGATTTATGGATACTGAATTCAAACGTAATAATCAACTCGACATACTTGACATGCAGCACAGAGCCCAGGCTGCCAGGGAGGTGCTGAGGGCGTGGTGAGGGAGGACGAGCGTGCGGGAGGCAGCCTCGCTCTGAGCACCGTCAGGAGCGTCACCGAGTGCCCAGGACAACCCAGGAGCTGCTCCAAGGAGCCCTGAGACATCTCCATGACAGCCCACCACAACTGGGACACAGATCCAGGACACAAGTCTCTCCATACAGCCTTCATGAGGCCCCGAGAGGCGAGGCAACTTCCCTAAGATCACTGGACAGCTTATGACAGAGCCAAGACAAGGACTCCAAGCCCCATAATGACGTCCACCTTCCGGGTGAAGCTGCCAGGAGGCCTTTCTGAAGTGCAATCTCTTCCTCCTCTGGCTGAGGAGGGGGAGCCTCTAATCCCCTGTTGGCGCAGAGCTGTCCCCCTAAGGAATTGTCCCCTTGGAAAAATCCAGAGGCCACGAGCAGATGAGCCCAAGGACGAGTAAGCGCTGGGCTGTACGGACACGCCCTGGGTCGTCCCCGGGGGCACAGCCCTGGAGCAGGCAGGCCCCAGGGCTGGTCTGCTTGGCCTGAGGGTGTGGTCGGGAGGGAGAGAAATAAAAACACCCACCAGAGCCCACGTGGGAAAAAAGAGAAGCCAACGAAGCAGTCACCACCCTGCTGGAAAAGAACAAGCAGGACTGACCCAGGAATGCCCAGCTCTCTCCTCTAGAGCCCAGGGGTGAGACATTAGCATGAGGCTGGGTGGAGGGCAGCTCCAGATGCTGGAAGGGACTCAGGAAGGGGGTCCTGAGAGACCCAGTTAAAGAGAGACTGTACTGAGGACCCTGGGGCGCCAGGAACTCAGTGAGAGTAAAAGGCCAGAGACAGCCCAGAAGACACCCCTTCAGTCTGCATTGGTTTTCCTTGCAGTCACTTGGCTAAATACAGGGAATTTGCTGATTAATTCATGCAAGGGCCTGCCGATCACAGACTGCAGGGAAACACCTTCTTCTCCAGAGATGGTGAGAGACAGCGTGGAAAACCATCTTCTGGACTGGACTGAAATTGTGCCTGGGGTGGGCAGATGGGCCTTCAGGGGCTCAAGTTCAGGGTCCTGCAGACCCTTCCTCTCTGGTCCACAGCCCCGGAATTCTCTCTCTGCCTCGCTGGGAGGCTCGAACTGAATGGGCTATAATTTGAGTTTGGGCATGTTGGAAAAAAGTAAAGAAACTGTCCTCTTCTTCACCTTCATGGGGGGTGGAAGGAAGTGGGCAGGGTGGGTGGGGCATTTATAGGCCGGGGAGGGACAAAATGAAAGCACAGGTGGAAGAAAGAGCCCCAGCAAAGGTAGCATGCTTGGTGATTGTAGTTAATATCGAGCCATCCTGCATGATTAAAACACAGTGATGACACTGGGGTGGAGTCTGGAAAGATGGCTTGGGACCCATCCAAGGAGGCTCTTGGACACCGTGCTAAGAGTTTGACTATCATTCTGCTGGCAACAGGACACCACTGAGAGCTCTGAGAAGGAGCCAGAGTGATGCACTGTTGCTTTAGGAAGCAATTCCCGATGCAGGGGACAGAGAGGCAAGAGCTTGAAAGGAGAAGAATTAATTAGAGGCCTCTGCACCGGGACAGGCCAGGCGAGACAAGGGAATAGCCTGAATTCAAGCAGTGGGAAGGAAAGGGGGAAACAAGGAGGGAGTGAAAAGAGAACTGACAGGAATCAGTGATGGATCAGCTATGAGGATGAGTGAGAGGCAGGCGTCAAAGATGACTGAGCTTGGAGCCAGAATGGCTAGGTGATGACATTAAGTGACATCAAGGATTTGGGAGAGGGGGTGCGAATTAGGTATAAAGGGAGAAGAATGAGTTCATTTGGCAACATGGAGAACCTCAGGTGTCTTCAGGACAACCTTGTGGAGATCCCCAGAAGGCAGCTGGAAACTCAAGACCAAGTCAGAGGTAGTTGGGCTGGAGAAAGGATGGGGATCTGGGGGTTGACCTCATTAAAGGAGCCAGAGAAGGAGACTGAGAAGGAAAACAGGAGACATTGAGAAGGAAACCCTGAAGAATTCTGAGCAGGTAAAGGTGAGGACAGACAAATCCTCAGTAGCTAGCAATGGCGGGGGGAGAGTGGGGGGGACCTATGGGTAGGTAGCAGGAGTCAAAAAGGCAAAAACAAAAAAACTCTAGAACATTTTTTGTGAGAAAGTAAAGCCCCAGAGTGTACAAGGCCACTTCCACTCCCAGGACCTGTCTGGGAAAATAATAATTTCATAAGAGTAGTGAACAGGAAACATGCAAATATCCTGGATTATTCAAAATGGTTTATACATCTCAGGTTATTAAGACTGCATTCTTCAGATTAATTTACTCAGTGAATTCAAATGGAATCTTTTCATAACTTTATAATCATCGATGGCGTAAATATTTAAAAAAACCCACAGTTACTGTCAGCTCCATCCTTCAACGGCTCCAGCCAAAAATACTGTAATCATTCTCGACTCTTCCCTCCCAGTCATACCCCATACCTAACCCAACAGCAGATCCTATAAACTTTCCTCACCACCTCCACAGCTGCAAGGCTGGTCCAAGCCACAAAATGCCTGATATTTTGCGGGTACTCAAAAATCAAGGCTGAATGAACGAACCTCCAGCTTATGGGATCACCCTCCCCACCTTCTGAATCTCTGTCCACTGGCTCTATATTCAGCTCTGCCAACAAGGGGCGCCCCGAGCAGGTGAACCCGCTCCGCAATTATTCCTACAATTGTAAAACCTGCCCCCTTATGGTACAGCCTCCCCTTCCAGAGACACCAGCTTCTCAGAGGTCTGAGTTTCAGCTTGATGGGGTCTCTCTAAATTTCTGTGTTTTAATAATTCCAACCTCTTCCCTTTGTTCACTCAGCCCGACGCAGTAGCTTCCCACAGCTGTTACCTCCACGGTACCTTTAAGTACTCTTTTTATCCATTCAATTACTAGTTATAACTTTTTACCTAGATAACAATTTGCTGCGTTTCATTCTTTCTGTTCAAATAAATGTTATGGTTTCTGTCCCCCGATGGACCGTGGCAGATACAACTCACCCTTCAGGAGAACAACCCATAGCCTACAGCCTTCATACCTGGCCTTCGACCTGTAAATCAGGTGCTGAGAGTTGGGAAGGGCTCCAGCCCTCATGATCTAGGTAAGAGTGGAGGAAAGTCCTTGTTCACACTCTCTTCTGTTCCACAGACTTGCCTGAACTCCAAGATGCAGCTAGTGCCCTCATGGTTCCCTGTGCCTGTCTCCACCGCATGCTGAAGCCACTTGTTTTTACACGTCTCTCTCCTCAGACTATAGAGGCTTACCCACAGGAGGGATCCTACCTTATTCATGTAGCCCACTGGCCAGCATACCTCCCTGCACACAATAGGAGCTCAATAAGCTTGATGAGCCTAATAAACCTTTGATAATCCGATATTCCAACATGATATGAAAGCCACTTACTTGTTTTAATGTGCTATCCAATCTACTATAAATACACACACACACACAAAATTCTATGTGGCAGTAAAAACAAAATAGAAAAGAGAGAGAGAAAAAAATTAGTCTGCTTTAATCACCACAATGCAAAATGGGACTTACAGACAGGAAAACATGGCCAGTCCCCAGTGAGTCTCTCTCCTCATAATGTTTGGCTATAATTATGTTTGCATCATGTCTGCGTGTTATTATTTACATTTCCGTGTTGGTTGGTGTTTGTACAGTTGGCAGGGTTCCTGAGGAAGCTTTCCTTCTGAGGCCAGAGATGGCTGCATGTCTCCTGGAAGGGTTGCTGTGGTCCCCAAACAGCTGATCTCCTCCTCTGAGACCAGGAGGACCTGCCAGCCAGGCTTTCCTTCTGTCTCAATCCAAAATCTCCCCCTCTCTCTCTTTCCTCCTCCACCGCCCCCCACCCCCACCCCTGCTCCTCCGTCCCTCTCATTTCTGGGAGAGCATCTATTAGAATCACTTGTGAAATAGATAACGACCCCTTTATAGCTGCTAGTGCTTCCCCTGTGTAATTAGGAAGTGCATTGTTGTGTAATTCAGAAATTAATTAGTAGTAAATGTTTCAAGAACGCAGGTGGAAGCGGGAGGCCAGCTGCACTTCCTCGGCCAATCATCTGGATTGCTTTCAGCTCCAGGGGAATGTTTCTGGCCTCTCCCAGGGGCTTTCCGCGAGTTGGCCTTTTCTTCTTCACCCTGGGTGGTGGGGACACAGCTGCAGAAGCTACAGCTGGCTGCACATCAAGGTGCTTTGACCCAGTGCCGGGCAGCAGCCACAGAACATGGCTCTCAGCTGCCCAAAGAGCTCTGGGGGCGCTTCCAGCCCAGGGAGTGCAGGAAGTGGACGTTACCCAGCAACCTGAACCTCAGGACGCCAAGGATACTGCCCTCTCTGGGGAATAGCCTGAAATTCTTTCCCTCTGATATAGAAGGGCAAAGCACCCCAGGCAGGATCCTGGCACAGAAGACAGGAAGAAGCAAGGAAGGCAGTTGGCTGCTTCCTGGTCCAGCAGGTCCTGGGGGGATGCAGCGACGGCCTCAAAGTCACAGCCCAGGCTTTTCCAAACAGGCTGTTGTCTTTTCCTATGCTCTTCCCTCCTCTCATGCTGTTCCCTCCATCTGGAACACCTTTCCCTCTCACTTACTGGTGCCCGCACAATCCCTAGAATATAGCTGATGCATAATTAATATTTACCAAATGACTGAATGAAGTCCCAGCTGCCCAATCCCTACCCATCTTGCAGGAAACCTGCTCCCTTTCCTGAGACAGCATTAACCTCTCTCTCTTCTTGTGGCCTGTCTTTTCTGTACCTCTCTTCCAGCACTGATGTTACACTGTTTCAAATTGTGTTACTTGTGTAGGAGTCTGTCTCCCCCATTCGCCTGGAAGGTTCTGGGAGGCAGAGACCTCTGTTATTCACCCCTGCGCCACCCACCATCCCATCATCCCACCTCACCCCCCCCCCCCACACCTCCCAGGGCGAGCCCTGAGCCTGGCTTGTAGTCGGTGCTTAAGACGTTTCCTGATCGAATTACTGAGTAGAATTGAAGAGCATGGCTCCACGCCCTGAGAACCCGCCCCACTGCCCTCAGGAGGCTGAGGGCATTCCACTCCAGGTCTCCAGGAGTAGCTTAGGGGCCAAACAGAAGCCCCTCGTGCCCACTGGGTAAGCCCACTGTGCAAATCCACACATGGGTGTCTGTGAGGTTCTGGAACGGGCTCCCTGCCAATCCCTCCCAGAGCATAAGTAGAATAACTGTGACTACAGGAACATTTGGGCTTGAATTCCATCACCAGATAATGTCTCTCATCTCCTAATCTTCTCTTCCTTGCTGAATTCAATTCGATTCAACAAGCCGAAATTGAAGGCTTACACTATGCACAGAACCACAATACCTTCTAAATCCCAGAGAATTCCCATGTGCTTTCCTGTGTTTTTACTAACTGAGCCGTTCCCCTCTGTGAATATTCAGAGGCAGATCGCTGGTCTGCAGGCCTCCCCGGGGGGCTGGCGTCCTCAGGGCCAGGATGAGTACTGCCCCACCCCACTGGCTGAAAGGAGCCTTGAACCTCAGGGTCAGAGAACAAGGTGACCTGAACAAAAACCAGGTGTGGCCCAGAAGGGGAGGCTCCAGCTCAGATGGTTCTGGAGCCAACGGGCCACCAGCAGGCGATGCCACCGGCAAGGACGGGCGGGCTTGGATGGCAACCACAGTGGAGGGAAAACTAGACGCCCTTTTCCCAGATTCCCGTCCCTACAGACCATCCTGCCTGGTCCTGGGGAGAGGGAGGAAACCGGAGGGGATGGGCGCTCTGCATGAGATTTAATTAGACTGAGAAGCAGATAGAGCAGATTCATATCACCAATATTCTTTCTTAAAGCTGCAATTATGCATCAATCATTCAATACCCCCCAAAAATGGAAGAAGGCTGTAGATTAAAACCGGAAAAATGAGGACCCTGGTTGAATCCTCACTCAAATAAACCAACTGTAAAAGTATATTTTTAAGTCAATCAAGGAGATTTGAATATAGACTGGTTATTAGATGTGATTAAAGAATTATTGCTAATTTTGTTAAGTTGGATAATAGTATTGTGGCTGCGTAATAAAATGTCCTTTGCTGGAGATGCACAGTATAGGGTAAAATGTCATGATATCTGCAATGTACTTTCACAAAAACTTCTTCAGGAAAATTCTTCAGCAAAAATGATCAAACAGATATGGTAAAATATTAAAAATCATTCACTGTAATGGATAATACATGGGACTTCAGTATACAGTCCTTTTATTTATATGTTGTTGATATTTATTGATATATATATTGATTTTATATATTATTATTATATATCTTGATATTTATATATTGATAATGTATAAATATGTAAATGTGTACATAAACATATAAATGTATAACAATAAATAAATAATACATAAAATCATTTTAATAGAAATAAATTTATAAAATATAAGAATGTAGATATAACAAATATGAAAAAAGAAAAAGCAAGTTTCAGCAGATGGCAGTAAATTGCTGGGTCTCCACATGCCTGCACCCCTGGCTCTGCTCCAGAGTACAGCAGGGAGCTGGGAGAAGGACCATCAGCCTTCACAAGACCTTCATAACTCAGTGGCTGGGACAATATCCCCTGCCTCATTTCCATCCCCCATGAAGCCCTATGTTTAATCAACGGGTGAAGCAGACACAGGCCTCCCAAAATTGTAAGGAGTCAACATGTGTATTTACAGCTTGCAAACTCCAAATCATCACCCTCTCCCCCACTAGAAGATGGGCCCTCCTTCTCCACACAGCTGCCACTAGTAAGTGACTACTGCTATCCTTCCCAAAGACTGCAGCTCAGATATGACAGGTACGCGTCAGATAGGATCGAAGGCAGGTGGGATTCAGGACGCTTCTCTCCATCCTTGTCTGTATCACACAGATGGGCTCCACAGTCACCCTGTCTATAACATGGAGCTGAGGAGCAGGGCAAAGGTGGCAGGTAGGTGTCCCCGCACTAGGTCCTTCCTGACACTGTCTGTTCTGCAGTGCAGAGAGAGGTTGTCAGGGTGGGGGGGTGTCTTGGTTGTCCCCTGTCCAATTACGTGAACTCTCGAGGTCAACCCAGCCCGTCAATCAAAGGGAAGGGTTCATGTATGAAGGGAGATGTCGACCGGGGGGCTGGGATCCCCCGTGGAAGAAGAGCGGAGAAGCGTGGGCTGGGGGGTGGGGTTTGGCCGTGTCCTGGAGCCACAGAGGAAGCAATGACAGGATCAGGGCCTGCGGGAAACTGGAACATCGAAAGCTGAAAAGATGCTGGGCATCTGAGAGGCTGCGCAGCGTGAGGCTTGGAGTGAGAGGCAAGAAGTCAGCCTAGGTGGCAGAGTGAGAACAGCTGATGCAGGACTTTGTACTGTGCCCCGCTGCCCCAGCCCGGAGGAGCGGCTGGCTTCAGGGAGGCGGTGAGGAACGGAGGGGAGCCCCGAGCAGGGCGGGGGCCTCCGCCAGCTGCGCCCCGGGCAGGACGCACAGGATGCCATGCGACCCGGTGCTGTCGGGACCTTGGTGGGAAGAGACCCCTGCTGCGTGTGGCAGGGCCACCGGCTTCTCCCAGCCCTGCTCAATGCTGCTTCTGCGATTGTGCATAACTACCGAGACCCCTGCTTGGGCCGGTGACGTGAGCAGAAAGCTAATAATGCGTGACTCGAAGCTCTCACGGGAAAGGGGACTTGCTAGAGGTGGCCTTGCTGGTGTGGAATTACCCAGAATATTCGATACCCCCTGACCACCTCCTGCCGTGGTGTCAGGTTCCATGCTCCCGGAGGTCTCAGTTGAGTCTGGGGGCGGCATGGTGGCGTGTGTGTCCTTACGTTGACTAGTGAGGAAACAAGCTCGGCCTTTAAGAGAAGTGGCGGGGCTCTGCAGGCGAGGGAGGATGGCGAGGAACAGAAGGAGGCTCACCCTGACCCCCACCGCTGCCTCAAGCCTCCTGCCGAGCTGCTTCACTCTCCTTCCGGAAAGTGGGGAACCCGAGAGCCGCCACAGACTCTCTGCACGAATCAAAGACCCGCCGACACGGGAGGCGGCCCTCTGGAGGCAATAACTCCCTGTGCTCCTGGCATGGGGGTGGGGAGGAGCCTGGGGAGGGAGCGGCTCAGCAGGGGACCCCGCAGGGGACACAGCTTCTCCTTCTCGCCATCCCCCGCTCCAGCCCTTCACCCGCCCACGGAGGCTGGCTGTAACGCATCCAAACATCAGCACTTCCCCTCTGGGGCTGCCGGGAATTGCAGTGAGGGACCACTGCAAACCCATCCTCTCTACTGGGAAAACAAAGTGGGGCCCAAATGCTACAGTACCTCCTCATTTGCAAAGGAAAGGACACGGGTTTCGTTCATTGAGCACCTGCTCTGTGCCAGGCACTGTTCCAGGCTCTGGGGGAATCAGGAACACTCTGCATTCACAGACTGTCCACAGGAACAGGGAAGACGTGAAACACGTGAACGCAATAACGTGGGGAGGGCTCGGCCGGGGAAGCGCAGGAGCCTCCCTGGGGGATCCGCGCCGAGGCGCCACCATCCAGCAGGGGCTGATCTTGCCTGAGATGCAGCCACATAGAGGGGCGATGAAGAGGCCACACCAAAAAGCAGCACCTCTGCTGCCTTAATTCAGGGGGCAGAAAGGAGCATACTGCAAACTCTCAGGTGTTTAAGAGGAAAACTATGCAGTGTTAAGATCCTTAGCTGGCCTCACACGCTGTACTGGTAAGAAGTCCCCAGAACAACACTTCCCTGAGACTGGGACCCCCAAAGCAAATCCATTTTGTAACTAAGCTGTTTTTTGTTTTTTTTTTTTGTTTGGTTTGGTTTTTTTGCTTACCAGACTATTCCCTGAAGTAGCTTGTAGGCCTGAAAAATAAAACTACCTGTTGCCAGCTGATTATAACACAGTCCTTTCAATTTAGGCAGCCACGCTATATTCGAAATGTAAAGGAGAACTGCTTTGTAGTACTTTATTTTTAAACAATGGTGTGGGTCAGGGACTTGTACCCGGCTAGTGAGCATCAGACTAACACCACCTGGGCCGACAGGGGCAGGCTGGGTGGTATCCCCAGGCAGCCTGAGGGCAGCTGGACATACACCTGCTGGGTCCTGCTGATGACCCAGGTGATGAAAGCTCCCTCATACTTCTGACTACATGTGGAAGGACCTCTTTACTTCTGGGACCCACAGGCTGCCAAACAAATATAGCTCCTTCTCCACCCTCCAATGACTGAACTTTCCCTGCAGGGGCGCCGTCCCAGAGCCTCTCCCGGAGGGGTGAGATCCCAGAGCTCCCACAGCCCCCTTCAGTTAAGGGCCTACCCCTTCCCCCCGCTGGGCCTTGGGAGAGTTGAAGACAGCATTAAAGCTGACTGGTGTTCAGTCAGAATGGCCATCAACAAAAAGTCTACAAATAATAAATGCTAGAGAGGGTGTGGAGAAAAGGGAATCTTTTTACACTGGGAATGTAAATTGGTGCAGCCACTATGGAAAACAGTATGAAAGATCCTTTAAAAACTAAAAATAGAGCCACCATATGATCCAGCAACCCCACTCCCGGATATATATCCAGGGAAAAAAAAGAAAACACTAATTCAAAAAGATCCATGCACCCCAATGTTCATAGCAGCACTGTTTACAATAGCCAAGACATGGAAACAAACTAAGTGTCCACCAATAGATGAATGGATAAAGAAGATGTGGTTTATATATATATATATATATATATATACACAATGGAATACTGCTCAGCCATAAAAAGAACAAAATAATGCCATTTGCAGCCACATGGATACAATCAGAGATTATCATACTGAGTGAAGTAAGTCAGAAAGAGAAAGACAAATACCATATGATATCACTTACATTTGGAGTCTAAAATATGACACAAATGAACCTATTTACAAAGCAGATACAGACTCCCAGACATAGAGAACAGACTTGAGGTTGCCAAGGGTGAGGAAGGGGGGAGGGATGGATTGGGAGATTGAAGTTAGCAGATGCAAACTATTATATATAGAATGGATAAACAAAAAGGTCCTACTGTTTAGCACAGGGAACTATATTCAATATCTTGTAATAACCTATAATGGAAAATAATCTGAAAAAATATATATATATATAACTAAATCACTTTGCTCTACACATGAAACTAACACAATATTGTAAATCAACTATACTTCAAAAAAAAAAAAGCTGATGGCTGTTATACCATACTTATAAATCATGTTCCTATAAGGAACATTCATCCAGCTCTACTTCTGGAGGTCAAAAATTAATCCTTAATCAGACTAATAGAGAGGCCAAGGCATAAATGTGTGTTTTCTCTCCAGTAGGTCACAGCTATGGGCTGAATGGTTGTATCCCCTTCAAATTCATACGTTGAAACCCCACCCCCTAACGTGGTAGTATCAGGAGGTGGGACCTGGGGGGCTAATTAGGGTTAGATAAGGTCATGAGGGTGGGCCCCTCATGAATGGGATTAGCGTTCTTCCAAGAATCATGAGAGAGCTTGCTTCCCCTCTGCTCTCCACCCTGTGAGGACACAATGAGAAGTCTATAGTCTGAGAGAGATCTCCAGAACCCAACTATGCTGCTCTGATCTCGGACTTCTAGCCTCCAGAACTGTGAGAAAATGTGTCTGTTTTTTATAAGCCACCTGGTCTCTGGTATTTGCTCA
This sequence comes from Balaenoptera acutorostrata, assembly GCF_949987535.1. Classification (NCBI taxonomy): domain Eukaryota; kingdom Metazoa; phylum Chordata; class Mammalia; order Artiodactyla; family Balaenopteridae; genus Balaenoptera; species Balaenoptera acutorostrata. The sequence continues at coordinate 175,712,467 of NC_080064.1, read as the reverse complement.
GACAGCCCAAACTGACTAAGACACTCATCTTCCTGTACACTTCATTTCCAACATCTGCGTATGAGAGTCAGCTCTGTCTCCAACTACCCATTAGGACACTAGGCTATGGCACCTATTTTCTTACCAACAACAAAGATCGCTGTGTTCCGCCATGAGCAAAACTAACCTGAACTGCATTTCCCCTCAAGCTATTTGTCAGGTAAGAATTCCCCTCAGCAAGAATTTTCCTATCCTTTCCTTTCCTTTAGCCCATGCTGACCTGCAGTATAGCAATTTCTCCCGTCTGCGTGTGAGGAAGAAAGGCCTCTCCCCCCAGCAGACCCTCCCTGCGCCCTCCTCGGAAGGGCGGGAGCAGCTCCTTTCCTGAAGGCAGTCCCCGGAGGCAGTTTAATCTATAGCAGGCCTTTCCTCCAAGAAATTCACCCACATTTCCCATCTTTCAGCAGCTTTGGGCTGCATCATTGCTCAAGAACATCTTTTCTAAAGCAGGAACACCCCAGGGCACCCCCCAGATTACATATCACTAGAGGAAGGCAGAAACCATTTTGGCTCACAACTTTAATTAATTTCTGTCTCTCCATTGTGCTCTGGGATCAGCTTAAATGCTGCTGAAAGAGATCTCGGGCTCCCGGGACTGCTCCAGTGGGACAGGCCAGGATCTCAGGGAACAACAAATGGCAAGGAAGAGGTGAATAACCAGTGAATGCTCCCCTGAGGATAAATGTTCACAAAACTGTAAAGAAAGGGAGAAAAGAGGCAGGCAGGCTGGCAGGGAGCGTCACTGATGTCCAGAACCCTGGGTCAGACCAACACACAGCACAGCCACTGCAAAAGAAGGAGATCGGGGTGAGCTCAGGGGTCCTCAGGAGCTGGTGTGACTGCACCAGAGGCACTCTCCTGCCTCACGTGGTATGACTTGCTCTAGCTGTGTCCTCCAGTAAGTGCCTTGCTCAGCAGGAGGAAGCAAGGAAGGCCTTAACTAGGTCACTACCCTCTGAGCCAGAGCCCCATGGAAAAGTGACTTAGGAAAAGCTTAGCCCCAAAGGGACTTCCAAAAGTTTCAGGTTCAACACTATTGAGCGGGTGTTTGTAGACATCCACAGACATGCTTCCAGGAAGGCCTTCCCTAGATCACTGAAAGGGGTCAATGACATTCCCATTCTAGAGAAGAAAAGAAGTGGTTGTACCCAGACAGTTAGGCAGGGCCAGGAATAACCTGATGCTCTAGTTCCTCTGCCTGAGAAGCAGGTCAAGGGCAATGCCTCCTGGCCTGGCCCCTCAGGACATGCCCACACCTGCATCCCCACAGGTCAATAAAGGCCCTGCTGCATAGGCTGCAGCCCTCCACAGGGGAAGGGCACGACGTTGTCAGCGTAAGACATTATGGGCTTTGTACACAGTAATTTACACCCATTTATTTTGCATCTGCACTCTACCTTGTTGCAATTTAATTCTTTGTTTCTGATATCCTTCTATACGTCAATCAAAGATGCCTGGTCCTAAAAGTTAGGCACTTTAAATTGTACCTACCACCCACAATTCCATCCAAATTAATAAGAGCTTGCATCCTTGAAATGATTTGAAATGTAACTGTCGCTTTACCTTTAAAACAACAACAATAATAATAATTATAAATAAAAATATTTGAAAGATTGATGACAATCACACTCCTCCTGGCAATGCCTGCCATAGAACATGCGTTGTATCCGCGTGGAAATAAGACAAGTCAGTGTGAATTAACAGCGCTCGGCATCAATACCATCCAAGAATGTTCAAGTACCATCAGCAAGCAGTTTATCAAAACCATTTACCTCTGCCAGAGAGAGCCGGACAATGCCATTCTGGTCCTTGTCCAGAAGGCTGAACAGTTCTAGAATGCCAGAGAAGGAATGAAATCAGATGGGGATGTTCCTGGACTTTGGAACAGCCGGGGAGCCATCTCTGTCCACCCCACCTGGTACCTTCCCCTGGCCCCTGCACCCTTCCCAGCTCCCACTCAGCTTCAGGTACCCCGAAAAGCTAGATCTGGATCCAGAGCCCAGGGTGAGGGTTTTAGACAGCAGATGTCCCCCTGCCGAATTAGACAAACTTCCAGATGTGAGCAGAGAAGGTCCTTTTGCCATCTCCCCCCTCAGAAGCTGTAGAAACTTGCAATTCTTTCAACAGAGGTAGGGGATGGGGTCGTGGAACAGAGGTGGTTGCCCCATTTGTGGGTAATCCAGTCACTGAGCTTTCCCCGTTGAATTTACACTTCCCAGCCCTCACTGGAAGGAAAACTCCCTCCCTTAATATGATACCTTAGCATGAGCCCAAGGGGGCACTAGACCATCTATAGGCTTCCAGAAGGGGACCCCTCTTCCCTCCCTGGGAGGTGACACACGCTCTCAATATGATCCCCATGGAGGCATAGATGTTAAAAGCCATTTAAGGACTGTTGCTGGGACTCATTCATTTGGCCCAGTGACTGCATGTAGTAGGTGCACAACAATCTTTTTAAATCTCCCAGAGGAGGCAGCACCTTAGGCGTGGCCAGCTTGGGCTTCCTCAGCCTCTTTAGTTTCTGCTTCCCCTCCCCCAAGGATGCCACAATTTCTGAAGCCTGTCTGGTTCCGCTTGCTGGCCCTGCCCCCTGCCCCTCTCCGCACCTCAGGAGAAATGAGATAGGGTTAAAGGAGAGAGTGACTCACTGAAGAGGGTCTCCAGGCGGATCATACAAGCAAGGAAGCTGTCAAAGTCGATGCCAAGTTTGCTGCATGCATACTGCATGGTGATGGTCTGCTGTACCTGGTTGTTGAGGGTGAAACCTACGGGCAGAGGGGGGCCAAGGTTATAGGTGCAGTGGGGGGCTCGGCCCTGTCTACAGCAGAAGTCAGGGCTGATTCAGGCCTGACTCTGCCCCCTACAAAAGATACCAGAAGGGTCTGGTCATCCAATCAGTCTCCTTATAGATAATCCTCAACAGGATGAGCCTTCTCCCTGATCCAAGAATAAGACCTGTAGCTCCAGCACTAACTCAGCTGTGCATCACATTGGCCACAGCAAGAAAAAACAGGGAAGGTGAGGGGACGGCCTCTCCTGCCCATCCCGTTCACAGCCCCGTCCACTGTGATTGCTGTCACCTTCCCAGTAACAGGCAAAGTCCTTGGAAAAAGTCTAAAGAATCCAGCAACATTCCCTCCTCCCCCCGCCTGAGTGAGCCAGAGCCCCCGAAGCAGCTGCTCCTTTAACCCCGTCCTGTGTGAGCGAAGAACAGACGCCCTCAGGCCACCTACATGCAGAGGTGGGTCCAAATCCAAAGCTGAACCCCGGGAGCTGTGCAAACAAAGAAGAGAAAGGGAAATCTCTCCCAGCAGCCTCAGGAGCAGCGGATTAAAGTTCCACAAACAACTTGATGTACCTGCATCTGTGGAATACCTGAATAGACAACAAATCATCCCAAATTGAGGAGGTGGACTTTGGGAGCAACGATATATATATATTTTTTACCGTCTTCTCTTTTTGTGAGTGTGTATGTGTATGCTTCTGTGTGTGATTTTGTCTGTACAGCTTTGCTTTTACCATTTGTCCTAGGGGTTCTGTCTGTTTGGTTTTTTTTTTTTTTTTTTTTTTTTTTTAGTATAGTTTTCAGCACTTGTTATCATTGGTGGATTGTTTTTTGGTTTGGTTGTTCTCTTATTTCTTTCTTTCTTTTTTTTTAATTACTTTAAAAAAATTTTTTAATTATTTTTGTTTCTAATTTTAATTATTTTATTTTATCTTTTTCTTTCCTTCTTTCTTTTTTTCCCCCTTTTATTCTGAGCTGTGTGGACGACAGGCTCCTGGTGCTCCAACCAGGTGTCAGGGCTGTGCCTCTGAGGTGGGAGAGCCAAGTTCAGGACATTGGTCCACCAGAGACCTCCCAGCTCCATGTAATATCAAACGGCAAAAATCTCCCAGAGATCTCCATCTCAACGTCAAGACCCAACTCCACTCAACGACCAGCAAGCTACAGTGCAGCACACCCTATGCCAAACAACTAGCAAGACAGGAACACAACCCCACCCATTAGCAGAGAGGCTGCCTAAAATCATAATAAGGTCACAGACACCCCAAAACACACCACCAGATGTGGACCTGCCCACCAGAAAGACAAGATTCAGCCTCATCCACCAGAACACAAGCACTAGTCCCCTCCACCAGGAAGCCTACACAACCCACTGAACCAACTTTAGCCACTGGGGCCAGACACCAAAAACAACAGGAACTACGAACCTGCAGCCTGCAAAAAGGAGACCCCAAACACAGTAACTTAAGCAAAATGAGAAGACAAAGAAATACACAGCAGATGAAGGAGCAAGGTAAAAACCCACCAGATCTAATAAATGAAGAGGAAATAGGCAGTTTACCTGAAAAATAATTCAGAATAATGACAGTAAAGATGATCCAAAATCTTGAGTCCTCAGATAAATTAATCTTTTCACTGTTCCTGGAACACAAGTTTGTCCTCGATCTGGGGCCTTTGTCCTTGATGCAACCTCTCCTCAGAATGTTCTTTGTCAAGTTCAGGTGGCAGCCCCTTTCTCATTCTCTAGCCTTTGAGCCAATGTCACCTCCCCAGGGAAGCCTTCATGGACTACTTCGTCTGAAACAGCACCCAACTGTCCCTCTCTATCCCATTACCTTGTTTCACTTTGTTCAAGCACTTACCTGCTATTTGAAAATACCTGTTTAAATTCTGTGTTTCCTGCCTCTCTCCCTCGCCAGAATGTCGGATCCAGGAGAGCAAGGTTGGTTACATTTGTCACTGGACCTCAATGCATTGTACATAGTAGATACTCAAAAATACTTGTTGAAAGAATAGTAAATGTATCTCAACAAGAGCAACTGAGATTCAAGCAGAGGTTCTGGTCCTCAAAACCACACTGATGTGGGCAGGGCACATGTGACTCCCATTTGACAGATGAATAAGCTGAAGCTCAAAGAGAGTTATGGGAGTTGCCTGAGCACCAGCAGGGAGAAATGCACCAGTCCCCGGTGGGTTTTTCCTGCGCTCCCTCAGTCCTGCATTCTGGAGGGGACAAACGGGAGTGTCCCCGGTCTGAACAGCTGCTGCCAGGGGTTGAGGTAGACCCTCACTCCCTGGCCCCGGTTACGAGGGAGCCTGAGCTGTACCCTTGTCCAAAGCTGTGCTGTGGCTCTTGGGGGGGTGTGGTGGTTGGGCTGAGGAAGGCCAGTCCGTAGGAGAATATAACAGGACTCCAGAGAGAGCGGCCTGTCTGCAGAGATGTGCGTTCTGGAGCAGGGGTGTGGCTGGGAAGGGCGTGTGGCAAGAAAGCTGGAGTCCACGAGGGAATCGTGACTCCTCTGGGGTTTGGCTGTGGCATCCGGGGTTTCATCCAGGCTCAAGGGCCCAGCCCCGGCCTCTCTACACTCAGCCTGAGGCAGGGCCGCCCTCTGGTTCTGGGTCCCGCGCAGATGTGAGGGATTCAGGGCTCTGGCCGCAGAGCCTGGACTGCCATCTGAGCTTCGGCGGGCAGTGGGGCTGTTGGGGGCCCAGGATGACCAGGCCTTGCGCATGCTCTGTCCCTGGGTGTGCAGAGCGGGAGTCTGGAAGGTCAGCAGCAGCTGCTCTTGGACTGGCCTTCTGGTGAGAGCTTGATGGAGTCTGTGAGGTAATTCTCTAAGACGCTTCGATACTGGAGAAGGAAAAGAGGAGTCAGCGTTTGCATCCTGGCAGGCAGAGCCCCACCTGCCCTCTATTTCTTAATGGCCAATGGTGGTCGGGCTTTCTGTTCCCCCACTTTGTGCAGCTGGGAAACTGAGGCCCAGGGGAGGAAGTCTTCCCTGCCCCCTCCTTCCTCACCTCCTCCTCCAGCTCCTTCCCAGGAGCCCAGAGCAGGTGGGCGGCTGCATTAGAGGCCCAGGTCTCCTGACCTCCAGCCAGGTCCCGTAAATTGCCATTCTCCAGAGGGGACAACTGAGGTGACGTTTGCCCTCAGGCAGAGATGATGACGGCCCACTCCTCATTTCTGCAGGAAACCTCTCCCTGCAAACGTCCCCACACCCCAACCTTCTCTCACCATGCCCACCTCTCAACCTCCCACCATTCTCTGAACTTCCCATGTCCAGGGAGCCCTCCCTAAAATAGACTCGATGTTTCTACTGGGCCTTTTTGCTTCTTTGCCCACCCTCCCAAAGTCTCCTGTCCCAATGATGTCCAGAGAAAGCCCCTTCTCAATCTAGCAAGCCACTCCCCACCCCGCTGGCCACTCCTCACCTATGACCCACCCAGCTTGGTTCAAGGGTGAGGGCGGGGGAGGGCATCCTTCCTCAAGGAGATGGGTTCTACACACTGAAGGGTCTCTTCTTCGAGGGATCACTTTCCTTGGCCAAGGCTCCCCCCAGTCTCCGAGCTCCCAGCCTTCATGTTCTCCCGGCAGCTGGTGGTGTGTGTGAGGGTGAGTGGGTAAGTGGACACGCTGGTGTAGACCTGAGCTGGACAGAGCCCCCTGTGGGGCTGCCTGTCTCAAGTGCCCCTCTGAGGGGACAATTTCCAGAAGAGCGGTTGGGCCTGCACTGATTTTTTTCTCCTCCATGGCTCCTGGGCTCCGGCCATGGTGCCCAGCTGGTGAATGTCAACCAAACCCTTAGTGCCGGTGACTCTGGACCCCAGGAGGCTGTGTCAGACCTGCCTGTGTCACCCTCATGATGGTCACCCCCCAAGACACATGAGAAGGTCCCCTGATGGCCCATCACTCGCTGCCACCACCAGACAGTGAGCAGTAGGTTAGCCTGACAGCACAGAGCTCAGGGCACCGGGCCTGGGACCCAGCCCTTCTTCCCACTGTTTGCTTCTTGAAGAGCCCCCATTTCTCACCCACTGCCTGGTAGGGTGTCCGGGCCAGCAGAGCACCAGCTACCCTTAGTCAGCCTGGATGATGGGCCTTGAGTAGCCCTCAGCAAATTCTTTGGCGCTATTAGAATTTTATTTGTGTTATATATATATATATATATATATATATATATATATATTTGCATTAGGAAAGATTAGTGTTGGGGAGTGGGGGGCAGTGTCTCCCAATGAAAGCCTGGCCCTCTGGGGATGTCTCCACACCCCAGTTCCATCTTCCCCTGCGCTGGGGAGGATCCTAGCCCACTGCTTGGCGACCTGGCCCCACGCACCACAGGCCTTCCCCAGCCCTTCACCCTGAAGGAGCAGAGTCCTTCCCTGAGGTGCCTGAGGCTCCTTCCCCCAGCACTGCCCAGGTCTGCTGTGCGGGCTCGGGGCTGCACCGCCCGGGACACCATCCAGTCCTCCAGTTGGCCCCATCTGCAGGGCCCGCTCACTCCCCTGAGCTGGTTGTAGTTAAAATCCTGACCCTTCTGAGCCTCACAGGGAGGGACAAGGAGAAGCAGAGCATTACTGTTTAAGTCCCGTTTTAAGCTGACTGATCCACTTCTCCCAGAAAGACAGGCTTTTGAAAAGATTCTCTGATTTTTGTACTTTCCTGGTCCCCGTCTCACCATAAACATCAAAGAGACCTTGCCTGGGATCAGGAACTTTCCTAGCTGGGTCTTTTGGACCCAGGGGGCAGGGCCTGTTGATTCATCACCCCTGGGTATGCCTCACCCTCACATCCACAGAAGGCCCAGCTGGGATCATGAACAGAGCCCGTGACTTGTCCTCGATGCCAGCCTTTGGGAGGGAGAGTCTAAGCTGAGGGCTTTCTGAGTTGCTTTGCACTTTATCCGAGGAACAAACAGTGCTGCCTTTGAAGGTGTGAGAAATGCCCTCGTTCATTACACCGGCAAAGCCTGAGGTCTTCATGCCAGCTCTCTTCACCCAATAATAGTCACATCCTCCCCAGGTCCAAGTCAGCTCTGAGCTCTTCCCATTTACGACATCATTTCACTCGATAATGGCATCATCTCGCTCCTCAGGTTTCCTGCAAACCTTCCAAGTCACTGGCAGTCCATAATTAGATTTCCTGTGTAATTCTTTTCTCCAGACCCCAGTCGTCTTAGCAAGTATGTGCATGTCTAACTATAAAGTAACACCATAGTATCCTAATGCATCATTTCAGTGGGGATGTGACTGTGGGAGTCTGTCTCTCCAAGCCTGGTCACCTCATAGCCCTGACTTTAGATCCTACATCCTGACGACTTCATAAAAGTCCTATAATTTCACTAAGCTTACCTGCCTGTCAGCCTGCTTCCCTCCCGGATATGGCAAGTTTGTCTTTCTCTAATTAATCCAAAAGGAACTGGGTTTCCATGCTGCAGCTCATGCCGGGCCTGACCAGCCCCAGCAAGGTTGGTATTGCCAACTTGGTAGAGCAAAATCCCGTCATCCCAAATCCCCCAAAGCAGGTGGGTGTCCCTTCTTTGATTATGAGGGCATTCTTAGTCATATTTTGGAATAACTAAATACCCTAATCCTTGAAGGTGGCCAGATTGGGAAACTAAAGTAACTAACTACCTTCTCTCCTTTCAAAATGTAAACCGAGTATCTCTTCTGGTGGTCTACCTGTAAGCTGCTGTTTCCATCCAGAGCTCACGGCAGAACTCAGACATTCCAAGGAACCTCAAGGAACCCCAAATGCCATGTGCTCCATTGCCTCCTCCTCTTGGGACGCTTTTGCTTTCCCCTCTCTTTTCTATCTTGGTCTATAGCATCACTAATCAATCATCCCTCCGTTTGCCAAGCTAGAAACCTCGGTATCAATCTCAACAGCTCCTGATTCCTTCTCTCCTACATTTGATAATCATCAACCCCTGATGGTTCTCCCTCCAAAGTCTCTTTAATCTATACCATCCTTGCCATCTTCATCTTCTCATGTCCGGACCTTCTGAACCACACATCAAGCCCATCCTCCCTGCAGCATGAAACTTCCCTGCTGAAAGCCCTTAGCCATAGCTTTCATTTAAAAATAGCTACCTTTTATTTAATGCCTTCTCTGTGCTACCATGTTATTTTATTTAGCCCTGGCAACAACCCTATGAAGAAGATACTATTACTTGTACTTTAAAGGGAAGGAAGTGATGGCTTAGGGGAGGCTGTATGACTTGTCAGGGACACAGTGAGTAAGAGGTAGAGCCAGGATTTAAGCCAGACTCACCCGGCTTCAGAGCCCAGCTCTTCCCACCCCAGGCTGCGGCTCCCTCCTTATTCTAGCAGCACCTCTCACGTCTTCCTCTCCAAATACTCTGGGCTGGTGTGAATGAGCACATGACCTTCCTGGGAAGGAGGGGAGAGGTACTTGTAGGAAATGTCCCTGAAAACTCCTGTTTGATTTTAAAGTATAGATTTGGAAACTCCAGTTTCACCTTAAAAATCCATGTGAGAATTTACATTCTGTGCTCTAGTAATTATGTTTATTTTAGGGTGACATGTTTCTCTTCCAGATTTCTGAATAATAGAGACCTTGCTGGAAGATGCGCCCTGCCGGCCTCCAGGTCCCGACTGGGCCCCTGTGTGCCCTGGGAGTCTGGCAGCGGGTCTAGAGGTCATGGGCCTACAGCATGAAGTCCAAGGTCTGGTTGGGGCTCACGAGGCCTTCATGGTCTGGTGCTGTTGGCCTTGAGAGCCCCATCGCTCACCTCGGCCCAGCGGCCCCACTTCCCTCCATGCCACGGTTCTTCCTCTTACAGACGGAGCCCACAGTGGTCCCTCACATGAGCACTGTGGACTCACGCCTGGGCCTCTGCGACGCCCTTCTCTCCGCCCTTCTGCGGCTCTCGCTCATGCCTTCAACGGCCTACCATGTCCCCCATGCAAACTGCATATGACCTTTCAACCTCCAACTCACACGCCACCTCTCTGGGCAGGCATCCTTGCCCACCCTCGCCACCAGCACCTCTGAGCCACCTCGATGCCTTGGCCATGTCCCTTCCCCGCCCCGGCCCATGGCACTTACCTCACTCCATGACAGTCTATTTGTTTTCTTTTTTGTTTTGTAAATCTGTATTTTTTGTCTTTTCCATTATGGCCTATTACAGGATATTGAATATAGTTCCCTGTGCCAGACAATAAGACCTTGGTGTTTCTCCATTCTATACATACTAGTTTGCATCTGCTAACCCCGAACTCCCAGTCCTTCCCCCCCCTCCCCCCTCCCCCCGCTTGGCAACCACAAGTCTGTTCTCTCTGCATGACCTCCTATTTCGGATGCCTTACTCCTTTACCTGACCGTGGGGCCACTGAGGTCCACATCTCCAGCCCTAGCCTGACAACTCAAGAATGTTTATGGGATGGCATTATTTCCATCTTATGAGGAAATTGAGGCTCAGAAAAGTCATATGTCTTGCCCAGGGGTCCACTTGAAAGCATGTGGGCGGGATCAAACCCAGGTCAGTCTGACTGCAGGTATCACACCCGTGACCGCCAAACTTCTCATCAGTAAATTTCCCCCATCATTGTGAGGGACTGACATGGGGTCGCCAATCCATTCTTTTGCCAAGTAAGGACAATGGAAAAAAAAACAAGCAGACAAACTACCATCCACTAACATCACTGTGTCATAAAAGTGACACAGCAGGAAGGACATAGTTTCAAGAATGAAGGACACTCCTTCTCCAGAAAGGACAGAGGCTAACTACGCACAGACACTGGCTGGCTGTGGGCTGACGGAGCTTCCCTGCGACTAAGCACTTGGCGATCACTGCCCTGTGTTCGTGGAGGCTCAGTGATCACGCGTCACGCTACGAGGTCAAACAGCATCCCTCACCTTCCAGGGGACGGCATGAGCAGGCACGTCTGTGTTACTGACTGTGTGATAGAGCAGCACTTCTTGACCATGTGCTGGAGAGAGCCGCCCCTCTGCTTCCTTTTAACATGACACAGTGAGGGCTGGGGGCCAGGAGGGGAAGCATTAATAATAGCGCATGGGGGCAAACTCTGAGATTAAGGCAATGGGGTGTAAGGATGGCAAGCTCGAGCCCTCTCCCTGGGCAGCTGCTAGGGGTGGCTGCTGTCCCTCTCCGTTGTGGACAACCCGCAGGGCAGGGCCAGGCAGACCCTGTGACAGCAGGCCCTTCCACAGAGGGGAGCCCTCCGATTGCCCATCCTCATTCGCTCCTTTCCTCAATTCAGAATCACTGCCGTGATGACCTTCTCCCCATTTCTAAGAAGCCCACCTTGATTGCATATGGCAGAATAATGAAACTTGCTGAGCCCCTCCCCGTGCCAATCTCTCACGGACACTCTTCAGAGTTTCTGAACTCTATATCAGAATGGCATTAAAACCCTGCTAATACTTCCAGGTGGCCTTCCCTGGTCTTCCTCTTCTCTCTCTCCCCTGCAGTGTGGGCTGTGTGTCCCTCCTCTGGGGCCCCATCACCAGTCCTTGCCCACCATACAGAGCCTGCCCGGCAGCCACTCCTGGGCCGATCTGTCTCCCTTACGAGAGCAAGGGACCCCGGAGCCCTGGATGGGACCTGACACACGTGACATACTCAACACATGCTTGTTGAGAGACTACACCAAGTGGTCTACATCTAGCCATCATTTTGATTGGAGGATGACAGCAACTCCCGCAGGCTTCATTATTCCACTTGGACCAATACTTGGCACCTTGGGGCTTCTCTCCCATCAGTGGGGACTGAACTAGAGCATTACTTCTCAAACTCTTACTAAATTAGAGTCTCCAGGGGTGAGGTATAGAACTGTTATTTTTTAGAAACTCCACAAATGATAATTAGCCGGATTGAGGGACCACTGATGATGGATTCTAAGAAAGCTTTATGCCTCTGGCATTCTGTGGTTCCAGAATTGGAGTATCGTTGAGCCCATTCAACAACTAATTAATTAAGATGATGAGCAATCCTGTCCCACCCACGTCCCTCCCGATATATACTTTTCTGGACGCTCCTGAGTTCCCCCATCCTAGGGGGCAGCCCTGGCAGGTGCCACTCACCCTTGACAGAGCCCGACTGGCCAGCATCTCGAAGGCTTGTACCACATTGATGTCATTCTTGGCACTGACTTCAAAATAGGGAATATCCTTCTCTTTACACCAGTCTTGGGCTACCTCCTGTGGCACCTGCATGAGGGGAAGAAATGATCACTGTTCCTGTGTCCCCATCCCCACCATGATTATCACCATCACCACAGCCCCACCTTCCCCACCACCACTCTCATTTATTGAGAACCTTCCATGTGTCTGTAAGTTTACAGGTGTTATTATTATTTTTAAAATTAATTAATTTATTTATTTATTTATTTTTGGCTGTGTTGGGTCTTCGTTGCTGCGCACGGGCTTTTCTCTAGTTGCGGCAAATGGGGGCTACTCCTCGTTGCGGTGTGTGGGCTTCTCACTGCAGTGGCTTCTCTCGTTGCGGAGCACGGGCTCTAGGCACACGGGCTTCAGTAGTTGCGGCTCGCGGGCTCAGTAGTTGTGGCGCACGGGCTTAGTTGCTCCACGGCATGTGGGATCTTCCCGGACCAGGGCTTGAACCCGTGTCCCCTGCACTGGCAGGCGGATTCTTAACCACTGCGCCACCAGGGAAGCCCCACGTGTTATTTTTTAACATAAGCCAATGAAGTGGCTATTGTTAGCTCCATTTTACACACGAGGAGACCGAGGACTGGAGTGTGTGGGGCTGAGCAGGGCTTGAATACAGCCTTGGCAGAATTAGAGCCCTCTGCACTATCCCATCTTCTTAAGGTCTACACTAGGAGCTTCCTACTGCCATTGACTCCTTCCTCAGTCCCTTCAAAGGGAGGTGGACATAACAGACACTAGCCAGGGAGGGAGGGCTTCCTTCTCCTGAGCTGGCTGACCAGGCCCACGCTGCTGGGCAGAGACTCAGGTCCCTGTTAACCCTTCTTCCCCAGGGTAGAGTCTTTGGAACAGTTGGTAAGCTCCCACTCTGGGCCAGATACTAGGTTAGACATCTGATCATATTTACTCACTTAATCCTCTAACAACCTTGTGAAATGGGTCTTTTTAGCTTCACTTTATAGATAAGAACACTGAGCCTCAGGGAGGTTCCGCAGCTTGCCTCAGATCACACAGCTAAGAAAGGCTGCAGCCAGCCACAGCTCAGTGCTCCCATGGCACCTGCGCTGCCCTCTTCAGGGCACTGCACAAGAATTGTGCTGCTGTTCTGTCTCTCCCACCGGACTGCAGGTTTCTTGAACTCAGGGTCAGGACTTTTAGCTCTTGGCCTGGCACCATGAGCCACTCAGTACAGGCTGAATGAATACGTCTCTACCCAAATGCAAACGCCAGTCACAGTTTGAGGATGTTAGATTGGAGAATGTTCTGGCAGCCCTGTGGGTTACTTCCAAAGACAATTGGTTCAACTGAGTTTAGTCTAATCAATTATTTTGGGGAAGAGGGAATGACCATATATTGATATTTGCTGTGCCTGATACTTTATAACCATTATTTCACTTTAAGGGAGCCAAGGTTTTTCTCCTGGAGAAAGAATCATTCTGCCCCTTTCCCTGAACCCAGGGCAGCCAGGGGGAGATCTGAGACTGTTCCTTGTCAAATTGTCTCCTGCAGGTTCTGGGAAGTCTAGCTTACTGGGATTAAAGGAACCATCACTGTCCCCTGTCTCTTTGGCCTTTGCTGTCCCGGCCTCAGGAGTGGCAGCAGGGCCCAGGGGCTCATGGCTCTCTTTCACAAAGCCTCTGTTGTCCAGTGGCATTGCTCTGGTATTGTGAGGCTCGCTTCCTAAGACTGGAGGGGAGAAACTGGGGTCAGCTAAGCAGTCTGCCCTTTGGGGAGCCCGGATGACACCTCTGGCCCCCCACGCTCAGTCTCCCCGGAGCTGCTGCACTTGAGCAGAGCAGGGAGAGAGTCCAGGCCCTGGTCTTGGCCTCTGATCTCTAAGGTCCTCCTGCCTTTTGGGGCGAGGGGCCCCCGAACTGGCCACGACTGCTCTCTTCTGTGGAGCATAGATGTCCCTGGTCTGGTGAGCATCCAAGAAGCCTCACAGCTCCGGGAAAATCCTGAACTATTTGGATGAAGAATCAAGGATGGCCACATGGCTGATTATTATTTTCCTCACTAGTAACACACAAATAAATAATCATTAGGAATTAACAGGTTGTCATAATACCTTGATGGCATCTTTGGAATCCCAAAGGTTTTGCATCTTTTAAAGTTCTTTAAAAGACCTTAGGGTGGGCTTCCCTGGTGGCGCAGTGGTTAAGAATCCACCTGCCAATGCAGGGGACACGGGTTCGAGCCCTGGTCCGGGAAGATCCCACATGCTGCGGAGCAGCTAAGCCCGTGCGCCACAACTACTGAAGCAGGTGTGCCTAGAGCCCACGCTCCGCAACAAGAGAAGCCATGGCAATGAGAAGCCCGCGCACCTCAACGAAGAGTAGCCCCCACTCGCCGCAACTAGAGAAAGCCCACACGCAGCAATGAAGACCCAATGCAGCCAAAAATAAATAAATAAAAGAAAGAAAGAAAGAAAAGAAAAGAAAAAAAGTTAAAAAAAAAAGACTTTAGGGCAAGGACTGGACTTACCCTTCTCATTGCTCCCCCTTCTTTATATCCTGCCGCCGCCCCGCGGCCACCAGCTAATGAGCATTTTTCCGGGCACATCATCGGTGCTCAGGAGTTGCAGGAAAAATGGTAGTAAATTGCAATGAAGTCAAGTGCCTCTGATTCTCCAAGAGGCAGGGAGAGTCTTCATATGCTACGGCATGAGAAGCTGAAGCCCAGACTGGTGCCCAAGGTCACCCGGAGACAAAGCTAGGAAGACAAGCCCACACCTACAGCCCGATGACCTCTCTGTCCCTTCTCTACCACTGACAGTGACTGGGCCTGCCCAGAGTCCGGTTATGACAGACATTTTCTCTCACTTCTCCCGGCTCATTCTCTGTCTGGTTTTTATGGAGTAGTGATTAAATACACACTCTAGAATGTCAGTTGAGATTGTGTTGCAAATTAACATTCCTTTTATATCCCCTCACCTCTCCCACTCAACCTCAGAATGTCGCCCTGCGAAGAAAATGACCCACACAGCACTTTTCCCTTCCAATTCTAGTTACAGCTTCATGATGTTAAAAATCATCTTGTCTTCTTTTATTTATAAAATAACAGCTATTTATAATTTAGGCTCTGACTGTGGAAATAAACTCAGGGTGTCAGCCGTGGGGACATGGGAAGTATGAAAATTTTGAAGTGTTACTTCCATTGATTTTGTTTTGGCTGACAACATACTATTAACATTTTACTTTCCCTGTTACAATTTGGCTTGTTCATCAGAGGTCAAATGTTTGACAAAATTAGCCCACTTTGCAGACTTTTATTTATGATGCTTTTCCATCTCACATGCATTTTTTTTTAATCAATAAAAATGTAATAGTATTTATTTATTAGAAGAGTAATACATGGTAAAAGTACAAAAAGTATAAAAGCATAAAATGTGAGGGCTGGTCCCTGTTCCCAGAGGTAATTACTGTTAATAGCTTCTTATGTACATTCCAAAAGTTTTATATTACGCAGCTTCTTAAATAATAATTTTTAAAAGTCTTGAACTATGGAAACATAAGTAAAAGAAAGCAAAATATAAAATTTATTCTTCTTAAGAGCAATTATATAAAATATGTATGTCTGTGCTTAAGGATTAAAAAATGTTTTCTATGATTTAAAAATTACAAACCTATTAAAGAAACCTTGGGAAATATATAAACCTGGAAGGGAAAAAAGGAATTACTGATATTCCCATGTGAATATCAACCATGTTAGTCTATTTCTGGCTAATCCTTTTTTTTTAATAAATTTATATACTTTTAAATTTATTTATTTTTGGCTGCATTGGGTCTTTGTTGCTGCGCGAGGGCTTTCTCTAGTTGTGGTGAGCGGGCGCTACTCTTCATTGTGGTGCGCGGGCTTCTCATTGCAGTGGCTTCTCTTGTTGCGGAGCACAGGCTCTAGGCGCACGGGATTCAGTAGCTGTGGCATGCAGGCTTCAGTAGTTGTGGCTCATGGGCTCTAGAGTGCAGGCTCAGTAGTAGTGGCGCACGGGCTTAGTTGCTCCGTGGCATGTGGGATCTTCCCGGACCAGGGCTCAAACCTGTGTCCCTGCATCGCCAGGCGGATTCTTAACCACTGCGCCACCAGGGAAGTCCTTCTTACAATTCTTTACAGGACAGTTCAACCACTCTGGCTGACAAAATCTTTCCACTGAGAACAATGTGACACAGTAGAGAGAGACTCAGATTTGGAGTCAAAAGTCCAAAGTTACTAGGTCAGCTGTAACTATGTGAGCTGAGATTATAAGAGTCAAGGTAACCAATCCCCCAAAAACTTTCTACGGGGTTTCATCAGTTATTGACATATAATGCAGATCAATTCCCCTATTTCATATGAAGAAACTTTTAAAACCACAGATGTTAAATAAGGAAATATGAAATATGCCCTGAAATATCAAAAAGGAGAACCCACCAACTCCCTGGAAAAGGGAAAAATCAACTTCATTAAATATGAAAAATACTTCAATTATTCATTTGGTCAAAAGGTAGTAATCAGCCCCATAAAGTCATAATATATGTTCAGTTGGATTCAGTAAACTTTGCAGACTAATGTTCTGAGTTCATTTTTAGATCAAAAATCATTCACTTGGACCACAGAGCCCCTGGGCCCTCAGGTAGAGAGAAGAAAAGGACAGCCTAGAGAGAAGGGAGCCCCTTTTCCAGGAGTTCAATCTAATCAACAAATGACTGACCTGCTTTTGCCCAAACCCATGGTATCCATATCACTTGAAGGAAATTGCTGGGTGAAACCATAAGTTGCAGTGCCTTAGGATCCGCCAGGTCCGAGGCCTGGGTAACACAAAGGAAATGACAAAATGGCTATTTCTGGAGGGTGATTTAGGTTCATTTGGTTGCTCTCCGTGTGGATATGAATCCTCTCCCCTGTTTCAGTAACGCAGACAAAGTTAACTAAGCTACAGTAGTAATTCTCAACTGAGGGTGATTTTCTCCCCCAGGAGACATTTGGCAATGTCTCCAGATATTTTTGGTCACAACCAGGAGGAGGGGTGTTGCTGGCATCTAGTGGGTAGAGGCCAAAGATGCAGCTAAATATCCTACAATACCCAGGACAGTCCCCCACAACAGGAAATTTCCCAGCCTAAAATGTCAGTAGTGCCAAGGTTAAGAAATCCTGAGTTAAAGCATCCTCTGGGTACCCAGTCCTGAAACAGGACTTGGATAAACAAAAGAAGACAATACTTAAAACACAGAACAGAATATAACAAGTGAGCTGTGTCACATAAACACTGCAGTGAAGTTTTGAAAAGGAGACAAATGTGGGCAACAGAGAATCTGAAACTATGTGGAGGAGGTACAATTATGCTGTTTTTAAAAGCATGGAATGAGGAAAAATGCTTTAGGGAAGAAGAATAGCTTGAGTAAGAGTACAGAAGTGGGAAGGAGCTGGGTTATGGAAGAAACAGCGAGGAGGCGAGGGTGGATGATGCAGGTGAGTTACAGACGAGGGCAAATTAACTGCAGGGAAATGGACTGGCCAGTTTGCTCATGCATGAAAGTACAGAAATGACCTAGATACCTAAGGTCTCTTTCACCATCAACATTCTATGATTCTAGAACAGCGGGTCCCAACTTTTTGTGCATCCAAGTAGCCTTAAGTTATTTCTAAAACTACAGATGCCTGAAGCCCACTCCCCAAGATTCTGATTCAGTAGGACTGAGGAAGAACCAGAACATCCGTATTTTTAAAGCCTTTTGCAACATGATAAATACAATGAACACTGTTGCATTAATATATATGAAACTTGTTGAGAGTAAACACTGAGTTCTCATCACAAGGAAAACGTTTTTTTCTACTTCTATAATTTTTTATCTATATGAGATGATGGATATCACTAAACCAACTATGGTCATCATTTCATGATGCATGTAAGTCAAATCATTATGCTGTACACCTTAAACTTACACAGGGCTGTATGCCAATTATATCTCAAAACTGAAAGAAAAAAAGGAAAATCTGACACAGGCCAGAAAATCATCATTCTGACTCTTTACCCATTACAGTATTATCTGTATTACGTATTCAATGCTTCAGCTGAAGTAAAGTAATTCAACCTATTAACTCCCAACTCATGACTTTCTACTTTAACAATTATCTATGCCCTCTAACTCAATAATTCTGGGAGCCTATCCTAAATAACCAGAAAATAAAACAATGTTTTATTATATATTATACAACAAAGATATGTTATTTTTAACTTTTATTAAAATATAATTACAGTATCACTTTTAATGTCTAAAAATTGAATACAATATAAACGTTCCATCACAGTGAACAATTAAATAACGGCAAACTTATGACAGAATACTAATTAGCCACTAAAAATGACAATTACCTTTTAACAAAATAAAACACTTATAGTAACACTAAGGGAAAATATCAGGATACAAAACTACATATAAGGGTGTGTGTAGGACTCCATTTCTGTTAAAAATAGAGCTTAGAAACAAAACTAGAAGATTTGATTCAAACTGTTAACATTAGTTATCTTTAGGTTTGGGGATTATGGGTAACTTTATTTTCTTGTTTATAATTTTCCATGCTTTCCAAATTTCCTATAAAACATGTATTACTTTTCTAATTGGGGAGAAAAGTTGGCCTATTCTGCTGATATAGGCTGGACAGAAACAACAGTTTGTTCCAAGGCTAAAGAGATTTAAGTTTCAAAAATATATCTATGAATTAATTCTTATGAATACTTATTGAAGGCCAAAAATTTTAAAAATAGATCAAGACCACTAAATTCCTAAATAGTGATGAATGTAACACAGCATCCACATTTTAGAGCTACTGTAAGGAAGCAATCCTATAAACTCATTAGGTGGGGAGTGTTTCCTATAAACTCATTAGGTGGAGATTTGAAGGCACTGTGGACAATTTCCATCAAAGCTGACTGAGCACAGGGCAGGCAGGATCTACCTGGGATTTGGTGACATAACTAACTCATCTCCTGCCATGAAGGGAGCTCATCAGGGCCAAGAGACTACCTACTTTATGGTAAAAGAAATAATGGCAGGATCTGTTGAAATTAACATGCTTTGAAAGACGGGGCAAATATAATCTAGAAAAGTAGTTACTAAAATGGAAAGGTGGGACATTTGAAATTATTGCAAACTCTTAAATATTTCCTGCAAGGATTAGCCAGTAGTGGGGTACTAGGCATCCAGGATTTTCAAAGATTTCGAATATTCTATCCTTTTGCCCCCAGAAGCACACTCAAACTCGTAGACCAGGTGCCTCTATTTTAAAATAATGAAAGTAGGGATGTGGTTAGAGCTATGAACTACCACAATCACAATGTTCAGACGGCAACTGAAAGCAGAGGTTCAAGTAATCCTAACTACATACGTCCAAGTATGCATAATCCCACTGCACATTCCCAGCACACCTCAGAGGTGGTCCGAGCAACGGAGACGCTGGAAGAACCTTCATCTTATTAACCTATCCCGCTGGTGGGACACAGGGCTCAGTCTCTGTTAACCTACAGGGGCTCCACAAACCAAGTCTGCCCCTCCTTCTGGAGGCCCAGGCCACAGCCGTGCAGGCACCTGGAGATCATTGGTAGGAAAAACACTCTTTAAAAATGAAACAAAACAAAACCCAAAAAGACAAACAAACCCGACTTCTCAAAAGCTTTTCCAACCTGGAGTGAGAAATAGTTGAACGCAGTGGCAGAATATCAGGATGTCTGAAAGCCCAGTTTCACCGAGTAAAAGACCTGGAATGCGGCAAGTTAACTCAAAGGCCCGGGGCTGCACTAGACGTGGTGTGGTTGCAAAGACCGCCCAGACCGGCCCACAGTCTGGCCTCTGAACCGGTCGGCGGCCCGGGGAAAGCAGCCCGCGTCCCGCCGCCGGGAGAGGCCTGAGCGGCCGCTGCGCCCCTAATAGACCTGGGGCCCGGCCGACCGCAGACTGCCCACCAGGTGCCCCGACTCGGGGCCGGGAAGCTCGTCCGGGGCAGGCGCGTTACCTGCAGCAGATGCAGCTGGGCCACGAGGCGCCGCGGCAAATGGAGGAAGCAGTCGCGAGCGTTGGTGAAGGCCACGGTCACGGCCGCCCCGTCACCCCCAGCACCCGCCAGGCGACCGCTGCCCCACATCATCCGCAAGCGCTGTTCCCGCGGCCGCACCCTAGCCGACCGGGGCTAACCCGGCAGGCCGAGGACGTCGGAGCCGGAGAAGATCGATCGGCCCCGCCCCTAGCCCCGCCCCCTGCCCTGCCGCGCATCTGTAGCGGGCGGGTGGGGGCATGGAAGCCTGCTCCGGCTCTCCGGGCCTCTCCGCCGCGCCGCCTCACATGCATTTAATTAATTAATTTGTTTGTTTGTTTGCCTTTGGCTGCGCCGCATAGCATGTGAGATCTTAGTTCCCCAACCAGGGATCGAACCTGTGCCCCCTGCAGTGGAAGCGCGGAGTACTAACAACTGGACCGCCAGGGAATTCCCTAATATGCATTTATTTATTCTTTTTTCTTTTTTTTTTAACATCTTTATTGGAATATAATTGCTTTACAATGGTGTGTTAGTTTCTGCTTTATAACAAAGTGAATCAGCTATACATATACATATATCCCCATACCTCATATGCATTTAAAATGATCAATTGTGTGTGTTGAGATTAGTATGTCAGATACATCTTAAACCAATCAAAAATAATGAAGAAAACATAATCCCAATGTTATGAATCAGCAGTAAGTCAGAAACTGCCTGAGTGTAGAGAAAGAATGCACATCCTAGTGAATAAATTCTTCATAGCATAGATGCTAGCAGAACTGTTCTTTCTAATTAATTTTTTTTCACTTTTACCTTGTGTAGAAGGAGTAGGGGTTTTAAGAAAAATCTAAGTCAGCAATTTCTTTAAAATTATCCTGGTGAGGTATTGATTGATTGTGGTAAAATATACCTAAACATAAAATTTACCATTTTAACTATATTTAAGTGTACAGTTCGGTGGCATTAGTACATTCACATCATTGTGTAACCATCACCACTGCTCATTTCCACAGCTTTTTCATCATCCCACATCTAACATATATGTTTTAAATATTCATTTTCTCTTTGTTAAGTAGGAAGAGCTTCCCTATCTTCCCAGCCCACACCTCGGAGGTATTAAATTAAGGAGGGGAACAGTCACTTCCACGTATTAAGATTGCCATGTGCTTTATAGGCATCATTGCCTATAATCCTCAAACAACCTCATGAAATCTGAGTCTGGTCTCTATTTCACAAAGAAGCTGGAACTGGCCAAGGACACACACGAATTTGAGCCCAGAGAAGGTGCTCCTTCCGGTGGCCCTCAGCTCTTATCCACTCAAGCCTGTGCGAGCGGGGACTGTCTCCAGACTGGCTCTCCAAGCCCAGGGTGTGCCTCTCAACGACTGGCGGCAGCCCCTGCTGGGTCTGTGCCGTTTGCGGGCAGCCGCTTCCCAGCCTCACCTCTGGCTCCACGATCCTGGGTCTCTGGATTGAAGTCCCTCTGTTCTCCCCACTTCCAGTTCCTCCTCTCCACTTCCCTGTGCTCATCTCATGGCTGCGAGCACTTCTTCACCTCTGTTCCTCCTGCTCTGCCTTCCTTCAAGCCCTTCCCTTGTCACCCTCTCCAGTGCGGGTTATTTCCACACCCTACTCAGTACAGACCCCAGAGACCTGGTTGGGCTTGCCTGGGTCTTTGCTACTTCTTTCAAACTTTTATTCTTCCTCTCTCTGCAGAACAAAGCTCATCATCCTGCAGCTGGGATTGGACCCCCTCTACCCCTCTGAGTCATCACCTATGCCTCCCATCCTGCCAGGTACCCCCTGATTCACTGAACACTTGCAATCTCGTGAAACTTCCTCTGCACGCAGCCCCCAGCGCTCACGAGAGCCTCACACTTCCTTCCCCTGCAGCCGTCTTCACCTTCTCTCCACTCAGCCTCTCCTTCCCAGGCCCAGACCCAGGGCCTCCATTGTCTGGTCTCCTTTCCCCTCCCTCCTTCTGCCCTGTTCCTCAACCTCTGACAGCCTCCTGGCTCTTCAGCCTCTTCTTGTCTCTCCTCTTTCCTCCATGGGTTCTCAGCGAGTGCCCTTGCAGCTCTGTTCTTCAGCTACTCTTGTCTGGAAAAACCTTCCATCAGGTCCCTGGCTTTTACCCCATGTACCATTGTTGAAGAAAAACACAACATAGACTCCACTTCAAACTCCTGGTCTCCCTGAGCCCTTGGTGTCACCCATCAGTTCTGGTCTTTGTCCTTGACTAGCTCCTTCACCTGTTTCTCTGCAGAGTAACTGGCACAGCTTCACCATGATTCTTGAGATTCCTCCTGGGCTCCCTTCCTCCTCTCTCTCAGCAGAAGATGGTGCCTCTTATTTCACTGAGGAAACGTCGGACTCTCAGTCTTGAACTCCCTCGACTGCCCACCCCACGACTTGCAGGTATATGAAGCAAGATGTGAAATGGAAGTTTTGGCAGAGACACTACAGTGTGATTGATGCCAGGTATCAAGTTGGTTGGGAGACAGACCACCCCTGGGACTGTGCACATTTCCAAAGGTTCATGACCAAGAATCTGCTAGACGACTCTAACACCCCTGGCATGGATATAAAAGGATTGAAAAGGAGGGTTAGAAAGGATTTTTTGGGGGGGTACACCCCTCCTAAGAGGGAGACCATGTAAGGCCTCACCTCTGGACAAAAGAGGGTTTCAAGGAGGCCACTTGGAAAGGTTAACATATGACCCCTGGAGTTTGGTGGCTACAGTGGATTGGTATCTGATTGCATCTGAGGGATTTAAGGCAAAAGGCAACAGGGCAGAGAGAGGACAGACTGCACTGAGAATGAATTACCCTTGGCCCTACAATGGAGCCAGAATGCACGGTGTGTCTTATGAAAGAGAGGCGGGCTCCACAGAGAGCTAGGCAGCCTGGAGCTGTTGTAAACCCCATCAGGAAGAGTGTCTGCAGGAGGAGGGGACCCCATGGAGTGGAGGATGGCTCTTAAGCTCCTAAATTAGGAGTTGAGGAAGAATATGCAAGACCCTTGTCAGGGGAGGTACAGTTAAATGTTCCCAGTGGAGGCTTCTTAGGACCCAAAAGAGTAATCCACCAAGAGACAGCTTGAAATACCGGACCGGGAGAGCACAAACTATCTTAAGACAGTACCAGTCAAATAAGGATCTTTTCGCTTCTCCTGACCTCTTATCCCTCTTTTTGCTTCATTCCTGATGGGCTCTGAAACCAAAATTATCCTGAGAAGGGGAGGAAGTGTAGACACATAAAGTTGGCAATGAGATGCCCCTCCTAGACCACAGTGTTCTCACTTGCAGCTGGCCCCAGTGGGAAAAAGAGAGACCCCTTGGCTGTGAATGAACTTAGGACTTTGATTCTTATTTGAGATTGGATATTTGTAATTAGAGAATTGACACTAAATTTGCAACCTGAAGTTACCATAGAATTGATGACTTCTAGATTTCTATTTCCAGCACAGACTTCTCCTTTGAAGTTTCATTCTTATGCGTTCTAAAGCCTACTGGTCATCCCCAATTAGTTGTTCTCCAAGCTCCTCCAACTCAGCATGTCAGAACCAAACTCATCTCTCTCTCTGAACAAGAGGCTCTTCTTTATGGAGGTAATAGCTTAGTTGGAAGCACCACCATCCATTCATCCACCCACCCATCCATCATTCCAAGTGATGCCTCAGTTCTCCTATCACTTTTCTCCATTTGAACACTTGTGAAAATGTGGTTCAAATATGAACCCCATTTATTTTCTCTATTTGAAACACTAAGACAACTTGTTCAGACACTCTTTTTGGTGTCCTTTGGGCTTTGTTTGGCACAAGAGCATCTTTTATAAATTGTCTACTTTTATTCTCTTCTCATTAGTAGGCAACGATGAACAGAGCTCTACTCAATGCCACTGCCATGGTAAACACCTACATAAGTGTGGTCACTGCAGCCATGGAGCAAGCAGATCATTTGTCAAGTGGTTGGCCAGATGATATAGAATATGCTTAAGCTAATAAGAAATAAATACTGTATTACTACTTTCCCAGAAAATTTGTAGTTTCAAGAATTCATAACTGCAGACCCCCTATCTGACCCTGGGTAGAAATACTGTTCTACAGGTTAATTCAAATCCCACCTGCCTACTTCTGGTGCCTTCATTCTTCCATTCCCTGTCTCTAGACAAAATTGCCTTCAAAATTGCTCACATCATGCTATTTCTTACCTTTGTTCTTGCTGTCTCTTCAGCCTGGAACCCACTTCCTTATAGGAAGCCCTTTCTATACTCTGGGCTTGAGTAGATAGATGCCCTTTCACTATGGTCCCCAAATATCCAAGGTGTATCTCTATGATTGCTTATGATTTATCTTATTGTATCATAATTGTCTTTTAAATTATCTGCATCCATTACTAGACTGTAAAATTCTTAAGGTAAGGACTATGCCTGATTCAACTCTGTATGTGTGGGACTTAACTCAGTGCCTGGCATATAGCCAGTCCTCACATGTTTGGTGAATGAATGGATGAATGAGTCAGCGGTACCTGCCGGTCTGCCAGATCGATCTTGTTCCCCAGCACCACCATGGGGTAGGACTGCTCCATTGGAATGGTTTTGGCTAGAACATCACCCCTCCAGGTTTCCAGGGCTTCAAAGGTCTCCACGTCAGTGACATCAAAAGCCAGGACGCAGCCATCAGAGCCTTTGTAGAATGTAGACACCATGGAGCGGAATCGCTCCTGTCCTCCTGTGTCCCAGATCTGGAGGGGAAGAACAGAGGCTCCATGGGGCTGTGATGAGTGGCTGAAGGTAGGCCCAAACAGGTCACATCATGTCAAAGCTTCCTTTTCTGGGTAGGGGGCAGATAGCCCTGGCACAGGTGCATGAGGTCCTTTCACACACGGGCATCACACACCCTGTCACCCATGTACACTACAGAATCTCTGCACTAATATTTAACATCCCAAGAGTACTTTCACATCTGAGTCCTCATTTTCCACCTGGGGCATCAGGACAGGCATTGTTCTTCCACCTGATAGATTTGGACCTTGGGAGCGACTTGCCCAAGTCCACTTGGCAATTTTTCCAGGGAACCTGAGCCTTAGGGGGCCTCTTAATTCTGGATTGGTGCTCTCCCTTCTAGATCAGGGATCAGTAAATTTTTCCATAAAGGGACATATAGTAAATAACAAGCTTTGCAGACTATATACCTTCTGTTGCCACTACTCAATTCTGCTGTTGTACTGTGAAAGCAGCCATAAGACCGTGAGTAAACAAACGGGCAGGGCTGTGTTCCAATAAAACTTTATTTTCAAAAGCAAATGGTGGACCAGATTTGGCCCATGAATTAAAGTTTACTGATCTATGCTCTAGACTCTTCTAGCTCCTGGTGCACATTGCTGTGTGAGTGGCCGTCCAGGGAATGTGGGGTGATATTCAGGTGTGTATGTTGAAGAGGGGATGAGAGGGCGGCTCACCTGTAGCTTCAAAGTTGTGTCATCCAGTATGATAATCTTGGAGAGGATGCTGGCTCCCAGTGTGGTCTGATAGTCCTCGTAAAATGTCTTGTGCACGAATCGGTGGAGGAGGGAAGTCTTTCCAACACTAAGGAAAAAAACCCAGACACATGTGGACACACTACAAACACACACACACACACACACACACACACTCACACACATATCCATACCTTTCTCAACATCTTACCATGACCCTCTCACCACTGTCTCTCTCTGAGATTTTGAATTTCTAACATTTGCAGTTTGAGTAGCTTGCTAATACTAGGGAATGGACACTAGAAGCAGGGACCAAAGTGAGCAGAGAAGTTTGCAGAGAGCCGAGTGCCTCACAGCAAAATGGTCAGGTCTTTCCTGTATGTGGCAGGAGGTAGGAGGGCAGAGAGATGCTAAATGGCTTGCCTAATTCACATACCTAGTTACTGCAGAGTTAACTGCAGAGCCGGGGTCAGAAACCAGGTAGCCTGACTCCCAGTCTCTTTCTCCCATCTCAGCTCCCTTCCCTGGGGTGGAATGCCCTCCCTGGTGCCACTCTGAATCAGAAAGGGACCCATGCAAGGTGGGAGCAAATATAGGACGTCTCACTGTTCTTGGGTAGGGGCTTCTTCCCAACCCCCAGACCCCCAGCTGAACTTGGCTTACCCCAGGGCTCCGATGATGATGAGCTTGAGGTCCACCTTCTTCCGAGGATTCATGGAGGGGCTTCAGAGCCTGTAGGGAAACAGAAGTCATCTACATGCTGGCCAGAGTAACCCTGTGGCCATTGTCACTGGGGCTGGTGTCTACTTTCCCCTCGTCATGTGCAGAACTCTGCCCTGGGCTCGGATGGGGTTGTTCTCCAAGTGAGGCGGATGACTCAGCAACCCTTACACACCCACCTCCTCACTTCCCCTGGGGGTCTCCCTGAGGCTGGAAGGATGGTGGCCCCACCCCATCCTAGGACAGGCACACCTCTTACGTTTCAGCTCTACCGACCCCGCAGGGCACCAAGGCTGGACTGGACTGAACAGAGGCCTCGCAGACAGCCTCTGTTCCAAGCCTGGAGCCAGGGATGCAGGGCAGTGCGGGAAGAGGAGATGGGGGTGGGACAAGGGGTCCATTGTTAGGACCGCTGAGAGGCTTTGGATGGAAGAGTGGCCTTCCTTCAGCCCGAGGTGTTGCTGCATTGGCAGAATCAAAAGGCTCTTCTCTAATGCAGCTGGTGGGGGTGTAACTGGTACATGTTTCTGGAAAGCTGCTTGGCAGCAAGTATTGAGAGCCTTAAAAATGTCCCTGCCCTCCACTTCTAGGAATTTGTCCTAAAAAAATAATCTGAAACGCAGGCAAAGACTCTTGTTCAAGAATGTTCTTTCCCAGCGTCATTTATAAACACCCAACAATAAAGAAGTGGTTAAAAAAATCATGGCACACGATGAACTATTAAGCAGTCATTAAAATGGAGTTTGTGAGCATATTATAATAACGTGGGAAAATGCTTATGCCATAGGATCTAAATGAAAAACAGAAGACACTAAACTGTACATACCATACCGCCCCCCCAAGTACTGAAATGAATTCCTACTTGCATGGAAAAAGATCTAGAAAGAAATATATAAAAAACGTAAGTCGTTAATTCTGGGTGGTAGGAAACTATGATTTTAACTTTGTTCTCTATACTTTTTAGTATGTTCTAATTTTTTTTAACAACAAACATGTCAAACATGTATTGTTCCTATAAGAGAAAAATACTTGTATGTATGTTTTATATATATAAATTATATATGTATATATATTGTGATTATTAACAAGATAAAGCAAAACTGTCTCAGGGAATTATGCTTAACTGGCTCTTTGGTTCTACCCTTACATGCACACACATATATACTATTCCCAACTCCTGGGTCTTCTGACGTTGGATGCAGTAGAGGTATTGAGTTAACCCTGATCTGACTCTGCCTGGTTGAGGTAGCAAAAGTTGGCCAGCTTGAACTTGCCTGGTACTGGGAAAAAGCTCTCAACTGTATGTCCTGAGGTTTGGGTTCTAGTTCTCACTTTGCCACTGTGTGACCTTGGGCCAGTTACTTCCCCTCTTTGAGTCTTGGCTTTCCAACTAGAGGATGAGCCATCTGGGCCCCAAAGACCCAAGGCCCCTTCTGGTTGACAAATGCTTTATCTGCTGGAGTGTAACTCACTGGGCCACGAGAGCCTTGCACTGGACACTGGGAGGAGCAAAAGACAAAGCGAATAGGAGCCCACTCCAGGGAGTCATCAGGGGAGAAGGGAAAGGGGTGAGTGATCACAGCAGAGAGAAAATGTAAAGTGCCCCGACAGAGGCCCCAGGAAACTGCTGTGAGAATTCAGGGCTGGGGGAGAAGCTGCCAATCTAACGGGGCCCTGAGGAAATGACACATGTAGTTGGGAGTGATATTTCCCAGGAGGAAATGAAATATCAAAGCTCTGTGAACAGGGGAGTGGAGAAGGTGGATGGTTTGCTTCAGGGAAGGGTGAGGTGAAGGGTGTGGAGAGAGAAAAGCCTAGAAAGGAAGCAAGATTAAGATGGGTCATGAATACAGACCAAGGATTCTGTCATTCATTTATTCATTCGTCAAACATTTCCCACGCTTCAGACACGCAGAGGAAGAGAATTCAAAGTATTAACAGGGGCTGGTATTTTGTAATGGGTGTCACCGCCTACAAGGAAACCAGCCAAGGGAGAAGTGACTCAGAAGCTTCTGAAAGGCATGTGTCTCTAAGCATCAGTTACCACTCGGGAAGGGGAGCAAGGGTGAGCTCTTTCCTAAAGGCTTTGGTACAACCCGCTAACTTGGCCTCAAAAGCCAACAGAGTGCCCTGGAAAGGGGGTCAGAACAAAAGAGAGGCAGGGGAAGTGGGAAGGGAACCAGCATTGGTTGAGCACCTGCAGGGGCTGCTCTGTAGAGCTTAGGAAATCATGAGCTATGAGATGAGTACAATGGGGGCTCAGAGAAGCCAAGTCACTCATAACTCATCTAAGGCCCCACAGGTAGTATATGGATGAGCTAATGTGTGAATCAAAGGCCAGAGAAGGCTGCTCTGTGCCATGTTGCCCGCTGACGTCCTGAGTTTGAATCGGTAGAATCTGTGTGCACAGGATCTAGGGCGCTGGGCTCAGGTTTGGTGAACCCCAACAAAACCTTGGTAGAGCTGTAGGGGATCGAGAGAAGGGCAGCCAAAGTGACAAGAGCCACAGTGGAAGCCAAGGGAATGGGCTGCTGAACAGGAGCTGTCGTGTGTGGACTGACCACAGGGGTCAAAAGAGCATCCTGAGGCAGAGGGGAGCAGATTCACACGTTGCCATGCGGAGTTGTCAACGCTCACACTATAAGCTAAGGTTTACTCGCCTGGTGGTGTTGTAGAGCACTTTGTGAATATGCAAATAAACATATCATCGTGAGGTTAATAAATGAATACATTATTATACTACATTTAACACACATAGTACATTATTATAATGCATTTATGGCAGAAATTAAGGGCTCAAGAAACATTAGCACACAGAAATATCTGTGGGATTGATACTACTCTTATCTCTGTTCTACCACTGAAGAAACAGGTGTTTAGAGAACTTAAGTATGTAGTTCATCTCTAAAAGCATGGTCTGTAAGTGGCAGAACTGGGACTTGAATACAGACAGGCCTGACTCCAGAGATCACACTCTTAGCTGCTAGGTCCTACTTACTGCCTTCTGTGAAACTAGAATGAGGATCACACACCCTGCCACTTGGTGCCCCTGTCGGAGAGTCTGGGGGGCTGGATGGTTTGGGTTTGACATGGTGCAGCAGAGCTGGTGTGCATATGAAGGGAAAGCTGGGGTTGAGGGCAGGGTAGGTGGAAAGTGTATGTGTATAACAGAGGATCAATATCCACTATGTGTAAAGCACTCTACAGACAATCAAAGACAACACAGAACATAAAAGCGGGCAAAGAATACGAATAAGTAACCAGTAGAGATCTTATAAATGATAAGTAGTAAGCTTTGGGAGATACTTAAACTTACTAATTTTTAAGGACATGCAAAGTTAAAAAATACCACTTTTTAACCCACCAGAGTGGCAAAAATTAAAAAGATTGATGATAATATTTAGTGTTGACAAGTGGGTGGGGGAAAACTCTTGTTTATTGCTGATAGACTATGAATTGGCACCGTCTCTTTTGGAGAGCAGTTTGACATTATCAAAATTTAATATGCATACACCCTAGATTCTAATTCTAGGAGTCTATCCAACCGAAATACACATATGCTCAAACATGCATTTTTACAAAGATAATTGCTGGAGAACATTGTAACCTAAATGTCCATCAATAAAAGACCCTTGGCATAAATTATGATCCATACATACTCTGGAATACTAGGCAGTTTTTAAATGAGTGAAGTAATGAAGTGGAAAAATATGACAATTTAAGTGAAAAAAAAATCACTGAACATTTTGTATAGTATGATCCCAATTGTATAAAAACAACAACCCTATGTGTGTGACTATATGTTTAATATTATATTTATGCTTGTCCTGCAGTACATAGAAAGCTATGGATAGATACATACTAAATGATTAATAGGAGATGGGGAAAGGTAGATTAGAGGCAAGGAGCTATTGTTTTATTTTATATATGTCTTGTGTTAAAATTTGTTACACAAGTCTAAGTTGTTATTGTAATTAAAATATCAAATAGGGCTTCCTTGGTGGTGCAGTGGTTAAGAATCCGCCTGCCAATGCAGGGGACAAGGGTTTGATTCCTGGTCCAGGAAGATCCCACATGCTGTGGAGCAGCTAAGCCCGTGAGCCACAACTACTGAAGCCCACGCACCCAGAGCCCGTGCTCCGCAACAAGAGAGGTCACCACAATGAGAAGCCCGCACACCGCAACGAAGAGTAGCCCCCACTCCCCGCAACTAGAGAAAGCCCGCGCGCAGCAACAAAGACCCAACATAGCCAAAAATAAATTAATTAATTAATTAATTTTTAAAAAATTAAAAAAATTAAAAAAGCCTGGTGAGGACTTTTCAGTGTATGTGGCATGAAGTCCAGTTTCCTGGCTTAAATTCCTGGAATTCCTCCCTACGTCTAAGAATATATATATATCAAATAAAGACAACATTTCTTTATAAAGAGCAGGTGGAAGGATGGCAGCCCAAAGTCATCTGAGTGTGACTTCCTGACAGGACAAGTCACTTTTGTGTCTGGGGCAGGAGAGAGAGGCCTCCTGGGACTCCGGAGTGATCATGAGTTTTGGAGTCAGAGTTTTCATCCCACCTCCATATATTTGTGACCTTGGGAGAGTTTCTTAACCTTGGTGAGTCTGTTCCCTTGTGGGTAAAATAGACATTGCTCATGGCTGTGGCTGATTCTGCAGTGTGGCATGTGTCATGTTCTTAGAGCAAATTGGAAAGACCTGGTTAAACGGTTAAACACGGTAGGGGGCAAGATACCTGATTTGTAGTGCCTGCCACTTTCAGTGGTGTAAATACTCCCACCATGGCTGATTTCAAGCTACCAGTGTGGATCATTCTCCAGTTCACTACAGAAGGACCCCAAGGTTCATCTAGTCTAACCTCCCACCCAGTGCTTGAGCCACCTGCACCATATTCATGGAAAGATGGCCAGACTTGCCCCACAGAACTTGCCTCCACTAGGGGTGGGTTTCTCCTGGAAGCCACAGAAAGAATGCTCAGTTCCTCTGCTACATGCCAGCCCTCCTGAGATTTAAAGTCTTGGAGTTTTACTTGAGTCTTTTCTTCTCCAGATTCTTATAACTCACCTCAGCCTGTACTCTGAGCCCCCTTCACTCACCACTGCCCTAGTCCTTCCTCTGCATGAGCCCTCAAAGCCTGCTGCCATGCAGATTCCCCTACACCTGCCAGAAGGGCAGGGATTTGCTGAGGCTGCTCTTTATAATAGCCTGTCTCTCTCTTCCCTTCTCCACCACCTTGGTGTGTGTGGTTGACTCTGTTCCTTGCCATGCCTTCTCACAAGACATTCAGGATCAAGCAATTCCTGGCCAGGAAACAAAAGCAGAATTGTCCCACTCTCCCAATGGATTTGCATGAAAACTGGTCACAAAATCAGGTACAACTCCAAGAGGAGACATTGGAGAAGAGCCAAGCTGGGTCTGTAAGGAATCACACACGAGACGGCCCACATATCGATGCTGTATCAAGGTCACTGGCATCTTACCATATCTAGCTGAAAACATCGCCACCGTCTGGACAGCAGGACATGTTCTATTGGGAAAAATGATTTTTTTCTTTGTCTCTATGCTTCTGCGCTAGCAGGTTGGTTCAGTAGTAAATACGTGAGCCCTTTTGTTTGAAAAATAAAATAATATAAAACAGCCTGGTCGTTGGTCCCAGGATAACTAGCAGCAAGAGGGTGACCAGGACTACGTCACTGGCAGTGGAGGGTGGCTTGAGGGTAGACACTGGATGGGCTCACCAGGGAACCACGTGCAGATTTCAGACTGTGGCTGAAGGTCCTTCTTGTATCCTTTGGGCTCTGCCCTTGGCTGGGCTTTGGCAATGTCTGTCCTTTTAAGCCTCCTTCCTCCCACTCAGCTGACTCAGATACTTTAAACCAGTGCATCCTCCTAGAGGCCAGACTGAGTCATCACCTTCCACTGTTAAATAACAGTGAAAAGCAGGTTTGCAATGCAGGGCCCCCCTTCAGCCAGCTCAGGTCCGAACAGAGCAGAGTCTGCCGGGGACTGTTCTCCACTGCACGTGGCTAACTGTTCTCCCCATCTTGCCTGGCAGGACTTCTAAGCCCTAGCCTTGCCCATCTGCCAAAGCTCAGTGTAGCTCAGTGCCCAGGGAGTGAGAAAGATGGAGTTGATGCCTCCCCAGTGCCCCCACCCCATGCAACACATTTTTTTTAAAGTCAGTCTTCTAAGAACTCTTGGACCTGCTCTGCTTTTACCTTCCCACTTTGCTTCTCTCTCTACCCTCCTGGCCCCAGCCGGGACCCAGACACAAGCTTCAGCCTAAAAGAGGTGTTGGGTGAGGTGTCATTTCTGCTGACAGGGAGGAGGGATGAGAGGCAGTGAGCAGGGGCAGCTGAGATTCCTGAAGCAGGCAAAGCCTCCCCCTCCTCATATCATCTTACCCCACGTCACAGCCTCCCCTCTGTGCTCCCACGCCTTGGAAAATGACAAATGTATCCACCCTAAAACATAAATGGGATTTACAATCTTGAAGTAAGTTTGCATTTGAAAAGAGGCTATCGGGGAGCATAAGTCTTTATTGCCTCTCAGGAAGGCTTACAAGTCTGCCTCACCCACCCAAATCATAGCAGGTTTAGACCTGCTCTCTCCGGGAAGTGTACCCACAGCCCTGGTTTCAGGAGGCTCAGCACTCCTGTTCTTTAAGTTCTTTGGGGGTATTAGTTCTATTTCCCCAAGTAGACTGTCAGTGCCCAGAGGGCAGGACAGTGCCTCACACCTCTCAGTATCCCTCCAAAGAGTCTGACCCATGCTGGGAATACTGAGTCTTCAATAAATAGTCATCTATCTATCCGTCCATCCATTCCCATCCATCCATCCATCCATCCATCCATCTTTCTGTCCATCCATCCATCCATCTTTCTGTCCATCCATCCATCCATCCATCCATTCATCTGTCCATCCGTCCATCAATCTATCCATCCATCCAGCACATGTACTACATGCCTACCACACACTATGTAGGTCTGAGGATATAGGTAAGTTACTATCTCCATGTGACCTGTGGTGGGGGATTGATCTGTAAGTTAAAGAAATTATTTTTATTAATATACAATGCTAGCAACTATAGGACATTTTGCAGTTAACAAAATGCCATCATAGCCCAGTGGATTTCAGAGTCAGGAACAACTAGTTTGTGACAAGCTGAGACTAAAATCCGGGCCTGTCCAACGCTGTTCATTGGCTTCCCAAGCACCACAGAGCTGTGCTGAGAGGCGTATTTACAGTTTAGAACAAGAGGGACACTTTCCTACTCCAGGGGTTCCCCCTTCCCCGATGAGACCCTTGGGTTGACACGGTTCCGTCCCAGAAGGTGCCCTGTCAAAGTGGCGAGGAGACTCTGGGTGCTGGCAGGACACGGTCCTGCTGAAGGGCTCCGGTCTCTGGCTGGCCCTTCTCTGACTGTGCCGGCAGCTGCATCGCTTCGCTGCTGACAGCGGGCCGTGCAGAGCCCCGAGCCGGGCCCCAACTCCCCTGGCTGGGCAGGGAGTCCTTTCTGCCTTGGCTCGCTGCCACCCCCTGGGAGTTACTCAGGCGTGGGTGTTCTTTGGGCTGCAGCTGACAGATTCTAAGCCTCCCTTGCCTCCACTCCTCCCCGCACCCCGAAACCCAAATACCTCTGGGGCTGCTGGAATAGACAGGAACCGAGAAAAGCTTGCAGGGCCCTTTCAGCCTCTGACGGCAGGCGGGGGTTCTCTCTGAGTCGGGGGTCTCCTCTTAGAGCAGCAGTCTCAGCCGGGTCAGAGGAAAAAGGCTTTGGGAGTAAAAAAGAGTTTGTTGAGGCTAAGCCACTTCCTTCTGAGTTTTCCTCCTCTCCCTCTCATGCACAAACTTGGGAAAGTTGCAAAAGAGGCTGGGCTGGGGTGACCTCAGCCGTGTGGGTGGAGGGAGTGGGAGGATGGGAAAGCCAGGCTTCCGAGCTGACTGGATTTGGGGCCCCTTGAGAATTTAGTTTACAGGGACTCTGGTCCTGGGGGGAGTGAGGCATAGGAGGCATGAGGGTGGGCCCTTGTGGGTCAGAGGGTCTGCAAGGTAACGTACCAGTTTGTGGGCACCATAAAAAACCTCTGGCTGCTTTTAGGAACTTCTGCCTCTGCTGCTGGAAGCCGCCCAGTAAAGGGGCCCTTTTGTTGGTTGAATTATCAGACTCACATGTGTAATAGATTCCCTCCTGCCACCGGCCTGGTTGGGAGACGTTCTAGTCCTCATGCCTTGCCCTCACTTTAATACTGCACACCACATCTCCACACACACACACAAACACACCGCATCAACACACACACACACACACACACACAGAACCAGACTTGTGAGATGGGAGGCAAGTCCTGACATCTCCCTGTGCCTCTCGGATGAGAATGTGTGGCCCAACCTGAAGTTCTTCGGCGACTACAGGAAGTTAAAATGTTAGCGTGAGGCAGGTTTGAGCTGCCTGGAACTATGCCTTGGGTAACTATGGTTGGCAGATTGAACGGGAATAAAGTGAGTTTAGACACGCCCAAATGGATCCCTTTAAGGCTTATAATACATTCGCTGCGCCCCTCCATTCCCACATTCCTCCTGAGATGGGGTTTTTCCTCCTTGGCGTTCCATCCTTTGTTTAATAATCCTCACTCTCAAAAAGTTCTTCCTTTTCTCCAGTCTGAGTCTCTGACGCTGCTTCATTTCTACTGTCTAGGTCTGTCTGGTCAGGTAGACTCTACATTCCTCAAGGGTGGACTTAATATCCCTGAACCCACACTAGGCCACATGCAGTGCTAGACACAGGCCCTGGAGAGGAGTTTTTGGTGGAACAAAAGCTCCGGTTGAAGCTCATTTCTTTGTTTCACTAGCAAACATGCCTGGAGGGAGGGTGCAGTGATTTCCATGAAGTGTAGTATTGGACAGGATACATTACATTTGGAAAAATTCTAGGGCATATTCCACTTGGTTTACTTCGGAAAGGGTGCATCAATTTGCCCTCAGGACAACCACTGGTTTATGACAGCCAATTTGCCCTTAATTTGGTGCCCTTTGGAATCCCCTGCCCCCCCATTCTTCTGCTTTTCTGAGATCAGGTTTTAAATGAATGTGTGTGTGTGTGTGAGAGAGAGAGAGAGAGAGAGAGACAGAGAGAGAGAGAGAAAGAGAGAGAGAGACGGGTATCTGTAGAGGTATAGATGCACATTTGAGCCTCTTTCAGAGAACATGTAAAAGTTACCATGGGCCCGATGGCTGCTGTGGGTGCTTTTGGGTAGGGGAAGTGAACTGTCCTCAGCTAGTCATTACAGCCTCTGAATATGGGACTGAAATTTATACTTTTAGGGGATGTTTGCAAACTACCCTTAACACCTTTGGAAGCCAAGTCACTAAGCACCTTCAGGCTCTAGTCCCCACTTCCTCTGTCTGCACGGATCGAAAGTCAGCAACTTCCCTTCTCTTCCTCTGACACATGCTCCACTGGAAAATGGCGTCCAGCTTCTACTCTGCAGGGGAGGCCCTGACACTGTGTTCATTGAAGTTCCTTCCTTTCTTCCCTCTTGCACGCATTCATTCAATAATCTGAGTGTGTCAGACCCTTTGGGGGACACAAAATGGATACTTGTATTTTATCAGAGGAAGTAAGACATGGTTCAAACTCACCTCTGGCCCTCACCACCGCCCTGCCAATGGTCTATTCTGAGCTGCCCTCAGTCCACGGCCTTGCTGGAGGTGCCTGTGTTTGCTGCAAATCTGTAGTGAGCTTGGAAACTCACCTCCTTGTATCTATTCCCCTTCTCTTTCTTCTTCACTTCCCTTTCCCCCTTTCTTACTTCCTTTGAATTGAACTTCCCAATAAAATGTTAAATATAAGCTTCTGACTCAGGTATTTAAAAAAAATTTCCCCTTAAGGAAACAGGCCCAAGATAGGACTCCATAAATATTTGTTGGGTAAATGAATGAATTGTAGGACAAGAGGTCAGGCTAGATAGCGCAGGACGAGAAACAGAGATACAGGAGCTAATTTGAAAAGGTCGTAGATTTACAGGTCATCTGCGTAGAGATGTTGACACAGGGGTTGTCTCCATAGGTTGCACTCAGCAGAGACACATCATCCCCGATGTGGGAGAGGGGAAGGAGATGGAGAGAGGAGAATGAGAGAGAGAGAAGAGGGCTGAGGCAGAACTTGAGACATACTCACATTTAAGAATCAGGAGAAAGGAAAGGATCCCAGCCAGAGGCCTGGTGAGGCAGAGACGACCAGTGTTCATTCAAGCCCCCTTACACCGCCAGGCCACAGCTCACTGCCATTTCCCACCCCCTGTAGACAGGCATGGTCATGGACCACATTTTAGCCGATGGACGGAACGGTGAACAAGACAGAGCCCCTGGTCCCATAGAGCTCAAGTCAAATGGATATAGAGAAGTGTCCTGCTGGTACTGGGCCTCTTTCAAACCTGGCCTGGGAAGACTTCTTGCAGGAGCTGCCATAATCTATCCCTGTCCACAGGACAGTAGAATGACTCTGAGGTCCTAGGGGATGTGGGAACCACAAGGCAGATGGATCCCAGGGTTTTGAAGCATCGGCTCTTCAACTGGCCTCTCCATGAACGAGGAATACACTTTGATTGTGCTAAAGCACTGTGATCTGGGGGTTTCGTTGTTATAGAAACCAGTGTTATGTCATAACCTGGCAAGTGTTGAAAAGATGAGGGCAGATGTTGAAGCTGAGGAGAGGGGGCATACTATGGTCCTGAGGCCTGGACTTGTAGCTCTAAACCCTGATGTGTTTTACACACCCCAAGTGTGTGGGGTGTTGGGTAAGTTCTCACATAACTCCTCTCCCCTGACCATCCTCGTAAGCACAAGTTCTTCTTTTAAGGGCTCCCCAGCCAAAGCCACTGAGGCATGTTTTGGAACTTTCCTTAGAGAAAAGAGCAGACTTCACAGTCCTGAGGCCACCGACTCCCACACAAGACAGTCATCCCAGCCTCCCTCATACAGTGAGTTGCATGTGCCAGAGTTCTTTAGCTGAGAACAGACACAGTAGGAAGGATAGAAGCAGGGTAGCCCTGTGACCTTGGCACTGGGAACTTGGGAGTACTCTCTGTGTGCCTGCCATGCACGACTCAGCTCCAGGCACCCCTCTGTCCTGTGGGGTCCCACTCAAGATTTCCATTCCCAGGAGAGAGAGTCTGACAGGTGTGACTTGAGGCCTGAGTCCTCCCCTGTAATGTCACTGGTGATGACGGGAACCCAGGAACCACCAGGAGAGGCTACAGGACTTAGAACAGGAGGGGAACAATTCCTCAAAGGAAGTGATGCCCGACACACGAAAATAGCAGGCTCCCGGGAATCCTTTGGCAGGGTCTTATCTCCATGTAGGAGCAGACATGAGGACGCTGTGTGGATCCTTTTGGGGGTCAGCAACCATTAACTTTTCAGCAGCTTATACATTTTTATTTTAACAAGTAAACATTATTAGGGGGACTGTTTAGAATCTACCTTTCATCCTTGCCTTTGAGATATCCTGAACTGGCAACTACCTGGGTGGGGGAGGAGGATGAATCAGAAGCAGTGGATTAGGAGCTGGGAGACATGGATTCTACCTTCATCTCTACTTTTGACAAATGGTTTCATTGTTTTATACCCCAATTTCCCCATCTACAAAACAGGGTAAGAAAACCTCCTCTGCCTAATTTACAGATTTGTTGTGAGGGAAAGAAGAGAAAAGAGGACAAGAAAAGAACAACAAAACACCGAAAACTCCTAAAAGGATTTTGAGAAGCCAAAAGTCAAATATAAGAGCAGTTAGTTAGCAGAGCATCTGTTACGGGTTAAATTGAGTTCCCCTAAAAGATAGGTTGAAGTCTGAACCCCTGTACCTCAGAATGACCTTATTTGGAAATAGGGTCGCTGGAGGTGCAATTAAAATTGAGATGAGTTCATACTAGAGTAGGGTGGGCCTTTAATCTGATGTGACTGGTCCTTATAAGAGGGAAGAGTCACAGAGACAGAGACGCACAGGAACGCATCATGGGATGACGGAGGCTGAGATTGGAGTGATGCAGCTGCAAGCCAAGCAATGCCGAGGATTCCAGCCAGAAGTCTGGAATAGGTGAGGAAAGTTTCTCCCCTACGATTTCAGAGGGAGCATGGCCTTGCTGACACATTGATCTGGGTCTTCTAGCCTCCAGAACTGTGAGACAATAAATATCTGTTGTCTTAAGCCACTAAATTTGTGGTACTTGGTTATGGCAGCCCTAGGAAATGAATACAGCATCCTTTAACAATTCCCAGGGTACAGTGAAGCTTTGGCCAAACCTCTTGGCCCATCCCTGAGAGGTGGTGACCTAGTATCAGACATGGGACATGGGACACGGTCCTGGATTTCAGAGGTAATAACCACTGATGTGAAGGTCACAAAGAGCCAAGGTCAGTTGTGGAAAACCCAAAGCAGCTATTAGGGTTAAGGAGGTTTACACAGGCAGCAGGAGTTTAGTCCACACTGACTGAAAGCATCACTTCTGCCTTGAGGGACCAGAGTGCTCAGAGCAGAACTGGGTTTGGGCAGCCTTGGGGCTGAGCATGATTTCACTTCCTACAGATGTGATTGGAGCATCACTTTCATACTCCAGCCTCCGCCACTCAGGCTCCTGGACCCTCAGGCTCCAGGCCAGCACATCAGGGTTGCTGCCCATGCAGAAATCACCCTGGAGGAGAAAGTCTGCAGGGATGCCCTCTAAAGGTTGGCGCCCCGCCCTCACAGAGCTTGTGTTGTTAACCGCTCCACTATGCTGCTTTTGACTTACTTGCTTAAATATTGCTCTGAAAGCAATAATTTAGTTTAAAAAAAAATGTATATATATATATATATATATATACATATATATATATAGGCAAAAAAAGAGTAAAAACAAAGCAAAAAAAAGTGTGTGCATGTGTGTAGCTGTGAACTTCTTGGATCCTGATGCTTAGAGAGAAGGGACGCTAACATTATGAGCCAAGCGCTTCCATCCAGATAAGCTCAACTCTTCCCAAGAGCTCTGCAGGGAGAATATCCCAGAGACACAAAGTAATTAGCCAAGGATGGCAGATTGATGAGGGGTTGAGCACAGATGTGGATACAGGCTTAGGGTTAGGGTTAAGCCTGGTGTGTTTTCCACGACCCCTGCTGCCAGAAGTGACAGCTAGGGCCTCCCCCAGTTGTCTTGCAGGTCTTGGGGTGTCTCTCTTAGCACCTGGCACAAAACAAATATTTATTAAGAGAGGGTTTGATAAATAAATTGACACTGTGCTGAATGAGTTAGAAGAATGTACTGTTGGGAAATCTACTGTTAAATGAGAAAAGAAAAAGGTTTCCTTACCAATAGCCATCTCTGTTTACATATGCAAGGAAAAAAGTCTGCATAAGGTAACTTCAAATTGATAGTAATGCTTATCTCTGAGGAGGAGGCCCATGGGGGACTTTCACATATTTTAGAATAAGAAAAACGCTGAAGATATTTCCATTTTGAAAAAAGAAAAATTGAAAGGAAGGAAAAGAAAGACAAGTTGTTTCTAGTGGCAAAGGATGGTCCTTAGACCCAGATTCCCCATATCAGCTCCCTTAGGATGGGCCCTGGTTCCCAAAAGTGAAAAGCGTTCGTTCAGAGCCTCTCTCTCCCTCTCTCTTTCTCTCCAACCACACCCCTCCCATGTACTATGAAATATTTTCATTTACAACAAACACATGAACACACTGCAAGGAACCAGAACTGTGGGAAAATGGGCCCAGAAGATCTCTTTGTATTGAGGTCAAGTCAAAAGTTCACAGGAGCTAAATTGAAGGGGCGCCCACTGGCTAAAGGTGGGGTGATCTGAGCGTTAAAAAATGGCAGTTAAGTTGAAACATACTCTTAATTCTGAAAACTGGTAAATAAAGGGAAAAAAGCAGGTAATCTTGCCTTTCTTGTATGAGCTGCACCTCATAGTGGACAATACTTAATGAAAGGGTTGTTTTTTGTTTTTTTAATTATTTATTGATTTTTGGCTGCTTTGGTTCTTTGCTGCTATGCGCGGAGTTTCTCTAGTTGCAGCAAGTGGGGGCTACTCTTTGTTGCAGTGCGCGGGCTTCTCATTGCGGTGACTTCTCTTGTTTCAGAGCTCGGGCTCTAGGCACGTGGGCTTCAGTAGTTATGGCGCACGGACTCAGTAGTTGTGCCTTGTGGGCTCTAGAGCGCAGGCTCAGTAGTTATGGCGCATGGGCTTAGTTGCTCCACGGCACGTGGGATCTTCCTGGACCAGGGCTCGAACCCGTGTCCCCTGCACTGGCAGGCGGATTCTTAACCACTGCGCCACCAGGGAAGCCCGAAAGGGTTGTTTTTTATAGAAGAGTTCCAGCTAACAAATACAGGAGGAAAAATAGAATTAGAAAAAGCCCTGTTTTCAGCCCCTAGTGACAGTGTGGATCTAAGCGAGGATCATCAGTGGCTGCTGAAACCTTTAGGTCAAACACTGAAGGGAACGTTATCGTGGGTGGATGAGGCTGACAACTCGGGAACCCACCCATCAGTCCTAACGTTACAAATTGAGAGGCGCCCGGCATTATCTGCCCCCGATGGGATACAGTAGAGGTACCCAGCACCATTTATGAAGTGTTCTTTCCACGAAATAAGGCCTCTAGATCTAACTATCGTTTTATAGGAACAATGAACTCAGACAACCATGTTACATGACAGCTCTGGATTTCAACCAGTGAAATTCAGAATGTGAAACTATGGATGAAAAGAGACATTTCAAACAAATGTACTCTGTGAACCTTGAATCCTGACACAAACAAGTCAACTGTAAAAATGACCAAACATTTATGAGGCAATAGGAAACATCTGAACACTGACAGCACATTTAAGAATACTGGTTTCCCACACAAGGAACTGTATTCAATATTCTGTGATAAATCATAATGGAAAAGAATATATATATGTATAACTGAATCACTTTGTTGTACAGCAGAAATTAACACAACATTGTAAATCAACTATGCTTGAATAAAATTAATCAAAAAAAAAAGAATACTGGTTTCCCTTGTTATCTGAAAGTAGAAGTTCCCTATGAAACTATGCTAATGGACACATCTTGTTAATGGACACACAAATTAAATCAAGATAAAGCTCAGATGCTCACAGATACAGTTCAAAGCTATGGAGGCTTGATGCCCAGATGCTGAGTGTAGTTCCCATGAAGGAGCTTGGTGGTGCGACTCTCACTGCTTGGGTATGCCCTGCCTCTATAAAAGCTTGCTGCAAAACAAACACTGACTGTTTTTTTCGATTTCCGCCTTTTTTTCATAAGTGCAAAAATCCTCTTTGGATTCCTTTAGTTTAGGGAAAACAGGTACTAATGTAGGTCTTCCATAAAAGCAAAATGGTATAAAGTGAACTTTTGGAAAGCAGGGGATACCTGTATTAGAAGGGTTTATGGATAAATATTTGATGTGATGATTTATGATGTGATGCTAAGAATTTTACTTCAAAATAATCCAGGTATGTGGGGCTGGAGAGAGGAGTAGCTGGTGATACAGATAAAACAGGCCCTGCCATGTGTGGATGGGTTGTGGAAACTGAGTGGGGCTGCACAGGGATTTATTGTACTATAATTTCTGCTTGTGCACATGTTTGGAAATTTCCATAATAAAATATTAGCAAAAAGCGATAAAAAGTATGGGCATACAACTTAATTCTTGCATTATGATGTTGGTGGATTTGGTGTGTATGTGGGTGTATGAAGTATGTGTGTGAGTGTGTATGTGTGTGTTCTCATGATCTGTTTCATTCTAATTTGGGTTGCAGCTCTGGAAAAACTGCATTCTGTTGAAAATAACTTTGACAGCTGTGGAGAATGTCCCAACCTAATAGGCCCAGGTGAATTTCCAGGGAGGCTGGCACAGACACAAGGCCCCTGCTTAGGGGACTGCTGGGGCCAGCCCCACATGGTTATTCCCATGGTCAAAGGCAGTAAAACTGTTTAATGATACATTGCTTAGGGTCTGGAAGGAACAAGCTGGAGGTTGGATGTCAGAACCTTGAAAGCCACTGATTAAGAACT
Source organism: Balaenoptera acutorostrata (assembly GCF_949987535.1). NCBI lineage: Eukaryota > Metazoa > Chordata > Mammalia > Artiodactyla > Balaenopteridae > Balaenoptera > Balaenoptera acutorostrata. The sequence goes on along the minus strand of NC_080064.1, from coordinate 175,670,200 downwards.
TCATTCCATCCATGAATTTCTGGAATTGGAAAGAAGAATATAAATGACGTATAGGGAAAGAAGGAAGTAGTGCTGTCTACAGGCTGTACTGTGCAGTAGTGGTAGCTATACCAAATGGCCTTGGACAGCCACTTCACAATTTTGGTTGGTTGGTTCTTTCTTCCATTTCATATACCTATACATGTTTACTCAAAAAAGTGTTTGCACAATTTCATATACATAGGTCTTGGCTTCTAAGTTCTACAATTTTGATAATTGTTCATCTGTTATACACCTCCACTCCTTACCACCAACTTAACGATTGGGAAAACTGAAACCTTGTTGCATGGCTGGAACAGCAAAAGGTTTGGCATTAGAAGATCTTGGCTTAAATTCTGGTTTCTTTAGTTTCTAGCAAAGCTCACCTTAATTTTTTAAGGGAGAGTAATTGCTCTGTAAGTGGCTAGCCACTGCTACTCTCTTGCTAAGTTCTGGGAAGAATCATTTGAGTGGCTCCTTCAAGTTATAAGGCAAGTAGGTATCCATTGATCCGTGAGAGAAGTATAACCTCTCCCAACCTTATTTGGTTTGGTAAAGACTTGGGGTCTAACAGGCAGGAGTTGTCTTTCCAATGACCACTTGAAATTTGAGGTTGCTGATGAGGGTTTGGGAAAATGCACTGAGAGCTTCGAGTCTTCTTGAGAGGAAGGGGATAAAAATGCAAAGTTATGACAGCATCCTCGATGGATTAAGGTGGCTTTGATTGAAAACTGCTAGCATAAAAGGACAATAGCACCATAATGGGTACAGGGAAGGGTGTGCGGGTGAGCAGGGACTCACGTCGGGTGAAGGGGAGAGGGTGTGAGGTGTTGGAGTGGGGACAGGTGTATAGACTAATGAAATTAGCACAGTTGAAATGTGTAGCTTGTCCTCAGCATCGTGTTCACAGTGGCAGCTCTAGAATTCCTTTGTTGGAGGAGCTTAGGAGACTTGACATGAAGCTTGTGTTTTAAAGCAAAACATTTGTTTTCACTTGCATTGTCTGTTTATATTTGGTGGCTTTGGGAAGGGGTGAATGGAGATCAAGTTATGGGGGTAGGTAAAGCCCTCTGTCTACGCCTTAGTGCTTCCATCCTGGTGCAGTCACCCTGATGTTGCAGGTGACTCTTGGGCAAAGTTGGTGTGTTAAAGTGTGTCGCCAAAGAAACGCGATATTGAAAATTCAGGATCATAGATTTCCAAAACACCTGGAAGTTCCCTTTCTACCTCACTCTCCAAACTTACCAATCGCCTGCAACAAGACATTTTCTTGTTTGAGGACAAGGTTAACTTGAATGTTAGAAGAGATATAACCTTATTTCGTATCCCCCTACCTCTAGCAGCTCATATCTTGAAACATTTAACTCTCTGAGTATCCTCATCTATAAAATGGGCTAATAATATCCCAGTCTGACTTGGTGGTTGAAGAGATTAAGCTTTGTCAGTTGAAAAGTCCTACCTGACAATGTCAGAAAACCTCATTAAATGGCTTGTCCAAGGTTTGCTGCTGCTTCATGGCAGAACAGGAAGTTAGAACCAGCCCAGCGGTGTTTCCGCCATCGGCAGTACCACCCCTCCCAGAGCGAATGCTTTCAGAGCTGGATAAGATGGGAGGGAGGCAAGGGGTAAAGGCACCCTGAGTACAGGCGACTGTTTGGAAAGGAGAAGTGGCAGGCATGTGAGGATGGCCCTGTGACTTGCAGAATAAGGAAACAGTTCTCACCAGCAGGGTGTAGGCAGTTGGTTGGAGGGTGTGGGGGACCCCATTGATGGTGAAGGTGACATCCAGCAAGACACCGATGTTGACACACTCCACAGTGTACGAAAACACAGCACAGAGGATCCATTCAGAGGCCTCCCAATTCCCCATCCATGGGCTCTGCCCCAGGGATCTGTGCAGCTGCTTGCTACTGCTTGAGGGGCCTGTGATGAGGGAGGCCCCTGGGTCCACAATGGCCTGCAGCCTTCGGAGAAGAACATCATGGTGCCTCCCACCTGGATTCTGAGGACAAAGGAAGCATCGTCAGCTACTCCTACCTGCCCCTTCCCCTTTCTCCCCCTAAGCTTCCCTGGCACCCCAGCAGCTCTCACTCTCTGCTGGGTTCTCTAATCTGCTGATGCACGTTAGTAATTTCCATTTTGGTCTCTCTCACCACATGAGTGTTTCTCAATTTTTTTTTTTTTTTGACTGAGATGCATAGCAGGAAATACATTTACTTCTTGACCCAGTACACACACACACATGCACACACACACGCAGGAAATAAAAATTTCATGAAACTGTACTTAACCTTAATATGTGAAGTGCACTCTGATTTTTTCTATTTTAGCCCATTTCATTAAAAAATGTAGGTCACGATCCCCTAAAATGATGTCATGACCCATAAATGGGTAAATCCTTGCAGTTTGAAAAACCCTCAGTAGACAGTAAACATTGGAGCCTTTATGGCTTTTGTATCTCTGTGCCTAGCACATGCCTGTCCCCTTGCAGGAACTTATCTTCAGCTGAATTGAAACTTGAATTACATTTCTTTGAATTCCTGCACTGTCTAGTACAGTGCTAGGTATGTGGCACTTTCCCTGATTGCTCCATGCCTCTGTGTGTGTGTAGACTCAATCAATGCCACCCACTCCATGAAACCCTTGAGGAGTTCTTCAGATAGAAGTGGTCTTGCCCTTTCTGCTGGGCCACTTTGGTGGTCCATCTCATGGAGTACTGACCACCTTCTACTCTACATGGCAGTAGTTTGTGTATAGGTGTCATCTTCTGCAATGATTTGTGAAGGCAAAATCTGAGTCCAATTCGCTTTTGCACCCCTGTGTCACTCAGCCCTTGCCTTACATGTTAATTCATGTTGAATGAGTAGTTGGCCGAGTGTTAGTATTTACTGTCTGTTGAATTGGAGATACACCACATGTACAAGAAAGGAAGCTGAGAGTTGGTACCGTGTGCCTGCTGCCCCGTCCTGCCCTCTGCTCAGCACCTCCATATTCTAGCCTCATGCAGCCAGCTCCCAGCACCCTCTCTCAGTGACCAGCAGTTTCATTCAGGTCAATTTAGTTAATCCAATTTCAGTTGAGCCTGTTAGGAGTTCTTCCCTCATTCTGTAAATACTCTGTGGAGGATACTTACGTGTCCACTGCAATCTGCCAGTAGCCTTGTTTGGTGACTGGGACTCAATCTATGTTCCCAGAGAGATGGGAGTGGTCATAGCCTCTGAAAATCAGCTCGCTACCTGCACCACCTCCTGTGTCACTACATGGAAAGTAAGGCAGATTTTCAAGGAAGGGCCACTGGAAAACCTTAGGGGCGAGTCTCAGCCAGGCCCCTGCTTCTTGGTCTGGTCACTCACACCAAGTACCTAGATAGGCAGAAATATCTGCCTGTGCTTTGAGACCAGGGCCTCTGACTGCTGCAAGTTGATTAGTCTGAGCCTCTTGGGCAAACAATAGAAACAACTCTGCTCAATGATTTGTGACTATCCTCCTGCTTCTTGGATAGAAGGGGTAGGGAGGTGAGAAATGGAGAGCACAGATCCGGTCAAGCAGAGCTCATGCAGCACCAAGGCCAGGACCATCGGGGGCGTGCATTCACCATGAGACTTGAGGCGTCCCCAAAGACGCCTTTGCCCCGAGTATCTTCTCCACCATTGTGGTGGTGCCTGGAAGTTCCACAGTATTCACTCTTTCATATTAGGCAAAGACACTAATTGAACACGAAGTGACTTACTGGAGCTTGAACATTTATTAATATTGTGTTGATTTCTCAGAATATGTTCTGCCACCTAGCAGGATCCTGCAGAAATAGGACCTAAAACTGATTTGTTTTCAGGAGGAAAAGGATCAGAGAAAGACAAAAATTGGGGCCTTGTATGCAGGGCAGTAAAGGGGAAGGGAAGTAGATATCTGTAGGAATCCAAGGAAAACAGTTTTCAAGGCACGAGGTGGGAGGAACTGATGTTTGTTGATGGCCTTTATGCAAGGCGCTGTGCTAGGAATTTTCCCTGCCTCATCTTATTAATTCTCACGTCAACCTAGTGTCCATTTGAGAAAAATGAGACTCAGGGAGATGAAGCAATGCAAGAGGGGAGATTTCCTTTTTTTTAAATTAATTAATTTATTTTTGACTGCGTTGAGTCTTTGTTGCTGCACGCAGGCTTTCTTTAGTTGCGGCGAGCAGGGGCTACTCTTTGTTGTGGTGCACAGGCTTTTCATTGCGGTAGCTTCTCTTTGTTGCGGAACATGGGCTCTAGGCACGCGGGCTTCAGTAGTTGCGGCACGTGGGCTCAGTAGTTGTGGCTCCCGTGCTCTAGAGCGCAGACTCAGTAGTGGTGGCGCACGGGCTTAGTTGCTCTGCGGCATGTGGGATCTTCCTGGACCAGGGCTCGAACCCATGTCCCCTGCATTGGCAGGCAGATTCTTAACCACTGAGCCCCCAGGGAAGTCCCAAGAGGGGGGGATTTAAATCCAGGTCAGTCTGACTGCAAAGTCTTTGCTGTTTTCCACCACAATTCACATCTTTCCAGGCCGAAAGGGAGTAGGAAGCTCTGAAAGGAAGAAGCGAGGTGTCCAGACACCTGCCCTCTTGCTCACAGTTCTGTCCAGGCCTGGTCTCCACTGCAATCAGGCTGGAGAGGAAGCCATTTGATGGAGGAGATTCAAGGCTCTCCATGTGAGAGAGGAGAGCGAGAGAAATGGGCTTCTGCTGAAACAGGGTAAGCTCAGGCCAAGTTTCCTTGGGAAGGAGTCAGAGAGGTAAGAAATCTCCTCCCTGACCCTCCCAGGACCCCAGGTAAACGTGCCCAAGGGCTGGTGAGTCTCATGACCTTTTCCAACCGCAACATGCAATTTAAAAAATTGTATAAATTGGCAAAGAACACATAAAATTGACCCTCTTAGCCATTTTTAAGTGTACAGTTCAGTAGTGTTAAGTATATTCACATGGTTATGCAACCAATCCCCAGAACCTTTTCATCCTATAAAATTGAAACTCTATAGCCATTCAATAACTTCCTGCTTGTTCCTTCCCCAGCCCCTGGCAGCCACCATTCTACTTTCTGTCTCTATGAATTCCACTACTGTTAGAATTTTCTTCCTCTTTCAGGCTGAATAATTTTCTGTTGTATGTATATACTACATTTTGTTATTCCATCCATTAATGTGTAATTATCTTATTGTCAGCTAACATTTGAATTTTTTTTCCTGCCTCCTCCCACTAGAATTAAGCTTTTTGAGGGCAGGGACTGTCTCTCTTGTTCCGTTGTGTTCCCAGTGCCTAGTAACATGGTGAGCACATAATAGGGGCTTGATAAATATTTATTCACTGCATAAATGAATGTCCAATCCCAGAGATTCTTTAGTTACTCCAGTGTGGTACAGTTTACAAAGTCCTTTTTTCAACGACTTTGAGGCAAACCGCATTTTCTCAATATTCAGAGAGGGTAAGTGTTTTGCCCCAAATCACACAGCTAATAAAAGACCAAGCAAGAGCTCCAACCCAGGTGTAGTGACTGGTAAGTCTAGACATGTTGTCTCCCTATAGTCATAACCTTAACCTGGTGGGTCTGACGGGCCTTACCTGCTCGTGTACACAGAAAACACGGGTAGATCCACTAGCTTCCGGGCCATTGTGTCGAACACCAGGGTCACCCTTTCAGCAGCCAAGCAGGGGTATCCCAGGCCCAGAATGCCATCAGACTCTGCATTCATAAAGGACTGGTCAGTCTCTGTGACACTCTCTTCAAATTGCTGACCGACCTCAGTCAGTCCTTCTACCTAATTGTGGAGCCTGAAGGAAAATCACACAGATCTTTGGCAAACAGGCTCAGATTCTTGAAGTCTTCCTCTGTCCTAAAGCTAATTCTTCCCCTACTCAATTTTCCTTGGTTAAATGGATACGACAATTTTTGCCATGTTCCCATCCACTTAATTTTTTCTATATAAACATTTTTTATGGAAGTGTAATACAGAAATCACAAGTGTACAGTGTTTTCACAGACTGTACACATCCATGTAATCAAGCTCGTAAATCAAGAAACAAGACATTACAACCCCATCGCCAGAAACCCCTTCAACTACCCTGCCAGTCATTGAGACTTTCCTCAAGAGTAACCAATCTCAAAAAAAAAAAAAAAAAAAAAAAAAAAACCAGCAAGGTAACCCATCTCTTGGCTTCTAACAGCTTATACTGTCTTTGCCTATTTTTGAATTTTATATGAATGGAATCATATGGTATGAATTCTTTTTTATCTGGCTTTTGTCACTCAACATGATGTTATTGCATGCTGTTGTAGAATTTTCATTGTCTTTAGTATTCCATGTTATGAATATATCATCATTATTTATCCATTCTACCACTGATGGATATTTGGGGTGTCTCCTGTATTTGACTATTGCTAATAGTGTTGCTTGTACTTGTCTTTTGGTGAACATGTGTACATATTACTGTTGGATATATGCGTAGGAGTAAAACTGCTAGATAATAGGGCTTGCAAGTGTTTTGCTTGAGTAAATACTGACAGTTTTCCAAAGTGATTGTATCAATTAACATTTCCAATACCAATGTTTTGAAAGGTCCAGTTGTTCCATATCCTCACCAATACGGGCTATTGCCTATCTTTTCCACTTTAGTCTTCTAGTGAATATGCAGTGGGCTACATTGAGGTTGTAATTTGTATTTCCAGATGACTAATAAAATTGGAAATTTGGATATCCTCTTTTGTGAAGTGGGTTATCTAAAATTTTCTTATCGATTAGTAGGAGTTCTTTATTTATTCTGGAATAAAGTCCTTTGTTGGATATATGTACTACAAATATCTTCTCCCAGATTGTGGCTGATGTTTTTACTCTCTTAATGGTGCTTTTTGATGAGCAGAAGATATGAATTTCAATGCAGTCAAATTGATCAGTTTTCCCCCTTATAATTAGTAGTTTTTGGGTTTTTTTAAAATTAATTAATTCATTTATTTATGGCTGAGTTGGGTCTTCGTTTCTGTGTGAGGGCTTTCTCTAGTTGTGGCAAGCGGGGGCCACTCTTCATCGTGGTGCGCAGGCCTCTCACTATCGCGGCCCCTCTTGTTGCGGAGCACAGGCTCCAGACGCGCAGGCTCAGTAGTTGTGGCTCACGGGCCCAGTTGCTCCGCGGCATGTGGGATCTTCCCAGACCAGGGCTCGAACCCATGTCCCCTGCATTGGCAGGCAGATTCTCAACCACTGTGCCATCAGGGAAGCCCATAATTAGTAGTTTTTAAAAACTTGTTACAAAAATTTTTGCCTACCTTAAGGTCATGAAGACATCTTCCTATTTTTTTTCTAAGAGCCTTATTGTTTTGCTTTTCACATTTATATATATCTACAATCTATTGGAAGTTTGATAATGTGTGAGTTAAGATCCATTTTTCCTTTATTAGAAGTCAAATTTATTGAGATATGATTTATACACAATAATTCACCCTTTTAAGTGTACAGTTCAGTGATTTTTGATACACAAATAGTTTCTGTTTGCTAATATTTTGTTTACAACTTTTGTGTCTACATTCATGAGAAAGAGACTGGTCTGTAATTTTCATTTCTTGTAATGTCCTTTTCAAGTTTGTTATTAAATTTATGCTGGCCTCATAAAATGAGTTAAGAAATGTCTCTATCAATTATCTGGAAGAGTTTGTCTAAGATTGGTGCTATTTCTTCTTTAAATGTTTGAGGGAATTTACCAATGAGGCTACCTGGACCTGGAGTTTTCTTTGTGGAAAGGTTTTTAACAATAGAGTCAAAGTTTAAATAGATACTGGAGTATCCATTCAATGTTAAATAGATATTGGAGTATTCATTCAGTGTTAAATAGATATTGGAGTATTCATTCAATGTTTAAATAGATATTGGAGTATTATATTTTCTAATTTTTTTCTTGTGTCAGTTTTGACATGCTCTATTTCTCAAGGCATTTGCCAATTTTAAAAAATTGTCAAATTTATCAAAATAAAATTATTCTTGATATCCTCTTTTTATCATTTTAATGTATGTAGCGTCTTTAGTAACGTGTTACTTTTTACTTCTAATATTGTTAAGTGTATTTTTTTTCTTTTTCTTGAACAGTTTTGCTAGAGGTTTACCAGTTTGATCAATCTTTGTAAAGAGTTCATTCCTGGCTTTGTTGATTTTCTCTATTGTGTGACTTTTCTATTGTATGAATGTTCCACTCTTCTAGTTATTATTTCCTTCCTTCTACTTTCTTTGGGTTTGATTTGCTCTTCTTTGTGGTTCTCTTGTTTTTTTATTTGTTTGTTACTTGAAATAGTTGCTGAGACCGTTGATTTTCAGCTTTTCTAATACTCACATTTCAGGCTGTAATTGTTTCTTGAAGGACTGCATTAGGTGCATCCACAAATATTGACATGTCATATCTTCATTATCTGTAATAGTTAAGGTTTTATAAGAGAAACAGAGTCATTAGGAGCTATATCTAGAAAGGATTATATTCTAGATATTTGACACTATGCAATTGGAGGTCCTGGCTAACAGAGTACATTAGGATGTTGCTTCTGCCCTGGTGCTGCAGTCTCAAGTCTACAGTTTGGACAGTCAGCAAGGGAAGACAGATGTCAAGTGGGAGAAGAAGGGTGAATTGAACCCTTAAGGTTGAAGGGGAACGGGAACCTGCACTGTTCTCTCACTGCCTCTAAGCCTTAGTGATGGGGGAGCCTGCAGCACAAGCTGACACTGTCTGTCACAGAGGCTACCACTGCTGTCACACATGCCAACGCTTCCTAGCTCTGGAGTAGGAGGTAGGGGACCTGGATTAGGTCAGCTCTGCCATGACCAGCCAGCCATCTGGCAAGTCTCCTAACTGCCGCTGAGAGCTCTGCTTTCCGTCTCTGAAGCCCAAGAGGCAGATGGACTTGGAGCTTGGAGATAACTTGGGCCCTGCCTTGGGCTCCAAAAATGTTAAAAAGGACATCAGAAGGACTTGGGGACCAGCCCAGACCCTTGACCCTTGCCCCCAAGTGAACAAATCCTCTTTGGCATTTACCCACTTTGCAAGAGTCCTTCCTTTTGACCTTTCACTGGGGAGAAAGTGTGAGCCAGAAGTGGCTGGAAGTGGTGAGAATTCTGGTTAACGCTGAGCCCTGCCGTGGTTTGCCCCTAATTGCCCATGTGTGCCATCGGGACTGAAGATGGTCACTATAGAAACCTTACCCTGAGAGACTTCCTTCAGACCCTCAGGCAAGCCCACTGCTATAGCAGGTGAGGGCGCCGAGGCACAGAGAGGTTAAGTGACTGGCCCAAGAGCATGCACTTCACTCAGTGGCCAGGATTAGGACACAGGCCTCCTGCCTTCCAGGCCAGTGATCTTTCCGCTACAGAATTACCATCATCATCACCATGATCCCTCCCTCCCCTCCCATCTTCCAGGCCAGTTAGCCCCCATATCCCCTTGCCTCTGTTTGTTGTGAGCAGAGGGTGTGGCTGGCTGACACGTGAGAAAAACTTTGTTGGTCTGTGCAGCCGTGGCCACCCGGCCACTGACTAGATCAGAGACATCCTGGATGGTCTGCGAGGAGCTCCAGGCTCTGGCTGGATTTGGAAAGTTTGGCACAGATTAGAGGCAGGAACGTGGGAACGTTTGTCAGAACTAATGGGTCTGTTATCTCTGGAAACACCTGGAACTGCACCTGCCCCGGTTGCAGGTTTCTGATCCTCCCACGCTGGAACCAAATATTGTTGTGGACGATTTGAACACTTTCTCTAGGGAACAAAAGCCCTTGGGCATGTGGGTGATGGTGCGTGTGTATGTACGTGTGTGTGTGTGTTCTTTACGAAAAGGGAGAGGGAAGAGCATTTGGGGTGAAATGGTACCATGTGGGCAAAAACAGGTCATAGTACAGACAACGATCCAGTCTCTGCAGTCTGTCAGCACTGGGAGAGGGTCCTGGGGGGCAGAGAGAGAGAGAGAGAGACAGACAGACAGACAGAGAGACAGAGAGCGTGCAAGCGCCTCTGGCCTCAGGGATGTGGATTGGAGGCTGGTTTGGAGGCAGAGGTTTTGTCTGTTACCAGAACATTTGAAAGCTGTTGAGGGTGACATTATCCAGTCAACTTTTCTGGAGCTTCAGCTTCCAGAATGTAAATTAATAATAAGAGGACGGTTGCTCAGCGCTCTGTGGAAATTGGCTCTAGCAGGGTGTGATAGTCCTGGAGACTGTGCGTCATTATGAGACGTAAGCAGCACTTCCCCTCATGCTCAGCCGGCCCCTGACCACAGCGGGACCAGCAACCCAGGATGCTCTTGGCCCTGGCTCTGCCGAACTCAGCAGCTCAGCACGGACATGACCAACCGGAAAGTGTCCCAACCTCATTCTGCTCGAAGGTCATGACTGGCGGGAAATATACTATGCGATGTGTGGTACAGCAGGAAGAGGGCCTGGCTGGGGTGCCTGGACCCAGACTTGGCTCTGCCATTCACTCACCATATGACTTTGGATAGATCACTTTTCTCTAAATCCAGTTTCCTTGTCTGTAAAATGAAGAGGGTGGATTGGGTGATACTACAAGGAACATTTTGGGGGCATAGGCTATGTGCCAGGCTCTGCCCTAAGGATCTTACAAGCATTAGCTCATTCAGTACTCACACCAGTCCCATCAGGTAAGTATTATTTTTAAGCCCATTTTACAGATGAGGTAACTGAATCACAGAGGGTTTAAGTAACTTGCATAATGTGCCATAACAAGGATTCAAACCCAGGTTTTCCTGACTTTCAAGTTGATGGTCTGTACTAGATAATGTCTAGCGTCTGACATTCAAGAGTTTCTTCCTGGAAGAGAAAAACAGAGAGAGGATGGGAAGGAGGAGGAAAGGGGAAGAGAGGGAGAGAGACTAATTTCCTACATGGTGGAAATTTTGAGGCCTTTTAATTGTAAGAGAGAGGGGTGTGTGCAGGATGGAGTATGGTGGTAAGGAGCTGTGTGATGCGAAATCTTGTCATTGCTTACTTTTTGCAAGTATTTTGTTTCATCTTCAAGGGACCTCTCAGCAGGATCATTATTGTATTGTAGACAGGTGCAAAAATTCTCCCATGCACCCCTCTGCTTGTTACCCTCCCCCACCTGGACACTGAATTATGAAAACCAAAAGTTTAAGGTGGTCGAACCATTTGTTTACTGCTATAAAGAGCATCTGGCACTGAACGTGTATTCTCTCCCATGGCTTGATCTTCTTTGGTTTGGCAAAGCTTCTTGCTTTCATGCAGCTGGAAATAAGAAGGATCCAATGTCCCCAGCAACTTGCCATGTCAAGAATTCAATTAGTTTGAGTCATTTCCAAAACCGCTGTCAACTCCATTCTGGGAAAGTGCCTTTCAGACCAGAAATTGTTGGGTGTGTAGTCAGCAAAAGGCACAGGCGCGGGGGAAGTTTCCCACTGCAATATTGCATGTGCATGTGCCTGTGCATGCGTGTGCACGGGTCCCTGTACCTGTAAGCAGGGAGAGCAGATCATGTCTCAGATTTGCCAGAGAACAGGACACACGCCAGCACCGCCAGCTTCTGTGCTTGTTACTGAGACCAGACTTCAAAAGCAGACAAAGCAGGGTTTGGATTTCAATGCTGCTACTTAGATGATTGTGTGACATTGGGGTAGTTTTGGAGTTTCAGACCCCTCTACTGTAGAAAAGGAAGAATGATTTCGTTGTTGGATGATGTGACGATTCCAGGAGACCATCCTTGCGGTGAGTGCTTTCTGTGTGTCATCTAGCCCAGGGCTGGTACGCTGGCTAAACCATATGAACCGGGACAGGCGCCCAACATTAACTGAGTGCCACACACTGCTCTAAGTGCTTTAACTATCTTCAGTCATGTAATCCTCTCAACAACCCCATAAGGTAAATAGTCCCAGAGAGAGAAAGGAGTTTGTCCAAGACCACACAGCTGGTAATGATGGAACCAGGCTTGAACCCAGGAAGTCTCACTATAGAGTCTGCGATCTTACACAACACTGCTGTCTGGAGCATATGTGTATATTACTGTACGTATTAACAGACTGAAATTCATTGTGGAGATCATCCACCCTTATGTGTATTGTAACTGTTCAAGAATGTTATCAAGGTTTCCACATGTCCTTAGTTTTTACTGTGTGATGAGGGGCTCAACCATTTAAAGTCTAGAAAACGAAAATTCTCCCTGACCCTTAGTTTCCTTATCTGCAAAATGGGAAAATGGGGATGTTAGGAAGATTAAATAAAAGCATTTGTGAAAATGCATGACACACAGTAAATGATCAATAAATACCTGCTAAAATTTTTATTATAAGGGAAGAGAGATTATGCTTAGGCAAACGTGACATAAATCTGATGCGTTCCTTTGTTATCTCCCTGGGTTTTCATTTTCAGATTTCTAGTGACAGGGGCCTCACCTCGGCAGTACTCCTTTCTTGACTACTTTTATTTCCTCTACCAGGACTGGACTCTCTGAACCAGTTCCCATCCTGGAATTTCCCCAAGCACCCTCAGGGTAGGGTTTAGGCTGTAGCTAAATAGAATAAAGGCAGAATTTTAATCTCAGGGTCTTATTCAAAGTGAATTTGTCTCCACTCCTAAAAACTCTTATCTTGTTCCTGGTCCATTAGATGTTTTGGAAACCCACAAGAGGAAAACACATATTAGAGTTGCAATTAAGATGACGTCTATTCCATGGTCTTCATTTATACCAGGTAAACTGTATTTGAACTACATGCAGGCAGCTTTGTTTTAATCTGCTTGGCTACCTATGTAGCTCCTTTAAAAATCTTATTGTTCAGATATCTAAGAGCCAAACTCGTTCCATTCCATTTAAAATGTTTTCATTTAGTCCTCCTCCTTTCCCCAGTTCCCTTCCTCTTAGTCAATGAACTTTAAAACAAAAAACAAAACTGAGAACAGCACATGCATCTAGGAATTAAGAGTTTTGCCAGTGTTTCTTTGTGCTGTAAGCAAGAGAGCTTATTAGGTGCTATTTTCTTAATTTATGCCTGAAATTGAAAAGTATTTCTGGCTTTCTCCATGGCCTGCTGTAACAAGTAGGAGTTTTATATATACTTTCAGCATTGGGCACTGAATTAGGACAGTCCTCAAATTATTGCTTGGCCCTTCAAACAACCTAGCTAAAAGATGTTGATATTTTATTTAGTACTGCAAACTTCAAGTGATTCAAATATCTTGCTTTCTGAACCAAGATATATTTACAGTTCATTTTGGGGTTTTTATGCCCAAGGAGGATTCTGCATTCCAGCATTAAATCCGCTTAATTTTAAAACTTTTATGAAAAGCAACAGCTGGAATATACTCCCAGTCTTAAAAATAAATGCCTGATTTAAAGCAAATAGGTTATGCTGAAGTATATAAAGTTTTATACTCTCTCAAAAATGGTATTATCCTTATTTGCTAGATTTTGAAAAGATTTTAAGAGGGCTGTAACAGTTGCTGCTAGTATTTTGTTAGGGTTCTACCAGTATTTAGTTTTTATGTCATCCTAATGTATAGTTTCAAGTCTTACTAGACAATCTGAATTCCACTACATTTCTGTTTGGCTCCAACATTCCATTTAGCTTGACCAGTCTAATTTAACATGTGTTTGTTGGAGGTCATTAATGTTACTTGTACAATGCTGTCATTCTATGACATCCATATGAATTTTGGTGTATATCACATTGCATTCAATCCGCTGTAATTATGCTTAGAAATACTATAGTAAATAGATGCAGTGTGAATTTTTTCCATTAAGAGTAAGTCAGTGGCTTCCCTGGTGGCGCAGTGGTTAAGAATCTGCCTGCCAATGCAGGGGACACGGGTTCGAACCCTGGTCCGGGAAGATCCCACATGCCGCGGAGCAACTAAGCCCATGCGCCACAACTACTGAGCCTGCGCTCTAGAGCCTGTGAGCCACAACTGCTAAGCCCGCGTGCCACAACTACTGAAGCCCGTGAGCCTAGAGCCCATGCTCTGCAACAAGAGAAGCCACTGCAATGAGAAGCCCGCACACTGCAATGAAGAGTAGCCCCCGCTCACCACAACTAGAGGAAGCCCGTGCACAGCAACGAAGACCCAATGCAGCCAAAAATAAATAAATAAAATAAATTTTTAAAAAAAAAGAGTAAGTCAGTGGCTTAAATGTGATTATGGTCCTGCAAGGTGATACTTGCTAAAGTATCTAAACATTTTTTGTTGTAACTGAATCATTTTTTTAAAATTTATAAAGCTGGAAATGATCAAATGCTGTTTTTTTCATTATCAACAGTGGTGTGTCATTTTATGTATGTTCTTAATGCCTATGGACTGCTCCCAAAGTAGTTATTCAAAAAGAAAAAAAAAGATGCTGTCTATTCCAGGACGCCGAGGTACTTGTCTGATCTTCCTTTCAGGTTGAACAAGTTTCTTTTATCTGAGAGCCTCTAACTGGAGCCCCGTCACTGAAGTCTTGGCAAACACCATTCATTTATCCGCAAAAAATCAGGACACCTAGTCTCATTGATCATATTTCAGAGACAAGAAACCCAAGGTCCTAAGGGAGCTCTTCCCCAAAAGGGCAAGATGCAAGCTTAGGGAATGGAGGGCCTTCCATACCAAACTCTCACATAGATGCGTCCACTGTGCTGTCCCCAGCCAGAGATGATAGTGGCTTGAAACGGATGGAGATGGAGCACTAGGAAAGAAGTGGAGATAGAACTCATAGGATGTGACACTGAATTGGATGGGGATGAAGGAAAGGAAGGATCTGGGATGACTCCTGGAATTTGTCCCACAGACACACTTAGTCCTGTGCAAAATGCTGCTAGTTCAAGGTTGTGTTTTTTTTTTTTCCATTGAGCGTTGTTTGTGATAGGAAAGCTTGGGGAAAAGCATCAAAAAGGGACTGTCTGAATAATTATGGTATATCTATTCAATGGAATGCTGTGGAACCAGAATAAAACAATGAAAAACTCCAAAGAAAAATCTCTAGTATATATCACTGTGTTAAAAAATGTCTTAACAGTATGTACAGTATACTACCATTGGTATATAATAAAAGGGGAAAAATACATCTAGTCCCATTTGCTTATATATGCATAAAATATCTCTGGAAGAATATACCAAGAAGTTGGTAGCACTGGGTACTTTTTGGGAGGGGAACTAGGTGGGTGGGGGCAGGGTGAGAAGGAGTCTTGTCATTGTACATCATTTTGTATTTCTTGAATTTTGAATCATGTGACTATGTTACTTTCTTAGTTTTCTATTGCTGCTATAACAAATTACCACAAATGCAGTGGCTTAAAACAGCCAAAATTTATTATCATATAATTTTGCACATCAGAGGTTTGACCTGGGTTTCACTGGGTTAAAATCAAGGTGTCAGAAAGGTTGTGTTCCTTTCTGGAGGCTATAGAGGAAAATCTGTTGCCTTGCCTTTTCTAGCTTCTAGAGGCTGCCCATATTCCTTGGTTCATGGCCAGCAATGTTGCATGTCTCTAATGTCCTTCCATAGTCATATCCCTCTGACCACAGCCAGAGGTCCTTTTTATTCTTTCCAGTTTTACTGAGATATAATCGACATACAGCACCATATAAGTTTAAGGTGTACAGCACAATGATTTGACTTACGTACATCATGAAATGATTACCACAGTAAGTTTAGTGAACATCCATCATATCATATAGATACAAAATTAAAGAAATAGAAAAATATGTTTTCCTTGTGATGAGAACTCTTAGGATTTACTTACTCCTTAACAACTTCCATATGTAACATACAGCAGTGTTCTTAAATTTCTCATGTTGTACATTACACCCTAGTACTTATTTATCTTAGAACTGGAAGTTTGTACCTTTTTACTGCCCTCATCCAATTCCCCCTCCCCCCACCCACTGTCTCTGGTAACCACAAATCTGATCTCTTTTTCTATCAGCTTGTTTGCTTGTTTTTGTGGTATAATTGACCTACAGCACTATGTTAGTTCCTTTTACACAACATAGTGATTTGATATTTCTATACATTTCAAAATGATTACCACAATAAGTGTAGTTACCATTTGTCACCATACAAAGATATTACATTATTATTGACTGTATTCCCCACACTGTACATTTCATACCTGTGACTCATTTACCCTGCAACTGGAAATTTGTATCTCTTAATCTCCCTCACGTATTTCTCCCCTCCCCTTACCCCTTCCCCTCTGGCAACCACCTGTTTGTTCTTTGTATCTATGACTCTGTTTCTATTTTTATTTATTTATTTATTTATTTATTTACTTATTTATTTATTTGGCTGTGTTGGGTCTTTGTTTCTGTGCGAGGGCTTTCTCCAGTTGCGGCGAGCAGGGGCCACTCTTCATCGCGGTGCGCGGGCCTCTCACTGTCACGGCCTCTCCCGTTGAGGAGCACAGGCTCCAGATGTGCAGGCTCAGTAGTTGTGGCTCACGGGCCCAGTTGCTCCGTGACATGTGGGATCCTCCCAGACCAGGGCTTGAACCTGCATCCCCTGCACTGGCAGGCAGACTCCCAACCACTGCGCCACCAGGGAAGCCCCCTCTGTTTCTATTTTATGTTTGTCCATTTGTTTTGTTTTTTAGATTCCACATATAAGTGAAATCATACAGTATTTGTCTTTGTCTGACTTATTTCACTTAGCATAGTACACTCTAAGTCCATCCATGTTGTTGCAAATGATTTCATTCTTGTTGAAATGTTGCAAAGATTTCATTCTTTTTTATGGCTGAGTATATTTCATTGTATGTATACATACCACATCTTTTTTATACATTCATCTACTGATGGGCACTTAGGTTGCTTCCATATCTTGCTATTGTAAATAAAGCTGCAATGAACATAGGGGTGCATATATCTTTCTTAATTAGTGTTTTTGTTTTCTTTGGATAAATACTCAGGAGTGGAATCGATGGACTGTATGGTAGTTCTATTTTTAATTTTTTGTGGAATCCCCATACTGTTTTCCACATTGGCTGCCCCAATTTACATTCCTACCAACAGTGCACAAGTCTTCCCTTTTCTCCACATCCTCACCAACACTTGTTATTTGTTATCTTTTTGATGATAGCAGTTCTGACAGGTGTGAGGTGACATCTCATTGTGGTTTTGATTTGCATTTCCCTAATGATTAGTGATGCTAAGCCAGCCAGAGATCCTTTTAAGCACTCCTGTGATTAGATTCAACCCTCCCAGACAATCCAGGATAATCTCCCCATCACGAGGTTCTTAATTTAACCCCAAGTGCAAAGTCCCTTTAGCCATGTAAGGTAACATTCGCAGATTTCGGGAATTTGAATATGGACATCTTTAAAGGCCATTATTCTGCCTATCACAATTACCTATTCCAAATATTTAAAAATGCAAAAAAGAAACAACTCCTAAACTTTTCGTTTGAGCTGTTGGAGGGGATAGTGGTGTGTTTTACTGAGTACAGGGTGAGGAGAGCAGAAACAAGTTGGGGGAGCTGGAGAATCAATGTCTTTTTTGGGGCATATTAATTTCGAGTTGCTGGTAGACTTTCCAGGGGTGACAATGAGGTTGACAGTTGAATTTACGGGTTTGGTGCTCTCATAGGATTTGTTGGGGCTGGAGATATAAATTTGGGAGATGTATAGAAGGTGGTTAAAGCCATAAAACTGGCCGAGAACTCCCAGGAGTGTGCTTGGATGGAGAAGAGTAGAGCCACAGGTGGGTGAAGGAGGAAGAAGAAGCAGATAGGGCTAAGAAGCAGCGCAGGAATGATGCAGGAAAAAACCACCTTACCCCCTCCCGGAGGTCTCCTCCCCGCTCCCTGGTTTATCTCCATCACCCTCCTGGGTCCATTTTGTTTGCAGGGATGAGCACAATCTGTAATTCTCTTTTTTTTTTTTTTTAATTAATTAATTTATTTATTTTTGGCTGTGTTGGGTCTTCGTTTCTGTGAGGGTTTTCTCTAGTTGTGGCAAGCGGGGGCCACTCTTCATTGTGGTGCGCGGGCCTCTCACTATCGTGGCCTCCCTTGTTGCGGAGCACAGGCTCCAGACGCGCAGGCTCAGTAGTGGTGGCTCACGGGCCTAGTTGCTCTGCGGCATGTGGGATCCTCCCAGACCAGGGCTCGAACCTGTGTCCCCTGCACTGGCAGGCAGACTCTCAACCACTGCGCCACCAGGGAAGCCCCTGTAATTCTCTTTTATTGTCTCTTGATTGTCTGTCTCCCCCCACTGTCCTGCGAGCTCCAGGAGAGCAGGGCTCTGGCTGTCTGGATCACTGCTGTATCTCCAGCACCTACCCCAGTGCTTGGCTCAGAGTAGGCACTCAATAAATATTTGTTGATTGAATGAGTGGATAAAAACAAACAAACCTAATCCATACATTTACCCCCAATCCATAGACAAAGAAGATAGCTCTAAAGTTTCAAAGTTAACGAAAAAATAGTGCTGATCATCTATATCCTCCACCGACTATTCCCCCTAGGTAGGCTTGCATAGCGGTTGTCTACAAGGTATGATTTTAAAACAACCAGGAAGATACCTCTGTTCCACCTGGTGTCAGCTTGCTTGAAATTCCACCATTGTCCGCGTATTCCCTAGGGTAAGTCATTATCTTCTTAGCATAGCACCTAGCACCCAGCAAGCACTCAATACATTTTAGATATTCTTTTTATCTGGTCTTTTAGTGATGCAAATATCCCTGGGAAAGATGGCCCACTGAGTCATCATTAACTCCTTAGTATGAATTAGTTTCTCAGCAGGAATAGTTAAGGAAGGACCTCAGGGTGGGAGCAGGGGTGGAATTGCAGAAAGGGAGAAAGGTTTCCAAAAAAACACTAGGGAATCTAAAGCAAATCTCAATTTGTGGGTTTGCTGAGGCCCACACCGACACAGCATGAAGATTGCTCTGCAAGCAGCGCCAGCCTCTGGTGTTTCATTTCGGGGGGGTGGGGTGGTGTGTCTCCCTCTGAGCCCAGCCAGGCAGTGGAGGAAATGAAGAGGCTCTCAAGGGAGGGGCAAGGGAAAGAGGCCAGGGTAGGGTGGTAGAGAGCAGGTGGTGAGAGCAGCTGCCTCTTCAGCATGGATGGCTTCTCCTGCTGCTGCTGCTTCTGGCCCAAGAGACAGGTAACCGGTTCAAGGAGGGCTGAGACTCTGCTTTCAGTTTCTTTCCTACTTGCCTGGAATCTGGGCTCAGCAAGGATGAAGTGGGTGCTATATAGCCTAAAGGGATTAGAGAGCAAGGCACCTCCCCTTTCCCTTAAACTGCTCCCTAGGGTGCTGTATGTTCTAAACCCCCAAATCAGATGCATAATATGACAGCTGTTTATGTGGACAATGGGAAAGAATATTGTCCATGTGGTTAAGGTATGTCTAAGGCTCTTAGGAAAAGGATTGAGCTGCAGGTTTAGTGCCTAATGATAAGTAGCTTGGGAACCTGCAGACAAATGTATATTTTTGGATACAAATGTCCCCCATTTGTCCTACATCCTAAACTAGACAGTGAGACCCTTGAGAGCAGGAACCATGCTCTAGTCCTAGACCTCTTAACCCAGCACAGTGGCTGGCACATGGGGATTTGTCTACACCTGCGTGGTCCAATACGGTGAGCTCTTGAAAGGCGGCTAGTCTGAATTGAGATGTGCTGTAGGTGTAATGTGCATACTGATTTTGAAGACTTAGTAAAAGAAAAAACCCATAAAATATCTCATTCATAAATTTTATATGAATACAAGTTGAAATGATCATATCTTGGATATATTGGGTTCAAAAAATATATTATTAAGATGAATACCATCTGTGTCTTTTTACTTTCTTTAATGTGGCTACTAGAACTTTTGGAATTACACATGTGGCTTGCATTATATTTCTATTGGACATCTCTGGTCTATCCTGCCCTGGGCTCCCTTCTCCCACCTTTTCCTGTTCTCCTCAACTCTCTAATCAAACTAGAGATGCCCTTCGTCCTGGACATCTAAAGCCCTCAGACTCTGTTATTGGCCAGAGTAGGATCTCCTGTGTATTTTTTATTTGTTAAGTCACTGATTACACTTTAGCAATGCTTCGTTCATGCATGTAGTCTGTAACCACACGCTTTGTTCTAGGATAAAGGAATTCAGGTGGCAACAAGTAGGAGGGAGACCAACTTTTATTAAGTACCAGGGCTATCAACTTAACAAATATTAATCTCCTTTAATTTTATTTTCATGACAGCTCTGTGTGGTGGGCATATTTACTTTTTCAGATAAACGAACTGAGGCTCAGAGAGCTCTGGTAAGTTGCCCAAGATTACCCACATAGTAGGAGGTGCAGAGTCAGAACTTGAAACCTGGTGTGTTTGGCTCAAGGGCAAGTTCCCCCCCACCCACACCCCGACCAGTAGCACAGGCTTCATTTTTGCATCATTTGAAATGAGACTACAGGGGTTTCCCCATGCTTCTGAGGGTCCTGCCTGAACATGGAAGGGGCTCACTAACCCCTTGTGCAAGGAACGAGCCCAGGGCTGGGTCTCAGAACACCTGGGTGCACCCTAGTCCTGGCGTGGCCCCTAACTTACTAAGTGGCTTAGGACAGGTAGCTTTCGCCTCTGTAAAACAAAGAAGACCTTCACAGCTGTGATCCCAGTTCTGACAGCTGGGGAAACCGAATTATGCTGCCCTTGTCACTTAATCACTAATGGTTCACATCTGAAATTAGAGGACTTTTTTCTATATAAGATTTCTTTTCAAACACTCTGAGAGCCTCTTACTTCCTCATGTCCAAATTTGTGTTGAATATGCTGAAAACTAAATTCCAGACAAGGGAATCCACGATGTGTGGGTGGGCAGGAAGCCTCAAGCTCGCTTTCAAGGATCAGGGGGCTTTTGATGCCCACCCACACGGCAGGCACTTTCCAGAGGGGTTTCATGCTGGTGCGTGTCATGGGAATTTTGATCTGGTATCATTGCTCTAATGACTAGAAATCCTCATTATCTGTTTAGCAGATCGGAGAGGAATGCCAATCTCTTCAAAACCTGCTTACTAATCCTCCCTGAAAAGCCGTTTTATGAGAGCGGCATCAAAGCTGGGACGCCCTGAGGAGCGCTCTCTTTAGGCCTCTGACAGCAGCCTCTCTCCTTGTCAGAGCTGAATGTAAAGAACAAGTGAAGTCCAGCCTGGGGGCTCCTCCAGCTGCAGCTCTGATGCACCCACAGGCAGTTAAGCTCCCTAAGGCCACCCCCGCCCCCCAACTCAGGCCTTAAACCTTTTTATTCAATGCCCTCTGATTGCTGCTAAGAAGGCCTAGGAAGGCTAATTTTCCAAACGAGTTGCCATTTCTTGTTCCCAGTCTCTGAAGGGTAAATTGAAGTGTCCTGCAGTAGTTAGTTCTCCTAAATGGATTTCAGGGTGAATAGTAATTTTTCTCTCTCCAACTTGGCAGAGCCCTAAATGAATTCACTGATAGTCTTTGAGACCTTGATGTTTGAAAAAAATGGGCCAGGGAATAAATCCTTCATCTAAACCCCTTTGAAACTTAGCTCTGGAGTTCCAAGGTGGGGTGGGGAAAAGGGACAGAAAGAATTGCTAGTAAGGATTTCAAAACCTACTTATTTCTTTTTTAAAATTTATTTTAAAAAATTTTTATACAGTTTTTAAAGGTTGCTTTCCATTTACAGTTATTACAAAATACTGGCTCTAATCCCCGTGCTGTACAATATCCTTGAGCCCGTCTTACACCCAATAGTTTGTGCCTCCCACTCCCCTACCCTATCCTGCCCCTCCCCCGCTCTCTCCCCACTGGTAACCACTAGTTTGTTCTCTATATCTGTGAGTCTGCTTTTTTGTTATATTCACTAGTTTGTTGAAATTTTTAGATTCCACATACAAGTGATATCATACAGTATTTGTCTTTCTCTGTCTGACTTATTTCACTCAGCATAATGGTCTCCAAGTCCAGCCATGCTGCTGCAAATGGCAAAATTTTGTTCTTTTTTTATGGCCAAGTAGTATTTCATTGTATGTATATGTGTGTGTGTGTGTGTGTGTGTGTGTGTGTGTGTCTGTGTATCACATGTTCTTTACCCATTCATCTGTGGATGGACACTTAGGTTGCTTCCCTCTCCTGGCAATTGTAAATAATGCTGCTGTGAACATTGGGGTGCATGTATCTTTTCGAAGTAGTAAAACCTATTTCTTTTTTAAATGTGATTATTAGCAACAAGTGACTATCTATTATTCAATGCATTCCATGATTGCTAACTAGTCAGGGACCCTTGCCTAACATTGTGTGGCTGTAAATAAAATGAGGGAAACGTTTTATATGAGCAAAAGCCCTATTAAGTTACTTCTGGAAAACAAACCACAAACTAGCTTTTTAAAAGATCTTTTCAGCATGTTGACAATGGAGATGGTCAAGGCATTCTGTTACCTTCAAATTAAGTTTTTCTGTGAGAATCTGTAAGAAGAGACCACAGGTGGGTAACCTAAACTTGTAAGGCAGCAGCTTTGATGGGAAGAACAAGATAAAGATGTTTTTCAGTTTTGCTGAAGCTTGTTATTTGTACACTCCAAAAGACCACAACCTTCAGAGACAGGGAAAAAGCATCTGAAAAAACAAAGGCAAAAATGACAAAGCTTAATCTTAGCAAGGCTATAAGGGCAAATCATTACCCCAGGGAACAGTTTTGCACTTTCAGAAACTGCGGAGGGAAATTTATGTGTGCTTTTAACTGGATCAAGAGCCTTTCAAGGCAGGGAGCACAAAGTAGGCACTCAATAAATGCCGAATAAATAGGACATGGTGAGGGGTTGGCTCTTTGCTGACTTGCCATTCTCGGGCCCTCTCGCCTGCTCCTAAAGCTGCTGGAAGGGCTCTGCATCCTCAAAGACAGAGAAGAAAGGAGTGGGGCGCACACATGCCCATTCAGTGGTCCACAGAATGATGGGACGACAGCCAAACACCTCTTCCTAAGGGCTCAGCGATGTCTCTATTTGGATGCATCTTGAAATCCTGACAGAGCAGGCTTGGCTGTAAGCTTGGCAGTACGCCCTTGGGTATGCCGGATGGGGGAAGACGATGAGGGAGGCAGTGAGAAGGGTGATGGAGAACAGACATTGGCCACGAGGGCGATGCTGTAGGTGCTCCAGGGCCTTCAGAGGGGCCTGGTAGGATGCTGACGCCCCGTCCCCAACAACACGTCAGGTGATGCAGCTAGTCCTTCCTCCAAGCTGCACAAATAAAAAAAGAGCCAGGAAAGCTGGCAGGAATGTCTGGAGGGTGATGGAGGGTGGAGGCCGGGAGGATCTGGGACTGGAACCTGAGTCCTCACTCTGGCAGCAGATTCTTCCCAAGCCACCGACGACGGTGCTCTCGCTGGCTCACTCCCTGTCTCCCTCTTTCACAGCGGCTCCGCCTTTTGCTTTACAACATATATTTATTTCACATCTCTGCATACGGCTTTGAATTTCAAAATGAGCTAAATATAAAGTGACTCCAGTGAGGCGTAGGCGCTGGGTGCACTAGATTAAGGAGACATTTACTGAAATGTGTTTTAAAATAGATCCCAGGAAAATGGAGATGGTCTAACCCTTGCTCATCACATATCAAAATAGATTCCTGGCAGAAAAAACAGGTTCACTGCAACCTGCTTCACTGACCTACATTAGAAGTAGCAGACGTTACTAGAAAGAGGTCAGAGTGGCAAGATAAATTAGAGCTCTGTTAGGTGCAAGGAGAGATGCTCCGTAAATAGAAGGGGAGAATTAGGGGTTGTGGAAAGAAGTTTTACTGTCAGAATTTTTTTTTTTCTCCTCCAGCTGCTGGGTTCACAGGCAGCTTCAGTTATGCCCAGGCTGCCTTTTGGCAATTCCATTTGCTTCTGCACACTTTTAAAGAACTATCTTCACTTTCCAAAGCTTCTGTTATCGTGGTACTGGAGATCTTAGAGTTCTCAACCCACCCCCTCCCCCTCACTCTTCTAATTCCAATTCTCTCCTTTCACCGTTAACCTCGTGAGGGCCTAATGCGCCGGGGAGTGGGAGCAGCTCTCTCCTCTTCTATCTTTTCTCTCCTCTCCTCCCCACTTTCAGTACAATGTACGCTCACTGAAGAAAAATTAGAAAACGCAGAAGAGTAAGAAAGGAGACTATGAAAGTCACGAGGAATCTCACCACCCAGAGAAAATGATCATTGCCAATGATGTGGACGTGGAAAGATGGCCATAATATATTGCTAGGTGGGGAAATAAAGAATACACAGTGCATGCATGCAGACACGCACACATACAGTGTATTCATTTTAATGGAGAATATTTGACATTCCATTGTGTTATCTGCCTTTTGTTGACTCGACAGTATGATGTGAGCATCTTTCCCTGTCAATAAATTTGTTTCCACAGATCACTTTAATGGTTAAATCTTATTCCACTTTATGGATATCCCACAAGTGACACCACAATCCACCATCCCTAGGTTGTTTCTTCATCCCGAGGATGTTTCTTCACTGCTGCTCTTGTAAATGACTTGGCAGTCACCTGTCTTAATGTCCGAATTTCTGCACACATCCTTGGCAATTTCCTCAGGATAAATTCCTCTAAGTGGAGTTGCTGGGTCAGAGAAGTATGGACATTTTCAGGGCTTTTTGATGCATACCACCAAATTGTTCTTCACAAAGATTGTAACAACTTGCCTGCCTGCCAGAACACTTGCCAAGGCTGAGCATTTTCATCCTTTTTTATTTTTTTAAAGATTTTTTGTTGTGGACCATTTTTTTAAAAGTCTTTGTTGAATTTGTTACAATATTGCTTCTGTTTTATGTTTTGATTCTTTGGTCAGAGGCATGTGGGATCTTAGCTTCCCGACCAGGGGACCTGCACCCCCTGCATTGGAAGGCAAAGTCTTAACCACTGGACGGCCAGGGAAGTCCCTCATCCTTTTTTTTTTTTTTTTTTTTTAATGGTTTTAAATTGTTGCTTTAACTTTCTTTAATTATTAGTGAGATGGAACTTATTTAAAGATGTATGCATCTGGCCATTTGCATGCATGTTTGTCCAAACATTTCTTGAGCATCAGTTAGGTGCTATGGCTGGGTTTACAGCAGTGTGCAATGATTGGTGAGTCAATGGCTCCTTTCAGGAAGGGTCTCAGTCTAGTGGGGAAGCCAGGCAAGGTTACAGAAGATTTCAGCTGTGTGTGACAAGTGCTATGGTCTGAGATGTTGTGTGGGAGAGTCACCCAGCCTGGTAACCTTGAGGGGTGGGGAGTGGAGAAGGAAGACTTCCTGGAGGAGAGGACAGCTCAGTTTAGTCCTGATGGAAAAAATAGGAGACAGGGAAGGTGTCCAGGGGCCTATATACAGGCAAGGATGGACACAGGGTCTGGGGAAACTAAGAAGAGCAATTTGGTGGTAGCATCAAGTATAATAGGAACTACTAAGTGACAAGGCTGGAGGTGTGGGCAGCCAGATGGTGACAGGCTTCATATGCCTGTGTAAGGCCTTTGGACAATATTCTGGCAGTTGTTGGGAGACACTGACCCCTGGCAAGCAGATTTATGCACAATAATAATAATATGTGTGAGGCAACATGGTCCTAGAAGAGACCTCACTGGCTGGTCTCTGCTCCAGTCACTTTATAACAAACCATGAGACAGTGCAGGGTTCCTGCTGTCTCCTATGGTACCTTTGTGGGAATATCAAAGAAGTGCCCCTTTCTCAAGAAAAGTCTTTTCAACTTAGTAGATTATGTACTTCTCAGTAATAACAAAGCAAACAAAAGTTTATTCTCCATAAATTATATACACAAAATTATTGAATACAAAATAGTAGAAAATTAGTGTTTTTAGTCACAAACATTAGGAACGCAAAACCTCTGGGATATAACAATTTGTTGTAAGATAGTTTCAGTCGTAAAGTAATTTTCATGAAAACAAAACTTTCTGTGGTAATGTCAATGCTTGCTTGTTCCAATATCTTATTTTCCATAGAAATGGTCACTAGATTTGACAGTCTTTCTTATGATATCATGGGTGTTAAGTAGTTTTTTATTAATTTTAAATGTGAGAATCTACATTTTCCACTGGTGACTGATACTGCCAAGATTATTGTATCCTGAGAGCTACAATGGTTTTAGTAAAATGTGTCTAATATAGTATTGATGCAAATATATTGACACATTTCACGTGAGTCAACTAGATTTTTCTTCCATCAGTGTCTCATCGTTATCACATTTCCTACCATGTTCCTCCATTTCAATCATGGTTTGTTTTTTTTGTTTGTTTGTTTGTTTGTTTTTTTGCCATGCCACAAAGGCTTGTGGGATCTTAGTTCCCCAACCAGAGATAGAACCCATGCCCCCAGCAGTGGAATTTCAGAGTCCTAACCACGGGACTGCCAAGGAATTCCCTCAATTATGTATTTTTAATGGTTGTAGAAGTTCATATTTATCATAATTTTTTTCAAATTACACATGTCATCTAGAATACTGCATCTTTTAAAGAGCTATTGCTGTTTCCAATATAGAAAAAATTTTTTGATTTTGATGTTGACCTTTGTATTGTAAAAGGGCTGGTCCTGGGGTTCACAGTTAAAATGAGTCTTCGCTTTCCTTTTTCTAATATTTTCTATTTTGGAGAAGGTGTCATCAATGTCAAGAGACTACAATTTGTTTGGCATCAATAATATGTATTTCACTAACTGTTTTATGAACTGGGTAAAACTTTGTGTTTTTTCAAAGTGCTTCTTTTTTTTATATTTATTTTATTTATTTAAAATTTTTGGCTGCATTAGGCCTTCGTTGTGGCATGCAGGATCTTTCGTTGAGGCACGCGGGCTTCTCTCTAGTTGTGCCACGTGGGCTCCAGAGTGCGTGGACTCTGTAGTTTGTGGCACGCAGTCTCTCTCGTTGAGGCGCGTGGGCTCAGTAGTTGCGGGGCATGGGCTTAGTTGCCCCACGGCATGTGGGATCTTAGTTTCCCGACCAGGGATCAAAGCTGCATCCCCTGCATTGGAAGGCAGATTCTTTACCACTGGAGCACTAGGAAAGTCCCTCAAAGTGCTTCTTAATCCCCTGTAATGTTTTCAAATATATTGTGTACATTAACTTTTTTTTTGGCTGCGTTGGGTCCTCATTGCTGCGCGCGGGCTTTCTCTAGTTGCAGCGAGTGGAGACTCCTCTTCCTTGTGGTGGGCGGGCTTCTCATTGCTGTGGCTTCTCTTGTTGAGGAGCACGGGCTCTAGGTGCATGGGCTTCAGTAGTTGTGGTGCGTGGGCTCAGTAGTTGTGGCTTACGGGCTCTAGAGCGCAGGATCAGTATTTGTAGCACACGGGCTTAGTTGCTCCACGGCATATGGGATCTTCCTGGATCAGGGCTTGAACCCGTGTCCCCTGCATTGGCAGGCGGATTCTGTTTTTTGTGGAATTTTTGAATTTTATTTTATTTATTTTTTTATACAGCAGGTTCTTATTAGTTATCTATTTTACACATATTAGTGTATATATGTCAATCCCAATCTCCCAATTCATCACACCACCACCACCACCCCCTGCCGCTTTCCCCCCTTGGTGTCCATACGTTTGTTCTCTACATCTGTGTCCAATTTCTGCCCTGCAAACCGGTTCATCTGTACCATTTTTCTAGGTTCCACATATATGGCAGGCGGATTCTTAACCACTGTGCCACCAGGGAAGTTCCTGTACATTAACTTTTGATTTTTGCTTTTTTCATATTTATGTTGTCATAAATTTGTCATATGTTGTCATAAATTTTATGCCAAATTAGTGTTGAACAAATGTATTTTTAAAAATATTTTTTCAAAAGCATAGCTTTGGCTTGTGTTTTAGAATCTATATCTTTACTAATATCAATGATTTCTAAAAGACTTTTCCATACTGCCTCTAATTGAGTTTTTCCAGTCACACTGTTTTCAATTGACTTTTCCATCATTTATTTGACAGTTGTCTCAAATTTACATTTGATTACTCTGTTTTCAATACTCTCCAATGTTTCACTGAAGTCAAACAGTTCTTGGATTATATAACAGGATTTGGCAACGTCAAAAGAATTTTTTGCTATATTACTTTCTACTAGGTTTAAATAATGGGCAGCCTTAGAACTTTTGGGGTATCTTATGTTGAAATCCATTAAGTTTGTCATAAATTTTTTGTCACTGTCATAACCCTGCCCCCTCAAATTGTTATTATGGCCTAGTTTCAGTGTTTTCTTGTTGGTGGTCTACTAAAAATCTACTAAAAATCCTCCTCCGGCTATAAAATTTACCGTGGAAAAAATTTCTTTAATGTTTTCATATAGATATATTTGCATTTTGAAAATTTACAAATCTAAAAATAACTGTTTCACGTGGCTTACATCAAGAGATGTGCCTTAGTTATTTAACTGTGTAACATTTAACATTTCTTACAACGTTCAGAACTATTTTGGGGGCTTCCCTGGTGGCGCAGTGGTTGAGAATCTGCCTGCCAATGCAGGGGACACGGGTTCGAGCCCTGGTCTGGGAAGATCCCACATGCCGCGGAGCAACTGGGCCCGTGAGCCACAACGACTGAGCCTGAGCGTCTGGAGCCTGTGCTCCACAACAAGAGAGGCCGCGATAGTGACAGGCCCGCGCACCGCGATGAAGAGTGGCCCCCACTCGCCGCAACTGGAGAAAGCCCTCGCACAGAAACGAAGACCCAACACAGCCAAAAATAAAACATAATAAATAAATAATAAAATAAAAATTTTAAAAAAATTTAAAAAAAACTATTTTGGTCAACAAATCTGCTATATTTTAATTATTCAACTTTTGTTTTTCATTCACTAAATAATGTGTAATGTTATTTGGTGTTTGTATCCTGGATAAATGTTCTGCTTTATTGCTATTATTAATCTTCTATGATTTCTGCAAGTGAAGAAAAATCTCATTAGAATGCTCATACATTTTCTTGGATGATCCTCTGAATGCTAGATAATATCTTGCTAAAAACATAATTGTGTTTATTATGTGTTCAATAAGAGAATGCCAATATTTTCTTTATCATGCAGAATCTGTTTCGCAGCATTAATAATTACATTTTTTTCAAATCAGATTTGAAATTTGAATATATGGTACTACTATTAATGTTCATTTTAGGTTCTTCATGATTACAAAAAAATAGTGCTAAATGCTCTCCATCTTTGTGCTCTTTCTTATTTTCCAGTTGATTTTTTTCATTCTCAAATTGCTGGCAAAAGGTAGAATCCTTTGACTGAAGTGTGATAAGTAACCAGAACCTAGTGATTTTTTTCCCTCACCATTTAGAAAAATTTGTGTCCATTATATTGCCCTAAACTTCCAACCTGTATTATCTTATGTAAAGTAAAAATTTCATACTTGAGGTGGGTAATTTTCAGCAAGAGTGCGCCTTTGTTTCACACTCAAACTACTTGGCCATATATTTGGGTTCTTTGCACTTTTTTCTAGTTTTCCTTGAAATCTATCAGTCGTGGTTGACGATGGAACGAAAATGTAAATTCACATCCTGCTCACGTTTCTGTGACACATTCACTGAAACCTACGGCTCTGAACTCTTATTTATTTATTTATTTTTTAAATTTTATTTACTTATTTTATTTATGGCTGTGTTGGGTCTTCGTTTCTGTGCGAGGGCTTTCTCTAGTTGCGCCAAGCGGGGGCCACTCTTCATCGCGGTGCGCGGGCCTCTCACTATCGCAGCCCCTCTTGTTGCGGAGCACAGGCTCCAGACGCGCAGGCTCAGTAATTGTGGCTCACGGGCCCAGTTGCTCTGCGGCATGTGGAATCTTCCCAGACCAGGGCTCGAACCCATGTCCCCTGCATCGGCAGGCAGATTCTCAACCACTGCGCCACCAGGGAAGCCCTGAACTCTTATTTTTATATTTTTGGCATTTCACCTTTTCCTCCCCAAATTTATTCAACAATACAAAAGATTTTATTTCATTTCTTCTGTAGGCAGCTTTTCAATTTCTGTTTTTGGTTTGATATCTTTTTTCTTTCCAATATCATGGGAGTAATAACATATGAGCTTAGTATTTTATTTTAGAATGTGTAGCTTTAAAAAATATTACATAGCAAGCTATGAAATGTAACTGCAGTTAATTTTTGTGGTAAAGAAATTTCCTTTAAACAGGGAGGAAGGAAATTTAATGGAATACTACTCAGCCAGAAAAAGAATGAAATCCTGCCTTTTGCAGCAACACGAATGGACCTAGAGGGTATTATGCTAAGTGAGATACATCAGACAGAGAAAGACAAACACTGTATGGTTTCACTTATATGTGGAACCTAAAAAACAAAACAAATGAACAAACATAACAAAACAGAAATAGAGTCATAGATATAGAGGACAAATACATGGTTGTCAGAGGGGAGGGGGAGAGGGAAGGAGAGAAATAGGTGAGAGAGATTAAGAGGTAGAAACTTCCAGTTGCAAGGTAAATGAGTCATGGGTATGAAATGTACAGTGTGGGGATTATGGTCAATAATTATGTAGTATCTTTGTATGGTGACAGAGGGTGGCTAGACTTACTGTGAGCGTTTTGAAATGTATAGAAATATTGAATCACCATGTTGTGTAACAGGAACTAACATAGTGCTGTAAGTCAATTGCACTTCAAAAACAAACAAACTGATAGAAAAAGAGATCAGATTTATAGTTACCAGAGACAGGGGTGGCTGGAGGGGAAATTGGATGAGGGCAGTCAAAAGGTACAAACTTCCAGTTCTAAGATAAATAAGTACTAGGGTGTAATGTGCAACCTGAGAAACATAACGAACACTGTTGTATGTTACATATGAAAGTTGTTAAGGAGTAAGTAAATCCTAAGAGTTCTCATCACAAGGAAAACATTTTTTTTTATGTTTCTTTTATTTTGTATCTATATATATGATGGATGTTCACTAAACTTACTGTGGTAGTCATTTCATGACGTATGTAAGTCAAATCATTGTGCTGTACACCTTAAACTTAAACGGTGCTGTATGTTGATTATATCTCAATAAAACTGAAAGAAAAAAATTCCTTTAACAACGTAAACAGTAGCTATCCTTTAATTCATCACATAGCAATCTCTAATTTATGAATATAAATAATTACTTTGTATATATGTAATGATAAATGAACATTCATTACTACAAAAGTAAGTTATGTCATAATGAAAATCTGGTAGATTAAATTTGGAACTCTGAGCTACTGTTCAGGCAGACAATATGAATTATAATGCAAAATTTTAAATTTAGCCAATACACAAATACTTACAGAGGATTTTTAAAAATTTAGATAAAAATCAAAACAACAGTTGGAAAAGCAGCTCCTTGTTTGGAAACACTAGTCATTGTAGATGTTTTAAATTAACAAGGTCTTCATCAACCTCATTCTGCTTTACTTATGAAGCAAATAAATGTTGACATTGTTAGAAAAAGTCTTTTTATTTCCGTCAGAAAATTATCATAATAAATGGACTTTCGTTAGATAATATTTTATTGTTATTTTTCAGAAAATTATTGTAGTAAGAATATAAATCATCTACCTTTGGAATCAGTAGTCAAATAAAAATGTGGAAAAAATTCAAAATAATAACGATGTCTGTGATGGGGATAGTCCCCTTGGATGTCATGCCCTTGAGCAATAAACAACCTGAACAACCCTCCTTGGCTACTCTAAACATTTCTGTGGCCATTACAGCTAATAAAGTGCTCCCATATACATAGAAACAACCTGTGTAGGTAATGGAGGAAAGACTAAGGGATCCTGAGACCTGTGTTTGGATACTCATCATGAGGTTTGCTGTGACCTTGGGCAATTCACTCACCACTCCCTGGGGATCCTCTGTCAGTTCATCTGCAAATGGAGATAAGTATGCCTAATCCTTCAAACTGCTACATGGAGGCCATGGGAGATGTTCCCAGTTCTGAGGAGTAAATGAAATCATGAGATGTGCATGGAGTTTCCATTTTGCACTTGATAAAATGTGCTTTCTTTAAAAATTGTATTATGTTTTTCAAATTGAATGAAGTACATGTGCAGAGCCAGTAAAAGACAGTAATACCAATGAATTTGGAATCAGTTCCTGTTAAGTCACCTGTGGACAGCTGCTGGTTTCACATGTCCAGAGGTGAGCTTCTGTAGGAGCCTGAGAGGCTGACATTCTGATTTTCTTAGGAAGCCAAATGTTAAGGCAATTGTTTGAAGCTTGCAACTAAGCCTCCGTGCAAACTGAAAACCTAAAGGTGATCTTTACAGCAACCCCCAACCAATAAATGGCTCTGTAATAAACCTCAAGAGGATACAGAGTTTCTATTTTGAGAAATGAAATTTTGCAAAAACAAACAGAAAAGCAGTTAATGTCCCAGAAATGGTGAGAATATTTACTTCAGAGGAAGCCAGGAGGAAGTTTGGTTGAACATCCTCCCCACTCTTTTCCTGATGGCCCCGCTTGATTACAACAGTACATTTGTGGCCAGCCTGGAAAAAAGGAGTGTGTCCAACCTTTCACTCACTCACTAAGCATTTACTGTGGGCCTGCTATGTTCCAGGTACCAGCCTATGGGCTGGTATAAGTCAGATCAGGTGTGATCTCGGTCCACACGGGCTCTTGAGGTCTCGTTTGTGAACTGTCTTTCCCACACCCTGTTCCCCCAGGTTCTGTCCTTCCTTCCTTCCGCCATCCTAGGTGACAGCTTCCCTTCATCCTCAGGTGTCCAGGATTCCTCCTCTTACGCGTGATTTCAGATGTTCACCGAGGGAAAAGTGACTGCATGTTGCAACTGCCCTGCCTTTGCTCCTAGCACCCTGGTATGTCCAGAGTCTCAGCACTGCCTATAGAAAGCCTTCCTATGGTCCAGAATCAGCACGAATGGCACCTCCTCTATGCAGCCTTCCCTCATTGCCCAAGTTAGAAATGTTTTGTCCTTTGTTGGATGAATAGCCCTTTGTTGGTACGTCATTTTAGCACTGACCACACACCTGCCTTTTCTTACAGCTGTTGGGGATCAGTGGAGACCTTTTCTGCCAGATTGGACTGGGAGGACAGGGGATACCACTCTCTGAGCCCAGGGCTCATGTCTAATTCCTCTCTACCCCAGCAGCCTGCCTTATACTGCTGGATACATACCAAACACTAAAAACAAATTGGCCGGATTGGATTTTTTTCTTTGATTTTAGTTGCCCAGAATTAGCTTGATCAAACACATCTGCTGGTGGTGCTCTGCCATCATAGGTCCATGCATTTATATTTATTTAATATTTAAATAAATATTTAAATATTTATTTAATATATTATATTAAATATATTATTTAATATAATAGGTCTATATATTTAATATTTTTTGGTCCCCATACCTGTTCCCCACCCCCTGCCCCCACCCACCCCACCCTGCCATTGATACACACTCTTGTTTTAATAAAATGCAACCTTCTAATGCATCTAAGTAACCATATTCGTGTAAGCTTGAACTCTTGGCATTGTTTGGGATTGAATTTGCCTTTTGGCCAAGAGAATGAAACACTTCATTGGAATTTTAGGCACCAGCAGCCAGGGTGGATTTGTTTGGGGGCAGGACAGGTGACGCTTGGAATCCAAGGGGGAGGCAGTCAGCAGCTTGATCTGGCACAGGATTTCTGCTTCCTCTCCCCGCTCCCTCCACCTCAGAGCCTGTTCCGCCACATCTGGGCTCTGTCCTCTCTGGCAGAGCCTGTCTGCACAGCTGCCACGTTGCCAGCCAGGAGGCCCCAGAGAGTTCTCTCTTCCAAGAGATTATCTGTTCTCCTTGACATATACTGTTATTTGAGATGCCCATTTCTGTTTCTCCTGCGTCTTGTGGTTTGTGCTCCTTGATTACACCCTTGGTGAAGTGCCCCTCACCTACCCTGTGGTGAAGAAACTACTTAGCCCAGCAGTTTGCAAATTTTTTGGTCTCAGCGCCCCTTTATACTCTTAAAAATTATTAAGGAGGACTTCCCTGGTGGTGCGGTGGTTAAGAATCTGCCTGCCAATGCCGGGGACACAGGTTTGATCCCTGGTCCAGGAAGATCCCACATGCTGCAGAGCAACTAAGCCCGTGCACCACAACTACAGAGCCTGTGCTCTAGAGACCGCGAGCCAAAACTATTGAGCCCACGCATAGCAACTACTGAAGCCCGCACGCCTAGAACCCGTGCTCTGCAGCGAAAGAAGCCACCGCAATGAGAAGACCGCGCACCGCAACGAAGAGCAGCCCCCGCTCGCCGCAACTAGAGGTAGTCCGGGCACAGCAACGAAGACCCAATGCAGCCCAAAATAAATTAATTAATTAATTTTTAAAAAATTATTAAGGAACCCAAAGAGCTATTGTTTATGTAGGCTATATCTATTTATATTTACCATATTAGGAATTAAAACTAAGACAATTTAAAGATATGTATTTAACTAATTTTTAAATGGTCTATAACTATTACATATTAATATAATTAACACGCTTTTATAGAAAATAACCATATTTTCCAAATCATGAAAAATTTAGTGAGAAGAAAGGTGTTGCTTTATGTTTTTGCAAATCTCATTATTAATATCTGGCTTGATAAAAGAGAGCTAGATTCTCAGATCTGCTTCTGCATTCAGTCTGTTGCCATATCACACATCATGTAGCCTTTGGAAAACTCCACTGGACCTTGAGAAAGGCAGAGAGTGAAAATGGCAACTAGCATCTTAGCACTGTTATGAAAGAGTTTTGACCTCACCAAATCTCTGAAAGGATCTCTGGAACCCCCCAGGAGGTCCCTAGACCACACTTTGAGAACTGCTTGCCGTCTTAGACCATAGGTTTCTTGATGGCAAGGCTGTTCCCTGTTCATCCTTATTTTAAGCAGACTATGGATTGAGACTCAGTAAATCTTGTTTGAAATACTTGGAAGTATCTGTGTCATTGAGAGTTATCCCACCCTCACAGTCACCCCGGGAAACACTCCACTTCTTCTAGTGCTGCTGCGGATGGCATTTGGATTCTTACAGAAGGCAGCCTCCAGAGGTGATGCAATTCTGTTGAATACCCTCAGTGGTCTCAGATCTTTGTTCTTTTAGGAGCATTTTGATGTTTGGAAATAGCCTAAGGCCATGTGGAGGGAAATCTTGTTTATTATTTGGGTAGTCAACTGGGTAACACTACATTTTTGGATTTTTAAAAAGTAACACTGACTTCTTAAAATTTGGATTGCAAAGCTACTTTAACAAGCATTCCCCTAATTCTATATGTATATTCACACATGTGCAAATGATGTTTGAATACTTTTAATAATTGCATCATCCTTTGAAGAGTAAAAATTGGAAACAAAATCTTAGTGCCCACAACTAGGAGACCAGTTCAATAAACCATGGGCATCCATGGAATAGAACACTTGGCAGCTGAAAAAAAGAATGAGAAAGTTCTATACATATTGATAACAAATTAACTCCAAAGTATATTAAGTAAAAAGGCAAGAGACAGATCAATATATATAGTATGCTGTCATACACAGGAAAAAAAAAAAACTGTATCGTGTGTGTGTGTCTATATGCCTGTGTGTCTATGTGTTTGCTTATGTATACATAAGGTATACAGTAAACTGGGAATGCTGGTTGCCTCCAGGGAGAGGAACTAACTGCTTGGGGTGAAGGGTAGAAAAGCAGCTTTTCAAGGATTATCCTTCTGTACATTTTAAGTTTGAAACTGTATGAATGTTACCTAATAAAATAAAAACTTTTAGAAGCCCCAAACTGAAAAAATTATATCCCCTCCTTCTTCCAAAATTAAAAATAAAAACAATTCTTAACACTTACAAAGGCTATGCTCCATAAAAGAGTTCTTAGAATTGCTTGAGCAACAGAACGATTAACAGAAAAAATACACAATGTACACGGGGGCAAATGCAAAGAGGACACTAGAAAGAGACGAGATACATTTGTGAAAAGAACTGGTCATTTTTATAGTCATGCCTTATTCTTTTCACCCTTGCCCTGTTTCACCAATAGGGAAACTGACTCCAGTGGGGCTTAGTGACTCATCTATATGTCATCTGGGCTCTGGGTTCCAACTCTCGCCTTGTTAGGGGATTTCCTGACAGCTCCTGCAGATCTCTTTGTGGGGATGTGGCAGTGAGTGGGGGACAGAGGATGATAGATCCTCTTGCATTTGGTCCTAAACACACCTCTCTCCTCACTTCCCACCCGAAGCAGGGGCTGGAGGCCCAGGCACGGTGGCTGGCAGGGCTACGTCGCCCTCACGCTCTTCCCCAAGCGCCCAGGTGGAGCACCCTCCTGCAGGCTCTGCCGGGACATTGCTCTTGGTGTTCGGTTGGCATAATGCCTCTATTTCCACAATTGGCACTTCCCACATCAATCGTCACCTAATTATCACACAATTTGGTTGGTTCAGATGACTTTGGGCTTTTTTAAATCGACTTCTTCTTCAAAGGATCAAGGTTTGTCATCAACTAAGGGATTCAAATCCTGTGGTGGAGACTCCCCACGGTTCTGACAGATCATGGTCAGGGTGCTCTGAAGGAGTTTTTGGCATTTATTCATTCATTCACTCAACGAGTGTATGTTGAACCTATTTGTTGGTGAGGCGCTATTCTAGGCCCTGGGGATACAGTGATGAGAAGGTTTCTGTTCTTGTGGAGCTTGCGTTTGTGTGATGAGAAACTGACAGTAAACAAGCAAACCAATATATGGTTGAGGTAAGTTCACATACTAATTAAGAGATCAGAGGGTGATGTGGCAGAGCGGTTGGGAAGCCGACTTTGGACCATGTGCTTGGGGAAGGCCAATCTGAAGATGGCTTCTTTAAGAGGGAAATGCTATCTCAATGCCTTTTGAGGTCCTCCTTTCCAGCGGTGAGAGTCTAACATTCTCTGCACCCAACAGGTTCCCATGGAGGGATGAAAGACAGGGAGGAGAACAGAGGTGCCAGTTCCCTGGACCTGTATCTGCCAGCTGCTGCTAAGTACCTCTGAGAAACTCTGCTTCCAGCTAACGAGGACCACCTATCCTGGGAACCTCGGTACATGGGACAAGAACCCCCTGGGTAGACCCCTTGGCAAGATGAATTGGACCAGCTATAGGTTCCAGGATTCCAGAGCCAGTGGTGATGTCTTAGACAACACCACGCAGTTGTTCAGTTTGGGTAAGATTAGCTGAAAGCCAGCCCTGGGCAAAGTGACTACTAATTACTGTTAAATAATTGTCTCACCATTTAGTTCTTTAAAAACCCTATGGGTTGAATACTATGTCCATCTCACAGATGAGGAAAATGTGGCTCAGAGAGATTATGTGACTGTCTTAAGATCACACAGTTAGAAGTACCTGAGACCAGGTCACGGGACCCTAAAGCTCAGGCTCTTTCATGATATCATCCTTCATGCTTGTTCTCTTCACCCCCACCAACCCTCCTCTGCTTTTTCAGGATAGGCCCTTGTCTTTCTGACCCTAGGTGGACACCCTCATGCTGTCTGTCATCCTTGCTGAGAACAGGTGTGCCCTGTTCTCAGCAACCCCCGGCCCGCAACCCCCAGCTGGAGCCCCAGGCTCCCGTCTCACTGCTCCAGGCTTTTGTGTGACATCTCGCCCTATTCCATGCCTCCAAACACCAAGCCCTGTGACTTGGTACCTCATCTTGGGTAATTCCCTGCTGGTGTCATGGGCACTAGAAAGATCTGGTTTCCAAGTCCCCTCCCTACCCTTTGCCCAGAAGTTGGGCAGGAGCTGTTAAAGAAAAACAGTGAGGTCAGCTATCTTACTTGAAAGAAGGCAGAGAGGAAGTGAGCCATTGAGGTGCTTAACACAATTCCAACTGGCCTTAGTGCCCCAAGAGGCTGTAATTCTTGGTACTTCCACTTTCAGATATTATGTATCGTCAGTGGGTATTAGATTGCCCTAGTGATCCACTAGGTTCCCTCCACCCCACCCTTGCAGCAGTCTCTGCATTCGGGTGTCTGAGTAGCCAGCTCCCAAGATGTGTCTGGAACGTGCCACCTGCTATAGGGGCTGAATCACGCACCTCCATTTTAAGAGGGAAGGAATAGGAAGAGGCCTGAGTGTAGGCAAGAGCGCTTCGGATTTAGAATTGAAAACTCCAGTCCTGGCTCCAGCACTCAGCAGGGGCCAGTGGCTGACCCTAAAGATCTATACAGAAAGAGGGTTGGGTTAGAAATGTTTTAAGATTCCTTCTAACCCTGAGAATCCAGGGACAGACTGTGGCTGGATAGGGGATGGGCTTGGGGTCTTCATCCCTTGATGTAGGAGAATTTTTTTCAGTGTGGATAATATCACCATCACCTCCTCACTTGAGCATGGGCAGGCTCTCACAGCAGCCACAACTGCCTAGTTCCAGCCCAATTAGCTGGTATCCTGACCGCTCCTCACCCCCTCACATCCCCCTCCCTGGGGACGGATTACCTGCCCCCTCCTGGTTGTCTTTTTTCTGGATATCCTGTCGTGTCTGGTAACCCTTACTCCTTTGTAAGAATGGCAGAACTCAAGAGTAAAATGATGGCACAAGGGCAACAAAGTGTAGTGTTCATAAACACACAATTTAAAGTTGGAGAGATGTAGCTTCAAATCTGATCTCTGCCACTATCTAACTCTATGACCTTGAGCAAGTCTGATCCCTGAGAGTTGGTTTCCTTACTGTAAGGTGGAAATAATAATTGTTCCAACCTTATTGCCTGTTCATGAAGCTTAAATAAGATAATGAATGTGCCTGGCATATATTAAGTCCCCAGTGTAAGGCAGCTAATATTACTGCTTAGGATCCTGTAGAGCTCATTTGTATATGTGTTGTCTTGGTCAGTTTGGGCTGCTATAACAAATTACTGTTTGACTGGGTGATTTATAAACAATAGACATTTATTTCTCATAGTTCTGGATGCCGGAAGGTCCAAGATTAAGGCACTGGCACATTCAGTGTCTGGTGAGAGCCCACTTCTTGTTCTTAGATGGCTGTCTTCTTGCTGTGTCCTCGCAGGTTGGAGGGGCTTGAAGAGACCCTCTGGGATCTTCTATAAAAGAAGTAATCCCATGCATGAGGACTCCACCCTCTTGACCTACTCACCTCCCAAAGACCCCGCCTCCAAATACCATCACCTTGGGGTTAGGATTTAACAAATGAATTTTGGCAGCACACAAACATTCAGTCTACAGCATGTGTTAAAGAATTACTCTCGGCTCTCACTCCCTCTTGCGAGAACACCAGAATCACAACTAGCTGCTGGACAATCATCGACAGGAAGACACTGGAACTCACCAAAAAAGATACCCCACATCCAAAGACAAAGGGAAGCCACAATGAGACAGTAGGAGGGGCGCAATCAGAGTAAAATCAAATCCCATAACTGGTGGTGGGTGACTCACAGACTGGCGAACACTTATACCACAGAAGTCCACCCACTGGAGTGAAGGTTCTGAGCCCCACGTCAGGCTTCCCAACCTGGGGGTCCGGCAACGGGAGGAGGAATTCCTAGAGTATCAGACTTTGAAGCCCAGTGGGAATTGACTGCAGGACTTCAACAGGACTGGGGGAAACAGAGACTCCACTCTTGGAGGGCACACACAAAGTAGTGTGCACATTGGGACCCAGGGGAAGGAGCAGTGACCCCAGGGGAGACTGAACCAGACCTACCTGCTGGTGTTGGAGGGTCTCCTGCAGAGGTGGGGGGGCGGGCTTGTGGCTCACTGTGGGGACAAGGACACTGGCAGCAGAAGTTCTGGGAAGTACTCCTTGGCGTGAGCCCTCCCAGAGTCTGTCATTAGCCCTACCAAAGAGCCCAGGTATGCTCCAGTGTTGGGTTGCCTCAGGCCAAACAACCAACAGGGAGGGAACCCAGCCCCACCCATCAACAGTCAAGCGGATTAAAGTTTTACTGAGCTCTGCCCACCAGAGCAACAGCCAGCTCTACCCACCACCAGTCCCTCCCATCAGGAAGCTTGCACAAGCCTCTTGGATAGCCTCAACCACCAGAGGGCAAACAGCAGAAGCAAGAAGAACTACAATCCTGCAGCCTGTGGAACAAAAACCACATTCACAGAAAGATAGACAAGATGAAAAGGCAGAGGGCTATGTACCAGATGAAGGAACAAGATAAAACCCCAGAAAAACAACTAAATGAAGTGGAGATAGGCAACCTTCCAGAAAAAGAATTCAGAATAATGATAGTGAAGATGATCCAGGACCTCGGAAAAAGAATGGAGGCAAAGATCGAGAAGATGCAAGAAATGTTTAACAAAGACCTAGAAGAATTAAGGAACAAAAAAACAGAGATGAACAATACAATAACTGAAATGAAAACTACACTAGAAGGAATCAATAGCAGAATAACTGAGGCAGAAGAACGGATAAGTGACCTGGAAGACAGAATGGTGGAATTCACTGCTGCGGAACAGACTAAAGAAAAAAGAATGAAAAGAAATGAAGACAGCCTAAGAGACCTCTGGGACAACATTAAACGCAACAACATTCGCATTATAGGGGTCCCAGAAGGAGAAGAGAGAGAGAAAGGACCAGAGAACATATTTGAAGAGATTATAGTCGAAAACTTCCCTAACATAAGAAAGGAAATAACCACCCAAGTCTAGGAAGCACAGCGAGTCCCATACAGGATAAACCCAAGGAGAAACATGCTGAGACACATAGTAATCAAATTGGCAAAAATTAAAGACAAAGAAAAATTATTGAAAGCAGCAAGGGAAAAACGACAAATAACATACAGGGGAACTCCCATAAGGTTAACAGCTGATTTCTCAGCAGAAACTCTACAAGCCAGAAGGGAGTGACATGATATACTTAAAGTGATGGAAGGGAAGAACCTACAACCAAGATTACTCAACCCAGCAAGGATCTCATTCAGATTTGATGGAGAAATCAAAACTTTACAGACAAGCAAAAGCTACGAGAATTCAGCACCACCAAACCAGCTCTACAACAAATGGTAAAGAAACTTCTCTAAGTGGGAAACACAAGAAAAGAAAAGGACCTACAAAAACAAACCCAAAACAATTAAGAAAATGGTCATAGGAACATACATATCGATAATTACCTTAAACGTGAATGGATTAAATGCTCCAACCAAAAGACACAGGCTTGCTGAATGGAAACAAAAACAAGACCCATATATATGCTGTCTACAAGAGACCCACTTCAGACCTAGGGACACATACAGACTGAAAGTGAGGGGATGGAAAAAGATAGTCCATGCAAATGGAAATCAAAAGAAAGCTGGAGTAGTTATACTCATAACAGATAAAATAGACTTTAAAATAAAGAATGTTACAAGAGACAAGGAAGGACACTACATAATGATCAAGGGATCAATCCAAGAAGAAGATATAACAATTATAAATATATATGCACCCAATATAGGAGCACCTCAATACATAAGGCAACTGCTAACAGCTATAAAAGAGGAAATCGACAATAACACAGTAATGGTGGGGGACTTTAACACCTCACTTACACCAATGGACAGATCATCCAAAGTGAAAATAAATAAGGAAACAGAAGCTTTAAATGAAACAATAGACCAGATAGATTTAATTGATATTTATAGGACATTCCATCCAAAAACAGCACATGACACTTTCTTCTCAAGTGCGTACGGAACATTCTCCAGGATAGATCACATCTTGGGTCACAAATCAAGCCTCAGTAAATTTAAGAAAATTGAAATCATATCAAGCATCTTTTCTGACCACAACGCTATGAGATTAGAAATCAATTACAGGGAAAAAAATGTAAAAAATACAAACACGTGGAGGCTAAACAATATGTTACTAAATAACCAAGAGATCACTGAAGAAATCAAAGAGGAAATAAAAAAATACCTAGAGACAAATGACAATGAAAACACGATGATCCAAAACCTATGGGATGCAGCAAAAGAAGTTCTAAGAGGGAAGTTTATAGCTATACAAGCCTACCTCAAGAAACAACAAAAATCTCAAATAAACAATCTAACCTTACACCTAAAGGAACTAGAGAAAGAAGAATAAACAAAACCCAAAGTTAGCAGAAGGAAAGAAATCATAAAGATCAGAGCAGAAATAACTGAAATAGAAACAAAGAAAACAATAGCAAAGATCAATAAAACTAAAAACTGGTTCTTTGAGAAGATAAGCAAAAATGACAAACCATTAGCCAGACTCATCAAGAAAAAGAGGGAGAAGACTCAAATCAATAAAATTAGAAATGAAAAAGGAGAAGTTACAACAGACACCACAGAAATACAAAGCGTCCTAAGAGACTACTACAAGCAACTCTATGCCAATAAAATGGACAACCTGGAAGAAAGGGACAAATTCTTAGAAAGGTATAACCTTCCAAGACTGAACCAGGAAGAAACAGAAAATACGAGCAGACCAATCACAAGTAATGAAATGGAAACTGTGATTAAAAATCTTCCAACAAACAAAAGTCCAGGACCAGATGGCTTTACAGGTGAATTCTATCAAACATTTAGAGAAGAGCTAACACCCATCCTTCTCAAACTCTTCAAAAAAATTGCAGAGGAAGGAATACTCCCAAACTCATTCTATGAGGTCACCATCACCCTGATACCAAAACCAGACAAAGATACTACAAAAAAAGAAAATTACAGACCAATATCACTGATGAATATAGATGCAAAAATCCTCAACAAAATACTAGCAAACAGAATCCAACAACACATTAAAAGGATCATACACCATGATCAAGTGGGATTTATCCCAGGGATGCAAGGATTCTTCAATATATGCAAATCAATCAATGTGATACACCATATTAACAAATTGAAGAATAAAAACCATATGATCATCTCAATAGATGCAGAAAAAGCTTTTGACAAAATTCAACACCCATTTCTGATAAAAACTCTCCAGAAAGTGGGCATAGAGGGAACCTACCTCAACATAATAAAGGCCATATACGACAAACCCATAGCAAACATCATTCTCAATGGTGAAAAACTGAAAGCATTTCCTCTAAGATCAGGAACGAGACAAGGATGTCCACTCTCACCACTATTATTCAACATAGTTTTGGAAGTCCTAGCCAAGGCAATCAGAGAAGAAAAAGAAATAAAAGTAATGCAAATTGGAAAAGAAGAAGCAAAACTGTCACTGTTTGCGGATGACATGATACTATACATAGAGAATCCTAAAAATGCCACCAGAAAACTAGTAGAGTTAATCAATGAATTTGGTAAAGTTGCAGGATACAAAATTAATGCACAGAAATCTCTTGCATTCCTATACATTAATGATGAAAAATCTGAAAGAGAAATTATGGAAACACTCCCATTTACCATTGCAACAAAAAGAATAAAATACCTAGGAATAAACCTACCTAGGGAGACAAAAGACCTGTATGCAGAAAACTATAAGACACTGATGAAAGAAATTAAAGATGATACCAACAGATGGAGAGATATACCATGTTCTCGGATTGGAAGAATCAACATTGTGAAAATGACTATACTACCCAAAGCAATCTACAGATTCAATGCAATCCCTATCAAATTACCAATGGCATTTTTTTTATGGAACTAGAACAAATCATCCTAAAATTTGTATGGAGACACAAAAGACCCCGAATAGCCAAAGCAGTCTTGAGGGAAAAAAACGGAGCTGGAGGAATCAGACTCCCTGACTTCACACTATACTACAAAGCTACAGTAATCAAGACAATATGGTACTGGCACAAAAACAGAAACGTAGATCAATGGAACAAGATAGAAAGCCCAGAGATAAACCCATGCACCTATGGTCAACTATTATATGACAAAGTAGGCAAAGA
This sequence comes from Balaenoptera acutorostrata, assembly GCF_949987535.1. Taxonomy (NCBI): domain Eukaryota; kingdom Metazoa; phylum Chordata; class Mammalia; order Artiodactyla; family Balaenopteridae; genus Balaenoptera; species Balaenoptera acutorostrata. Next base: position 175,626,456 of record NC_080064.1, on the reverse strand, counting down.
TATACAATGGAGAAAAGACAGTCTCTTCAATAAGTGGTGCTGGGAAAACTGGACAGCTCCATGTAAAAGAATGAAATTAGAACATTCCCTAACACCATACACAAAAATAAACTCAAAATGGATTCGAGACCTAAATGTAAGACCGGACACTATAAAACTCTTAGAGGAAAACATAGGAAGAACACTCTTTGACATAAATCACAACAAGATCTTTTTTGATCCACCTCCTAGAGTAATGGAAATAAAAACAAAAATAAACAAATGGGACCTAATGAAAGTTCAAAGCTTTTGCACAGCAAAGGAAACCATAAACAAGACGAAAAGACAACCCTCAGAATGGGAGAAAATATTTGCAAACGAATCAATGGACAAAAGATTAATCTCCAAAATATATAAACAGCTCATGCAGCTCAATATTAAAGAAACAAACACCCCAATCCAAAAATGGGCAGAAGACCTAAATAGACATTTCTCCAAAGAAGACATACAGACAGCAAAGAAGCACATGAAAAGCTGCTCAACATCACTAATTATTAGAGAAATGCAAATCAAAACTACAATGAGGTATCACCTCACACCAGTTAGAATGGGCATCATCAGCAAATCAACAAACAACAAATGCTGGAGAGGGTGTGGAGAAAAGGGAACCCTCTTGCACTGTTGGTGGGAATGTAAATTGATACAGCCACTATGGAGAATAGTATGGAGGTTCCTTAAAAAACTAAAAATAGAATTACCATATGAACCAGCAATCCCACTACTGGGCATATACCCAGAGAAAACCATAATTCAAAAAGACACATGCACCACAGTGTTCATTGCAGCACTATTTACAATAGCCAGGTCATGGAAGCAACCTAAATGTCCATCAATAGATGAATGGATAAAGAAGATGTGGTACATATATACAATGGAATATTACTCAGCCATAAAAAGGAACGAAATCAAGTCATTTGTTGAGACATGGATGGATCTAGAGACTGTTATACCGAGTGAAGTAAGTCAGAAAGGGAAAAACAAATATCGTATATTAACGCATGTATGTGGAACCTAGAAAAATGGTACAGATGAACCGGTTTGCAGGGCAGAAGTTGAGACACAGATGTAGAGAAGAAATGTATGGACACCAAGGGGGGAAAACCATGGTGGGGTGGGGATGGTGGTGTGCTGAATTGGGCAATTGGGATTGACATGTATACACTGATGTGTATAAAATTGATGACTAATAAGAGCCTGCAGTATAAACAAACAAACAAACAAACAAAAAACAACTAATACTAAACTTTCTTTGGGTTATTTGTATGGAAATATGTTAATATAAATGTTTCAGACATTACATGAAATTTCTAAAAATCTTATATGTTCTGGTATAATGTTATAAGTCATAATTCTAGTTATTACTTTAAAATGTGTATCTCAGAAATAACTAAAAAAAAAACAAAACAACAAGAAAAGAATTACTCTCAAATCGCCTTTCCTTTTCTTCTCTATCCCTTTCTGCAGAGAACATCACCACCCTGAAGATAGGCACTGGCCTTAAAGAACTCAGCAGGTGGGTGAGAGAAGGGCTGGCCCATGCAGGAGTATTAGGGATCTTGGAAGATGGTCTGCTTGGCCCCCATTTGTGGACTGGTGTGGGTGGGACCGTGGCCATGGAGGTTGGGGCAGAGGAGAGAGGCTCAAAATGGGGGCAGGAGATGGTTGGCTGTTGGGGATGTGGAAGCCCAGAGGTGAGAGAGCTCCCACAGAAGCGGGGAGGCCCCAGGGCGATTTTGTGGATGATCTCCGCAGCCAGCCAGGGCAGCTGAAGCATCCTCATGGTCTTGTTTGCTTCCCTCAGCTTAGGCACAGCAGCCACGGCTGTTTCTAGCTCCATCGGTGTCGTGGCCCTCATCTTGCTGCTGGTGGGGCTCTTGTCCATGACTCTGAAGAAATGGAGGCATGAGAGTGAGTTGAACGGCTGGCCCTGGAGCTGGGAACCAGGAAAGAGGAGAAACCAAGGGCAGAGATGGGGTGTCTTTCCTATGGGGCAGCCTTGGGGGAAGGGAGAAGAGGGCAGGCTATAGGGTCTGTTCTCTGGAGTTGCCAGGGACTCAGCACATAGCAACAAGATTTATTTACGGTACAAATTCTTTATGCTAAAAGCCATACATAAGCAATCTGTATAGACATGGTTTATATGCATCAGCTAAAATAAATATTGATGCCAAACTCATCTAAATAATAACCAAAATTATAAAGTATACCAACAGTGTTTACTCCCCCTGTATCTTCCTGGGCACTTAGCTCAGTCTCAGAGGCCCAGTGGGTTGAACACGGTGGATTTTGCATTCTGAAGTCCAACCCTAAGCCCAATAATCAATCAAAGAAAGATGGTTACTATCCCAACTCAGGCTGACTCTGAATTTATTAATTTTTCTAGGACTATTTAAGAAACAACTGAAGCATCAGACCAACCTTCTCCACAAATCCTTGGTAAGGAAATAGTGGAGTCATACCTAGAGGGGCTCCTGGTTATCTCTGCCAGGATTTCATGCTGTTCCTAGGTAGACCCCATACAGGGGTGGTGGTGATGAGGCAGAGAACAGCCCTGAAAGAAATGTTTTTGAAAATCAAGGCAGATCTAGGGCTTGCTCAGCAAGAACCCAATGTTCCACTTGCTGTCCTATAGGGGTCCCAGTAGCAGGTTTTATCTTTGGAAGTGGCTGGTACATCTAACCTGTGTCCTATCTCTAAAGGAGCTTTCCTGCCACGCTGATGCCATATATTCCAACGTAATCAACTTGGCCCCCAGGAAAGAGGACGACTTCGCTGTCTATGCCAACGTGCCCCCTTTCGATCGCCCCAGGAGGACATCACCAGACAAAGTGGAATATGCCTCCATTGTATTCCACTGATGGGAAGCCAGTGAGATGCTTCAGAGTGCAGAGTCAGACCTGTGCCCCAGCTGGATCCTGAAACGGCTTTTCCTTTAGATGTGTGTGTGTGTGTGTGTGTGTGTGTGCACATGTGTGTGTTTAAAATGCATAAACCATATTCTGATGGAGGTAAACGACTGGGTATTTCTTCTAATTTATTGGAAACAAAGTGCAGTTATAATGGAAAGGAGTGAGATCTGAGAGACAAGGGACACAATAATTCCAGCCACCCTGAGCCCCGGAAGTAGGTTCCTGAGAGAGACTTGCCAACAGAGGAGCCCTTTCTCGCCCCTGGCCTTCCTGAGGCAAGGACTGAGGAGTGGGGCTCACACCACTCAAGGACCAGCTTCTGGATTTTGTCTCTCTTGTTCTGCCCTGTCAGGAATTGACACCCTGTAGAGGTTAATTCATGAGTCATACTCACGTCTGGAGACGTGAATGGCTGACGGCAGTGTCTATGTCTTCACAGCAGCTTTGCCGGACTATGTACCAAGTGTGGGGGGAGGAGGCATGGGGGAACTGCAGGGACGTGTAAAGTCTTCTTCCTGAGGACGTGAACGCAGAGAATGCGGGGCCACCCGGGACAGGAGCTGGGGAAGGAGCACCCAGTGGAAGTGGGTACATGTCACCACCAACCAGTGTCTGCTCCGTGGGAACTTTGGATGATGTCTGGAACTTTGCAACTGATTCATTCCTTCTTTCCTTCATTTAAAAACATGCATTAGGACTTCCCTGGGGACGCAGTGGTTAAGAATCCGCCTGCCAAGGCAGGAGACACGGGTTCGAGCCCTGGTCCTAGACACATGCCGCAGAGCAACTAAGCCCGTGCACCACAACTACTGAGCCTGCGCTCTAGAGCCGGCGGGTCCCAGCTACTGAGCCCGCGAGCCACAACTACTGAAGCCCGCGCACCTAGAGCCTGTGCTCTGCAACAAGAGAAGCCACCGCAGTGAGAAGCCCGCGCACCACAACGAAGAGTAGCCCCGCTTGCCGCAACTAGAGAAAGCCCGCGCACAGCAACAAAGACCCAATGCAGCCAAAAATAAAAAAATTAATTCCTAAAAAAATAAATAAATAAATAAAAACATGCATTAAACACCACCATATTCTAGACCCTGGGAATACAGCAGTGAATTCAACAGACAAAACCTTATTCTCATGGAGCTTACCTTCTAGGAGGGGGGCAGTGAACAAATAAACAAGAAAGTACACAGACTGTCACATGGTAGCATGTGCTATGGACCAAAATAAAGCAAGTCCTGGAAGGTAGGGAACACCAGGTGGGAGTGGGTTGCTATTTTGTATTAGATGGTCAGGTACAGGCTTGCTGACATTTGACCTGAAGGCAGTGAGAAAGTGAGACCTGAGGATAAATGGGAAAGAGCATGTCAGGCAGAAGGAACAGCAAGTGCAAAGGCCCTGAGGTGGAAGTATACTTTACATGGTCAAAAAATATCAAGGATGTTAGTGTGTCTGGAGTGGGGGGGGGCAGTATGGGGAGATGAGGTGTGTGCAACAAATCAGCACCTGAGTTTGGGAATCAGTGATCTAAGGCAATGTTTCCCACAGCATACTCCATGCAGTGGGAGTATAGGGACCCCTGATCCTTTGGGGATTATGCCTCTGGCTGCACCACTCTCTATACTCCTGCTGCTGACATTTGTTAATCTCCAGATGTTCTCCTCATTTATAGGGGACTCCTGGTCTCCACTCCACCCTAATCCTGTCATCACTCGAGGTTATTTCGTGGCAGTGTAGATGATCCTCCCCACCTTTGAGCTTAAAGTTTCCCAAAGTGTGTTCTTCCAGTTATGAGAGATGTTAATGGATGTTGGGATGTAGAGAGTAGATGAGATCTATGACCAAATAAGTGTGGGAAATGATGAATAAGTAAAGAGTAATGGAGAAAAGTAATTTTTCATTTAAAACCAAAAATGATAGAAGCCACTTCTGTCTTCGAAGGAGGATGGCATGGTTCACATCAGTAAGAAAACACATTCTTTATGGCTCCATTCCACTCATAGAGACTGGAAAGGGGAGGAGGAAGTAGAAAGGAAACACAAAGATTTCTAAGCCTCTGCCCTCTTTTCTGTTGATACTGGGCAAGTCCAAGGGCAGAGAGCCCTTTGTTATGGCACAGATGTAGGGTGACCACATGCCCTGGTTTGTTGGGGACTTTCCTGGTATACAACTGTTGTCCCAGAGAAACTATTATTAGGTCCACTTTCATTCTCAAAAGTGTCATAGTTTGGGTGATAAATTATGTGGTCACCTGTTAACAAGGCTTTGTGGTCACCTGTTAACAAGGCTTTGAAAGTGCAAAAGCAAGTCCAAGGCCAATAAGGAGGGGAGAGCAAAGTTGTTTTGTACAATAAAGTGAGAATAGAGTTGGGGTGGGGGTGGAGGAGGCTGCTGGGGAGACAACAAGGAAAGTTTTGAGGGGAAAGGGGGCTAAAATCATGTAAAAGATTTCCACCACCACAAACCTCAGTAAAGCCCGCTGAACACACCACGGTCTGGTGTGGGTATTTTGGGGAAGGGGACATCATGGAAAAGGGACTGAAATCCACATCTTGGTCAGCATAGAGCAGAAATAAGAGGGAAGTGGTAAGAGGTGCAACCTGAATGGGTTGGACAATTCAGGGGGAGGGTGAACTCAGAGCCGGAAGCAAACACAAGAACACAAACCCTCTGAAAATTCTCAGAAATCTCAGGGAGGGCACCAGAGTTTCCAAAGAACTTACAATTGGGATATTAACAGTGGTATTTAAATGGATAGTTTGGCCTCAGCATATATCTGTGTTGAAAAATTTAAACAGGTTTCTTTATGGCGAGACTTCTCAGAGCCTCCGATATGTAATGTACTTTATGAATAGTATTCTTTAAACTCCCTTTTATTTTCTTAGGGAGCATCCCATAGGACAGGAAGTAATCCTTGTAACGCCCTGTGGGAAGAGCTTGTTTAAGGGGACACCCTGCCCAGGCGGGACTGTCACAGGGAGACCCCAGCCTAACTCTGCTTCTGATTCTATGCAAGGAGGGTGCAGAATAGTCATTATTAGTCTTTTATGTGGCAAATGGGGTAGCTGTGCCCAGTCTGAAGCGAGGACACCCCCTCTTCCAGCTTTGATCTGTACCCAACAGCCCCCAATTGTTAGTTAGGCAGCCAGAGACATCTCTCTGGGGCAGTAGCGCTCAGCTGGGAGCAATTTTGCTCCCCCTCCCAGATATCTGAAAATATCTGGAGACATTTTTGATTGTCACAATGGAGTGGTGTGTGTGTGTATGTGTGTGTGTGTGCTACTGGCATATAGGGGGTAGAGGCTAGGGATGCTGTTAAACATCCTACAATGCACTGGAAAGCCCTCCCCCCCACCCACAAAATAGAATTATCCTGCACAAAATGCTGCTGTTGAGAAGCCCTGCTCTAGGCTCTTCCTGGAGCTCCTGTTCCGATACATAGCTAAGATGAAGATGTTGACCAGACTCTCCATGCCCCAAGCTTGGGACCCACAGCGATTTCAACAGAAGTAAAATGAGCACTAAATAATGATTTAAAAATCTCAGCAACTAGAAGGATGGATGAGCAACCATCCCAATTTGCCCTGGACTGTCCTAGTTTTAGCACGGAGAGCATTGAGTATTAGCATTGATGGGTTCCAGGAAACCCCTCAGGTCTGGGCTGCTAGCAGCTAGGACTCTCCACTTCTGAATTAGCCTTTGTGGTTTTAGAGCAAACAGCTGCCCTTCTCAGTTAGGATGGGAGAATTCCGGACCTTTACAGCTAAAGCAGAGGGCAAGTGAGTTATATACTCCAAGGAGGCTCAGGTCTTGGGCACTAAGACAAACCCCTCCAGCTCACCTGCAAAAGAAGTTGTCCACAACCCACTGGCCTGGAGGATGTAGCTGTCCTCCTTTCCTTGTTGCTCACCCGCACCCATGGCTCCTGCCTTCCATCACTTTCAGAGGAGCTGATCAGTGCATTTTGCTGAATGAGCGAATGGGTGCTGCTCTTCTAAAGATTCTTGGGAAATTCTGTTAAATAGGCTGAGGAGCTTCTAGACGTTTGGCCATGTGGTGGTTGCTGTTTCTCTTGGGAAAACATAATTCTGCAATGTTCTGAACACCCTCAAAGAAATGTATCTGTTTTAACAAGGGCAGGGATTTGGAACGTAAAACGCTTGGCAAAGTCCTGAGAAAAATCTCTCTGTGTGACTGGAAATGAGATTCACTTGCTCCCTTAATGTTTCTTCTTAGAGGATAGAAAAAGCCAGCTTCTCGGTGCCCAGCAGGGAGGAGTATTTCTGACAGTATTTGGAATTACTGGTGCATGGTAATAACAAAAAGCAGACTGCCTTTAGTTGGTTTTATTATTTTTTAAATCCACTGCAGACAATGGACCCCTTGAGCGCCTGCTTCCAGGGTGGAGAGCTCCCACTGCCACCTGCCCTCCACCCACTCCATGCACCGCTCTCTTGTCAGCTGTCAGTCCTGGCCCTTCACTTACCTTGTACAACCTTTGGCAAGTTAGCTAATTTCTTTAAGTTCAGATTTTCTCATCTGTAAAATGGAAATAATAATTTCACAGATTATGGAAATAATCTGTGACTACTTTGAAGATAGGTATTGTCGATGATGTTATATGAAAATATTCTGTAAATTACATGATGCTGTAGAAAAATGTGAAGAATTATTATCAACTGACATATGACAATTGATCATGTTACAAGGAGATATTTCTCATGGATCAGTTGAATGCACTAGAACAGCAGGATGATTTTGCCATCATTAGAAGGGCGTGGCCACTATCAGTTAACGGGTTTTTTTTGGTTTTTTTTTTGAGAACCTGCCTCAAGTACTACGCAGCAACATCTCATAAACAGGAACTCAACAAATAAATAAATCACGTGGTCCTTAATTTTTCACTTCCTTAAGAGCCGATGATCTAAGGGGAGTTAAAACAGACACAAAAAAACAGTGGGAAAAAAATCTGTGTGCAAAGGCCAGCCCAGATAGAGAAAAGGATATACTGAATATACAAAGGTCCAAACTTATGAAATTGAAGAGTGTAGAGGGATGTCCCTCATTCCAAAAGGATTCTTGTCTTTACAAGTGGGTGTATTTCAGGCTTTGTAAAAATAGTGCCCTCCTCTAATACACTCTGGGCATAGATGTTAAAAACTTGCTTTACTGAATTCACCAATGTTCCCTGGAAACACCTAGCTGGAGCAATCTTGACTGCACAAGGAAAGTGGGGGGACAGCCAGAGGCCCCAGTGAGTTAGAAGGATGTTCCTTGAGGCTTGGCACCTGGGCTCTCCCACCCCATTCCACCTGTGTCTTTGCCGTGCCCTTGGGGTGCCCTTGGCAGGCTCCACCTGTCCCTCTGATATTGGAGCACCTCGGGGCTCTCTCCTGGCCCTTTGCCTTCTCACTCTGTTTCCAAAAGCTTTAGTGCTGTCTGCTTGCCGACACCCCTGAAATCTACGTCTCCAACTGTAGACATCTGTAGACACACATCTAACTGCTTACTGGCCTTCACCTCTTGGGTGTATGACAGCAATAATAATGATAAATACTTTTGTAGTCGCAACTGTGTGTAAACACTTACATAGTCTTAACAGACATATTTTAAGTGCCTCACATATAACTCATATAAGCCTCACAGCAGCGCTTGAGAAAGCTACTGTTATTCTTGTCTTCAAGAAATCAAGTCACAGAGAAGATAGGTAGCAGCAGAGTCAGCCTGGCTTCAGGGCCCCCGTCTTTAACCACTCTGTGGACTGGCCGCCTGTGTACTCACGTTCAACACATCAGGCACAGAAAGCATGCTGCAGCTCCCCCATTGCCCTCTCCCTCCCCACCGGCCACCCACTGGCCCTATCTGAAAATCTATGGGTCACTTTGCCATTCTCTTCCTCCCACTTCCATTCCAAGTAATTAGATCACCAAATCCTATCACTTCTACATCTTGCGTATTTTAAAAATCTGTTTAATTGCCCCTGTCTCTCCCTCTAATCTGTTCTCTACGTTGCAACCAGAGGTTCTTCAAAAAACAAACTCTGAGTGGCCATTATCAGTTAACGTTTCTTCAGCTTATCAGTGCACCTTCAGTGGGCTCCAGCTGTCCATTGGATAAATCCTAACTTCTTAGCAGGGCCCACAAGGCCCTCTGTGATCCCACCCATACGCACCTGCTCAGCCCCATCACTCCTCACTGCCCTCCCGCTCTCTCCCCGTTATCTTGGCTGGCTCTCAGTTTTCCAAATGCACTAGTTCTCTCTCTCCCCACTGAGACTTTACCCATGCTCTTTCTTCTGCCTGTACCCCTCCCCCCACTCCCTAGGTCAGACCTGAATCCTTCTCTGATCAAAGACTGTGATGAGCCCTTCTGCTATATGTTCCCTGGCTCCCTTTAACTTTCCAGGAGACAGCATTCATCACACCTTAGTGTAATGTCTTGTCTGAAGTCTATGATCCCAGTTGCATGGGGATAGGGATCAAGTCCATCTTCTTTACCTCTGGATCCCAAGTGCAGGGCCAGGTGCATTGTCAACTATCAAGAAATATCTGTAGCATGAATGAATGAATGGCAGAACAATTTGGAGGGAATAACATAGTGACCACAGTAGCAAAGCCCTTGCTATTTGATAAAATATCAGCTTTATTGAGATAGAATTCACATACCATACAATTCACAATTCTATGGCTTTTAGTATATGCATAGAGGTGTGCAACCATCATCACAATTTTAGAACATTTTCATCACCCCAGAAGAAACCCTGTGCTCATTAGCAGTCAGTCACCATTTCCTTCTATGTTATTTTAAAAAGATAATAAAGCCTAGTATTTGTAGAGTGTTTCACGTGGGTTAACACAGCCCATGTGGGCTCACTGAATCTTGAACAACTCTGTGAGGTGGGCATTTGACTGCATCTGTCAATGAGTCTTAACTTCAGTTTTTGGAGGAAGATCTTTAATCAATAAAAAGTTGCATCTAAAAGGAAGGGGAGGGGTGGTGGAGGTGGCCGGGGGGCTGGAGGCCTGTTTACAGACTGCTGACTCTGGAAAGGCATGGGCTGGGTGCTGCATATGTTGTCACATGAACTTAGGGTGCTGCACCGCACCCTAAGCTCTGGTATGTTGAGTGTCTACAAAACTCACTGTTGCAGAACGTCAATTAGTTGGAAGATACAGATGGTAGAGAAATAATACATAAAGCAAATGGCTTTTGAGATAATAATACAAGATCTCGATTTGAATCCTGATTCTGCTATTTACTACAATTCTGTGACTTTGGGGAAGTTAACCTTCCCAATATTCAGTTTCCTTATTTTAAAACAGTATTCTTAGTATCTTCCTTATATGATTGTTTTGAGGATTGAAGGAGCTAGTATATGCGAAGCAACTTCATATACTGGTGTTTAATGAATAGTAGAACATTTTATTACTAATAATAAACAGATTTGAAAAAATAAGTTAAAACACGCATGGAAATAGCACTATATAATTACTGAAAAATGAGAATTCATTGCTATCCAGATTGTAGTGAAATAGACACACTCAAACACTGCTAATGGAATGCGTGTTCTGAAAACAAAAGGTTAATATGATGCAAAGGCCATAAAGTCACTTTCCTTTGACTTAGATATCCACTCCTGGAACTTTATCCAAAGGAGATAGTCTAAAATAAGCAACAACAACAACAACAAAATCAGTATGTACAAAGCTACCCGTCACGGTGTTGTCTCCAATAGTAAAAACACTGGAAACAACTGAATGATGCTCCAAAGAATGCTTTGGAACTTACAGTTATATCAGCAAGGCGGGATATTAGGCAACAATTAAAAATGCCGTGAAAACTTTTTGGGCACAGAGGGACCCACGTGTGCAGACGCCCTGAGGTGGGAGAGAGCCTGGAAGAGTGTGAAGAAACAAAGGCAAGCAAAGTCCCTGAGGTACAGCTAAGAGGGTAGATCTTGTTCAGGATCTAAACTCAGTGGGAAGCCACTGAAGAGTTGTTAGCAGAGAGTGACATAACCAGAATTGAGGGTTTTAAAATCTCATTTATTATAATGTGGAAAACAATTTGGGAAACTATTTTAAAAAAACACAAGTATGCAGGAAAAGGGTTATGCAAAAATGTATTAGGATGATTGGATAATGAGTATTTTTCCCCTTTTCAAAAATTCCTTAATCAAAAAATAATAAAAAAATAAATAAATAAAATAAAAAGAGAACAAAAAAGAAAAAAATTTCCTTAGTCTTCTTGACACACCGTTTTTCCCCCTTAAAAATGGGGTGAGATAACTGATTCTCCTGCAGAAAGTAGCTATGTTCTCTGTGAGGCATTGCATCCCACGAATGTCGGAGGCATTGTGCAAGGGGAAAAGGGCTTGGGAGGGATGCAGTCTTACAAAATGTGTAGGGTGTGGGAGGTGAATGTGAGTTATCGACCTCCATCAGCTGCTCTTTCTTCCACCAGGTGATAAGCTATCAGAAATAGCTTCCTGTTGATGTTACAGATGTTATAGCTTAATTTAGGGCTGTCAGCTCAAAGCAGAGAGAGGAAGACCATATCACATCGGGCTAGGCAGATGGAGGCTTGGATGTGGACCTCCCAAGGAGCACCAGCAGGAAAACATTGACAGTGGCCTCTGGGAAGGAGCAGACTAAGTGCTTTTGTGAGCAAATCATCATCTCATCTTCAGCAAGTGTTTGCATGTAGTTAGGCAGTGTGTGAGATGGGGGCATACCCCAGGCATGTATAAATAACTGAGCACTTTAATTCATTCACTCACTTATACATGCCACAAACACTGCTTGAGCACCTACTAGAAGCAGGCAGAGTTCTGGTGACAAGGGACACAGTAGAGTAAGACATAGACCCTCGATTTAGAGCAGAGTCATGGATGATTGAATCAAAACCACTTGCAATTGTTTATGAAGAAAATGTAGTCCAGAGAGGTTGAATGCCTCGGGTTTCCAGGTCCAAGTCAAGTGGACTTTCTATTGTTGCAACACTGTTGTAGTGAGAGTACACACATGGAGGACCCCAAATATGTCATGCTCAAAAATCCTTAGCAACTACATGATATTGTGAGCCTTGAAGAGACATCATGGAAGGTTCTAGTCCAAGAGTGGTCTACACAGAAGAGCAGAGCAGTGTGAATGATACACAATCCTGGCTGCTGCCATATCTACCCCAGGTTCAGGTAAAAGGGTAATCAAGGTATTGGGTCAAAATTCTTGGCTTGATTCCTGTAGATTAACTGTAGCTAGAGTTAATTACTGAGAGACTCTGGCAGAGTCAGGAGCAGCGAGGTGTATGTCGACAGTGTAAGGATGAACCTGGAGGGTGCTGAAAACCCAGTTAGGAAATCATTCTGTAAAGCTTCCAGGATCCCCATGCATTCCTAAACTTCGAGTAAGGATGGCGCTTCCTGTTCTTAACATAGCTCTGCAAAGGAAAGAAGACTGTAGCTCTAGACATATTTCCTCAGTGAACTGATAATACATTGCGGGTCGGAAAACACTGAGCAGCACTCAGCCCAAGGAGTGGATTTCTAACTTTAATTTAGAGAATAAAAATGTAAATAGCTACCATTTGTTGTTTACCAGAGAAAGGAGCTTCTGTTAAGTGTTTTGCCTATTTATTTGTATCATTTAACTTTAAAAAGTCTTATGAGATTTTTAAAAATTAGACATTTATTATTAACCTATGAAAGGACTGAGAACCAGAGAGGTTAAGTAACTTATCCCAAGTCAACCAGCTACCAAGTAGTACAGCCAGGTTTCAAACCTGAATATATCTGACTTGGGAGCCATTATTCTACACTGGTTATCTTGTCCCGAGCAAGGAGGTGACATCACAGAGGCCTATAAAGTTCTGTTTTCTTTGTTTTATCTCAGCATCATTTTATGTTCCTCCTGTTCTTCTTCACTCCCAAATTTAGGTCATGGGGGTTTAGCCTGAGACACCCCCCAAAAACCTGCAATTGACCTTCCTTCCCTTCCTGGCACTGTCATACAAACTGCAACCGCCGTCTGAGTTCGGCCTCATTCAATGTTTAACGGTAAAGAAGCCCTTAAAAAATTATCCTCATCAGTTGCCGTACGTCCCATATACACACTCATAATAATCTATGGTTGCATCACACACAGATTCGGAGATGAGGCAAGCTGGAAGGGACCTTTGCTAATATGTAGAGACCCACTTCTTCATTTTATAAAGAAAGATCATGAGTCCACTGGTGGGAAAGTGATTTGTCTGAGCTCATACGGCAAGTTAGTGCCAGAGGTGGGACTTGAACCCAGGCCTCTTGACTCCTCCTCCAAGGCTCTTTCCGCTCTACCGGGCCGTGTGCATATTTGTGGAATTTAAACATTTGTTCACACGGAGGGAAAGAGACTACTAATCTCCATCGACGTAAACTGTCTACATGGAGCAGTAGGGTAGAGCCCTGCCAAGAGAGACAGGAGGTGTTATCTGTTGCTTCACCCCGCTCTACAAAACTGAGCTAGATTATTATCTTCTGAGCAGCATGCCCTCGCCGTTTTGGAAATGATGAAACATTGGCGACTGACCTCCAGTGACTGAGAAGCTTCCGGGTGGGGCTGGGGGGTTGGTGAGGGAGATGTTTCCATCAGGACATCGCTGAAACACAGGCTGGGATCAGAACTTTCTCATGGTCCTGGGGGTAAGTACTGTCTGGGCATGTAGGATTTTAAATTAGTTTGAGGGGTGTGTGTCTCTTTGTGAACATATATGTGTAGAAGTTTCAGAGGGGGTTCTCCGTTTATGTGCTAGGGTGCCAGGGTGTGGAATTCAATTGCCATCGGCTTGGAGTGAGCTTAAGATTTGTCAGTGTGCACTTTACGGACATTAGTCTCTTGCTCCTGAGACCTGAGATCTGTCTTCAGTAGCAGCAGTGTCCTTCAGGGCTCCGGCTAGAAGGTAAATAGACTTTGGATGCAGACAGAACCAGATCCAAAGAACTTTGCTAAGTGTTTGTAATCCTCAGTTTCCTCATCTGTAAAATGGGTATAAAACCAGCCACGTTTCAGTGTTGCTATGAGGATTACAGAAAATATACATTTAGTGCCCAGTCCAGTACTCCATCAATAGTAGCTATAAATTATTTACTCTTTTAAAGTTAACTGGGAACCAGATCCCAGAGAATATCTCCCTGCAGGAGTTTTTCCCTTAAGATTCATTCTGAGCTACAAAGAACTGGGATGTGTGGAGGGAAGGGAACCAGCCTGGCAGTTTAAAACTGTTATGAATGAGAATCAGAAAATGTACGCTGTCAAAAAAAAAGCCAGGTAAACATCTGGGCAAGGAAAAGCCAACAACAACAACAGCAAAATATAATAGCTGACGCTTACGTAGAGCTTACTATGTCCCAGGAACTGTTAAGAGCATCACGTAGATTAATTCATTTAATCCTCACAACAACTCTGAAAATATAGTTGCTGTTCATAACTTCTCTTTATGATTGAGGAAACTGAGGCACAGAGGTGTTGAGTGACTTGACTGAAGTCAGTGACAGAAAACTCTTCTAGAATACTTTAGCATAGAAGAGTGTTCTTAGAGCAGGCTTCTCTCCATGGTCCCTGCAGCCTGGGAGCTCAGAAGTGTAGACCAGGCACTCAAGGAAGATTTGGTTATTGGTCGACTCTGCTCTTGTTCGGTGCACTGACCTTGTGTGGGCTTCGGCAGCCCTACTCAATACAATGCCTTGAGTAGGATCAGCTGCGTAATCAGCAGGGCCCAGTGCAAATGAACATCTTGGACCCCCCCCTTTTTTTTATATATATTGGTATGCTAAATAAAGCCAGATAATTTTTTTTAAATGGTGAATTTTTTACTGTATGTAACTTATATATCCATAAACCTGACTTTTTTTTTTTTTTTAATTGAAACACCTGATCCTTGGGTCATTTGCATTCTTGATTAATTAATTTATTTGTTTTTGGCTGTGTTGGGTCTTCCGTTTCTGTGCGAGGGCCTTCTCTAGTTGCGGCAAGCAGGGGCCACTCTTCATCGCGGTGCGCAGGCCTCTCACTATCGCGGCCTCTCCCGCTGCGGAGCACAGGCTCCAGACGCACAGGCTCAGCAGTTGTGGCTCACGGGCCCAGTTGCTCCACGGCACGTGGGATCTTCCCAGACCAGGGCTCGAACCCGTGTCCCCTGCATTGGCAGGCGGACTCTCAACCACTGCGCCACCAGGGAAACCCATCTTGGGCCCCTTTTTAAAAATTATTAAGAATTTAAAGATGGCAACAGCAGAGCACTAAACCCATCATGGGGCCCTTCTGAGCATGAGGTCCTACTGGACTGTACAGGAGACATGCCCATGGCCCTGAGACCCAGTAGTGAGGCAGGAACAGTGCTGGAAAGTTCCATGGTCTCACTTACCCCTCTTGACAAATTCTGTGAGGGAGGCCTTCGGCTTTCTGATTAACAGGAGGAAATTGAGACTCAGGGACATCAAGTGCCCCCCACCAATCTTAAACAGTGTTTATTACATGCAAACTGATTGAACTGCAATGAGTGCAGAATGTTACAAAGTGCTTTTCCCCACACATCGTCTCTAAATATTGTGCCAGGAATTGTGGAGCTAAAGTATGGACTAGACATGGTCCCAGCCACCAAAGCGCTCACAAACTGAGCATAATCTGTAGAAGGTGTTTAGTTTCTCTAAAATTTAGTTGGTCAATTCTATAAAATTTAGTTGGCCCCTCCAATTCACCTGGAGCTTTGCAGAACTAGCAAAATGACTCCTGAAGTTGCTTGCAATTCTTTGTCTTGCTGATTTAGTCTCCGTACTAAGTTTCATTCATCTCAAGTAATTGTAAAAATGCTTTCCCCCAAATCACCAAGTTGCATTCATCTCAAGTACTTTCTTGCAAAAATGCTTTCCGTCAAATTACTAGTTAGAAATTTTGGATGACTTAATTTCCTCCTAAAAATTGGCTGTGCCTGCACCTATAAATCCGTGTGACTGGAGGTGTGGCTTAGCTGGTTGAGATTCAAAGTTGCTATTTCTGGTTAATTTGAGTCTTATCCTTTATGTCATTTTAGACTCATGGAATTCTAGAACAACAAAATGTCAGAACTAAATCTATTTATCTCACCCCTTTCAGTTTCTAGACAGGGAAACTGAGACTCAGAGAGAGGAAGCAAGGTGTCCAAGGTGGTTGAGTTTAGAAAGTTGCCGAGCTGGAATGTTGATCCGGGTTCTCATTTTATAGTCCAGATGCGTCCCAACTGCCTGGGGTGAGGCCCCTGCAATGGTGACCAGAGCTGAAGGAAATCCAGAGACAATTTCTCTGATACCCAGGACAGAAGTGACGCCCTAACCCTCTGTCGTCCTCTTCTCCGTGGTGTTTGTCAGACGCGATTTCCTCCCTTTTCACAGCTAGGTACTTGGACCTTCTCTGTCTCCTGGTGCATGGACATGGTGACAGTCATAGGAGCAGGGACTGTTTAGGACCAAGGACCTCCCAGGACCATATAGCTTTGTTTACTGGGTTGCTTATACCTCCCACCTGAAAATCATGTGTGAGCCCCTGTGGAAATAGGTGCATTTATATAGGTAAGCCAATTTGGGGTTGAACATTCTGTTCTGGTCTGAGGATCACCCCTGTTGTGTACCTATATATGCCAGGCACTCGACTAAGCTTCTTAAATACTACGTGCAGTGTGGCGAAGGCTCTCGCTCCAAACAGCCTGGGTTTGAATTCTTTCTCCTGCATGGCGGATTAGAGCCTGGTTTTCTCATATGTAAAATGGGGACAGTGATATTATCTACCTCATAAGGTTGTTATTTTGAGGCTTAAATGAGATAATTTATGCAAAATGTTTTGCATGATGCTGGCATACAGTAAGCACAAAACATGTGTGAGTTAAAAAAATGAAACAGGTGACGTCCTCATTTTTCCCATAAAACACTGGGGCCTGACAAGAGAAAGCAAGTCAGAGCTAGGAAGGCCAGAGCTGGAATCCCCAGCCCAGTTCACCTGGCCACTAAGTCCCTGTTCCTCACCATTTTCCTGCCCTTACTTGTGAGGTTGCCTGGCAGCATACTCAGCTTTCTCCCATATCATCTTATTCCCATGTGGTCAAATCTATAGTGAACTCTGTTGAAGACAATTAATTCCACTAAAACTGTTCCCTACAGCCAGGGTTGGCAGACACCTTTAGCTGGAGTGCTGTGCTCCCCACTTTCCACCCATCCATCACCTGTTCTTCAAATAATACCCTCTCAGTGACTCCTCTCTGAATATTCTATTGCATGGGGATCTCTTTTTCCTCTAAAACATTAGGTTTTGGATTGTTAGGCTCTGGATTGTTATTATTTTTCCCCAGATAAATTTTTGAATAATTTTGAGGTGTAGAAAATTCTCATTCTAATTTTGATTGGAATTATATTGGACCAATAAATCAATTTCAAAGTGATTTATTTTTAGTCTTTTAGCTTCCCAATCTGAAACCCATCAGATGTCTTTCTGTTAAAGTCTTTTAGATTTCTCAGTGAATTTCTACAATTTTCTTCAAAATAATTCTTATAATTAAAATTATTCTTAGATATATCTGTTGCGATGTTTGCTAAGGTTCCTGGTTCCCCCTGTCCCCAGTTCCATTTTCTAACTGGCTGTTGCTAGAATAATAGCAATATTATTGCTATTAATGGCAATAATTACCAGCAAAGAATGGCTGGTAATTTTAGAATATTTATCATGCCCTCAGGACTTTCCTGAGCAGTCTCATCAATTTCAGTAGTTTTTCAATTGATTCTTTTGGGATTTCCAGGTATAAAATCACATCTTTTGCAAATAAGAATAAACTTGACTTTTCCTTGCTCCATTGCATCAGTTATTAGCTGAGGCTCCAGCGCCAGCCTGTCTGGGCACAAAGCCTCATTAATTCTTCTCATTATCTTGGCCAACGTACTTCTCTGTGTCTGTGTTTTGTCCTCTGTAAAATGGAAATAATAATAGTACCTACCTCCTAAGGTGGTTGTGAGAATCAGATGAATTAATACATGTGAAAGTATGCAGAGAACATGCTCAATAAGTATTCAGTATTATTATTATAGGTTGGAGAAACTTCCAGCTTCATTTAAAATATTTGATTTATCCATGTTGTATTTATAGTATATAAAAGGCAGCTCCTTGTAATGATTGAGGGTTAGACTTTTGAGTCAGATGGGCTTGAGTTTAAAACTTGACTCTTCCAGTGGAGGGACCAGGGCAAATTGGTCAACCTCTCCAAGCCTTGGTGTCCTCATCTAGGAAATGGCAATAATGTCTGTTCTTGTAGAGCAAGAGGATAAAAAACCACATGGCAAATACTCAACGTTAGTTTTTATTATTGTAATAATTAATTTCCTGTATATCCCTTGAGTAACTTTTTTTAATTTTTAAAAAATCTTTTATTGGACTATAGTTGATTTACAGTGTTGTATTAGTTTCAGCTGTACAGCAAAATGAATCAGTTATACATATACATATATCCACTCTTTTTTAGATTCTTTCCCCACATAGGTCATTACAGAGTATTGAGTAGAATTCCCTGTGCTATACAGTAGGTCCTTATTAGTCATCTATTTTATATATAATAGTGTGGATGTGTCGATCCCAATCTCCCAGTTTATCCCTCCCAGCCCCCTCCTGTTCCCCACCAGTAACCATAAGTTTGTTTTCTACATCTGTGACTCTGTTTGTTTTGTAAATAAGTTTATTTGTACCATTTTGTTTTTTAGATTCCACATATAAGTGATATTGTATGATATTTGTCTTTCTCTGCCTGACTTTCTTCACTCAGTATGACAATCTCTAGGTCCATCCGTGTTACTGAGAATGGCATTATTTCATTCTTTTTTATGGCGGAGTAATATTCCATTGTATGTGTGTGTGTGTATATATATATATACCACATCTTCTTTATCCATTCCTGTCAATGGGCATTTAGGTTGATTCCATGTCCTGGCTATTGTAAATAGTGCTGCAGTGAACATTGGGGTGCATGTATCTTTTTGACTTATGGTTTTCTCTGGGTATATGCCCAGAAGTGGGATTGCTGGATGATATGGTAGTTCTATTTTTAGTTTTTCAAGGAACCTCCATACTGTTCTCCATATTGGCTCTACCAATTTACACTCCCACCAACAGTGTAGAAGGGTTCCCTTTTGCCACACCCTCTCCAGTGTTTATTGTTGGTAGATTTTTTGATGATGGCCATTCTGACCCATGTGAGGTGATACCTCATTGCAGTTTTGATTTACATTTCTCTAATAATTAGTGATGTTTCCATGTGTTTTTTGGCCATCTGTATGTCTTCTTTGGAGAAATGTCTATTTAGATCTTCCACCCATTTTTTGATTGGGTTGTTTGTTTTTTTGATATTGAGCTGCATGAGCTATTTGTATATTTTGGAGGTTAACCCTTTGTCAGTTGCTTCATTTGCAAATATTTTCTCCCATTCTCAGGTTTGTCTTTTCGTTTTGTTTATGGCTTCCTTTGCTATGCAAAAGCTTTTAAGTTTAATTAGGTCCCATTTGTTTATTTTTGTTTTTATTTTCATTACTCTAGGAGGTGGATTAAAAAATATTTTGCTGCGATTTATGTCAAAGAGTGTTCTGCCTATGTTTTCCTCTAAGAGTTTTATAGTATCTGGCCTTACATTTAGGTCTTTAATCCATTTTGAGTTTATTTTTGTGTATGGTGTTAGGGAGTGTTCTATTTCATTCTTTTACACGTGGCTGTCCAGTTTTCCCAGCACCACTTATTGAAGAGACTGTCTTTTCTCCATGTACGTTCTTGCCTCCTATGTCATAGATCAGGTGACCATAGGTGCGTGGGTTTATTGGACTTTCTATCCTGTTCCGCTGATCTATATTTCTGTTTTTGTGCCAGTAGCATACTGTTTTGATTACTGTAGCTTTGTATTATAGTCTGAAGTCAGGGAGCCTGATTCCCCTGGAGTAACGTTTGATATAATATTATGTATTTATCTCTGTATTCATAAGTGAGATGAGCCTGGAGAGTTTTCCTTTTTTTTTTTTTTTTGTGCCCTGTGTTCTTTAAAAATTTCAAATAACTCATTTGTAAAACTACCTGGACACAAATTTTGAGTACATAGTTTTTATACTGCTTTTAATTTCTAAATAATAATAGCTGTCATTTATAGGATGCTTATTACTATGTGACAAAAGCTAGAATAACTGCTTCACATACTGCATCTTATTTCATTCACAGAAGTAGGTATCATTTATATTCATCTATCTAATCCTGAGAATTAGTTATTATTGCTCTCATCTTACAGGCAAGAAAAGAGAGGCTTTGAGAGGTTAAATAACTAGACCCAACTCATGCAGAGGATGAGCTGGGATGTGAACCCAAGCTGTCTGACTCCAAGTTCTCTGCCTTTAGCAGCTAGAGGGGAACTGAACTTGGATCCCAAATTGCTTTCTTGTTATTTTGCTTTGGTTTTAGTCTGTTTAAGTTTTCTGTGCCTTATGGAATCCATTTTGCTAATTATATTTTTCTAGGAAATCAATAATTTTATTGATATTTCACAAAAAGAAAATCTCAGGAGTCTCACAATTTTTGACCTCCTCTGTTTCTGTGGTTATATTCATTATTAGTCTGGTGTATTTATGTTTCCTCCTTTTCTTGATCTTCAAAACTGCATATTCAATTAGGGGAGAAAAGTCTAGTAATATGAAGGAGACCAGATGATATTATAAAATGGAAAGAAGTATTTTTTTCTTTCAAAATATTCCATTTCCATCCAACTATGCTTCCCTTTCCCCTCCTCCAGTCTTTAAAGAACAGAATGCTGAGGGCTAGAAAGAGCCTTAGGAGTACTGTCAAGTGCTGGGCCTAGAAAGGACTTCTCCCTGTCCCAGGTCACACAGTTGGCAAGTGACAGAGCCAGGAGGAGGAGCCTGGCTCTCATCTCCCTGTCTTGTTCTCTTATAGCTCAAATTCTTCATTTTAAAGACAACAAGTTAATGAAGCCTGCCAAAAAATCTTTTTAAACACTTCATAAAAAAAACCTTTAAAGCTACTTAATTTTAAAAGAGTGATCAAGTCAGCTTAGCACTATTGATTAAGATTACTTTAATCCATATGATTTTCACATAAATCGTCTTCTGTTGTGCAATCTTTCCAGAATATATCTAACCAAAGAAAGCAGGCCTCAGACAGGAAAAGTTGTGTTTTTATTATTTCACCTCTTTTGTTATGCTGTACCTACTAGAAAGGCCACAAGAGAGCTCCTTTATCAGGAGAAGGGGAAACAAGAAAATGGAATTCAGCCCTAACTGGAAGGCTCAGGGTTTCCACCAGGTCTGAGGTAAACGGAAGAAATGTTCTTAGCCCTCTGCTCACGTGTGGTTTGGAGGCAGCTGGCAAGACACTGCATTAATGTGGGGCTGGGTATCCAAACCTGAAAGAGGGCAGGGCAGGACAGTCCCATCTTGATGATGGAATGAAGTGTACGAAACTCTCACATGGTCCAGGCATTTTTTTCTGAACATAGCTACCTCAAATGGCTCATTTCCCGGTTGTTTGGGGTGTGTGTGTGTGTACAAATGAGCAGATGTTTCTGCCGACTGTCTGATCAGCAATCTGCAGTTAGACCCTGAGGAACAACCTGCTCATTGCGGTGAGGGGCCATTAGCCACTGATGTAATGACATCTGTCATCATTTTCATACCTCATCCTGCCCAGATTTTATCTTCAAACTGTACTCAAAATGAATGCCTAAGTTTCCAAAAATAGACAGACCCAATTTTAATAGCTCAACTCTAGTCATCATCTTGGTGCAGTGTTTTAGGGTTGAATAATACCTAATAATTACTGAGAGCTTCCCACATGCCTGCCGTTGTATTTAGGTCTTTATAAACATAACTCCCCAAGCCCACACAAGAACTCTGTGAGGTACATACTATCATTGTCCCCATTTTACAGGTACAGAAACTGAGACACTGAGAAGTTCAATAATTCACACCTAGAAGGGAACAGAACTTGGATCCATATTGAGATCTGTTTGACTTTTATGCTATATATTGACACAGCTACTGTGTGTCATTTGGCTAGTAAGGTGCTCACAGTATATTAAAATGATAGAAGGAAGTATAGGCAACATAGTTTTGTATAAAGAGACAAAATAAGATATTGGTTTTTTTAAAAAATTTACTTTTGGCTGCGTTGGGTCTTCGTTGCTGCGTGCAGGCTTTTCTCTGGTTACGGTGAGCGGGGCCTACTCTTCGTTGCGGTGCACGGGCTTCTCACTGCGGTGGGTTCTCTTGCTGTGGAGCACGGGTTCTAGGCACGTGGGCTCAGTAGTTGTGGCTCGCGGGCTCTAGAGCGCAGGCTCAGTAGTTGTGGCATACGGGCTTAGTTGCTCCGTGGCATGTGGGATCTTCCCAGACCAGGGCTCAAACCCATGTCCCCTGCATTGGCAGGTGGATTCTTAACCACTGCGCCACCAGGGAAGCCCAAGATATTGGTTTTAAAGTAATGGAACATTTATATAATGCAGTGATTATCAACTGGGGGCAAAAGTGACTGCCTCAGGGGGACGTTTGGAAATGTGTGGGGTCATTTTTGGTCATTTTGGTTGTTGCATTAACCTGTTACACCTGTTATTGGTGGTCCCTCAGGACACAATTCTAGACAACAAGGAACTGCCTGCCTCCAAATGTCAAGAGTACTAAAAAACACTAATAAAATGGAATAGTGGTAATTTTAAATGATGCAAAAGACTGAAGGTGGCAAACTCAGATGCCTTCAGGGATCAGTCAGGTACTGAAAAGTACATGGCCCTCCTCAGGGCATCCGCATACAAATCCTTAAAGCACATTATCAAACAAAGTCATCTAGGCGTCAAATTTGGCCTGTGGGCCCCAGATTGAGGCTGTTTAATGAAGGTTTTCTGATCTGGAAACAAGTTTATGATCTATTAAGCAAAGAGGAGGAGCTCCTGGCAACCTCCAGCTGGCCAACACCCAGCCCTGGAGAGGCAGTGGTGGCTAACTCCACAACCTCCCTCCCCAGTTCCTGCCTCCCCTCTCTCCCAACTTGGTCCAGGTTTGATCTTGGATAGCCCCAGTGTGAGAACCACACGCAGAAACAAAAATGTCAGGACGTTCCACACTGCCCTTATCACTTGGAAATGCTGACAGGGAAAATAAGCCTTACTGGCAATAAAAGCCTTTTCAATGTTTACCATCTGCAGCAGGACAGTGGGCCTTCTTGCGGCCCCATCTTGTGCTGAGTAAACATCATTTCAAAGGCTTTGAAACCATCCTGTCTTTTTCTTGCAGTAAACTCCATATTCAGCACCATTTTTTTTTTGACAATAAAAAATTTTTTTAAATTGAAGTATAGTTGATTTACAGTGTTGTGTTAGTTTCTGGTGCACAACAAAGTGATTCAGAATATATATATATTCTTTCTCATATTCTTTTCCATTATGGTTTATTACAGGATGTTGAATACAGTTCCCTGTGCTATACACTAGGACCTTGTTGTTTATCTATTTTATATATAGTAATTCGTATCTGTTAATCCCAAACTCCTAATTTATCCCTTTTCAGCACCATGTTGTTGGAATTGATATGCTAATTTTTTAAATAAACATACTCATGAGGGTGGAACAGCATCCACAGTCCTGGGCCTAAAGCCCAACGAAGGCACAGAGGGTGTGGGTGAGTGTGTGTGTGTGTGTGTGTGTGTGTGACATTGGGCTTCTTCACAGAATCTCCCCCAGTGTGTTTGCTCCTGTTGGACCCCTTTGTGCTTCCAGCAGCAGGTAAGGCTCTGGGAGCAGAGATGAATGGTTGGGGGTGTAGGCTTGGATGTAGAGCTCAAATCCAGGCCTGGCTGTACGGCCTCAGACTCCTCCCTCAGCCCTCTAGACCTCACATTGCTCCTTATAAAAGGAGGGTAGTGACATCTAGGTCACGGGATTGTGCGAATCAGGTAGGATGGCGGGTGTGCCGGGGGCTCAACCCTGTGCTGGCTGGCAGCGAGCGAGTACCCACTGGTTGGCAGGTGCTAATATTGTTACTGCCTATTTTGTAGATTCAAAAACTGGAATCTGGGGCGAGGAAAGCAAATGACCCTCTAGCAGCCAAGACTGCCCAGGAGTCCTGACCCACTGCCTCACCTCCGTGGGTCTCCAGGGCAGTCCCGCTCTTGGTGCTGCCTGGACACGAGGTACCCCCAGTGGTTCCATCCACGTCTCTTCCTGCTGCCCCTGAGAGAGCCCAAGCCCCTCTCGTGACCTGCGACGGCCCTGCGAGGAACTCGTCATGCTGACGGAGTGAGTGGCCATGGAAGAGCCGGCTCAGGTTCCCATCAGGCTGATGGATGTAGCCGGCTTCCAAGTGTGCACATCACCCTCCCCGGCCCCTAAAGCCTTCCCATTTGAGAGGGAAGAGACCCAAGACACACAGCAACACCCGCAGGCTGCCTCTGGCTCAGGGCAGGGATGGGTTTGCAGCCGTCTCGGTACCTCTGCAACCCCTAACCTGATTTCCTCATTTCCCAACAGAGAAATGAAGGTCTGGCATGGAGTAGTGATCGCAGTGGTGTCTCTGGTACTGCAGGCCTGCCTCATCGCAGCCGTCAACTACCTGCTCAGCAGGCGCATGGGTAACTGGCTCAACATCCTCTTGCCTCCTGGTTCCCTTCAGGGACCACTCCCGAGCCTGCAGCAAGATGAGCCCCCTTTGGAGCCCCCGAATATCACTTGAAAACCTACTTGAGGAATCCCTGGCCAGATGCCCCTTCACTCCACCAACCTCTAAGCCGGTAATCCCCACTCTGGTCCAACCTATCTGCGGTTGGGAATGATGGCTCAGAGTCCTTCCACTACCCAGACAAGCTTCTGCCTAGAGACAAGCTGCTGCGACGCTCATGAGGGTGCGCTCACTTAACCTGAGCCTGGTGAACTTCCTTCATCCCTGCCAAGGGACTTAATGTGAAGAAATGGCCTTGAATTACAACAGAAGGGTGAATGGTATGGTTAGACTAAGAGATTAGCTTAAATTCCTGAGCTGATTTGCAGTGGAAAGTAGGAAGCTCGGTCCAGGGAAGACATTACAATTAAGGAAAAAAATAAACTGCTTTGGCTGTGTTAAGACAAGGGATTGGGCAAGATGGTGTAAGTCTAAGCTACTCTAGTCAATCATTCATTCATTCATTCATTCAATACAACAGGGAACAAAATAAAAATCCCTGCCCTTATGGACCTTACATTCCATGGGTAACACAGACAATAAACAAGTAAAATGTGTGTTAGGTTATGGTAAGTGCTAGGGAGAAAAAAAATGAAGCAAGGCAAGGAGATACGAATTGGATGGGGGTCAGCATCCCTGAGATGCTGACACTTGAGTCTAAACCTGAGGGAAGTGAGGAAGTGAGCCACACCTACAAAGGCCGTAAGCCAGGAGAGTTTGTTCATAACAGCAGAAGCAAAGGGGCTGGGTAGCTGGAGCTGAGGTGCGGCAGGAAGAGGAAGGAGGAGTGAGGCTCAGAGGGACTTGGGCTTTTACTCCAAGTGAGGCGAGGGGCGTTGCAGGGTTCTGAGCAGAGGCGTGCTGAGGTTTGAAGAGATCCCTCTGATCAATTTTCCCTAATGAGAGCTGTGCTCACAGACAGGATGTGCCTCACTTAGTGAACTCTCACTTTTGACTCTTGCCCTGTCCCCTCTAGCCAAGGAGAATGAGCGGATACTGAAAAAGGCCAGGCTCCAGGTCCCCAGGCCCAGCCCTGCCCACTACTGCCCACCTGCTGCCAAGGAGATGAAGGAGACTCGGGCAGAGAGAAGCACTCCTGTGCCTGAGCCCCGTTACCCGCGTGAGTACAGGGGTGGGGGGAGAACTTGTCTCAAAGCTTATTCTGCTCTGTCTGGACTCCCGGGGAGCCTCCCTGCAGCAGCCCTGGTCTGTCCTGCCCAAACCACTAGCCCGAGGATTCCTCACACCCTCCCCAGTACAGGCCAAGCCAGGCCCCCATTTTCAGAAGGTGGTTCATCCTATCCAGTGGGGCAGATTGCGTTGGGTTTGTGTGGGTCTAAGTTCTTCTCTAGCTTTGGTCCTGTGTGAACGGCTGCCACGGAGGACTGGGGGCTGTCTCTGCTCCTGTCTTTGTGATACTACGGCATCTTTTCTTCTGCCTGCCCGTTAGTGGTGGAGCCGAGATTTCAACTGCCTCTGCCTGCCCCCAGCCATGGAATCTGGGCACTTTAATAAATCTGAGTCTTGGTGATGGTTCACATCTATATCCCCCTCCGGCAAGTGAACCAACAGGAACATCACGTGCTCGTTTTCTCTCTCTTTCAGCTTGGGAGACCCACCAGGTCACTATTCGCACAGTGGAAACTGCCGCTTCCACAGCAAGAGAGTCACTCACCAGAGATTGCTCTTTCCACTGCTTTATCTTTTGGTTGATTTGAGTTTGCTCTGTCCTTCTAAATTTTATCTTTTCAGTTGGAGAAATCTGGTTGTCAGGCTTCCTCGCCACCCAGATAAGGCCTCAATGCACGTGGGAATCAGAAGATGCCATTTGCATGAACTCACGGTCTCAGTGGAAGGGGAGAGGCATGGGCCTTGCCACAACCCCTGACCCTGATGCTTCCCTGAAGCCTGGTCAGAATCAAAGACTCCATGGTTGGCAGGGACCCCAGAGATCATCGTCCAACTCTCTGTGTTACAGGGGACAAGACCAGGGCACAAAAAGGAATGTAACCTTGCTGGAGTTAGTGACAGGTTTAGATGAGAAGCTGTGCCTGTGATTTCTGGGGCCAGAGCTCTTTGCCTTGGGCCGCAGCGGCTCAGCATGCCCTGCCTACTCCCCTTCCAGCAGATAGCCCTCCCCAAGCACAGTCCAGCCTGGTGGGCTTGGTGTTACTTTTAGATGGAGCTGGACAAAGCAGCAGTGCCTGGACTCTTGGACATGTTCCTGGTTATTTTGGGAGGCTCCCGCCTTTCTCTGTTCTATTCCTTTTTTCTCTTTGGGGGGCTCTGTATCTCTCTTCCCCACTCCTCTTTGAGTTCCTCTCTCTGCCTCTGTCTTCATCTCATTCTCCCTTCCATTGCCTCTATCCTCTCTTTACACCCTTTGACTTTCTTTAGAAGAAGAACAGTTTCTATTTCACCCTAGATGACAGTGACACGTCCTCAGACAGCTCCGACAGCTCGGACGGCTCACCTCCCACCCACCAGGTAATGGACACTCCTAGTGATCCCAGCCCTCCATATGCAGTCTGGGGTCACCGTGGCTCCAGAGATGGGAGCAAGGAAGGGGGTGCTTCTGGAGGCATTACCTCATCCTTAGGTGAGGGTGGTTGGGCTTCCATTCCCAGGCCCGTATCAGCACAGAGCATCCAAACAAAGTGGGTCTGAGTGAACTATAAAAATGAAGGTGCTAACAGGAAACCCCTTGCTCCCCATGTCCCAGTCACTGACCAGGGTCCACTCTGAGTGCTGACCTCACTTGGATTAAGTCTCCATGTCTTTCTTCCTTAAACCCATACATTCCCACAGGCACAAGGAGCAATCTTCCTCATTGCCCTGGCCCTGCTCTCAGACACAGCTACCCGGGACCCAGGTTCTTTCCCATCCAGCCTAGGGCGAGCCTCTTTGAGTGAGAGTTGAGTACCTCCTCCAAACATGGTAGGGATCTTGACCAAATTTCTTTGCTTTTTTCCCCTAAGGCCACCAAGGATGTGAACTACACACAAGTGGTCTTTTCAGCTCCTGGAGGACAAAGAAATGACTCTGTCCTGGACTATGAGAACATAGAGGAAGCCACAGATTACATCAATGTCAAACCAAAAAGCCACAAGCCCAGTTTCTGGACTTCTGTGAACCCTGGTGT
Source organism: Balaenoptera acutorostrata (assembly GCF_949987535.1). Taxonomy (NCBI): domain Eukaryota; kingdom Metazoa; phylum Chordata; class Mammalia; order Artiodactyla; family Balaenopteridae; genus Balaenoptera; species Balaenoptera acutorostrata. The sequence goes on along the minus strand of NC_080064.1, from coordinate 175,598,636 downwards.
CTTTGAGCGAGTGGAATACCCAAGTGGCCATGTGAATTCTAGGCTTTTTAATGGGGTGTAGTTCCTTATGAATTCTTGCACTTATTTTGTAGGGGGACTAGTGTTTGGGGGTTTTTTTTGACAAGGAAATAGGAGAAAAAGTATGCCTGTATGTCAGCAAGGAATATTCAGATTAGGAAGAACTTCCAGGTTAAGTATGAAAACATTGGCGCATATCAGTAGAGAAAGTGATGAAGTCTCTCTCCATAAAAAAATTTTTAAAGATTTTAATCAACTGTAGTAGAGTTCTGTTTGACAGTCTTATGATTAAATGCCTCTCTGAGCTATTTAATTATTGGCAATAAACAACTGCCTTAAAATTTTTAAATAAAACAGCAACCACAGGTCCCTCTTTTCCTCTGGCTTAACCTTGCATGCTGTTCCTTTATTAGTATTGTATCTTGCTGAGTAATCCTGCTCTGCCCTCAGAACTTTAAATAGTGCATTTGGAAAGCTCACCATTACTTAACCTTTGAATCTGCTGTTCTTAGAAAAGAAAGATGAGAGTAGTAAATGCCAACTAGCATCACAATCTGTTATTCCAAAAAAACTTTCCAAATTCAATCCAATAAAAATCAATATCCATTCTTGGTTTGTGGTTGTTGTTGTTTTTACTTTTACTACCAATTAGTAGTAAAAGAACACTTTCTTAACTTGATTAAGAACAGCTTATCTGAAACCAGCTAATGGCATGATATTTAACTGTAAGGTCCTAGACGCAGTCTTATTAAATCATGGAACAAAGTAGGAATGTCCAAAAGCCTAACATTTCTTTACTATCTAACATTGTTCTAGAAATTCTAATCAGTGCAGTAAAACAGTTAACAAAAATCAGGCTATAACTATGGAAGAGGAGAAGTTTGTCATCGTTTGCGATATGCTAGGGAATTAACTATGTTTTAAAATTAATAAAATGCAGTTAGCAGTGACTAGATAAATATACAACTTACTTTTCCCAACAGCTAATTAAGACACGAAATGAAAAAAAAAAAAAAATTGCTCACAATAACTAAGCAAACATCTCAAAAACGGAAACCCTATTATAAAGCAGAAACTAACACACCACTGTAAAGCAATTATACTCCAATAAAAATGCTAAAAAAAAAAAAAAAGGAAACCCTAGAAATACTCCTAGCCAAATTCAAACCCCAGATGAGTGGCATTCAGGTCTAAAGACCATTCATTAGCTGTGCGCCATCTGCTGGCTATAAATGACCTTTCTAGCCCTGGTACTGAGTGGGTTGGGGGGGAGGGTCAGGGGCAGCTTTCATCTTCCCAGGTTCCTCTTCCCCAAGATGACCTGAAGAGATGGTTTTGAGTTTCTGGGGCTGGAAACTTTTGACACATGTCCCTACACCTTTTAGCTACCACTGTTCTTCCTCTCCTACTATTGTTTGAACATTTGTGTCCCCCACCAAAGTTATATGCTGAAATCCTAATCCAAGGTAATGGTATTGGGAGATGGGGCTTTTGGGAGGTTATTCGATCATGAGGGTGGCAACCTCCTGAATGAGATTAGTGCTCTTAGAAATCCACAGAGCTCCCAGCGCCTTCCATCATGTGAGGATACAATGAGAAGTCTGCAACCCAGAAGAGGACACTCACCAAACGTGCTGGCACCCTCCAAAACTATGAAAAATGAATATCTGTTGTTTATAAGCCACCCAGTCTATGGTACTTTTTAGGAAGCCGTAGGGACCAGGACATCTCCTTAGAAAGTTTTTCTTCTTTTTATTCTTCCAGTTTTACTGAGATATAATTGACATACAGCCCTGTATAAGTTTAAGGTGTACAGCACAATGATTTGACTTACACACGTCATGAAATGATTACCACGATAAGTTCAGGGTGCATCCATCGTCTTGCATAGACACAAAATTAAAGAAATAGAAAAAAATGTTTTTCCTTGTGAACTCTTTACTCTCTTAACAACTTTCACATAGAACATACAGCAGTGTGTGATAGATTTATCACGTAGTACATTGCATCCCTAGTACTTACTATCGTGTAACTGAAAGTCTGTACCTTTTGACTGCCTTTATCCAATTCCCCTCCCACAACTCCCACCTCTGATACCACAAATCTGATCTCTTTTTCTATGAGTTTGTTTGTTTGTTTTTGTAGTATAATTGACCTATGCACTATGTTAGTTCCTGTTACACAACATAGTGATTTGATATTTCTATACTTTCAAAATGATCACCCAGTCTAATCACCCTCTGTCACCATACAAAGATATTATGTATTATTCCCCACACTGTACATTTCACACCTGCAACTCATTTATTTTGCAACTGAAAGTTTGTATCTCAATCTCCCTCACTTATTTCTCCCCTCACCTCACCCCTTCTCCTCTGGCAACGATGTGTTTGTTCTCTGTATCTATTACTCTGTTTATGTTTTGTTATGTTTGTTCATTTGTTTTGTTTTTTAGATTCCACGTATAAGTGAAATCGTACAGTATTTGCCTTTCTTTGTCTGACTTACTTCACTTAACAGAATACCCTCTAGGTCTATCCATGTTGTTGCAAACTGCAAGATTTCATTCTTTTTATGGCAGAAAAAGATATACGCACTCCTATGTTCATGGCAACATTATTTGCAGTAGCCAAGATATGAAAGCAACTTAAGAGCCCATCAATAGATGAATAAAGAAGAAGTGGCTATATATATACATATATACATGTATACGTATATACGTGTATATATATTGTAAATGATATATCCAGTAAGGGAGATATCCATATATCTCCCTTACTGGATATATCACTTGCAAATTTCTTCTCCCATTCAGTAGACAGTCTTTTTTTTAATAAATTTATTTATTTATTAATTTATTTAATTTTTGGCTGCGTTGGGTCTTTGTTGCTGCGCATGGGCTTTCTCTAGCTGTGGTGAGCAGGGGCTACTCTTTGTTGTGGTGCGCAGGCTTCTCATTGTGGTGGCTTCTCTTGTTGCGGAGCACGGGCTCTAGGCGTGCGGGCTTCAGTAGTTGCAGCACGTGGGCTCAGTAGTTGTGGCTCGCGGACTCTAGACCCCAGGCACAGTAGTTGTGGCACACAGGCTTAGTTGCTCCATGGCATATGGGATCATCCCAGACCAGGGTTCAAACCTGTGTCTCCTGCATTGGCAGGCGGATTCTTAACCACTGCGCCACCAGGCAAGTCCCAGTAGACAGTCTTTTCATTGATAGTTTCCTTCATGGTACAAAAACTTTTAATTTGACGTAGTCCCAATTGTTTATTTTTGCTTTTTTTTCCCTTGCCTGAGGTGACATATCCAAGAAAAATGTTACTAAGACCAATGTCAAAATGTGTACTGCCTATGTTTTCTTCTAGAAGTTTTATGGTTTCAGGCCTTGCATTTAAGACTTTAGTCCACTTTGAATTTATTTTTGTGCCTGGTGTGAGAAAGTAGTCCAGTGTGATTCTTGTGCATGTAGCTGTGCAGTTTTCCCAACACCATTTATTGAAGAGGCTTTCCTTTCCCCATTTTATATTCTTGCCTTTTTTGTCATAGGCTAACCCACACTTCATATGTGTGGGTTCATTTCTGGACTCTCTATTCCAGGGGTCCCCAACCCCCAGGTCGCAGACCGGTACGGCAGACTGGTACCGGTCTGTGGCCTGTTAGGAACCGGGCCACACAGCAGGAGGTGAGCAGCAGGCGAGCGAGGAAGTTTCACCTGCTGCTTGCTCCCGATTGCTCGCATTACCACCTGAATCATCGCTTGCATTACCGTCTGAACCATTGCTCACATTACTGCCTCAAACATTGCCCCCATTGCTCGCATTACTGCCTGAACCATCCTCCCACCTCTGTCCATGGAAGAATTGTCTTCCATGAAACTGGTCCCTGGTGCCAAAAGGATTGGGTACTGCTGTTCTTTTCTGTTCCATTGATCTATGTGTCTGCTTTTGTGGCAGTACCACGCTGTTTTGATTACTGTAGCTTTGTATTATAGTTTGAAATCAGGGAGTGTGATATTTCCAGGTTTGTTCTTCTTTCTCAAGATTGTTTTGGCTATTCAGGGTCTTTTATGTTTCCATACAAATTTTAGAATTATTTGTTCTAGCTCTGTGAAAAATGCCATTGGTATTTTGATAGAGATGGCACTGAGTCTGTAGATTGCCTTTGGGTAGTATGGTCATTTTAACAGTATTATTTCTTTTTTTTTTTTTTAATAAATTTATTTATTTAATTTTTGGCTGCGTTGGGTCTTTGTTACTGCATGCAGGCTTTCTCTAGTTGCAGCAAGCAGGGGCTACTCTTTGTTGCAGTGCACAGGCTTCTCACTGAGGTGGCTTCTCTTGTTGCAGAGCATGGGCTCTAGGCACACGGGCTTCAGTAGTTGTGGCGCACAGGCTTAGTTGCTCCGTGTCATGTGGGGTCTTCCCGGACCAGGGCTTGAACCCGTGTCCCCTGTATTGGCAGGCAGATTCTTAACCACTGCGCCCCCAGGGAAGTCCCTAACAATATTATTTCTTTCAATCCATGAGCACAGTATATTTTTCCATCTGTTTGTGTCATCTTCAATTTCTTTCATTAGTGTCTTATAGTTTTCCAAGTACAGATCTTTTACTTCCGTAGTTATATTTATTTCTAGATATTTTATTATTTTTGATACAATTGTAAATGGGATTATTTTCTTAATTTTTCTTTCTGATAGTTTGTTGTTAGTGTATAAAAATGCAACCAATTTCTGCATACTAATTTTGTATCCTGCAACTTTTCCAAATTCATTGATGAGCTCTAGTAGTTTTTTGGTGGCATCTTTAAGATTTTCCATGTGTAGTATCATGTCATCTGCAAACAGTGACAGTTTTACTTCTTCCTTTCCAGTTTGGATTCCTTTTATTTCTTTTTCTGGTCTAATTGCTGTGGCTAGGACTTCCAATACTATTTTGGTTAGAAGTGTTGAGAGTGGGCATCATTGTCTTGTTTCTGATCTTAGAGGAAATGCTTTCAGCTTTTCAGCATTGAGCATGATGTTAGCTGTGGGCTTATCATATATGGTCTTTATTATGTTGAGATATGTTCCTTCTATAACCACTTTGTTGAGAATTTTTGTCATAAAGGAATGTTAAATTTTGTCAAAAGCCTTATCTATATCCATTGAGATGATCAAATGACTTTTATTCTTCAATTCATTAATGTGGTGTATCACATAATTTGTGGATATTGAAAAATCCTTGCACCCCTGAAATAAATTTCACTTGACCACGATGTGTGATCTTTCTAATGTATTGTTAGATTAGGTTTGCTAGCATTTTATTGAGGAGTTTTTCATCTATGTCCATTGGTGATATTGGCCTGTAATTTACTTTTTTTGTGATATCTTTGTCTGGTTTTGTTAGCAGAGTGCGGCTGGCCTTGTAGCATGAGTTTGGAAGCATTCCTTTCTCTGCAAATAATTTGAGAAGGATAAGCATTAATTCTTCTCTAAATGTTTAATAGAATTCACCTGTGAAGATGTCTGGTCCTGGACTTTTGTTTGTTAGGAGTTTTTTAAATTACTGATTCAATTTCATTACTGGTGATTGGTCTGTTCATATTTTCTATTTCTTCTTGATTCAGTCATGGGAGAGTGTACATCTCTAGGAATTTGTCCATTTCTTCTAGGTTGTCCATTTTATTAGCATATAATTGTAGTAATCTCTTTTGATCCTTTATATTGCTGTGGTGTCGTTTATAACTTCTTTTTTCATTTCTGATTTTATTTATTTGGGCCTTCTCTCTCTTTTTTCTTGACGAGTCTGGCTAAAGGTTTATCAGTTTTGTTGAAGCTTTTCTTAATGGGGAAAAAGAGATTCTACTGATTAGAGAGGCAGAATGAAGACTAACCACTACCAAAGTCAACAACAATGACACCATCTTTGCAAACAGAAATAAAACCCTACTTTTTATTGATCTCTTTTAAAAAGAAAAAAAAAAAAAGAGAATTCAAGAGTGTGCTGAAGAGATTCAGCAACAACACACCCAAGAGAGACTGGGCAGAGATACTGCTGAGACAGTTCCCACACCAGGAGAGGGGACAACTGCAGTAGCATGGACAGAGCACCTGCTTTCTGCAGAATTCTGGATAGGCCCTGGGAGTTAGGAGGATCAAACACAAAAATAAGACTTGATCATGTGAATGGGGTCAAGGCATGTATGACCTAGTTGTGGGGACAGGCAAGAATATGTACAAAACAACATGTGACAAGGGAGAATTAACACAGAGCAATGAAACCAGAGCTCATCAATGTTTAAGTAGATTGAGTATAAGAATGTTAAGATCAGGTGGGTCTAATCAGAAAGAAACATCTCAGAGGGAGGTGGTTTCTCACCTCAGTTTAGGAAGAAGGATGGACAACTGATGGATGGGAGAAGAGGCAGAGGAAAGGGAGCAGGCCTGACGCAACGGAGGGACTCAATAAATTCTCCAGGGACTGACCTGAACTGAACTCAGAAGCAGTGATGATACTTGGGAGCAGGATGTTGATGTCAGAGAAAACAGAGACAAGAATGCCACTGACGCAGCTCTACCCACCACCAGAGCCTCCCATCAAGCCTCTTAGCCTCAACCACCAGAGGGCAGACAACAGAAGCAAGAAAAACTACAATCCTGCAGCCTGTGGACCAAAAACCACAGCTACAGAAAGACAGAGAAGATGAAAAGGCAGAGAGCTATGTACCAGATGAAGGAACAAGAAAAAACCCCAGAAAAACAACTCAATGAAGTGGAGATAGGCAACCTTCCAGAAAAAGAATTCAGAATAATGATAGTGAAGATGATCCAGGACCTCGGAATAAGAATGGAGGCAAAGATTGAGAAGATGCAAGAAATGATTAAAAAAGACCTAGAAGAATTAAAGAACAAACAAACAGAGATGACCAATACAATAACTGAAATGAAAACTACACTAGAAGGAATCAATAGCAGAATAACTGAGGCAGAAGAACGGATAAGTGACCTGGAAGACAGAATGGTGGAATTCACCGCTGCAGAACAGACTAAAGAAAAAAGAATGAAAAGAAATGAAGACAGCCTAAGAGACCTCTGGGACAACATTAAACGCAACAACATTCGCATTATAGGGGTCCCAGAAGGAGAAGAGAGAGAGAAAGGACCAGAGAAAATATTTGAAGAGATTATAGTCGAAAACTTCCCTAACATGGGAAAGGAAATAGCCACCCAAGTCCAGGAAGCGCAGAGAGTCCCATACAGAATAAACCCAAGGAGAAACACGCCGAGACACATAGTAATCAAAGTGGCAAAAATTAAAGACAAAGAAAAATTACTGAAAGCAGCAAGGGAAAAACGACAAATAACATACAAGGGAACCCCCATAAGGTTAACAGCTGATTTCTCAGCAGAAACTCTGCAAGCCAGAAGGGAGTGGCATGATATACTTAAAGTGATGAAAGGGAAGAACCTACAACCAAGATTACTCTACCCAGCAAGGATCTCATTTAGATTTGATGGAGAAATCAAAAGCTTTACAGACAAGCAAAAGCTACGAGAATTCAGCACCACCAAACCAGCTCTACAACAAATGCTAAAGGAACTTCTCTAAGTGGGAAACACAAGAGAAGAAAAGGACCTACAAAAACAAACCCAAAACAATTAAGAAAATGGTCATAGGAACATACATATCGATAATTACCTTAAACGTGAATGGATTAAATGCCCCAACCAAAAGACATAGACTGGCTGAACGGATACAAAAACAAGACCCATATATATGCGGTCTACAAGAGACCCACTTCAGACCTAGGGACACATACAGACTGAAAGTGAGGGGATGGAAAAAGATATTCCATGCAAATGGAAATCAAAAGAAAGCTGGAGTAGCTATACTCATATCAGATAAAATAGACTTTAAAATAAAGAATGTTACAAGAGACAAGGAAGGACACTACATAATGATCCAGGGATCAATCCAAGAAGAAGATATAACAATTATAAATATATATGCACCCAACATAGGAGCACCTCAATACATAAGGCAACTGCTAACAGCTATAAAAGAGGAAATCGACAGTAACACAATAATAGTGGGGGACTTTAACACCTCACTTACGCCAATGGACAGATCATCCAAAATGAAAATAAATAAGGAAACAGAAGCTTTAAATGACACAATAGACCAGATAGATTTAATTGATATATATAGGACATTCCATCCAAAAACGGCAGATTACACGTTCTTCTCAAGTGCACACGGAACATTCTCCAGGATAGATCACATCTTGGGTCACAAATCAAGCCTCAGTAAATTTAAGAAAATTGAAATCATATCAAGCATCTTTTCTGACCACAACGCTATGAGATTAGAAATGAATTACAGGGAAAAAAACGTAAAAAAGACAAACACATGGAGGCTAAACAATACGTTACTAAATAACCAAGAGATCACTGAAGAAATCAAACAGGAAATAAAAAAATACCTAGAGACAAATGACAATGAAAACACGACGACCCAAAACCTATGGGATGCAGCAAAAGCGGTTCTAAGAGGGAAGTTTATAGCTATACAAGCCTACCTAAAGAAACAAGAAAAATCTCAAGTAAACAATCTAACCTTACACCTAAAGAAACTAGAGAAAGAAGAACAAACAAAACCCAAAGTTAGCAGAAGGAAAGAAATCATAAAGATCAGAGCAGAAATAAATGAAATAGAAACAAAGAAAACAATAGCAAAGATCAATAAAACTAAAAGTTGGTTCTTTGAGAAGATAAACAAAATTGATAAGCCATTAGCCAGACTCATCAAGAAAAAGAGGGAGAGGACTCAAATCAATAAAATCAGAAATGAAAAAGGAGAAGTTACAACAGACACCGCAGAAATACAAAACATCCTAAGAGACTACTACAAGCAACTTTATGCCAATAAAATGGACAACCTGGAAGAAATGGACAAATTCTTAGAAAGGTATAACCTTCCAAGACTGAATCAGGAAGAAACAGAAAATATCAACAGACCAATCACAAGTAATGAAATTGAAACTGTGATTAAAAATCTTCCAACAAACAAAAGTCCAGGACCAGATGGCTTCACAGGTGAATTCTATCAACCATTTAGAGAAGAGCTAACACCCATCCTTCTCAAACTCTTCCAAAAAATTGCAGAGGAAGGAACTCTCCCAAACTCATTCTATGAGGCCACCATCACCCTGATACCAAAACCAGACAAAGACACTACAAAAAAAGAAAATTACAGACCAATATCACTGATGAATATAGATGCAAAAATCCTCAACAAAATACTAGCAAACAGAATCCAACAACACATTAAAAGGATCATACACCACGATCAAGTGGGATTTATCCCAGGGATGCAAGGATTCTTCAATATACGCAAATCAATCAATGTGATACACCATATTAACAAATTGAAGAATAAAAACCATATGATCATCTCAATAGATGCAGAAAAAGCTTTTGACAAAATTCAACACCCATTTCTGATAAAAACTCTCCAGAAAGTGGGCATAGAGGGAACCTACCTCAACATAATAAAGGCCATATATGACAAACCCACAGCAAACATCATTCTCAATGGTGAAAAACTGAAAGCATTTCCTCTAAGATCAGGAACGAGACAAGGATGTCCACTCTCACCACTATTATTCAACATAGTTCTGGAAGTCCTAGCCATGGCAATCAGAGAAGAAAAAGAAATAAAAGGAATACAAATTGGAAAAGAAGAAGTAAAACTGTCACTGTTTGCGGATGACATGATACTATACATAGAGAATCCTAAAACTGCCACCAGAAAACTGCTAGAGCTAATTAATGAATATGGTAAAGTTGCAGGTTACAAAATTAATGCACAGAAATCTCTTGTATTCCTATACACTAATGATGAAAAATCTGAAAGAGAAATTATGGAAACACTCCCATTTACCATTGCAACAAAAAGAATAAAATACCTAGGAATAAACCTACCTAGGGAGACAAAAGACCTGTATGCAGAAAACTATAAGACACTGATGAAAGAAATTAAAGATGATACCAACAGATGGACAGATATACCATGTTCTTGGATTGGAAGAATCAACATTGTGAAAATGAGCATACTACCCAAAGCAATCTACAGATTCAATGCAATCCCTATCAAATTACCAATGGCATTTTTTACGGAGCTAGAACAAATCATCTTAAAATTTGTATGGAGACACAAAAGACCCCGAATAGCCAAAGCAGTCTTGAGGCAAAAAAATGGAGCTGGAGGAATCAGACTCCCTGACTTCAGACTATACTACAAAGCTACAGTAATCAAGACAATATGGTACTGGCACAAAAACAGAAACATAGATCAATGGAACAAGATAGAAAGCCCAGAGATTAACCCACGCACCTATGGTCAACTAATCTATGACAAAGGAGGCAAAGATATACAATGGAGAAAAGACAGTCTCTTCAATAAGTGGTGCTGGGAAAACTGGACAGCCACATGTAAAAGAATGAAATTAGAATACTCCCTAACACCATACACAAAAATAAACTCAAAATGGATTAGAGACCTAAATGTAAGACTGGACACTATAAAACTCTTAGAGGAAAACATAGGAAGAACACTCTTTGACATAAATCACAGCAAGATCTTTTTCGATCCACCTCCTAGAGTAATGGAAATAAAAACAGAAATAAACAAGTGGGACCTAATGAAACTTCAAAGCTTTTGCACAGCAAAGGAAACCATAAACAAGACGAAAAGACAACCCTCAGAATGGGAGAAAATATTTGCAAATGAATCAACGGACAAAGGATTAATCTCCAAAATATATAAACAGCTCATTCAGCTCAATATCAAAGAAACAAACACCCCAATCCAAAAATGGGCAGAAGACCTAAATAGACATTTCTCCAAAGAAGACATACAGACGGCCACGAAGCACATGAAAAGATGCTCAACATCACTAATTATTAGAGAAATGCAAATCAAAACTACAATGAGGTATCACCTCACTCCTGTTAGAATGGGCATCATCAGAAAATCTACAAACAACAAATGCTGGAGAGGGTGTGGAGAAAAGGGAACCCTCTTGCACTGTTGGTGGGAATGTAAATTGATACAGCCACTATGGAGAACAATATGGAGGTTCCTTAAAAAACTAAAAATAGAATTACCATATGACCCAGCAATCCCACTACTGGGCATATACCCAGAGAAAACCGTATTTCAAAAAGACACGTGCACCCGAATGTTCATTGCAGCACTATTTACAATAGCCAGGTCATGGAAGCAACCTAAATGCCCATCAACAGACGAATGGATAAAGAAGTTGTGGTACATATATACAATGGAATATTACTCAGCCATAAAAAGGAACGAAATTGAGCCATTTGTTGAGAAGTGGATGGATCTAGAGACTGTCATACAGAGTGAAGTAAGTCAGAAAGAGAAAAACAAATATCGTATATTAATGCATGTATGTGGAACCTAGAAAAATGGTACAGATGAGCCAGATTGCAGGGCAGAAGTTGAGACACAGATGTAGAGAATGGACATATGGACACCAAGGGGGGAAAACTGCGATGAGGTGGGGATGGTGGTGTGCTGAATTGGGCGATTGGGATTGACATGTATACACTGATGTGTATAAAACTGATGCCTAATAAGAACCTGCAGTATAAAAAAACAAACAAAACAACTAATACTAAACTTTCATTGGGTTATTTGTATGGAAATATGTTAATATAAATGTTTCAGACATTACATGAAATTTCTAAAAATCTTATATTTGTATTTGTATGGAAATATGTATGGAAATATGTTAATATAAATGTTTCAGACATTACATGAAATTTCTAAAAATCTTATATTTGTATTTGTATGGAAATATGTATGGAAATATGTTAATATAAATGTTTCAGACATTACAGGAAACGTCTAAAAATCTTATATGTTCTGGTATAATGTTATAAGTAATAATCCTAGTTATTACTTTAAAATGTATATCTCAGAAATAACTAATTTTCTTGTCAACTGCATTATTATGAACTTTCATCAAATCTTTAACCATGGTCATTTTTAAGTCTTTTGTCATTTACAGACAGTTCTGGGTGTACTCTGATGATTTTGCAAATATGTTCCTATAAAAGGGTTTCATCTTCAAGAAATTCATGGAAAAGACTCTGACAAGTACAGGTTTCTGGTAACTGACTGTACTGCTGAACTGAATGAATAAGCATTTTCAGAACTCTAATGAAAAACTGATGAACTCATAAAAGTGCTAACAAAAGATCAAGATGAAAAAAAAAAGAAATTAATTACATGGGACTGAGTGAACTGATGAGGATGAGTATAATTTTTGTGACTTTCTGTCTGAATTAAAAAAAAAAATCCCACAAGGACTCAGAGGAAAAGAATATACAAATCAATTTTCACTGCAAAGTAAAGGAGCTGTTACAGTGGAGGATTACTGGACTGAATGTCAATATTATGACATAGTATAAGTGTGTTTCATGTTTGGTAATTGCAATCATTGTTGCTTTTGTTGTGGTCATCCATGTACAATGCTTGGTGTCAGTCTATTTATCTCTTGTAAAAATAAAATACAGTGTGTGTGTGTGGGAAAAAAAAAAGAAAAGAAAAAAGAATGCCACTGACCACCTGATTAAGGTCAATAGTGAACTTCTGCTATGATTGGCTTCAAAAGTATGACTTTCACGGCAGGTAAGTATATCATAGAGGTTAACATTAGCATTCACCCCAGTTGCTTATAAGGGGAAGGCATTCTTGGCAACTGCTGTTTAAGAATAGAGTTGAAAGTGTGACTCCAAGTGACTTACAGAGGTTTGACTGACCATCAATGGTGCAGATGACTTAGATGACCTGATAAGGGAAGAGGAGGACTGATTTCACATCCTAAAGAGCTTGGGCCAATAAGCTGATGACTGGGGCCAGCTAACAATATGACCTGATCCTCATTGCTAGCCATGTTACTAGAAATAAAATGGCTTTTTGTTTGTGATACCTCTGTGAGCTTAAAGGGTTAGCTGCTTAAATCCGTATAAACGGTTGCCTGTACGAGTAATCACCATTTGAGGAGCACAGCTTCTGGTACGATGAAGTCACTCTCTCCCATGTTGTATGTCATCAGAACCTCCAGGGAAGAATCATGCTGCCCCACTCTGGGCTCCTCTGTGGCTAAAGACTGGATAAAATCTCTCCAAAACTATCTTATACCTAGGTACTGATAAACTGATTTGCTACTGGCAACCAGTAGAAAGTTGATTACATGCCAATGATGAACTGGGAATACACAGTAGACTAGAGTAAATGTGATCTGTCTTCCATGAATTTTTATTCTAAAGGAGCAAGCACCCAATGCTCACCATAGAACTGAAGCAGAATTCCATGAGGGACACTAACTTATTGGCCAGCAAGACCCACAGGGTGAGGAGGTATTTTATGCTCAACATCAGTGGGATATTTGCTCTCAGATCAGGACAGTCTTCCTGGTCCAGAGGGGCCTCAAGAGGCCTTCTTACCCAAGCCCCTGGCCTCTAAACTAAACACATTATAATTTCATCATTGAGGTCCCCTACCTCCCTCATACACTCACCCTTTCAGGAAGGAATTTCTATACTCAGGCCCTTACCCTGCAGAAGAAACCTCTTGTTCTTTGCCCCTCCTTGCCAAATACATCCTCTGTGAACTTAGACGAAAAGAACTGCACGTCCAAGTATCTCAACAGAGCTGGTCAAATGAGAGATCAAGACTCTAGAACTTGAGGGAAAGTTAGTATGGCATAAGAACTGGAAGACCCATGTGACTTTCCCAGTAGGTCCCTGTGGGTCATTACTGCTTCAGACACACTTTCAGCTCCACACTGCCACCATGTGGCCCCAGGGCAAATCCCAGGTCACTCTTGTCTCCTTTTCCCTCTTAAGTGAATGTAAGGGTACCAAGAAGGTGGTTCCCCGCCCCTCAACCTTCCCCTTGGCCCTGTCCTGTTCAAGGAGATCACAATTTTATTTTAGCCTACATATTCCATTGTCATTGCTCATAGGAAACAAAGATGCCCAGAAATCTCCTGGTTATTAAGTAGTTGTATTGGTCAATTTCAACCACATGTCTGGGTTCTGGACCCAGGAGTGAGTTGCTGTGGCCTAGGTTGAGGCTAGAGCCCCTCGATAGATAAAATACCTATTTACATACAAAACACAGAGTCATCTGCAAAATTACTGGCCTATACCAAACAACATAAAAAGCCATTCTGAGAAATGCCCACAGTCAAGCAATTAACCTCCTCCTTCCATCTTCTGCCCTGCCCACCCCCCAGACCCCTGCTCCCACATGGGTTCCATGGGACTGAAGTACTGTATTTCACAGAGTCCACAGGAAGGCATAAACATTTTACAAAATTGCTCAGCCCAGGGACAGTATCGCTCAGTTTTTCCTGGGGTGAGCTGTCAGAAATGAGATTGACCCAGAGAGCACGGGACCTCCTTCTTGCTTCCCACAAGGCCCACCTCCCTGGACCCTATCCAAGGCCCTGGCGCTGGCTCTGAATGCCTGTGAGAGCTTCCTACAGGGACTGCAAAAGCCATCATCCATAGATCCAGACAGGATCCTGCCATTTCCTTCAGGAGCCTCCTGGAATAGGCTCCTGAAGCCCCCAGCCCAGTGTCCAGCTGTTCCCCATTGCCCTCATCATAGGACAGCACTAGCTTTCTGGAAAAGGTCAATTGCAGCCTTTCCATGGGAGGAAGAGGGAGGGCCCCAAACCACCACCACAAGTAAATCCGCCCTCATGCGATGCAAAGTTGGAAATATAATAGTGGGATTATGTGCTACTCTTTGCTATAGAAGGCACAGAGTAGGCATGGAAAGGGCTCTAGCCAATCTTGATTCCAGGTCTCTTCTCGCCTCCCTACTATAGAGTCTCCTGGGCCCAGTGCCCTGGAAGTCACCCACTGGATGCAATCCCGAGCCAGGCCACTATCTTCTCTAACGTCAGTAGAGTGTTGTATAGTCTACAGCCTCACATCCGTGCCCTCCCAACAAGGCGGGCATCGTTATTTCTATTTAACAAATGAGGTGTCTGTTGCTCAGAGAGATTGGATAACTTGCCCAAGTTCAAACAGGTAGAAAAGAGGTGAGATCAGGACTCAAACCCAGGTTTGGGGGTACAAGGCCGGTATCCCTTGTACCTCCCAGTCATCGTGATGAGCAAAGATTTACTTAGTACCTCCTATGGGCACCAGGGTCAGGAACTGTGGTCTGAAGTGGAAGCAGAGGAAGGAGCACTTCAACAGCTCACGCTGGCATGGGAGGCTCCTCAGCCCAGCTCCATCAGGACAGATGGACAGGGAAGAAGTGGTTGGATGTCAGGGACTGACATTAGCAACAGGGTGCAGTGAAGAGAGACAGTGGGTTCCCACATCCACCTTGAGCCTTGGTCTCATTAGGGTTCTGTGTCCCGCTCTCCACTTCTCTAGTATTGAAGGGCTGGGGTGCTTTGTTCACTCACAACACTCAGCTTAGGTTCTTTTCTTTTAAGGAAGCCTAATGAGACTTCTTAGAAGTAAGTGGCCTCTTAAAGAAGTGTATCCCCAAAGCCACAGTCACTCCTCAAAACCTCCCTAGGAGTGGAGGGCAGAGAGTGACTGCTCCCTAGAGCGCTCTCAGGAGCTCTTAATTAGATCAGCAATCCCTACATTAGTAGGGGTTCATTCATGTGTTTCGTATAGTTCAAGAGTTTACAAACCACCTGCATACACACAGTCCTATTTGACCCTCATAATGGAGAAAGCAAGGCCATTGGTGGTGACATGGTGGTAGAACCAGGACCCAGTTCTCCTGACTTCAGCTGATGGTCTTTCCACCATCAAGACCATCGCTTTGATTAGAACCAGAATCATGGTGGGGAGATTATCCCATGGTATAAATCCCACTGGGGATAATGAGGAGCAGGACAAAGCCTCAGATTCTACCTGCCAGGCTCTCTTGGCATCAGCGTCACAGAACTGAGGGCAAAAGCGGACAGTACGGCCAAGGCAGGAACCAAAGTCACCAGAATTGAGTCAAAGGGCATAAATGTCATTGTCATGAAAATACAACAATTCTTCCAGAGCCTATTGGTTAGAACGTCCTTAGAGAATGCTTCTCCAGTCTTGCAAAGTCATGAAAGTTTCAATCTGGGAAACACCTTAGAGATCAACTCTGTTCTACAGGTGAGGAGCTGAGGCCCAGAGAGGGAGGTGACTTGCCCAAGGTCATACAGATACCCCACGGCAGAGCCGAGTTTCCAGTCCTGGGCTCCTGATTTGATCACGGCAAGCATGTGATTCGTGTGGAAGCTTTGAAGAGCCTCAAACAAATCCAGAGCCATGACTGAGTCACACTTTCTCAAAGGATGTCTCCTCTGTGCATCCCCAAGAGGCAGGAGCCATGTGGACCCCTTGAGGGGAGGAGGGAGAGCGACCAATCCCTGCTGCCTCCGAGGCTTCCTCCCACTCAGAATTTTATTGTGACCGTTTTCATCTCCTCCTTTCCTCACTCTTTCTTCTCACGCTCACCCCCCGTGGGTCATTCCACTGAGAATATGCAATACTTTGCCCCGTCACCCACCCTAACTCTAAACGAGGTGCGTGGGGAGAAGAGAAGTAGCGCTTGCAGAGTTTTGACCAGTTACCAGGTGCTGTGCTAACCCTGCATTTCCCTTCGGTAGACAGGTGGGCATAGCAGGCGAAGCCCTCACACCTATTCACTTTCTTCATTACACAATCCTCTCTCTGCCAAAAAAAACCCCAAAAAACAAAAACTCAGGACGCAAACAGGGTCCTTCTCGAAGGTTTTCACTCCTTCCCTCTCCTGGTTGAACTGGGATGCGCTAGTCAGGTTAGGATGGGACAAACCAGATAGGAGACCAGCCTCTGAGTCCCTGCTGCCTGTGGACCCCCAGACAGGACAGCCCTAGGCCTGTCAGATCTGGGGCACCACATCTACCACACGTGTGGTTCCCAGACACCCTGTGAATATGGCAGGATCAGGGAAGCAGACAGTCTGCTTCTCTCTGACTCCGAGCACGTGAGGTTGGGAGCAAACGACGGCAGCTGTGTCACCAAGAGTAGGAGCAGCCATTCTGGCCTCCTCGCCCTGCCTCAAACTGGGCTCCCCTAACTCCAGCCCTGTGCTCCCAGCACTTACATCCAGTGCTGAGATGGGTAGAGGCCCTCTGCCACACTCCAGGGAGCGTTCCCTAAAAGATGCTGGTCTCGGTGATGGTGTCCCTGTCCACCTGCTCTTCACCCTTCAGTGGGTCTTCGGGCCCCGGCCTCTGGCTGAGTCTGGGGCTGAGGCTGAGGGTGGGCAGGACACTGGAGCGGATCAGCAGCATGGCGCGGCGGCTGGACGGGCTGCCGCTGGAGAGCTGCCTGCACATCCTGGGCCCCGGCCCCCCGCAGCAGGCCAGACGGCAGAGGGAACGCGGCCACAGGTGGCCGTTGAAGCCCATGTAGATCCAGGGGTTGCAGCAGCTGCTGAGGTTGCCCAAAAGCATGGAGATGGTGAAAGACACATTGGTTGAATCTGCCGAGAGAGAAGCACAAGAATTTCAGAACTTGAAGAGACCTGGGAAAGAGTCCCGGTCCCTACTGAATGGAGAAGGAAATTGAATCCCAGAGAGGACCTGGGACTCACATCGGGTTCTATAATTAGAAAGGAACAAAGCTGGGGCATGAACCTGGGACTCCTGACTCCAGAGTCTTGCCTCACTGATTTATTTGTTCGTTTTGTACTACAGGGTGACGACAGGATCCGAGGCTTGCTCTGAGTTGACTTTTAGAGGTGCAAACATAGTCCGGGAGAGGACCGGCCCAAATAGGAGACACTGTCTTTGTTCCAAAACCTCGATCTTGAATCCCCTAATGGATGTACAGCTAGGATGAAGCAACTTCTATAAAACATACAGGAAAAATAACCATGATTCTAGCCACGTTCAGGCACACCTCCATCCCCACTTATGTCATAGATACGGGTGCACATTGCCTTCCGAATTCTGTCCTCCTTGACCCCTAGGGGTCAGTCCCAGTCATTCTGTCATTCAGTCATTTTGCATGTGAGTATCGACTGTGCCAGGTCAGTGATAGGGACCTGGTAGGGCGATCAGTGGAGCCTGACAGCCCTACAGGTCCCATGATGTCATCTCCAACTGTGCACCTTCTAGGTACAGAGCATCCAGGCATCCTGTTCCAGACGAGTACTTGTTCTCTGTCATCAGAAATTACATCCAAAGAATGCACCATCCTTGGCGGGTGGGGGAGCTAATTTCTCTCTTGGGCAGTCAAAATGTGAGAGTTCAAAGACTCTGATAAGATTTCTTCCAGATACAATACTCTTTCTGAAAATGAAATGAAACTTCTCATGACAACAGGAAAGCTGCTGGGATGGGCCCCGTCCTCCTGCTAGATGCACCACGGCTACAGTTATGGCGTGGGTTGCATACTGAGTTACCCTGCTCTTCAGTGGAGGCTGTAGAATCACTGAGCACAATGCTTAAGCTGGAAGGAACCTTAGAGGTGGAATCACCAAATACAACGTCAGAGCTGGAAGGAACCTTAAGGGTTATGGCATAGACTTGAACCTAGGTCTTCCCTCTTCAAAGCAGCCATCCTGCACCCTGCCACCATTTCAACCAACAAACTCAAAGGCAAAGCTCAAGTGCCTGCTCTGTAAAGCACCATGAAATCTTCCGATACACAGATTTCTCATGCGCCTCTCCCGAGGGTATGCTCTCCAGTGCGGTACTCATAGCCCAAGAGAAGGGAAGATACAGGGTCAGAATGTTTGAGAGAAGGCTTGAATCATAGAGTTAGGAAGCTGAAGGCACCTGGGCCTGGACGGGCAGGTCTAGGGCACAGAAGTGAGGGCAAGGAGGGAGCATCTGTAAGTGGAGGAGGGACCATCTTCAGCAACAAGCACAGCCTCCTTCAGGCTTGTCTGGGTTCTGGCCTGCTCCCCAGTTAACTTAATACCCAGGGGCTGCAGAAGACTTGGGAAGTTACTTTGGCTAAGGGGTGGTATTCATCCTGTCTGCTCCATCGACGTACATATGTAGTGCCTAGACTAGGCCAGAGACTTAGGGGTTCCAGAAGTTTCTTCACTTGGGAAACATCTGTTTGATTTGGCCTTGTCTGAGCCAGGCCCAGTGCAGGGGCTGGAGATGGGCCCGGAGCACTGGAGTCTGCAGAGGCTTCACCTCTCAGCCCCCGAGGGCAGATCCACTACTAGTCCTGGCCAGCCGTTGCACTGCATTCTGACGGAAGCTCAGCTGACAGTCGGGGGCAGGGCCAAGGGCAAGGATACAGACAGCTTCTCACCAAAGACTCAGGGACAGGCGGCCAGGAGGCTAGTTTGCTGTGGAGGGAAACTGAGTGTACTGGAAAGTAAGTCTAAAGTAATGAATGTCAGCCCGACTCAAAGGTCCCAGAGGGCTTCCAATTTTCTGAGGGAGCACATTTTCTGAGGTATACTTAGTTCCTGTACTTTATACTCAGTGAGGCTCTTGGTAAGTGGTAAGTCACTGTATACATGGGTCTCTGGGACAGGCTGATGATGACAGTGAGTACGGCAGGCGAGCAGGAAAGCCTGCGCTGGCTGAAAGGCAGGATCCCCATCTTCTTGTAGGTTCCTTGATAAAGGGGTGAATGGCCTTCTCACCCCTGGTGCCATCAGCTCAGCTGTGATCGTTGGGCATAAAGCCATGCCACGGTTAAAGCTTGGCCCGTCAAGACCTTGATTCCATTCCTGGCTCCATCTCTTACTAGCAGTGGCACTTCGGACCAGTTATTTCACCTCTCTGAGTCTCAGGTTACTCAGATGTAGAGACGGTCACCCCGAAGTAGCACAAGGCCTGAATGTGTTTGGCGCTAGAAAGCCCTCCTTCCTTCTATTCTGTGCTTGACTAGAGCAGGGAGGTCCCTACAGGTGGTTAGGATTAATACGCTCATTGCTTTAAGGGTAATTTATAAATAGTCTCTGGTCCAGATTGGTGTCTGAAAGGTGGTTAAGAAGGGGTATGATGGGACTGTGAGAGTTCAGTATTGCTGTCACACTTCTCTCACAGAGTTGTGTTAACAACACGAACAGCCTTCCACTTACTTCATCTCTCCAGAAGAACAAAGCATTTGGCTTAAGTGTGTCCTAGGATGAGCAAAATGAGATTAGAAACAAAAGCACAGGGAAGGGGGACCACTCCCTAAGAGCTGGTAGGAAGTGGTAGCCAGGGTCTGTTGGCCAGTGAACCCTCGGGAAGCTTCCAGAGGAAACTGTGCACAGGGCTTCCCTAGGGCAGTCACATGCTGCACCCATTATATACCCCGAGCTGTGCATAAGATGTGATGCACTGCAGAGGACACAGTCACCCCTCTTCACAGACTTGTCCCCCACTTAGGGGAGCGGGAACAGATGTCTTTGAATACCTCTCTCCAACATTTTGGGTGCCCAGACACCGCGTCTACCTTTCTGAGGACAAGTTCACCCCCAAATGGCCTGACAATCTGGCAGTGTCTAAAACTTAGGAGGCTGCCATCTACCTCACTCCAAAAAATGACCAGAACAAGGCCTTCTATGTGCCAGCCGGAACACAGTCCCATTTTGTTTTTCACGTAGGAGGAAGGGCCCTCTCCTCATCACTTTCAGAGCCAGGATTATGGGGGCGCGGGGGGCAGGAGGATGTAGTTGAGGGAAAAAACGAGGAGGCACCAGGTTTGGGTCCTACTTTTCGCTTTGCTGTGTGGCCTTGGGCAAGTCATGTTTTCTCTCTGAGCCTCTGCTTTCTCATTAGCAAGACAAAAGTGTTGAACTTGAAATTTCAGGGTTGTGCACCAAGGCTAATTCATTGAAAGTGGCTGTTGAGAAGGAGTTCAACATCATGTTCAGTTGCAGGGGGGAAGAGTGCTGAGAGATGTAGTTCATGGGCCACAAATTGCCATCCTGGATGGAATCATTTGAAAATCCCTTTCAAACATCTAGCAAACTGCGAGTTGCTCGGCCAAATCTACTAATGGTCATATATTTTTAGGGCCAAATAGTATTTTAAAATGTTTACATTAGTTACCAAAATTTTAAAATATGGAAATTCACGCAAAAGATACTCACATGGCATCTTTTGGCTGGAAGGGAGTTGCAGCTGTCCCTTTTTACATGGGACAGGCACCATCTTTCCTAACTGCTTCACTTATTTGTTACCTATGTGGCCTTGTGAGCCATTGTGACCCTGTCCTAATACTCTTGTGCTCTCCTCTCCGCATTTTTCCACCTCGTGCTCCCACACCACCCCTCACCAGACCACACACTTGCCTTCATCAGGGGCATTCTCGTCCCACACAGACCACATCTGGACGCTGAAGAAAGGCGCCCAGCAGGCGATGTAGGCCAGCACAATGACGAAGGTCATCTTCACAGTCCGGATCTTGGCCCGTGAGATGGTGCTGGTGCTGCTGACCCGGGATGGCAGCCCCCGTGTGGCTGCAGCTGGTGCAGAAGGAGGTGAGGGCCGGTTCCAAGTCCTCCAACCCCCTCCTTCTACCTTCCAGGCCCCGGTCTTGACTTTTAGGTTCTTACAGATTTCATGGCAGATGAGGCTGTAGCAGGCCGTGAGCATGGCCACAGGCAGGATGAAGATGGCCAGGGTGGTCCAGGTGATGTAGGCCCGTGGCCCCCAAGGAAAGCGGAAGTCTGCCCAGCAGTCCAGCACTCCAGAGCCCTGGATCACCTCTCGTAAAGAAAAAATGAAGACTTGAGGGAGGCTGAGGATGGCAGCCAGCAGCCAAGGAGCTGCAATGAGAGGGTAGGTGGACCGGCTGGGCTGCTGGAGGCTGCACAGGGGGTGACAAATGGCCAGGTAGCGGTCAAGCGTCATGGCCAGCAGCATGTAGGTGGAGGCGAACATGCTGAGCACCTGCAGGTACTTGATGGCCCGGCAGAGGGGGTCAGGGCCCTGGAAGCGGTAGGTGATGTCCCACAGCAGCTGGGGCAGCACCTGGAAGAGCGCCACGCCCAGGTCCGTCAGGGCCAGGTGCAGCACGAACAGGTGCATGCGGGAGCGCTTGCGGCCGGGCTGCCCCACCGTCAGCAGCACAGTCAGGTTGCCCCCTGTCGCCAGCACCAGGACAGTGGCCAGGACGCCGATCTCCACCTTGGCCAGCTCCTCATCCCGGCCCAGCCAGGGTGCGGTGGCATTGGGGACAGAGAGGGTGCTCCCGGGCGTGGGGCTGGTGATCCAAGGAGGCCCAGGATCCATGGTGGAAGTTTGCTGGGAGGGAACGGGAGGAAGGAGAGGGATGGATGGAGAGTGTGAGTGAGTGGAGAGGTTGGTTGAAGGAGATGGAGTGGGGAGGGAAAGTTTTAAGATGGAAAAAAGGAGAAGGTTGGGGATGACCGGGAAAAGGCTGAAACTGGGTGGAAATCGTTAAGAAGATGGGGGTAGAGAAGACGATGGAGAATGAGATAAGGAAGGAGAAGATGCTGATCCCAGAGAGGGGAGGGGGAACCCAGGAGCGAAGGGAAGGAGGGGTCAGGGAGGCAAGGTGTCAGGAAAGGAAGAATGGATGAGGCTGTGCATGGTGAGGCCTCTGGAAGGGAAAGAAGGCTGGGGCAGCTGGCACCACTCCCAAATCCACCCCAAATTCACTCTCTCCAAACTTTTCTGGAAGCGGAAAGCGGATGTCCCTAAGCCTGGTTGGAGGCGCGCTCCCGGCCATCGGTGTCGCCCGCCGGCCTGGAAGCCCCAGCCGAGCCCACGCGCCCCGGCCGGCGTGCGGCGACCAGCGGCAGCTGGAGCGCAGCGGCTCGGCCGAGCGAGTTTTATGCTGTAGCGCAGCCCGAGCGCAGCGGCACCTCGGCGCGCCGGTTGGCTCCTGCAAAGGAGGGCGGGGTGACACCCACAGGAGGAAGGACCGAGAGCCTGGGTGGAGGGGTGGGGGTAGGTGTCGGGGGAGGGTCCTGGAGGAGGGACAGAGGGGCGGTGGACCAGGGACAGGGAGCCAGAGAAGCGGACGAGGCGAGCAAGCGCTCACCAGCCGGCGCGACCCACGGACCCTCAGACAGACAGATAACCTCACCCTGGCTCGCACCTGGAACCCCCGGACTGTCTCCCGAGACAGGTGCACACCCGGGGGACGGGTGGTGGCCACCCACCTATGTGGGGACTCCAAGGCTGCCTGCTCTGTTCGGTCCCTGAACGGGGCTCCCCGTTAGCCCAGAAAGGTCCAAAATCTGCAGGGGTGGCCAGGTGGGCGAGGCAGGGCCCCAGACGGAGCCCACGGCCCTTGGGGGTGACGTCAGACCACAGACTCTGTTGGAGACTTGGAGCCATAAAGGGGGGGAAGAAAATGCGAGGATGTGTTTGGAGAGGGGTCAGTGGTGGTGACGGGAGAGAAGTAGGGGTGGGAGCAGTTAGACCTGGAGTCCTGAGCTTCAGGGGAAGGTTTAACCCCCAGCCCCCCCCCTCCCGCCGAGTCTTCCACCAGCAGTAGCCTCAAGGCAGTTAACCACCCTGTGAGGTAGAAAACTGAGGCCGCAGAAGTCATGTGACTTGCTCTAGAAGATCACGGAACTAGTAAAGCAGTGTGCTTTTCCTAGAGCAGCCTTGACTAACAGCCAGTGTGTGAGAGGCACTGGAGCAATAAAAATAGACCCCCAGGGCCCAGAGGAAGCTTAGAACTCAGCGGAGAAAGTAGTGCGTGGTAGTGGTTGTGGAATTCACTTTGTTTTTAGTACACATAGGAGGTGGATTGTTGGGACTCTCCAGAGCAGATTAGAAGTGCCTTAGGAGTGACAATAGCATCGTCTACCACCCTCAGAAAGGTCAGGACCCATCATCGTACCAGAGGTCCCCTTGTCTTGCCTTATAATCAAACCAGACCCCCATTTACAGTGTCATCCACCCACCCACACACCCAATTAACATCACTTTTTGAAGAGTCTCTGTCCTGAACAGCCCACACATTCATCTCCACTTCATCCCACTCCACAGTTCAAACACTCACCATTTCTCACCTAAAATACCCTAGCATCCTCCTCTTGTGCTCTGCAGCCCAAGCCCCAACTTCTCAAGGATTTTGCTCTTTATGAATAATTATTTTAAGTCTCTCTACTGGATCACTCCCATCGGCAGGCAAACAAACTCTACTGCTGTGCATTTAAAAAACATATATATAACCCACCTCAGTCACTGGATCCCGACCTCCAGCTGTTACAATCTCTTCCCCTTGATGGCAAAACTCAAAAGGCCTGTCATTTCTTGATGTATTCATTTAAAGTTATATATATTTAAACATATGTTTTAAAATGTTACATATTACATAAATGATATCATACTACATATACCATTCTGGAACTTGCTTTTCAAATTCTACTTTATTTTTGAGATCAGTCCATGATAATACATAGGTCTAGTTCATTCACATTCGAGTATGTGAATATAAAACATTTTATTTATTCAGTGCCCTATTTTTATAGTTTAGGTTATTTCCAGCGGTTATTTTTTCTTTTTTTTTTTTTTTTGCTATTTATTTTTTAATGCTGCAATGAACATTCTTATATATGTGTCTTTGTGTGTGAGAATTTCTCTCAGGTGTACATAGAGAAGTATATGCTTGATATCAGTATTGTTGTGTCATACAACATATGAATTTTCAGTTAGATAGGACCATATCTTAAATCTTAAATATTTTATCTCTAAATTTGTTCTACTGATTTATTCTCCCCCCAGCTGCATTTGAGTTTCTCATCATCCTCACAGACAGACTTTTTAATTTTCACCTATCTGATAGGTATAAAATAGCATCTCATGTTGCTTTTAGTTTCTATTTCTCTGACTACTAATTATTTTGAGTATCTTGCCATGTATTTATTTACTGTTTGGATTTCCTCTTCTGTGAGTTGTTTATATCCTCTGCACAATTTTTTATTAGGTAGTTTTTCTTATCAGTTTGTAGGAAATCTCTATATGTTCTGATATGAATCTTTTATGTATTCTGAGACGTTGCAGATATCTTCTCTAATCTGTCACTTATCTTTTAATTTTATTTATGGGGTCATTTGTTACAAAGAAAGTTTAAATTTTAATGAAATCAATATTTTCTTTTATCATTTCTGCTTTTTGTGTCTATCTCGAGGACAGAGATATCCCGTATTTTTTTCTAACACTTTTAATATTTTTTTTCACTATTTAGGTCTTTAATCCATTCAGAATTCATTTTGGGTATCTGTGAGGTAAGAATCTAACTTCTTTTTTTTTTTTTCCCACATGGCAAACCAGTTATTCAATTTATTGAGTACTCCATCATTTCCCACTGTCAGCTGTATAATATATTGTTTCAAAATATGTATAGGGGGGAATTCCCTGGTGGCGCAGTGGTTGAGAATCTGCCTGCCAATGCAGGGGACACGGGTTCGAGCCCTGGTCTGGGAAGATCCCACATGCCGCGGAGCAACTAGGCCCATGAGCCACAATTACTAAGCCTGCGCGTCTGGAGCCTGTGCTCCGCAACAAGAGAGGCGACGATAGTGAGAGGCCCGCGCACCGCGATGAAGAGTGGCCCCTGCTTCATAACTAGAGAAAGCCCTCGCACAGAAACGAAGACCCAACACAGCCATAAATTACAAACAAACAAACAAACAAAAAAACCATATAATGCGGTAGCAATTGGAATGTTTAAAAAAAGATATGTATAGGGCTATTTCTGGGGTCTCTGGTCTGTTCCATTGTCTTATTTTTCTATCCCTGCTCTAATATTTCACTGTTTTAGGTACTAAAGCTTTATAATAAACCTTAATATATAGTAAAAAGCAAGCCTCCCCTTTGCTCTTATTTTCAAAATGGTTTTCACCAGTTTGAAATTGTGAAGTTTGGTATCAGTTTGTCTAGTTCCACAAAAATTTCTGTTGCGCTTTTGCTTAAAAGCATTGAATTTTGAGAATAATTTGGGGGAGAACTGACATATTTATGATTTTATTCAGATCTATTTTTATGTCCTTCAGTAATATTTTATACTTTTCTTCATGAATGTTTTCCAAACTTTTGATAGATTTATTCCCATATACCTAACAATTTCTGTTGCCATTATACATAGAATGTTGTTCCATCACATTTTCTAATAACTAATTAGTTATTGCCAGTATTTGGGAACAACATTGATTTTTGTAACTTGCTCTTAAATTCAGCAGTTTGGCTGCACACTCATATTAGTAAATTATTTTGGACTACCTATGCATATAATGTTGTCTGCAAACAGCAATCATTTTTTGTCTTTTATTCTGAATCTATTTTGCTCTTATTTCTTTTTCTTGTCTGAGTGTGATAGCTAAGACTCCACCACAGTGTTGAAGGGCAGGCAACATCGATTTCTGACTTTAGTGAAAGTGCTTCTAAATTTCACCATTAAGTATTATATTTATGGTAGATCCTCTTCACTTTTTAATTTTTAAAATCTACTTATCTACATGCACATAGTATAAAGGGTCAAATGATTCTATACTGTAGTTATGATACTACCCCTAGAGGTAATAATTTTCAAATCCCTAGAGGTAATAATTTTCTTCCATTAAAATTTTTTATTAAAGAAAATTTTAATCATATACAAAAGTAGAGAGAATAGCATAAGGAAACCCCATGTTTCCATCACCTAGCTTTAACAATTATCAATAGATAGCCAATTTTGTTTTATCTACCTCTCCATTCACTTCCCCTCCACCCCAAAATTGTCCTGATGCAAATGTCAGACATCATATCATTTCATCAGTAAATACTTCAGATGTATTTCTAAAGAAATAGGATTCTTAAATATAACTATAATATAATCTCCCAGACTATGAAAAATTCACTAACATTATCAAATATTCAGTCAGCTTTCACAGTTCCTTGATTGTCTAATAAAAAGTGGTTGATGGCCTTAAAATTTTTAACAGTTTGTCTGAATCCAGATTCAGAAAAGGTTCATACATTGGCACCAGTTAATGTGTCTCTTAAGTCTGTTTTTTTATAGATTCCATTTTCATCTTTTTGTTTCCTTTGTTCCCTGTAGTTTTGTTTTTGTTATTTTATCCTGTAGTTTCCCACAATCTATATTTTGACCTTTGCATCCCTGTGAAGTTGTTTAATAAATTCCTCTGTTTACTGAGGACTGATAAGATCCTGGTTAGATTTTTTTTTAGCAAGAGTACTTCATAGGTATTCTTGGATGCTTCCATCAGGGATAAATAATGTCTGATTGTCTATCTTTTTGCAATGTCAGCAGCCAGTAGTAGATCCATTGCATGGATCTATTAATTCATCAGGATTGCAAAATTATTATATTCTAATTCTATCATTCCTTCATTGCTTATTAATTTAAATAATCCTATAAAGAGAATCTTCTCTTCTTCAACTGTTTGGTCACCCTGAGGTACAGTTTGCACAGAAAAGACAAAATTAATGCTTAGTACTGTTCCATTATTAATAGTTTTCAAATAATGAATTGGTTCCCTGGAATTCTTCAAATCATCGATTTAAGTATATTTAATGTGTTTCAATCACTTAGAGTTATTATTTTGATGCTCAGATGGTCCTATTTTTGGTCAATGGGAGCTTATTTAAGTTGGCACCTGAGTCTGTTTGTATTTGTGTTGTTCATTTGGCAATAAATATTAATCATTTTAATGTACATATCTTTTAATTGAGACATAATTCACATACCATAAAATGCACCTTTTTTATGGAATGAAAGATTCTTTAAATTCTATAGTGCTTTATTTACAGTTTTCAAAAGTTTCACACGCATGATTTCATATAATTCCATAATAAACCCCCTTTTCACCCTACCCCTATACTGCCCCTGCCCCCTTCCCTCTCCCCACTGGTAACCACTAGTTTGTTCTCTAGATCTGTGAGTCTGATTCTTTTTTGTTTTATTCACTAGTTTGTTGTATTTTTTTAGATTCCACATATAAGTGGTATCACACAGTATTTGTCTTTCTCTGACTTATTTGGCTTAGCCTAGTGCCCTCCAAGTCCATCCATGTTGCTGCAAATGGCAAGATTTCATTCTTCTTTTATGGCTGAGTAGTATTCCATTATATATATATAAACACAGGTTGCTTCCATACTTTGGCAACTGTAAATAATGCTGCTATGAATGTTGGGGTGCATGTATCTCTTTGAATGAGTGTACAGTTCAGTGGTTTTTAGTATAGTAAAATTATAGTGCAACCATCATCAACATCTAATTCCAGAAGATTTTCATCACCCCCAAAAGAGACCCCATACCCACCAGCAGTCACTCCCCATTCCTCTTCCCTCTCAGCCCCCAGCAACCACTATTTGCTTTCTATCTGTATGGATTTTCCCATTCTGAACATTTTAGATAAATGAAATCATACAATATGTGGCCTTTGTGTCTGGCTTCTCTCTCTTAGCATAATGTTTTCAAGGTTCATCCATGAACCTTGTATGTATCATTACTTTATTCCTTTTTATGACTGAATAATATTCCATTGTATGAATATACTACATTTTATTTACCCATTCATCAGCCGATGGGCATTTAGTTTGTTTCCTCTTTTTGGCTACTATGAGTAATAGTGCTATGAACATTCATGTATAAGTTTTTGTGTGGACACATGTTGTCAGTTCTCTGGGGTATACACCTAGAAATGGAATTGCTGGGTCGTATTTGGTAACTCTGACTTTTTAAGGAACTGCCAAATTGTTTTCCAAAGAAGCTGAATCATTTTGTCTTGAGTCCTTTTGACAAAACCTTAGTTTTCTTTGATAGCTCTCTTACTTTCAGGTGTGACAAGGAATTTTTTTATATAAGTATCATACTGAACACATTTTTCTCCACTTGATTTTTTTTCACTTAACATATCCTGAAGATTTCTTCATAGGAGATTACAGAGATATTCCTCTTTTCTTTTTGCAGTTGCTTAGTACTCGGTTTGTAGAAGTACCATAGTTTATTCCTCCAATCCTCTTTGATGGGCATTTTGCTTGTATCCAGTCTTGCTGTTAAAAATAGTGCAGCAATAAATTGCCTTATATATATATTTTCCCATATTTTGCGGTAGATGATTAAAAATTAGATTGCTGGGTTTTAAAGTATTTGCACAAACAAGTTTGCTATGTATTGCCAAATTCTCCTCTGTAGGGATTGAACCAACTTTCATTCCTATTGTAATGTATGAGAGAGCCTGTTTCCCCATAGTCTTAATAGCAGTGTATTCTTAAATTTTGGATTTTTGCCAATCTAAGTTAAAAATAATATTCTCAGCATAGTTTTAATTTGCCTGTTTTTTATTATGAGTGAGGTTGAACATCTTAATGTTAAGAGCCATTCATATTTCTTTTTCTAATAATTATTGATATCTCTCGCCAATCTTTCTGTGATTGTTGACCTTTTAATTCTCTCCTTTAGAAATTTTATATACTTTGGTAATTAACTTTTGTCTGACATTTAACTTGCAATTTTTTTTTCACTTTGTCATTGATCTTTTTACGTGATTTGTGGTATTTCTTGACAAAGACAACCATTCTTAACTCATTTAGTATTTATTTGCTATTAACGTCCATATTTCTAATTAACAAACATATACTATTACTTCTTAGTTTTCATTTTAAGCACTATTTATTGACCTTCCCTTTGAGCATATGGTGTCCTTTCAACAGAGACCCACTGCTCACATGCATATTTCCTGTACCCCCATCTTCTCAATAGAGTAATGGGAATAGTAACTTGTGAGTCTCCATCTGAGACTGTATGAACTGAAAGTTGAATCTTTACGCAGTAATAAAGATTGGTAAAGCCTTTAGCCAAAATACTTAAAAATTTAAGAAAGACATGATTCATCCTCAAGTAATTTAATCTAATCCTTTAGAAAGGATTTGCTTCCATGGATTTGAATGTTGTTTTCTACATTACTAACTAGTAGACTAAGATGCAGAGAAATAAAAATTGAAATTGTTAGATGCCACTTCAATTAAAGAAGAAAGAAGTGTTCTGTTTTCGTATGTTCAACTTGAACACAATGTTTTCAGGAGTAGACTCACTGTGAAAAATAAAATTTATTTACATATTAATCAATAACTCTTCTCTTAATAATCTTCCATTTTGGCCAAAAGGGTGAACTCAAAATCCTTCCCACATTATTATTGGCCAGTGAAGAATGGGGACTATGTGTCCCTCTTGTGCCACACCATGACCTGGGCAGAAGAAAGTAGATAAGGAGGCTTCCCTGGTGGTGCAGTGGTTAAGAATCCGCCTGCCAATTCAGGGGACATGGGTTCGAGCCCTGGTCCAGGAAGATCCCACATGCTGTGGAGCAACTAAGCCCGTGCACCACAACTACTGAGCCTGCGCTCTAGAGCCCACGAGCCACAACTACTGAAGCCCACGTGCCTAGAGCCCATGCTCTGCAACAAGAGAAGCCACCGCAATGAGAAGTCTGCACGCCGCAACAAAGAGTAGCCCCCGCTCACTGCAAATAGAGAAAGCCCGAGTGCAGCAACGAAGATCCAACGCAGCCAAAAATAAATAAATTAAAATAAATAAAATTTTTTAAAAATCCCCAGAAAATTTTAAAAAAAGAAAAAAAAAGAAAGTAGATAAGGGCATTTTGCTCCTTAGCCTCTGGATGCCTAGCCTGCAGAGGCCTCTTCTTGGTTGGGACTCAGAACCCTCTCAGAGTGTTGAGTTACTTGCCAGAGCTGGCACTTCAGAGCGATGCCTGGTTCCTTGTCGTCACACTTGTCATCCACCAGGTGCTGGCCTTTCTGTTTCCCTGAGTAACCCTTGATTCAGTGTCCCATAAATGTCTTGATGGAGGAAGCAGTCTGGGGAAGATGGGCCATTATGGGGACTAATGCATCTTTTACAGCCTTGGTGTTGCCACTGTCTTCTGTTAAGTTGGTTTAACCCTGAGACTGCTGGAAAGCCAATGGGTAAAAGAAGTTGATGTAAAGAATGGGAGGGTCAGCTGAACCAGTGTTGATCTCAGGGATTCTCCAAAAGTCTCCAGTTCCTCTCACCACAAAACATCTTGAAAAGTCCTAGAATGTTGGAGTTGAAATGGACTTGCACCTTGATTCGACCAAGAGGCTGAGGAGTGATGGAAAGGATCTCAGAGACCATCAAGTCCCATTCTCTCCTTTTCCAGAAGAAAGTCCAACCCGAAAGCCAAAGATGAAAGTGAGGTTCTCAACACCACATGGATATCGAAGGTGAGAGCCTGACCAGGATCCAAGTCTGTCCACGTGTTCTTTTCTCCATCGATCCCTCAGGACAGTGGTTCTCCACCCTGGCTGCACATGTGAATCTCCTGAACAAATTGTAAAATGCCCAGGCCTCACCCACAGAGAGTCTGATCCACTGCCGTAAGGCAAAGGTTTCAGCACTGAAGCTGATAAAGCCAACTCAGTGCTTGACCCCTACTGGAAGGTCAATAAGCTTTTGTTGAATATTAATTCAGAATTTAATGAGCACAAACGAATAAATGAATTATCCCCACCAGGTAACGTTGTTTTATTTCTCAACGTTATTGTAGACAGTTAAAAATATTCACAGAAGTAGAGAGACTAGTATAATAATTTGTATAGTATCTAATTTGCCTTTAAATAGAGGTTTTCTGGAGAATAGATCAGAGAAGTGACTCTAATGCTGCTGAGAATACCCACAGCCCCACTAGGCCAGGGTCGAGTTATCTGTGTGCAGTATCTTTGGATACCTCTCAGACCACATCCCCCTGAACCTGTGGCAGGTGGGGGAACCCAGTGCCCAGGCATCCTGGTGGCCAGAAACATAGCAGGCGGCTAAAGATTGGGGGCCTTTTATACAATATGCCTGTTCCGCAATCCTGGCCCCAGGGCAGACCTCAGCTCCAAGGGGAGAAGAGGCAGAGTTAGTGCTAGATAGCGTCCCTATTGCTGGGGCTGTCTCCCAGAGGTACTTGGCTCCCTGCTGTGGCTTTTTAGAACAGGAGGTGATCCTGTTATGCTCAAACAACTCCGCCTTTGACTCCCTTTGGGGGATGGTTGAAACTTTCTCCATTGATTATCATCAGTTCATGAGAAAGTCTTAGTTTTCCTTTTAAGCTCATTGTGGCTATCAGAACTCTAATCAATTTCCTTGAAGTTTAATGAAAAGAAAGCAGTGACTCACTGAAGATAAATGCATAGCACAGCTCTCTAGTTTCCAGGTAAGCTGGTCCCCAGCCAACTTAGTGGACTTGACTGTTTGAGGCTAGGAGCCCTGGAGAGAGGGGCCCTGGGGCGGGGGCGGGGGTGGGGCAGAAGTGGGGAGGGGCACAGCTGCTGAGCCCGAGCTGGGGAAGGTGGGGGACAGCTACTGAATACTGCTTCCTTCTCTAGTGCTCCCCCTTTCCCCAGAGTAGAGTCTCAAGTCTCATCATTAAGCAGGCCCATGTACTTCCTCCCCCCCTTACCCCCTCCAGCCCCCCACCCCCACCCCCGTTCAGCCATGTGGGAGGAGGGAGGCCGGCTTTCAGGGATCTGCTCTTCTTTTCCTTTACTTCTTGCTACATTCTCCCTCCATGTTCCCAATACCCTCATGCTGTGCCCAACAGCCCAGGAATCCCCGTGGCAAGTTTTATTGCCCAGGTTGGGTGGGTGGATATGTAGGTGACAGCCCATGTTAGAGACATTCCTCCTCTCATCCACACTTACCTAGTCTGTGCCCCACTAATGGGGGAGGGGTGGCAGGGAGCTCATTTATCTATATTGCTAACACTTACAGGTAGGCAGCAGGAAATGACCAACGTATCTATTATTCATCCCTGATGATAACAATATCCCCTGCTCTTACCATGGCTCTTGGCACATGGTGGGTGCTCAATAAATGTTTGTTGGAAAGATGGATGGAAGAAATGGAAAAGTCATTGGACCTAAAGTCAGGAAACCTACGTTTTCCTCCTGGTGCTGTTAGTAACTCAGTGTGCCTTTGATGAAGTCACCTCATCACCCCGGCCTCAGTTTCCTCTCACGTAAACCAAGGTGGTTGGATGGGTTGATCTCTAAATTTCCGGCCATGCCTCTTTTATGGCTCTATGCTGGCACAATTCCTGACCCAAGCTCAGCTGTTAAGGCTAAATATTAAACCCCTCAGGAGATACGTTTAAAACAGATCTGAAAAATGGCATCTAATCCAAGGAGAAGCTGTAATTCTGAAAATTCAGAGCCAACGGGGCCAAGAAATTCAAAGTCATGGGCCAGATTAGTTTTATGGGGGCTGATTCTGAGCCAGAGTCCCAGTCAGCAGTGGGTATCAGTAACTGCCCCACAGAGGATGTCTGCATATCATGCAGCGGGACCAGGCTGCAGGGTGTTGTGGGAACACAAGGTGAGAGGCTCATCCTGCGAGGCAGTGCTGTTCTGTGAGATGCCTCCCACGCTGGCCCAGGCCCATGCCCTTCCCAGGGCTCATCTAAATTCACATGTGGTCTCTAACATATTTCTGCCTTCAGAATTGGGTGTCCTGACTGCCTCAATTCAAGGAATGTCATTGCAGAGCCATTGAGGACCAGTTTAAAATGGAATTGCCAGTATACAACAGGGGCCTACTTATGGCACAGGGAATTATATTCAATATCTTGTAATAACCTATAATGGAAAAGAATCTGAAAAAGAATATATATGTGTATATGTGTGTGTGTATGTGTGTGTGTGTGTGTGTGTGTGTGTGTGTGTGTATAACTGAATCACTTGGCTGTACACCTGAACACAACATTGTAAATCAACTATACTTCAATAAAAAAAGTAGAATGCCAGTCAGTTTCTACAGTGAAGGTTTAATGAAAAGAAGGAAGATACTCCAGACAAAGGATTACATAGGAAGGTGGATTAGAGTGAACCAGTATGTGGAGAGATGTACAGACTTGAGTTTGTTTGTTTGTTTTTAAATATCTACCCGGGTGCTATCATTATACATACATTATCTCAGATTCTCACTGCAACCCTGGAAAATAAACACCATGTTATTATCCTTTTCTTTTTTCTCTCTCTCTTAATGGTGAGGAAATTGAGATGATTCAGAGAGGTTAAGTGACCTGCCCACACAGCCAGTAAGTGAGGGACCAGGATTCCAGATCTTTTCCAGAAAAGACTCCAGAACTCAATCTTTCTGCCAAAATATGCTGTTCTTATGTACTTGGAAGAGGAGACATTATCCCCATTATCTACTTATACAAACAATAATACTAGTAACAGCTAATATTTACATACCCTTAGGAGTTGAAAAATTACCTTACATTATCTCATTTAATTCTCACCATAGTCCTTTTGGATGGGTATTTCAGTCCTATTTTTTAAGGAGAAGGATAGTAATGTTCGGAAGAGCTAATCACTAGGACAAGATCACCAGGACATAAACACTGAGACAAGGGACAAAAACAAAAGCCCTTTGGAGTCCTCATAAGGAGTATAAAGGGATTCCGAGAGTAGAACTTGTGAAAGTCATTGCTCTAAGCCAATCCTCTTCTCAACTTTGCAGTTCTACCTCTTTTTTCCAGTCACACAGAATTGAAATTCAGGAATCGTAGACCCAGGAACTTTAAACATGGAAGGACTCTCAAAACTGGCTTCAAAGTGGAGTCTGGAAGTTCCTCAAACGTGCCCCAGGGGCTGCCCTGGGGGGTGAAAGGAAGGTCAGGTTGGGAGTGGGGCTCCAAGGAAAATTGTAATTCATAAAACTGGCCCCAGAGTCTCTCACACAGAATTTGCCTTGGCTTAGGGAAAGACTTAACAAACCGCAGGGCGACAGAGGTAAGACACTGATGACATGATTTGGAAGGCAGCAAGGAAGAGATGGTTAAACCACTAGCATAAAAAAATAAGCCAGGATTTGGAAAGTGAAGAAAGGGGGGAAGAGGAGGAGGGAGAGAGGGCGGATATTGAGGTTGACGGCTGGTGCTGAGTCGGTAGAAATGGCACATGGGCTTTTTCCAGAACAGGGAAGTCTCCTTTTAGCTCTCTGCTTTTCTGCTGTACGCCTGTCCTCCCCGTGCCCACTTCGTTCCCCTACACATAGCTGCCTGGTGTGAGGACATTTGAGGGGATGGGGAGGGGACTGAGAAGAGGTTGCACCCTACATTTTGGTCAATGTTGAGGCAGAGAGGAAGGAGAAACCTGCAAGACGCAGAATGAGCACTTAGCAGAGCTGGACGATGGAGCCCAAGGTGACTAGGAGTAAGCAAGGGCTTGTGAACCTCAGGCAGTGTGTGGGGCGGGGGCTCAGATGATCTCCTCTAGATCCTGAGCAGCAGGTGACTCGCTGCTACAAAAGCGTGTACCCCGAGCTGGGCTCCTTGACTCCAAACTCCCCTCAAATGATCCCACTTTTTCTACTGCCTGCTTATTTATCCGGAAACACTGTTTACGGCTCTTCCCTGTGCATGTAGCTACACGGTTTCCTGCTTATTAAGTCAAATCAAATTTCTTAAGCCTGGCCTCTCCCACCATCGTCCATGAATCTTCTGCTCTGGTCAGGCTGCTCTCCCCTCCCATCCACACTGCTGCCTCTGTCCCCACACCTTGGCTTTGTTTTTCCTCTCAGCTGAAAAATGCTGTCTGCCCCTCTAGACTTATCTGAATTCCACCAGCCTTCAAGGCTCCACCCCTCCACAGCTTCGAACAGCAGGGAAGTTTCTCCTGCCCAGTCTCAGGGCAGGTGAACTTGGTCCTGTTTGGAACTTGGAAATGTTCAATTTTCCATGCCTCCCTAATAAAGTTGTAAGTGTACCACTCAATGCAGAGATGTCTCACGTGTCTTAATTAACTGATGGCCACATGTCCCAGGCTTTCTGAGACATATTCCATTTCTTGCAAAACTTATCTTAGATCGTGCCTTCTAATTTAGGGTTCAGAAAATACAGACTCTGTGCTGGCGGTGTGATTCAAAAAATATATGTAGCAAAGGACTCCATTGTAATACTCGTTACACATTTGGGCCTCGTGGGCTGGGTATGAATCGGTAGGCAGGAGGCTGTATTTGCTTCAGGCCTTCATGGAGCATTCATGACTAGACCCATTGGGGTTGATGGCTGTTCACAAGGCTTAGACCCTGCGGTGCTGGGGATCGATGACCCTCTCTCAACCTCCCAGACATTCGCCCAGATGGAAAAGGAACTCATCAAAAGAGGAAAAGATGAGAGTCAGTGTGTGCGAGACACTCAGAGCAGCAAAGCGTGGTGAGCCCAGAAGCCAGCAGGGCTGGGATGCTCAGGAGAGGAACGCTTATGAACTGGAAGAGCCCTGCCACCAGATGTGCTGGAGGACCCAGAGCAGAGGTCAGTCTGGCTGGGGACCTTATAACAGATCCTAACACTGGGGCGTGCACTCAGTAGGGTGACTATGGAGGCGGACAGAGAAGTGAGCACATCTACCTGGAGGCAGGAGCGACATCCCTGTCATGCAGGCCAAGTGTGTCAGTCCTGTGACAGGAGAGCCTTAGGGGAGGGGGAAGGGCTGGGAGGTGGAGGGAGTGGGGGATGGGGAGAGATGCCAAACCAGTGGTCTGGGAGCCACTCGGTGAGCACGGGGAAGCACAGACGGGGAGCCTCCCCAGATGGCCAGAAGGACTACAGCTCAGAAGCACAGGTGAGGAGGACACCCAAGACGAGCAGAGATTTCAAGCCTGGGATTACAATGATGTTGCTGATGGGTGGTCTGAGCGAGAGTTGTTTTCTGGGTTTTGTTTTGTTTTGTTTTTGTTTTTGAGATATGTAATATTGATCAATTAAATGGAATTTATGCTCAAGAAAGTGTCAATTACCTTTAATAACTTATCTTTGGCTGGTAATGAGCTGAACAGATCACAGAGTCCCCAAGCACTTCAAGGCCTGTTTGGGGGTAAGGTAAAGTCAGCCCGTGAGCACTTGGGATCAGAAGGGTCATTTCCTATGCCTTTAGGAAGAGCCTTTAGACTGAGTTTTCTTTCCCCCACCTTAGGCCCTTTCCCCTTCTGAAGCTTCATTACAAAAGTGCCCAGGGGTTGACTCTGGAATATGTGGTGGTCTTTTCATGCCCTGTTTTTTCCCAGTTGCCCTTGCTTGAGTCATGGTGATGTCACAGGAAGAAGGCAAACAGTTTCCTTATCTGCCAAATGGGGACACTTAATACCAACTTGCAGGTTATTGTGAAGATCAGTGATTGCCTGTGGGAGGTGCCTGACAGAGCTTAGCACACAGTAAGTGTTCAATGAAGCACACGTCGTATTACTTTTTACCCCTGCTGCTGTTCTCTGCTGCTCCTGCTGGCCCTGGCTCCCTTTCTCTTTTTAGAAAGTGAGCATGAAGTTTGGAAATTAGGGCTTAAAATATATTTCCATTAGCCATAGCTTCTTTTGACAGTCCGCTGTGGAGGGGTAAATGATGGTGTGGGCAGGCAGAGATGGAAAAGACTTTTTTTCAGTGACCTGAGCACCTGGGTTATACACAGCCACCACTGACAGGACCATTTGCCTCCAAACCATCACCTTGATGATCCGCCAGGTGTGCAGTGAAAGCCATTTATAAGCACCTTCCTCCTCTTTTCTCCTCTGAATATTTAAAAAAAATCACTTCAGTGTGAAACTAATCAATGACATTCTACCAGATGCTGGGGTGAAGGAAATGGGGAACTAAAATCTTTTCAGGGAAGGTGAAATATAGGTGCATTGATTTAAGAAGAACTAAACTCAATTTTTATCCATTTATTAGGTCCCTACCAGATCTAAAAGAGAACGCTTCTCAATTTGTAGTCTACAGACCCCCAGCACCACAGTCTCCTGGGGGTGCTTGTCTGGAAACTAAACAGGTTCCTGACCTCACCCTAGTCCTACCAGATCCATCTTTGGTAGTAAGAATCAGGGAGTCACATTTTAAATAAGTTCCCCACCAAAGTTTGAGAATCACTACAACATAGGAAATATAAAGGAGTATAGTTTATATTTTCAGGCAGCTCACAATCTAGGTGGAAATGATAAAAAAGCAGGAAGCTGATACAGTCACTGTGTGTTTTAGGAAGATTATTCTGGCAGCAGTGCACAGGATGGACTTGATTGGGAAGCTGGAGATGGGAGATTCGTTCAGAGGTGTTGGCAGTAGCCTAGCGTGAGATAAGAGCTGGAGGTGCTGAAAAGGAGGGACAGATGCCACATGTCAACCTGTGTCACAGATGTGTGTATGTGTGTGTGTGTGTTTTTAATTGCAGGCAGTCACCAATTCCTTTTGAAAGTTGGAAGGCTATAGATGACAAACACATAAAAAGTATGAAATAGTGTGGAAAAAACTGATTCCATTTATGCCAGCAGAGGCCCAAGCACTATCTTAATTTTTTTCTGCCTATTTAGTTTTTTTAAACCAACATTTTCTAAAACATTTCATCATGGGATCCTTCAAAAATATAAAGCAGGGACTTCCCTAGCGGTCCAGTGGTTAGGACTCTGAGCTTCCACTGCAGGGGGCATGGGTTCGATCCCTGGTCAGGGAACTAAGTTCCCCCAAGCTGCACGGCAGGGCCAAATATAAATATATATATATAAAAAACAGAAGTTGCAAACTAACTGACTGACTGACTGAATCTGTCCCTGACATGTTTTGTTTGTTTAGAGGAGCATTTTTTAAAACTTTGAATTGGTTGCCAATATTCCAAAAAATCAGGTAATTTCACCTAAAAATCCAGATTATGAACTTTTCTTGAAAAACACTCAGATCTGGTAACTTCAGGACCTCATCCAGACAAGGCCACAGTCGCTGGGTCATTGTGAGAAGGGAGGCGCCCTCTCCAGTTTGCCAGAGTCCCCAGGACTCACCTCGTCCCCTCCCCCACTGAGCATCAGTTGCCACTTATCCTCACACCTGTGCTATTTTTTTCTTATAGTGAAGAGCATTAAGAAGCATTAAGAAGCATATTTATGCTCAAGTTGCTATTGAAATTGTTCTTTTATTCAGCCCGATTCACTACGCTACACACCTGTTTCCTGCTGCATTTAAGTTGGCAAGCCCTGCTGTAACGTCTATTCACGTCCCACAGAACCAGACGAAGGAAAGAGCTGCTGGGCTGCGTCCACCCCACCGCTCCCACCTCCACATATTGGTGTAGGAATGCCAGAACCTACAGTACTTCAGAGAGCCTTGGGCTGGGGAGTTTCCCATTAAGTCACTTCGCCTCCCCCAGAACCTCAAGACAACCTCCAGAAAGCACAATTAAAACTAATATGCAGAAAGTTGTAATCTTTTGAGATGGTGTTATAGGTGGCTAACAAAAGAATAGGTGTTTAGTCAAGACTTCCTTGGCTGTCCAGTGAGTGGTTAAGACTCCGAGCTTCCAGGGCTTCTCTGGTGGTGCAGTGGTTAAGAACCCGCCTGCCAATGCAGGGGACACGGGTTCGAGCCCTGGTCCAGGAAGATCCCACATGCCACGGAGCAACTAAGCCGGTGCGCCACAACTACTGAAGCCCGCGCGCCTAGAGCCTGTACTCCGCAACAAGAGAAGCCACCGCATGGCAACGAAGAGTAGCCCCCACTAGCTGCAACTAGAGAAAGCCTGCGCATGGTAACGAAGACCCAATGAAGCCAAAAATAAATAAATTAAATAAATTAATTTTAAAAAAAGAAAGGAACAAACTACTGATACATGCTGTAGTGTGGATAAGCCTCCAAAAAAAAAATTAAAAAAAAAAAAAAGACTCCGAGCTTCCACTGCAGGGGGCATGGGTTCAATCACCTGGTTGGGGAGCTAAAATCTTGCATGCTGCGTGGCTCAGCCAAAAAAAAAAAAAAACAAAGGTGTATAGAAAGAGGCGCATCTTGAGAAGAGTCTACTCAAGGGTATTCTAGGTGTAGAAATGTCCGAGGGGGCTCTTCCGTGGCCTCTTCGATAGCCTGAGTAAAATCTCCCTCACAGTCACTCCCTTCCTTTGGGCTGATCCTGTGCTCTCCAAGCAGACATCTGGTTATAAATTCCATTCGGGAAATGTATGTCTTGGAAAGCAGGTGTGAATATTCTGGTCACTGGACAGCCATGCTCAAGCATTGCTCACTTGTAGATATGGAATACACGTTTCTTGTGAGGTATGGTTAGCACAGGCCTATATCCCCCAGGACCTGAATTAATAAAACTGAGCTCCTAGTCGTGCAAAGCTGAGGACCAGAATATTGACAAACAGCATCCTCACCAAGCGACAGAGTCGTTGGCCAGCAAGCCACATTTCACCATTACAGGGACATAGATATGTCCAGTCCCAGGGGCTCCAGCGTCTGCAGTTGGAGACTAGTGGGTCTAAATTTCCTGAGCTGCAGGAGGTTTCTTGGTTCATTTGCTCCTGAGCTCTCACTGTCCCTGGGAGATGTTACTGGTCTCTGACCATGATTAGTTCCTCACACTCTGCTTGACACACAGTAGCGTTCTGTAAATGTTTGTGGGAAGAATTTCAAGCGGAAACATGTTAGCAGAAGCCAGGTGACTGCCCGCCCTCCCAGCAGAGATACCTGAGGTGATTCTTGCTCTGCTTGGGAGGCTGTACTTCTCTCTCAGATTCTACAACTCATCTTGCTAGGCTGACTGTGGCAGAGGGCAGAGCAAGGAGAAGCGAGAGCGGCGCTGGCATTTGGCCAGTGGGCTAAGGCAGGGCTCGGAAATGAAAGGGCAGCATCGCCCCAGCAGGCATCTCTCAGCTTCCTGGTAACGAGAGGCGCTCTCCTGGGATCCCTGGATACCCAGGAGAGGGAGAGGAGGTGGGGGAAGAAAGAAGGAACACGCTGATCAGCTCGGTTTTCCTCTGAGGCAGCAGGTGCAAGGTTAGAGCAGGGCACGGAGGGGATCCTGCCTACTCAGAGAAGACAGGCAGGAGGGGCCCAACACGGGGGCGGGGGGAAGATGTCCCTGGGGCCAGCCCTGCCCATAATGTTAAAAAAATGCTATACATCCTTTGCCCTTCAGTCTAGCTTGGTGTCCTGCCAGCCCCCCGTGAGTGGTGAGTGGAGAGGATGCAGCAGACTCCCACCCCCAGTGTGATCTCAGAGGAAAACTACACTGATAGACCTACTCTTACGATGGTGCCTAGGACTCCTACAGTGTTAAGCTCTGCTTTTGCATTTTTCAGAAAGAATATTATAATGAACCCTATATACCCACCACCTTTAAAAAATATATTTATTTATTTATTTATTTTTGGCTGCGTCAGGTCTTGGTCGCGGCACGCGGGCTTAGTTGCCCCGCAGCATGTAGGATCCTAGTTCCCCGACCAGGGATCGAACCCGCGTGCCCTGCACTGGAAGGCAGATTCTTTTTTTTTTTTTTTTTTTTTTTTTTTGAATATAAATATATTTAATATATCACATTACATTATACATTTGATTCTAGAACTGCAGGACTCTTAGTTTCAATTTGTCCCATTCCACTCTATTTGGTCTGAGGTTTGTATAATAGGAAATACTGTTGGAGAAATCAATGATTTGGGAAAACTTTTTAGAAGGAGAGTATTTTCAACTCAAAAATATATTTTCTTCTACATGATATATATTTTAAGACCTCATTCATGGTTTTTGAATAAAGAAAGCTCATCTTTAGCAAGAACCCTCCTTGGGAAGTGTGCACATTTCTGGTAAAGAAAGTGAGCAATTCTCATTATTCTCACTTGCTGGAAGGCAGATTCTTAACCACTGGACCACCAGGGAAGTCGCCCCACCACCTTGATTTAATATTATTTTTCATTTTGCCATATTGGCTTCTTTTTAATGCAAATTACAGACATCATGGACTATGAAGCTTTAAAAAATAAGGACATTTCCTCACATAACCATAATACCATTATCATACCTATCAAAATGAATACTCAGTCCATATTCATATTTCCCCAGTTGTGCCAAGAATGAATTTGTGTGGTTGGTTTGTTGGCATCGAAGCTTTTTAAATAGTGTTCCCACTAGCCTCAGGCTTCTGCACAAATATCTCAGAGACCAGCAAGGGTGAGGTTGAGGGGGAAGGAGGCTTCCGCCCCTGCTTCAGCCAGAGCAGGTTTTATTATTAGGAACAAAAAGAGTTTGCTGTTGAGAAAAAAAAAAGAAAACGATTTGAAAATCATTTCCACAAGGCATTACTTCTTTCATATTTTTAAGGAAAATGTCTGGTGCTGTAACCGCCTTAAATCAAGGGGATAAGTTCCTAGTGGTGGGATATTGGGAACCCAGGGTGGGGGGCAGGGGGAGTTGGCAGATAGTCCAGTGGCTATAAAAGGAGAGATTTTATTCCCACTGGGCATGAACCTGGACTCACAGAGCAGACCTTGTCAGTACCTGGAGTATTTTGGGTCCACTTGGTAGTTTCTCCCCGGGGTACTAACACATCTACCACTTTGCCCTTTCCCTTTTTAGATCTCACTCTATGAATCTCACCTAGTTCTTGCTCATTCGCAGGGCAACTTGGAACACTCTGAGGCTAAAGAAATTTGAAACCCTCC
Organism: Balaenoptera acutorostrata; assembly: GCF_949987535.1. NCBI lineage: Eukaryota > Metazoa > Chordata > Mammalia > Artiodactyla > Balaenopteridae > Balaenoptera > Balaenoptera acutorostrata. The sequence continues at coordinate 175,556,167 of NC_080064.1, read as the reverse complement.
CCTGCTCAGTTTCTACTTTTGGCTTTCTTAGGTACTCTCTAAAGAACCTGATCTGGGAGGAATGGTCTTTCAAAATTCTAATCGTTACAGTTTGGCATTCCGGAAGCAAGATAAATACAAAGTATCAACAACACAGACCTAACAGTTGCAAAGCGAGAGGTATTGAATCACAGATGCAACACAAAAGCAATCTGACCCAGCAAGGGGCTGCAGCTATTGTTATAGCAGTCTAAAGAAGACAAGCCCAGATAATGAATAGTTAGAGATTCCATGAAATGCTGATTTTTTCAGGGAACCTCAATAATCACAGCTTTCAACAGCAAACAACTCAAGATCTTTCTCCTCCTTCAGGACATATGCCCAGATTAACCTGCCAAAATACTCAATTTGCTTTTGAGATTCTTGGAGTTATATTTCAAATGATGATATTTTTCTATCGGGTCATTCCTGTTTTACTGCAGAATTGTAAGCTCCATAAAGATGATGACAATGTCCATTTTATATATATATATATATATATATATATATATACACATACACACACACACATCAATGAACACATGTTTATCCACTAATATGTAGATTATACACAAACAGTTTGGGCAGAGGGAAAACTTGGGAATATTTGAATTGAGTCATCTTTTCCCAACACCAATATTTTTGTAATTTCTCAGTAAGCGCTTATAAAACTCTAGTTTGCCTTTTATTTTTTTAATTTTTTGGCCATGCTTCGCGGCTTTTGGGATCTTAGTTCCCCGACCAGGTATTGAACCCGGGCCCTGGCAGTGAAAGTGCCGAGTCCTAACCACTGGACCGCCAGGGAATTCCCAACCCTAGCTTGCCTTTGAATCTAACTAATATCTATGAATATCTACCAAATACCTAGTTCTTTTTGTATACGAGATATGCATGAACTGTGGCACCTCCCCTGGGATGTTTGTGACTTTTAGTCGGTGACACAAACCTGCCCACAAGAAAGATTAAGTAACATAAGCGAATATATACACTCTTGCCTCCTTCTATTCAAACATGGCCCTGCCTTCAAAGTCCAAATCATATCTTCCCCTCACACTAAACAGTCATCATTCATTCCGATATTCAACTAGCCTTTACTGAGGACCTACTGAGTGTCAAGTGCAGTCAGTATCCAGGAACCAGAGATACCACAATGAATGAGACAGCCAAGACTCTGATTCTAGCCCATAAACAATCTTGAAAAGTTACTTAAATAACATAAATGTTACATATGTAGGTATGCTCTCTGCTAACAAAACAGCAAGCTCCTGAAAGATAGTGGCCATATCTTACATTCTTTTGTCTTCCCCTCACCAGCTCAAATCTGGACATGGAACTTATTGACTGAAGTTTGAAAGCCTGGGTTGTATGAAATTTTCAGTAAACATGAAAAGCTATAAATTGGTAGTAAGATCTTAACACAGGGAAATCTTAAAACACTGAGAACTCTTGCCTTCCCTTTGAAACTCATCTCAAATGTCACCTTCTCCAGGATGCCTTCCCTCACTTACCCAGGCAGGCTTAGTCCCTCACTCTTCTCTGAGTCCATACGACTTGGTGAAGACTGCCACAGATTAAAATATAGCATGGTTACTGTAATGATTAGTTTGCATAAGTTTCCCCCAAGACAACCAGCTGGGGGTTTAAGGCAAGGGGTGGGGGTCCCTTAGCCTGCCCAGGGAGACACCTCTTCCCTGTTTCTTGGATGGAGGGTTAGTAGAGGATACACATGCTCAGCAGGCTTTTTTTTTTTCTGATAGGATGGCAGACATGCAAATAAACATTTGCATAATTACCACTCCTTGTAAATATATGACAGTCTACCCTACTCTCTTTTTCCTGAGAATATAAGAATAAAGTGTTCTGGGAGGAGGAGAAAGGGAAAGGTAGCCGTCAAAGGGCACTAACTTTCAGTTATATAAGATGAATAAGTCCTGGAGATCCACTGGGTACCACAGTGCCTGTAGTAAATGATGCTGTACTGTGTACTTAAACATTTGCTAAAAGGGTAGATTTTGTGTTGTGTTCTTAAAATACACACACAAACAAATAATAATAAATAAAAAGGGTGGGAGGAAACTTTTGGAAGAGATGGACATGGCATAGAATGTACTGATGGTTTCATGGTTTCAACGAGTTATCTCTGAACTCATTAAGTTGTGTACTTAAATATGTACAGCTTTTTGTATGTCAATTATATCTTAATTAAAAAAATTTTTTTTAAAGAATAAAGAGTTCTAGGCCTTTGTGAGAGGGAGATGGTCTAACCAGAGACTGCAGATTTGGAGGTTGGACTCACCCATCAGAATGAGACCAGGAGACTTGGGAGAGGGTTCACTCAGCATTGTCCAAAATGAGGAAGAGAGTAACATTCGGAATGTTGGCTGTCAGGAGAAAGGGGCAACATCTCAAAAGAATCCATTAGTAAGGGCCAGGGAAAAATTTCATCTGAGAAGGTAGGCACTGAGAAAGAGGGGTCTGGCAGCCACAGACAGTGGTTTAGCTGACAGGCCCAGTGAAGGGGAGGCTATGGCTGTGAGCTGAGGGTGGCACCTAATCTCAGGAGCTGGCAATCAGAGACAAGACAGTGCCCAGAAGGATCAGAAGAAACAAAGCAAGACCCTGATTCCAGGAACTTCATTACCAGACAATTAACCCAGGCAGGAATTCAACCGTGAGGGACAAGGAGGGACCCAGACACTGCAATTGGAGAGGATAGCACTATGTTACAGGGGGTTTAGAGTGCAGCCTTGGAGTCGCATGGACAGGCCAGTCATTTACTAAACTTTCTAGGTCCCAATCTGCATCTGATAAGGTGAGGCTATTGGATGAGGCTATTGAAAGGAATAAATAAAATTATGCACAAAGAGGGCTTAGGACAGTGCCTGGAGCATAGCAGGGGCTAAAATAGTAATTGCAATAGTAATGGTAATTGTGAAGGCTCACAGGAGTTACTAGTGTAATAGTAGAGTAATAGTAGTAGCGGTGGTGCTGGTAATAGTAATGAGAAACTAGTTAAGGGTCTCATTGCTGGAATTGAGAGAGCTGTGAATTGGCATTGAACTTGAAGTCAGGACACCAGATTCTAATCCTATTTTTGTAGAATGCTAGATATGTGACCTTCTTCAAGTCAATCAACCTCTCTGATCCTCAGTTTCCTCTGCTGTCAAATGGAGGTATTGACACTGGTCGTGCCCTCCTCCCAGAGTTCCTGTGAGGATTTCATCAAACCCCGGATCTGCCACCACCAACACAGCCCCTGCACCTAATAGAGGCTAGTAGATGAATGTGGCCTGAATCTGATGGTTAGGACTCACCAACGCTGACCTGAGGCTGAATCGAATGCTCTCACCTTTCCTTGCCTGAGAAGGTCCAGGGTTTGGGGCAGGTTGCATTTGTCAATATTTAAGTGGTTTCAGATGAGGGACTGTGGTTTTGGGCTGGGGTGGGGGTCAGAGAATTAGGCAGGTCACCGTTTTCCCCTTGGTCATAAGCCACCTCCAAATGATCCTGGCTGTGACCATTAGAAAGCTTAAACTCACTCTTGAAACCAGTCTTTGAGTTAAAAGGCATTTGTGGTTGTTTCTTTGGCTTCCATGGCCATTTAGGTTTTAAATTCATTCATACATGTTGGTTTGTGAGGAAGTCTGGAGTAGATGATGATCCGGGTTTCTGATTTTAACCTAAAGCCAAATTTCTGGGCTTCTTTGTAGCATACCCAGCTAACTGGAAAATTTGAAAGTAAATACATTTTGAAGAGGAAAAAAAAAAGGTAGAAGTCTCTGATACTCTCTGATGAGGGCTTTGCAACCTGCAAATGGTGTCATTGTTTTGTTGCCTATAAAAGAACTGGACAGAAAGTTCTATTTTCATTTTCTTCTGAACTATTTATGTGACTAGGAAGGTGATAGTGGGTCTCTAAGAATATTTTCTTAACTGTCTTGGTGCCTCCCTTTGAAAAACAAAGCCAAAGTATCCACATAGAGCATGCAGTGAGGTGGCTCTGAGTAAGGCCCAGCAGTGTTTGCTCTCTGCAGATATCTCAAGTGGGAGTCATGGAGACCAGGTTTATCTGATGGCCTCATATCTATCCCCCAGGACTCAGGGTAGCCATCACATGGATATTGGAGTAAAGGCCACGAATGCACTTATTACACTGTATTCATCTTCTCTGGTGGATCTGGTGTCTGAGTTGAAAGAGTTCTAAAGAGATGGGAGACCACATGTCCTGGTTGCCAGGATGGAGGATTTCCAGTAAATCTGGGACGGTCTCCCAGTTATCTGGGATAGTGGCCACCTTACTAAAGATCATTTCTTTTTCCTACTGGTGATGCCCACAAAAGGAGACCAGATAAGAAGAGGTGAGACAGCACAACCTTTTTTAAAGCAGTGCCTGAACCAGAATCACCTGGAGGGCTCACTAAAAGCAGGTTACTGGGCCCCACCACCAGAGTTTCCCATTCAGTTCGTCTGAGTAGGACCCAAGAACTTGCATTTCTAACAAGTCCCCAGGTGGCACTGATGCTGCCGGTCTGGGACTCTATTTAAGAGCCTCTGCTCTAAAACACTGGAGTCTTAGCTACACATTGGAATCACCTGAGGATTTTATAAACCATACTGGTGGTTGGGTCTCACTCCCAGATGTTCTGATTTAATTACTGTGGGGATTTCTAATCCTCCCAGGTGATTCTAATATGCAACAAAGTTTGAGACCACTGCTCTAAAAGGCTCTGCTACCCCTGAAGTGCTCTGACCTGAATTCATTTCCTGACATTCCTTCGACATTCAACACATATTTGTAGAGCAACTACCATGTACCATGCACTGTGTCAGAGGCTGGTTGATGAAACAGACATAATCCATCCTTCCAGGAGCTTACTATTTAGGGGGAAACATAGCATAAACAAGTAAATAAAAATATTATACAATTAAAAATAAATTGGAGAATCAGAGCAGGGAGTTAGGTGTAAGAGAGAATAAGGGCATGCCGGGGGAGCGATCTGGGACAGAGAAGTCATTGAGGATGTCTCAAAGATGATGTTGAAGCTAAATCTTGAAAAATTGGGAGCCAGCCACGCTGAGTGTGGGGAGAGGATGCTGGTCACCAGAGTCAAGGTGGCTGAGCTTGCATCTCCATTGTGCCCTGTGTGGGCCAATACACCGGATATTAAGTAACACACATCAGTTTAACACCTCCCACCTCTTCTCAGAGCTGACTTGGGCTGGAGGCTGTTCTAATGAGGGGCTGGCTTTGCAGTTCCCTGCTAGATGAGCTGGAGGTTCCAGGGCTGCTGGCCAAGCAGGGAAGTCCAAAGCCAGGCCCTGTGGCCCAGGGACTCGGGAGTCCCAGGTGCACGGCCATCTGCAGGGGCCCTTTGCATTATGTGGAGATTTTTAATCTATTGCCCAGATGGAGGGTTGGATTACATGGTCCGGGAAGGTAACCAGAGACCCGAGGAGGGAGGGTGGCAGTGGGGACAATCTTTGGAAAACCCTGTCCTGAGTGAGCAGGTGCTGATGTCTTCAGGGCAGGAGAAGGGGACCATCTCTTGATGCACACATAAACTCTTTGTCACTGGAAAATAATTGCAGAATACATTTGAGCCGAAACTAAACCCTTCTAAAGAGTAAATGAATATGCCTCATGCAGCCTTGCATAGCCAAGAACTTTCACCTTGTCCTAAACTGCATACAAAGAAGGAGAGAAGGCAGGCCTTGCTTCACAGTTCTATAGTCAGGGAAACAGAGACTCAGAGGAGAGGGGACTGCCTTAGGCTTCACAGATGGGGAGATGGGATGGATGCCCAAGCTCCCATTTGCCATCCTACCCTAGCCCCCAGTATTCTGCCAACCCTGGGGCTAGCTCTGGGAGTAAGGACTTTGTGCCAGGGGTGCAGCTTGTCTGGGGCCTAAGGAAAGCAGAATAGGGGTGAGATGAGCGAAAATGGGCCTGATAAATGGGTCCCAATCATGTACTCAATAAGCATTTACTGAGGGTACCGGGCTAGGTGCCGGGAACAGGAGAGATCCCACCCCAAGCAAGAGAAAGAGATAGAGTCACTACTTGGGCACAAGGACAATATTTTACTTATCTCTGTATTATTAATGCCTGTCACATAGTAGACCCTCAATACATGGTTATTGAAAGAAATGATAAAGACTTATTGAATTCACTGAAGTAGCCCTGGCTGTCAGTAGGCAGGGCTGTTTTTCAAACAGTAAAGTGTTTCCTTGACAGAGGGCACTGCATAGCAGATCCCTGGGAAGAAAGGCACCAAGTAGAATGGGTGAGATGATGAAGAGTTGGCGAGAAAAATAATGAGGTGAGATGATATCACTTACATGTGGAATCTATGAAACTGATACAAATGAACTTATTTACAAAACAGAAATAGACTCACAGACATAGAAAACTGACTTATGGTTACCAGAGAGGAAAGGGGCGGGGGAGGGATAAATTAGGAGTTTGGGATTAACATATACACACTACTATATATAAAACAGACAACCAACAAGGACCTACTGTATGGCACAGGGAACTATACTCAATATCTTGTAATAACCTATAAGGAAAAAGAATCTGAAAAAGAGTATATATATCTGAATCACATTGCTGTACACCTGAAACTAACACAACATTGTAAATTAACTATACTTCAATTTAAAAAACAAACAAATGAGCCACACACACACACAATCTATTTTGTGACTCCAGGCAAGTTCTGTTCATTAAATAAATAAGTTTTTTTAAAAAAATGACGTGAGAATCAAAGCAAACAGAATGAGGAAAAAGAAAGAAATGTAGAAACTTGGTGGAGAAAATCTAGAGAAGAAAAGAAGTGGAATCAGACATACTACATGTTCTGGGGTCAACAGGATTTCAGGGTTATAAAAGCCTAAACACTATATTAGGTAGATGGAAGAGAGGAGCTGGGCACCCATAAGTGTGTGAAAGACTCATCTACCATAGCCGGAAATAAATAATGTCTAAAATTGAAAAATCAAGACAAAGTTCTAGATGTTTATCTTTCAGATATATGAAGGGCAAAGAATTCAAAGTGGCTGCCCTTGAAGGAAAGGACAGGAGATGCTCTAAAGATTTCCTCCATCCCTAGGTTAGTCCACCAGCCCTAACACTCTCCTCTGCTCATACCCAGGCGTCAATCAGATCTGAACCCCTGGCAACCAACCCCATCCAAACAGAAAGAAGAGTCTCAAACAAGAGCTGTAAAGTGGAGAAAAAGGACAGGCCTTTGAATAGAGGGGGATCTTGAGGTGTCCCAGGCAGCTGCAAGGCTAACTTCCAAAGTCAAGATCTTTTAAAATGGTATTTGATTTTCTGGGTTGAAAGGGAAACTTCAACCAAATAAAAAATACCTTCCTTGGGCAACAGCTGAAATAATGGAGGAAACCACAGGAGGGAGGACAGGTCAGGGTAGGATCAAAGCTAGTCTTCTGGTTGCTCCTTGCTCAGATGGCCCAGTTTGCCCCACACTGATTGAGCTTCACACAGCTTGAAGACAAGGGGAAGAGGACCTTAACAGAGAAATCACAAAATAGATGCAAAGAACAGAATGCCAGGGCTGGTCTGGTCTCAGCGACCATCTAGTCTGACTCTCTCTTTGCCTGAAATGGGGGGTGGTGAAGTTCAGTGCAGCTGGACACAGAGGCAGACAGGGAAGAGTCTGACTCTTGCTACTTCTCTTTTCTCTCACTACACCACTAGGGAGAGAGGCAACATAAGCAGAACTCATTCTGTACAATGAACACTGGTTGGAAAGCAAGAGACCTAGATTTCAGCCCCCAAGCTAGTGAAAACCAGTTGTTTAAACTTGGGGAAAATCACTTAACCGTGAGCCTGAATTGTCTCATTTGTGGGCTAGATGACATTCCATGAGGTTCTGGTTTCACCCCTAGAAAGCTGAGTTCCAAGCTTGGAGAGAGATATTTTATCCTCATGTCATGCCCAGAAGGTTTAATTCCATGTCTAGAAGACCAAAGAATACACATAGAAGCCCAGATTCCACAATCAGAGAGCCAGGTTCTATGCCTGGAGAGGTAGGATCTACATCAGGACACATTTTCCAAGGCTAAAGTCAGATTCTTTAGGCCAAGTTCCATGTCTATAGGGCCAGGATTCACTTGGAGGACCAGATTATATGCATGATCAGGCAGAATTCACACCTATGAGAGCTAAATCAATGCCTCAAAGTCCAGATTTCATAGATAAAGTGCCTGGGAGACCAGGTCCCATGAATGTAGAACCAACTTCTATGACTCAAATACTAGGTTCCATGTCTGGAGTTTCAGGTTCCTTACTTATTAGGCCATTTTCCATGACTGGATATTGATTTCCACACATAGAGTGTCAGATTCCAAGCTCGTAGATTAAGATTTTACATATGGAGTACCAAGTTCCATGCTGGTAGGGGAAGGTTTGATTTTCTTGAGGAGAAACTTTCTATTATTGAAATTCCAGGTTTCAAGTCTAGAGTTACAGATCCCACACTTGTAAGGACATGCTCCATACATGGAGGTTGAATTTCTATACATGGGGTACCAGTTTCCATGTTTGTAGGACCAGGTTCAATTCTTGGAGAATGCCAGGCTCCATGCTTATAGGGATGGCTAGCATATGGAGGACCCAACTGAATGCCTATAAAGGTAGAATTCACACGTAGAATACCAAAATAATGCCTGAAAGTCCAGATTTCATACATGGAGAGCCAGGTCCCACGCTGGTCATGCCATCTTCCATGATTAGTGTTTGAGATTCTATACATGTAATGCCAAATTCCTTGATTTATGGCCAGGTTCCATGCTTGAGTATTGAGGTAGCCCCCTCAGACAGAAGTGGAAAGGCCTACCATTGGGGGTAGGGAAGCCACTGCCACTGGAGATGAGGAGACCTCTTCCACTGGCAAACAAAAACAAAAACAAAAACCTCAGAATTTAGGGGCTCAATGTCCCCAGCTTCATAAGGGTCTTTCTGTAAGTTTCTATTCCAAATTATACAACCCCACATCTTCCCAACCCATGCCTTCACTTTAACAGTAGATACCCTGCAAGACTGGGAGTTCAACTTGTACTATAATTCAGCCAGTCCCAGGATGAAGTTTCATGTTTTCAGCAATTTCAGCCTTGTGGCTACAGGAGATAAGGATCTCTTTCAGAGCACATGTTGAAGCTCTTAGGTCATTTATATGGTGTTTGAGCTGGGAATTGGAATCTGTGAGCTCATCTTTTCTTTCACTACTCTGTGCAGCAACATTAAGAGCGTCAACCAATGTCATTATATTCATTAGTTTTCCAAAAATGTTCAAAAATATTATAAACACCACATCAACAAAAGAAAAGACAAAAACCACATGATCATCTCAATAGATGCAGAAAAAGCATTTGATAAAATTCAACATCCATTCATGAGAAAAAAAAAAAAAACTCTCACCAAAGTGGATATAGAGAGAACACATCTCAACATAACAAAAGCCATTTATGACAAACCCACAGCCAACCTAATACTCAACAGTGAAAAGTTAAAAGCCTTCCCATCTAAATTCTGGAATGAGATGAGGATGCCCACTCTCACCATTTCTATTCAATACAGTATTGGAAGTCCTAGCCACAACAATCAGACAAGAAAAAGAAATAAAAGGTATCCAAATTGGAAGAGAAGAGGTAAAGTTGTCATTATATGCAGATAACATGATACTCTTTATATAAAACCCTAAAGACTACATAAAAACTATTAGAACTGATAAATGAATTCAGCAAGGTAGCAGGATACAAGATTAACATATAGAAATCTGTTGCATTTCTTTACACTAACAATGAAATATCAGAAAGAGAAAAAAAATTTTTAATCCCATTTAAAATCACATCAAAAAAGATAAAATACCTAGAAATAAACCTAATCAAGGAGGTGAAAGACTTACACGCTGAGAACACTGGTAAAGGAAATTGAAGGTGATTCAAAGAAATAGAAAGCTAGTGCATGCTCTTGGATTGGAAGAATTAATATTGTTAAGATCTACAAAGCAATCTACAGATTTAATGTGATCCCTATCAAATTATCCATGACATTTTTCACAGAACTAGAACAAATAATCCTCAGATTTATATGGGACCACAAAAGACCCAGAATTGCCAAAGCAATCCTGAGGAAAAAGACCAAAGCTGGAGACATAACCCTCACAGATTTCAGACAATACTACAAAGCTACAGTAATCAAAACAGCATGGTATTGGCACAAAAGCAGACATATAGATCAGTGGAGCAGAATGGAGAGCCCAGAAATAAACCCACACACAGTCAATTAATCTTCAACAAAGGAGGCAAGAATATACAGTGGGGTAAAGACAGTCTCTTCAGCAAGTGGTGTGGGGAAAGCTGAACAGCCACATGTAAGTCAATGAAGTTAGAACACTCCCTCACACCATACACAAAAATAAACTCAAAATGGCTTAAAGATTTAAATATAAGACATGACACTATAAAATTCCTAGAAGATAACATAGGCAAAACATTCTCTGACATAAACTGTAGCAATATTTTCTTAGGTCAGTCTCCCAAGGCAAAAGAAATAAAAGCAAAAATAAACAAATGGGACTTAATTAAACTTATAAGCTTTTGCACAGCAAAAGAAACCATAAACAAAATGAAAAGACAACATACCTAATGGGAGAAAATATTTGCAAATAATGTGACCAACAAGGGATTAATTTCCAAAATATACAAACAGCTCATACAACTCAATAAAAATACAAAAAAAAAACCAGTCAAAAAATGGGCAGCGGGGCTTCCCTGGTGGCGCAGTGGTTGAGAATCTGCCTGCCAATGCAGGAGACACGGGTTCGAGCCCTGGTCTGGGAAGATCCCACATGCCGCGGAGCAACTAGGCCCGTGAGCCACAACTACTGAGCCTGCGCGTCTGGAGCCCGTGCTCCGCAAAAGAGAGGCCGCGACAGTGAGAGGCCCGCGCACCGCGATGAAGAGTGGCCCCCGCTTGCCGCAACTAGAGAAAGCCCTCGCACAGAAACGAAGACCCAACACAGCCAAAAATAAATAAATAAATGAATAAATAAATAAAAATTAAAAAAAAAAAAATGGGCAGAAGACCTAAATAGACCAATAGGTCTCCAAAGAAGACCTACAGATGGCCAACAGGCACATGAAAAGATGTTCCACATTGCTAAATATTAGAGAACTGCAAATCAAAACTACAATGAGGTAGTTCCTCACACTGATCAGAATGGCCATCATCAAAAAGTCTACAAATAATAAATGCTGGGAAGGATGCAGGGAAAAGGAAACCCTCCTACACTATTGGTGGAAATGAAAATTGGTGCAGCCACTGTGGAGAACAGTTTGGAGGTTCCTTAAAAAACTAAAAATAAAGTTACCATATTATCCAGGAATCCCACTCCTGGACATGTATTCAGAAAAAATGAAAACTCTAATTTGAAAAGATACATACACCCCAATGTTCATAGACCCCAATTTACAGTAGCCAAGACTTGGAGGCAAACTAAGTGTCCATCAACAGATGAATGGATAAAAAAGATGTGATATATATATATAATGAAATATTACTCAGCCATAAAAAAGAATGAAATATTGCCATTTGCAGCAACATGGATGGATCTAGAGATTATCATATTAACTAAGTGAAGTAAGTCAGACAGAGAAAGACAAATATATGATATCACTTATATGTGGAATCTAAAAAAAATGATACAAATGAACTTATTTACAAAACAGAAATAGACTCACAGAAAACAACCTATGGTTACCAAAAGGGAAAGGGGAGGGATAAATTAGGAATATGGGATTAACAGATACACACTACTATATATAAGATAAACAACAAGGACCTACTGTATAACACAGGGAACTATATTCAATATCTTGTAATAACCTGTAATGGAAAAGAATCTGAAAAAGGAGATATATATATATATATATATATATATATATATATATATACACATACATATACACGCACACACATATGTATAACTGAATCACTTTGCTGTACACCTGAAATTAACACAATATTGTAAATAAATTATACTTCAATAAAAAAACAATAAAAATGAAAAAAGTATCATATATAGAGTCATCCAGCTCCTTGCTTCTTATAAGTGGTTAATTACATATTCATTGCAGATATTTTGCATATCTCTATAAACAGTTCACACTGTGGACTATCAGTACTCTATTTACTACAGGAAATAGTCATTAGTGTTTTAAATCTAATCAGATTAGAGAGTCAATTCCAGAAATCCCAGAACCAATTCAGAAAACTCATCCTTAAAATTCTGTTTTTCTAGAACACACTTGGTTCCAAAATCTGTATTAGTCAGGGTTCTCCAGAGAAACAGAACCAGAAAACAGAATCCTATCAGATATACATATATATGATAGATGTATATGAGGAGATTTATTATGAGGAATTGGCTGATGCAGTTATGGAGGTTGAGAAGTCCCATGATCTGCCATCTGCAATTTAGAGACCCAAGAAAGTCAGTGGTATAATTCAGTCTGAGTCTGAAGGCCCGAGAAACAAGAAGCCAATGGCATAAATCCCAATCTGAGGACAGGAGAAGAGATGAGAACTCCCAGTACAAGTAGTGAGTTGGGGGTAAAGGGGTGACTTCCTCCTTCCTCCGCTTTTTGTTATATTCAGGCCCTCAATGGATTGGATGATGCCCACCCACGTTAGGGAGGGCAATCTGTTTTACTAAATTCATGGATTCAAATGATAATCTCATCTGGAAACACCCTCACAGATACACTCAGAAATAATGTTTAATCTGGGCACCCCGTGGCCAGACAAAGTAACATATAAAATTAACCATCACAGGTTCCATACACATTGTGCCAAATTCAGTGCTCGTAGTGCAGGTTCCACGCTCAGAGACTGAGATTCCATACTTGCCAAGTTAAGATTCAAGGCCTAGATGGTCAGGTTCAATACCTGGTGGGCTAGATGACATTCAAGTTCTAACTAAATGCCACAGAAGGCCAGGTTATAAGCTAGGAGGGAAAGATATCACACAGTTTAGTAATTCATGGCATGCCTGAAGGCCTAATTCCATGTCTACATGGCCTGAATGCACACATAGGAGCACTGGTTCTGTACCTAGTGTGCCAGGTTACATGCCTGGTAGGCCAGTTTTTATGCATGGAGAATGAAACTTCATGACTGAAATGCCAGGTTCCATATCTGGAGTTCCAGCCTCCAGACATGTATGGACATGTTCCATGTTTGGACATTGAAATTTCATACATGGAGTGCGAGGTTCCACACCTGCAGAGCTGATCTCCATGCTTGAAGGTTGAGAGTCCACATATGGAATGCCAGGTTCCAGTTTTGTGAATGGAGGGTCAAATAATTACTTTGAGATTTGCTTTTCCACAGTCAGAAATCCAGTTTTTTTCACATTTTAGGCCAAGTTACTTACTTGGAGAACCAGATTCTACTTCTACAGATCAGTTCTTATGAATGTAAGACCTTATATCCTACCTAAAATTCTAGGTTCCATACTTGGAATTCAAGATTTCATGCCAAGGTGACTAAGTTCCACGCTCAGTGTGCCAGATGACATGCCTTGAGGTTCAGGTTCCAACCTAGAAGGCCAGGTTCCAAACTTGGAAAGAGAGATTTCACACAGGTTTCCATGAAATGACTGTAAGGCCTAATTCCATGCCTAAAGCATCAGGATCCACATATAAAAGTAGAGGTTCCAACCCTAGAGTGCCAGATCTTATGACTAGACAGGCAGGCTCACACCTGGAAGAGTCTTCATGGATGGGATGCAGAATGCATGTTGGAGGGCCAGGTTCCATGTTTGAAGGGCACATTCTATACCAGGAGGGCAATTATTCATGCTTAGATGTCTAGGTTCCATGCCAGTAGGATTGGGTCTTAAGGACCACCACAATATATGACTGGAAAGGCACACTTCACCTCTAGAACACATAAATTAATACTTGAAATTCCAGATTTCATACATGGAGTGCTATGTCCCATGCTTTGGGAGCCAATTCCATGCTTAGAGATTGAGATTCCTCTCATGGAATGTCAAGTTCCACAATTACAGCACCAGGTTCCATTTTGGGATATTCTGATTCTGTACACAGAGTGCCAACTTCCATGCCTGCGTGACCAAGTTCCACATCTTAGGCAGCCAACTCCTATGACTGAAACACCAGATTAAATGTCTGCAGTGCCAGGTTCCACACTTATTAAGCCACATTCCATACTGGAAGACTGAGATTCCACCCATTGTGTGCTATTCCATTCCTGTAAGTTTAGATTCCATGCTTAGTGATAGAGATTCCTATGTGGGGTGCCAGGATCTGTGTTTGTAGGGCCAGGATCCATTCTGGAAAGTGAGATTCCATACATGCAGCACCAGATTCCATGCTTGGTAGGGCCAGCTTCCATGCTTGGATATTGGGATCCCGCATTAGTCATATTTTATGCCTGGAGAGGCAGGATTCACAACTGGAGAGATATTCCATGTTTGGGGAGTTGAATTCCATAGTTGGAAAGCCATGTTCCATGTTTGAAGGGACACATTTTATACCTGTTTTACAAGTTTTCATGCTTAGAGAACTAGGTTCTATGCTGGGAGGTCCAAGTCCCTTTCCTGTTCAGTGGATTATCATGTGGAGGATCAGATTATTTGCTTGGAAAGGTAAAATTAACACCTAGAAGACCTAAATCAATGCCTGAAAGTCCGTATTTCATATAGGAGTGTCAAGTTCTATGCTTGGAGATTGAGATTCCATACATGGATTTTCAGTTTCCAGCCTTGGAGAACAGTTTCCATGTCTTAGATTTTTAAGAGAATCAATTCCTGATTTCCTAAATTCTAAAAGTACTCTTTCTTAAAATTAATCTGCCTTATAGCATGTCTGAAGTCAAGGTGTCATACTGGCCCACATTTTCCATCTCCTCTTTCAGAATTGCTATTCTCCATTTTATTAAAAATGAATGAATGAATGAATGAATGACTAGTACTCTTACTGCACTTAATTATGGTGCATTGTACCGGGCTGAAATAACCTCCAGGGTGGTGATGGGCAATTCGATATTTTGTAGTTAGGGAAGCCTTCTTTATTCAAGACATTGTAATCCTACACTAGGGCTGTGTGTCTTTTTCTATCTTACCCATATTTCTGATAAGGGTGAAATACAGTATAGGAACAAGGTGGTTTGGGATGTCCTGAATTCATGTATATCGCAGGGTGAAGTGGCAGGAGTGATGGCAAATTTTGTTCAGTGATCTTCCATCCCCTGGTTATTGTCGAAGAAAGCACTATTATTATGGAAGAGTTCTGTGAGATCAAAGCAGAGAGGATCAAGATATTAAGCTTAGCAGAGCCATTTCATCTAGGCAACAAACTCATGGCAAAGCAAGACTATGCCTTATTCACCTTCCCTCCTTCCCTCTCTCCTTTCCTTCCTCCATCCTTTCTTCCCTTCCTTCTTTTCATTCTTCTGTCTTCCTATGCAGCTTAGAATTAAGATATCAAAATTTGTAAAATTTATGTTGGGGAATAGCGGTATGCTACAAAACTTCACCTACATTCACTCACATCTCAGTTGAGAATTTTGCATTATTTCAAAGAGAAGATGAGAAGTCTCATGTTTATTTCCAACAGATCAACATTAGATCTTCAAGCTAGGAAAAGATATTAAAAGTAAGTAGAGCCACTCCATATTTCCTTAAACATTCATTCAAACTTGTAGAAGAAACATTTCATTCATTTTGGCCAAAAGATTATTGATATCATAAACCCATATTCAGTTTTTACTGGGGAGCAATCTCCTGCTGTTCCTCATTAACCACTATTCCTCTGGTTTAGTCATTCGTGTTATGCACTTACTAGATTTAGATTAACTTAATGGAAATATATTGTCAACCCAACTGTAAATAATGCACTTAAAATCATAATTACTATATCGTTTGTAAGCACCGCACTTACCAGTAGCTCAATCCCTTCTTTTCCTTTTGCTATTTATTTCCACAAGGTAGTTTAAGCTGCGGTCTCAATGGAACATTTACCTATGTAGAACAAAATGTTCCTAAAATGCAATGAAGTATGTAATGACCTGAACACTTTAGAAAACCAGCTTCATTAAATTTATCTTGGAAGTACATAAATTAAAATGTTTAAAGGTCATTATATTAAAGGATATTAGGTCATTTGCATAATAAAGTATGTAATAACAATATGATTTTAAATACAAATATTTTGTTTAAATCAGCACATGATCAAGGACTGCATTATAATATTCGTTTTACTATAATCTTTACTATAACATTGAGATAATTTTCTGCTTTTCCCCATTAACAAATAATGCAGGCTCCTTGATTTACCTTAAATTAATAGCATGAAAAAGAATGATTAGTTAACAAATAAGTCTTAAAAAGACATGTTCTATAGTGTTTGGTTTGGGGTTTGCATTCTAAAACAGACATTGAAGTTCAAGGCTTGATGTTTTATTCTTTCATTTGGCCTTTGAGAAATGGATTTACTTTTACAGAATTTTTTTTCAAAACAAACAACTTTTTACTGAAGTATAGTTGATTTACAATATTGTGTTAGTTTCAGGTGTACAGCAAAGTGATTCAGGTATATATATATATATTCAAGATTTTGGATTTTTTTTTAGATTCCACATGTAAGTGATATCATATATTTGTCTTTCACTGTCTGACTTACTTCGCTTAGTATGATAATCTCTAGGTCCAACCATGTTGCTGCAAATGGCATTATTTCATTCTTTTTTATAGCTGAGTAATATTCCATTGTGTATATATACCACATCTTCTTTGTCCATTCATCTGTCAATGGACATTTATGCTGCTTCCATGTCTTGGCTATTATAGAGTGCTGCTATGAATATTGGGGTGCATGTATCTTTTCAAATTAGAGTTTTCGTCTTTTTCAACTATATTCCCAGGAGTAGGATTGCTGGATCATACGGTAATTCTTTTTCAGCTTTTACAGAAACCTCCATACTGTTCTCCATAGTGGCTGCACCAATTTACATTCCTACCAACAGTGGCGGAGGATTTCCTTTTCTCTACATCCTTTCCAGCATTTATTATTTGTGGTCTTTTAGATGATGGCCATTCTGACCAGTGTGAGGTGATACCTCATTGTAGCTTTGATTTGCATTTCTCTAATAATTAACAATGTTGAGCATCTTTTCATGTGTCTGTTGGCCATCTGTAGGTCTTCTTTGGAGAAATGCCTATGTAGGTCCCCATTTTTTGACTGGGGTTTTTTTTTTTTTTGACATTGATATTTACAGAATTTTTAAAAGTGAAGTAGTTGCCAATCCCACTTTAAGGATGGAAGCCCCTGTGACAACATGATAAATCTCTCAGGCGTCATGAGCCACTAGATTAGGAAACATTACTTTACTCTTCTCTGGGAAGACTTGAATCTCAACTTCCTGCGGCTTCCTGAATCAGCTTGTGACACAATCACAACTGGAATGAAAATAACTAATCCCAGACTTGCCCTGCTGCCTGAGGTCCAGCTACTCAGTCAACCCATACCTCATCTTTGCCTGCTTGGTGTTGAAACCACATTACATGCTTGAGCTGGTCACTGAATACATGCGTGGGGCCATTTTGAGTGGCAGGATTCCAACTTTCCAAAACAAAACAGAACAAAACATTAACTGACCCAAACCAAGAAATCAGAGGACTCTTCAGAGCCAGAAATCCACAGTGGCTCCAGAGCACCCACAGTGTGGAACTGGAACCCTAGACCTCTGTGCTGCAGGGTCAAGGGCAGAGGGGCTCAGGTGGACCCTATAACAGCCTATTCCATTTGGCTTTTCACTTACTGGGAATGAAGACTCTCTACACCCACAACATGCTATTTGCCAAAAAGTGCTTATAAATAGCAGCCTGAAACCTTTTATCTTATTTGTTCATTTAGAAACAAAACAGTCAGAACCTTATCTTTACTTAATGCATGAGGTATTCCGGTTGTAACCAGTGACCTTTTAGTTAAAGAAAGTGATAGCAGCTTTTGCTTTCAACCAACCCATAAAATGGAGACGAGGGCATAGATTAAATACTAAACTAGGGACCTAATCCCTTAACAGCCCTGTAAGAGTCAGAAGTGAAGGCTCCTTCTACTGAGTAGACACCTCTTTGGGGTGATGGATGGATACATGTTAGCAAGGATCCCACCTTATCTACCACTTCTCCTCAAGAAGTCTCCAACCCAGAGCAGCCAGTGCCTGTGGTGTAGATGGTGCCCAGGGAGGCTGAGAGCACGTCACTGGCTTCACTCACCAAGTCGGGTCCCCAGTGTGGGGCCATCTGCCATGTGGTGGGACATGGACCCCATGTCCCCATCATGCCCTAAGTCTGCCACATTCAGAGCCCATCAGCAGCTCTAAGACACGCAAGGGATATCTGCCCCTCCTCCCCCTTCTAGCAATATAGTTGGGGAGATTGCAAGGTACCAAATAATTGTCCTTCCAAAATTTACACTCACTGGGACCCCCCAGGCCAGGAGAGATGCCAGTTACACCTGGCCACTCCACCCACGGCCTTGCTTCTTGTTATTATCACCCATCTGCACTTTTGCTTAGATGCTTTAACAGTTGCCTTCCTCCATTCAGGCCTCAGACCCCTTTGAGAATCCAATGAAAACTCTGACCCCTCTCAGCTAAAAATCACACGGACACAATAAGCACACCATTTTACATGTAATATACAACCCTGTGAAGCTCATCTATAGCCTTCGGCTCTCATTCTAATCCTTTCTAGACTGTTCTCCATATTGCTGCCAGGACAAACTTGAAAAAAAAAGTGGGCTTCTAAGTACCATCAGGAAACACTCCAAGCTCCCTAGCATGATGCTGACCCCTTCCACACACTTCTCACATCCCCTCGACCCACTATTTTACTCCAGCCTTTGCTGCAGCAACTACCTGTATGCAAGTGTGACCCTACCCTAGCCCTCCTCAGCTGTCCATCCCTCGCTTCTGTCCCAGGCCTTCTCCAACAATGTTGTCGTGTGGGATAACTGGGAACCTGCCCAACTACCCTGTGTGTGTGAGACTGGAAGCACGAGGGAATTATCACCCCCGGGACAACAACTCTTGTCCAATGAGGGCCAGGAACTGGTAGATAAACACCCCCTCTTTCAGTTCTCAGGCAGACAACTCTGATCCTTGTGGGATCAAGGCCCAGTGGCTTTCAGAGGAGGCCAACTCCATACGTACCCTCAGATTGATTTTCCCTCCTTTCCTGTTTTACCTTTTCCGTTTCTCACTCCAGTTCCTTGGGAACATCGCAAGATAGACCACCTAAACACCAACCCTTTTTCAGGCTCTGCTCTTGGGAAGAACCCAGGCCCAGAGATGGCATGTAAGGTCCTTCATGCTGTGGCCCTTGACCACCTTTCAAATCTCATCTTCCGCGGCTCCAACCATCACACGGTAATTGCGCATCCTCCCATCCTGTTGGGCTTTCTACACCTCAGCTGAGATGTACCACTGCTCCTCCTCGGGATGAATTATTCCTTGTCCTTCAGGTTATAGCTTCTGTCACCTCTTCCAGGAAACGTCCACGAGCCTCTCCCCAGTTTGTGTTACCTGCCCTTCCTTCAGGGTGCTGTAAATATCCACGCAGTGCTGTAAATATCCATCTGCCCATCTACTTCTCTCACTGGACTGAGAGCTCCGGAGGCAGAGCCAGTGGGTTTTCTCTGTTTATCCTTCTCAAGCCTAGAACAGTGTCTGGGACTCAGAATTGGAACTGAGTAATTATTTGTTGGCTGACAGATTGAAAGAATGATGTATGAGATTTCTGACATGAGCTTGGGGCAGGCAATATTAGGGTCTTTATGATATCTGGGCCCGAATGAATCCAAGAGGAACGTCCAGGCAGGTTGCATGCCCCTGGGGACTGCAGAGATGGGTCCCAGTCTGACTGGCCCGTGTGCAGAGCAGGCCTCTTTTACAGGACAGCTGGTAAAAACCTGGTCTGGGTATTTTTCCCTAGTGGGCCTCCTGGGACTTTGCATGTCCTATTGTGTGAAGCTGATCTCAACACAGAGTCTGTCAATGCTGTGTCCTTTCCAGGTCCTGCTTCATAAAAAAATTCAAGAAGTCACTTCAGGTTTTCCTTAACAGGAGCCCATTCGGGAGCCAACTTTGAAAAGTTGCAAAGGTGCAGGACATTTGGCTTCTTTACCATTTATTTGCTGGATGCCTTTGGGCGAGTTCCCTGAACTCTCTGGGCTTCAGTGTCCCCATGTGCATGTAAGCCAAATGTTCCCAGGCCTCCCACGCCCATGGACACCAGTGAGGCCACGTTAACATCAGTGCTAGATTGTGTTGACCACCTGGCCTCCAGCAGCACAGCTGCATGATCTTAGGCTGTTCCATCTCCCCTGTTATTTCTGAGGCTGATAGGAAGTCTCTCACATGTGCTCGTGTTCTGCTGACAAGCTATTTGTGGAGGATCCCTGGCCACTGTCTCTGCTACCATGCCTGAGATCTGATTTAAATAACAAAAAGTTTATGCGGAACTTTTCTATTGACAGAGCTTCAGTCACATCACTCTTATGATGTATTTTCAAGGAATAAGAACTTTTAGGTAGAAAACATAAAAACCTAGACATAAAGAAGAGGCCTAAATATACATGCACAGCATATTCAGACGAGGGCTTTTGAACAAGACCTCATCTTTTGCAAAGTTGTTTCTGGCTTAAGGACAGCAGGTGGCAGCAGAATCAAGCTTTTTCACAGCAAGAAGCTTCTGGAGCTTCAGATGGTTCTCAGAGGAGGAGAGAAGCAGCTTTTAGTAAAAACCTTTCATCTAAAAATCTAAACTCAGCAGAAGAACAAAAACAAAACAGTGAGGAACCAGCGCCATTAGCCTCAGCCACTAAAGATCAGGGTGTCGTTCCTTGACTGCCATCCACACAGCCACATCTTGTCCTTCCAAGGAATCCTGAGATTGCCATGGACAGTGGCTTGGAAAGGAACCTGGGGTCTGTTTCTCCTTGAATAGGGTTCCTGTCCTGATGGTGCCCTTGTCAGATGTTAAAGCTGGTTCACCAGGAAACAGGCTCTGGTCAGGGCTGGGCTCCCTGGAGAGGTCAGAACAAATTTATGCATGAAAAAGGCATTTTTTAAAAAGGAGATCTTGGATGTAATAAAAAGAAATGCATTACTGCTATGTGCTATAACACAGATGAACCTCAAAAACATCATGCTAAGTGAAAGAAGACAGTCACGAATGCATGATACCATTTATAGGACATGTCCAGAATAGGCAAATCGAGAGACAGAAAATAGATTAGTGGTTGTCTAGGGCTGGGGAGGTGGTGATTGAGGAGTGACTGTTAATGAGTACAAGGTTTCTTTTGGGGTGACAAAAATGTTGCAAAATTAGATTCTGGTGATGGTTGCATAGCTCTAGAGATATACTAAAAACTACTGAATTGTGCACTTTATGGTATGTAAATTATCTCAAAACTGTTTTAAAAAGAGAGAAAGGGGAAAGTATACTTCGATCACTAATATATTTCAAGTGAAAATAAACCTCAAGTAACTATTCTGAGCAGAGAGACCGAGACAGACGCAGACGGGGAGAGAAAAAGACTCTGCAGCTGCCACAGAAAAGAATTGGAGGATGGTTAGAAATATGACTCTGGTTCATTGGTGGATTTTACTTTTCGTTTAGATGCTGATGTGATAATGGTACAATATGCTTCCTGCTTCGGCAACACACTTTCTGTTCCTAAGGACTGCAAATACTTCCTCACCTTAAAGAGTGACTGGACGACGGGGGTGGCCATCTCACTGTTTTAAAGGATGAAGTTCTTCCTGGAATAGGCCAGCAGAAATAGCAAAACTCTGAAGTCACACAGGCCTGCTTTCAAATCCCAGATCCTCCTCTTATTAGCTATGAGGTGTCGGTTCCTTTTCCATATCCACATCTCAAGGTTGAGTAAGAATGGTTTAACACGAAATATGAAAGTGCCTAGCCTATAATAAACATGGTATTTATGTTATTTTCCTAGAATGTCCAGCCTCACTTGCAAGAAGACTTTTTCTCTTAAAATCAAGCTGTGCCATGCTTTCCTGTTGCTCCTATGGCTCTAAGTCTCTGAAGGTCTTCTCTACTGCCCCCCAGTACCGCCCCAAGTCCATTTTCCATCGACAACCTTATTATCACTTTTTACAGCAATGGAAACTCCCTGAGAATGGAAAACTAGTCAATGACAATATTGTATTGGGAAGCATCTGAGTAGGAGGGAACCCCTGTCCCTGGTTACCTAAAACACAAGGCTAGTCAGTAACATATGTCTATAATATAACCCTGGATACCAATGGTGCAATGAAAACTCTGCTCCCACCAGAACAATAGTGTTTATATTAGAGAATTTGAGGTGTGATAATCAGAAGCATTTCTAGAAACTACGGAATATTGGGATAAAATGTCAACACTTTAGTCAAGATTGTACTTAAAATCCATGCAAGTTTTTAACTCCATAGGCATCCTAGTAGCTTTGGGGGAAAATTATACTCTGTTCATAGTGTAATGGATGAGAAAATGGGCTAAGGAGGCTGCCTTGTTTCAAAGCTTGGCTCTGCCTCCTGTGAAACCAGGGCAACTATTTATCCTCTCGTTGCTTGTTTCCTCACACATCAATTGAGGGAATAATAGTATCTATTTTATAAGGCTATATAAGGATTCTGTACGTTAACGTAACATGCTTAGAACAGTGCTTGGCACGTAGTAAGCATCAATAAATCCATTAATTCAACAAATGTTTATTGGGACTTCCCTGGCAATCCAGTGGTTAAGACTCCATGCTCTCACTGCCAGGGCCCGGGTTCAATCCCTGGTCAGGGAACTAAGATCCCACAAGCTGCATGGTGTGGCAAAAAATAAATAAATTAAATTTAAAAACAAAACTACCCCACAAATGTTTATTGAATATAGTTGTGGCTCAATATGTGACACTGTTTTATGTTGGGAATACTAAAGTCAATAAAACAGAATAAGTCCCTGCCCTCATGGAGCTTACTTCCTGGTGGGAAGAGGCAAACAACAACAAAAAGTACGTACATACACACATATGAATTGTGTCCTCCTACCGCATTCCTCTCCCCCAAGTCATATGTTGAAGCCCTAACCCTCCCCCCCACCCCACTGCCCGCCCCACAAGGCAATGGAATTTGGAGGTAGAGCCTTTGGGATGTAATTAGGGTTAGATGAGGTCATGAAAGTAGGGCTTTCATGATGGGATCAGTGACATTATGAAAAGAGAGACACCAGAGCACTCTCTGCCATGTGAGGACACAGTGAGAAGGTGGCCATATACAAGCCAGGAAGAGAGCCCTCACCAGGAATCAAATCTGCCAGCACCTTGATCTTGGACTTCAAGCCTCCAGAACTGTGAGAAAGAAATGTCTGTTATTCAACCACCTAATTCATGTTATTTTGTTATAGCAGCCTCAGGAGACTAAAACAGGTTTGTTTGTAAATACATATTTGAAATAGGAACCTTGAATAGGCACAGAGCTGGTTTTACCGATGGAAAGAGCCTTATACTAAACTATGGTGGGGAGCTTGCATTCCCATTTTAGCAATGGTACCCACTCTCCACAGAGTAGCCATGGAAAAGTCACTTGATGACTCTTATCTTAGATGTCTGCATCTATTAAATGATGAACTAGATGATCCCTGAAATGTTTGGTTCTGCCCATCTTATGGTTGGAATAGCAATTCATCTTCTGGGTAATTTACACACGTAAGTGTGCTAATACTTAGGGTGGCAGAGAGGGTGATTTAGAGTAGACACTGATTATCTCGATTGTACTTTTCAAATGGAAGATTAATTAAATCCTAAATTTGGATTTGGCTTCCTAGTTAGCAATGTTTCCTTCCTGGAAAAGAAATAGCGCGTGTCAGAGAGAGCAGCTCCTTTGGATAGTATTTTTCCTTCTTCCCTGGTTTCTTGTGAGCTCTGACTGCGCAGTTCTCTGGGAGCCTCTTCCTTCCCAGATAACAGCTAAGACAACAGAGCTTATGGTTTTCCTGAGGTTCTTTTGATAAATGGCTAACATCTGATTGATCCATTCTCATTTCACCTGTTACTTGTACAGGAAAACTGTAGAGAGTGTAACAGCACAAGAGAATAATTTTTAAATTTTTCAGACATTTTGTAAGATTTGATTTTTCTGCTTCTCTCACCTCTGAATGATTTCACTGGGGTATCTTGGATGTAAAAGATTTCTTCAAGTTCTTTTGCTCTTGGATCCTCCAATTCTCTGAGCAGGTGACAGCCTCTAGAAATGCATCTAAGGGGCCTCCCTGGTGGAGCAGTGGTTAAGAATCTGCCTGCCAATGCAGGGGACACGGGTTCAAGCCCTGGTCTGGGAAGATCTCACATGCTGTGGAGCAACTAAGCCCGTGCGCCCCAACTACTGAGCCTGCGCTCTAGAGCCCGTGCTCTGCGACGAGAAGCCACCACAGTGAGAAGCTCACGCACCCCAACGAAGAGTAGCCCCCGCTTGCTGCAACTAGAGAAAGCCCGCACACAGCAACGAAGACCCAATGCAGCCAAAAATAATAAATAAAAAAAAAATGCATCTAAGGAAGGATCATATCACTTCCATCTTTTGACCCCTGGGCACCTTCCACTACCAAATACACTAAAGAAAACAAGAGTCTTCTCCTGTTAGCTCTGGTGCAGTGGAATTGAGGAACAACCACAAAGAAATCAGAGTACATCCTATAACGGAGCTGTCAGGCAGCTTGTGACGGCAGAAATATTGTTTTTCCTGGTGATAAGACTAGAAGGATCTTCATAAAACCAGCGGATGTATCATTTTCACTTTTGAAAGTCCATTTTATAATAGATTGTTTCTCAAAACGGAAAAAAATGAGATTTTTGAAATATTTTTAAAAATGCTCAATTTCACTCTTAAGATAAAAACAAATAAAAATTACAAGAGGATGCTTAGCAGATGGGCAAAAATTTTAAATAACCTCCTCTCTTGGCATTTTCATGTAAAGGTATTAGGAGTATAATTTGCTGATCAGAAGACAACTTGACAATATCTATCAAATTTTGTAGTGCACAAAGATTAGAGTAGTAATTACTTAGATCCAGTAATTTCACTTCTAGGAATTTATCCCACAGATCTTCCAGACATGTGCTCAAAGATGTAAGTATAAAGATAATTATTGCAGAATTATTTGTGAGAGAAAAAAAAAAAAGAAAGAAAGAAACTTACAGGTCCATGAAGAAGACTGGGTAAATAAATTAGTAAGCTAGAGTATATCCATATAATGGGATACTATTAAAGAATAATCTTCATGATGTACTGCTAGGGGAGAAAAGGGTACAGAAACATGTAGGTAATCCCATTTGTTTAATATTCAGAAACTAGTGACACAGGTGGCATCTGGAGAGGGAAATTAGAAAACAGTTTTTCTTTTATACCCTTATTTTTCATTGTATACTTTTTTTTTAACATTTAGATTTTGTACCATTTGTGTGTATATTTTTAAAAGTAATTAAAATTTCAACACCCACAATAGTGACACACAAAAAAATCTATGGGAAATAGCTTACACACATTGAATTTTGCTGTATGTCAGGCACTGATTTTCTAAACACTTTACATGTATTATTTGATTGAATTCAACCAGGACCTTGTAAGGTGGGTACTATTATTATCGCCATTTCAGAGTGGGAAAATTGTGGTAAAGAAAGACTGAATAGGATTCACACCTAATCAGTGACAGAGCTGAGATTTGAACCCAGGCACCTTTGTTCTAAGACCAGAGTCTTAGCCACCATGTTCTACTGCTCCTATGCAGTCTCAGACTTCCATGACGAACTCTTAATTATAGTGTAGCCAACACAAAACTTAGAAAACAAACTCAGATGTGCAAGGACGTTTATACTTTCTTTGAGTCAACTTAAAACGGATTCTGAGTCCCCATCCAGCTTTATTGGAAGAAAATATAATCTTAGTCATTATTGGGGCTCCCCTCTCCAAGGGTTGTGCAAGGTCCTGGGGTCTTGCCTGGTAGAGACCCTGACAGTTTTCAGCCAACCCTGGTCACCGCGGAGATGTCCACTGACCCAGTTCAAGACTCTCTAGTCACAGCGTGTAGTCTTACCCACTCCCACTTCTACATTTCAAGCTTCTTCATATCCTTGGGAGGTTTTCTCCTTCCCTTTTCCTGCTGCCTTCAAAGGCATGGAGAATACTCTCTTCAATGAACTCAGGTTTTATCTAAAGACAGTGAGATAATTCTGCAAAAAATCTCTAAGGTGAGAAACTACTGAGGGCCTATCTAACTTGCTTAGATCAAAGTGGAAGAGAAAATATAGGAAGAAGACAGAGAAATTCATATTTCAATAAATTATCCTGCCACAGAATCATAGCCATGGAAAACAGGATAATTTTGGATTTGGAATTTACCTCCATCATTTCGTCTGCAAGTGTTTGGACTTGTGTGGTTCTGGAATGATGACTATAATATATAAACAAAACCATGTCTTCCACTGGTAGATATGGATTGAGACACAAGACATTTAACCCCTGCAATTTGAATGCAAAGGCATATGGAGTATGCTTTGCAAAATGGACAAAAATCTGATGGGGGACTGAGGATAGTCCTCTTTTACACCTTAAAAGTCCTCAAATAGATATCAGTCAAGTTCCTGGCCCCTGCTCAGCTAACCAACAACCCATAAGTGCAGAAAAAAAGACAAGATTGGAATCTAAGGAAGGAAGTGTTAATCCAAGGGCCTGGAATCAAAGAGAACATATTCAAATAGAAACCAGGTTGATACCAGAACTTTAGGAGGGTTATCGCAGGCAGGAAAAAGATGCATGATCTAAGCATAGGATTTTTGGACTACAGGAGCCTGGGTAAGAGGTCTGCCCCAAATTCCATCTGCCACCAATGAAAGCAGAAAGGAAATGTGTAAAGTGAGCCAAGCCATGGGGAAAGAGTCCAAGTCGGGTGTGCCTCCTGTGTGTTTAGTAATCGTGTCCAGCTCAGCAAAGCTGAGTTTCTTTCTTCTTTGGACTACTACCCATTTTAATGAGCAAGGAACATTTGATCTGAAGCAGTTTCAGAAACCCAAATTTCCCCCAGCCTTTGTCTAAGTTTTGTAAGGAAAAGGAATAGCTGCAAATTTGCCTGTGAGCGCTCCCGGTCAGCTAATTCCTGGTCCTTTGCTCCACCTAGTGGATTTCCATGCTGGAGAGACTCTGAAAAGAAACCAGAAGAGAAAGGTATACTTTTGCTGATCAATCTGGACTTCAGTCATTTTCTTTAAAGACAATACCCTGTTCCACCCCAATCTGTCTTTGTTCAGATTGAGTGAGCTCTTTCATTTATTTCCATTAAAGCCAAATGTGTAACTGTGAGTCAGCAGAATCTAATGCATTCCTTTTCTCTGTTCTTAATATATAAATAGCATTATATGATCAGGAGACTCATATCAGCACAGAAAAGCATATTCCACTCATAATTATATCCTTTGATGGCCAAACTCAATCAAACCTTGACAGGGTCATTTAATTAAATAATGGCCTGCCTACTTGTTAACCCCCGGGAGGCTTCTTTGAGCAATAATTGGTTAGTCATTGGACCTTTTCAGGAAGTTTCACATGCAATTAAAAAAAAAGATGAAAACATTACAAAGTACAGCAAAGCTAAGAATTTCAGGTACAAAGGGATTCAGAGCCGATTCTTACACAAAATCAATATGTGGAGATAAAGATTAGTATCAGTGTGGGTTTAAGCCATTAGCGTATACAAAATAAATTCAACAATCTATATTTATTTGCTAGCTGATTGTGCCCCTGTCGGTCATCAGCCTTAAAATCAATCAAATAATTATTCTTTATCCCTTATACTAGTTGATATTTAATTGCTGTTATAGGTTGAATTGTGTTCCCCAAATATTTATATGTTGAAGTCCTAATCCCCAGCATCTCAGAATGTGACCTTATTTGGAGAAAGGGTCTGCAAAGAGGTCATCAAATTAAAATGAGGCCATTAGGGTGGGCCCTAATCCAATATGACTGGTGTCCTTATAAAAAGGGGAAATTTGGAGATAGATATATGTAAAGGAAGAACACCATGTGAAGATAAAGATGGCCATCTACAAGCCAAGGAGAGAGGCCAGGAACAGACCCTTCTCTCAGAGCCATCAGAAGCAACCAACCCTCCCAGCATCTTGATTTCTGACTTCTAGGCTCCAGAACTGTGAGATAATAAATGTATTTTGTTTTAGCCACCCACTTGTGGTACTTTGTTATGGCAGCCCTAGCAAACTAACACAATTTCCCTGGCAAATGAATAAGAATCTCTGCAAAAATGAAATTAATCCATAGAATGCTAGAGTTGGAAGGGAATCTCAGAAAACAACTTGCTCGATCCCCTTATTTTGAAATAAGATGCCTAAGGTCACACAGCAAGTTGGTGACTTTGTCACCCTCTTAGCTCAGCCTTTGGTCCTTCTATGTCTCTCCTAATCTGCTGGATATTTCAAAGATGGCGGCAAAATCAGCCTATGATGGTGATTAGATCCAAGACTTTGTTGAAAAGAATTTCCTTGGGGACAATATGCAAGCATAGACCCTTTCTAAGTATTTGCTAATGAAAGCACGTGCTAAATAGGAGAATTAATTGCTGGTTACATGCCAGCCAGAAGATTGATACGTGGTGGAACAGTGAGACAGGTAACTTGACCTCTGGCTGGACTGATAGGATCCATCATCCCTCCAGACAGGCACTTGGTTGCGGTAAAGGTCTAGCTCTGGCTGGAGGGTTGCCCCCATCCCACAGAGGATGATTCACCAGAGTGACTTAATCATCTATCAATCAGTCAGAAGCTCAGTTTCATGTGAGTGGGGTTGGGGCTGGGGAAACAGAGTTTGGCTTCATGGTGGGTGTGGAGACTTGTTATAATAGTAAGCACGCTCTTGATTAAAGTACATGACACAAATAATTGCCAGAGATCCCAAACCAGCTATCACCTAGGGTTATGGAGATCTGATCTAATATGAGACAGAAAGCCCAGTTTCGACTCCGCAGCAGAAACCTTTGAAAAGTGTCCAGGAGTAATTGGCATTTAATCAATGCAATCATTATCCCAGCACATGGCTCCTGCAGCTTCAGGCCCCCTTGCAACCACTGAACTGCAAAAGGGAGAATATATCTGTTTAATTTCACCACCAACAACATTTGATTTACAGTCCCAGATGAGGTCCAAGTGGAAATATATTCACATTTTTATATTTGAGAAACACAGTAAGAATTCAGTCTTGTATCAATGGTATGGCATAAACAGTGATGGGCATTTTCCCCTTACAGAGGCCTGATCAACATTAATTTTGATAGACAGGAGAGTAAAACTACAGCAGGCTGCTAAGCATTTGTTTTTCATTTAATCTTCTCTAAACCTTCCATGAAACATGGGGAAGAATATGACTGCTCTTCTCTCCCCGAGATATGGAAGGAGTGTATGCTACTTATAATTAGGAGACAAATAAATATTGACTTTGCTTTTGGTTTCGCTTCATATAGTGTTATCATTGGGCATCAAGTTAGGTATTTAAAGGAGAACATACTTCTCTTGAAGGGCAGACACTATTTTTAGACCTATATCCCCTCTCCTTTTCCTGGCAGGAGTTCTTAGTTCACTTTCACCCACCCTGTAAAGGGCAACTAGAAAAAAAGAGAAGGCCCAACTTTCCCCTCTCAGCATTTCACAAGTTTTTCCTGTAGGATCCATAAGAGGAAGTGGGGAGGGAAAAAGAAGTATTCTTGAATTTAAGGACCTATAAAATGTTTTCTTAGATTGATGGTAAAAAATTTCAGTGTTTTTTGAAGGGTACTCCCAAATTACCCACTTCAGAATGACCTAAAGAGCTTGTCAACAACTTAGATTGCCAGGCCTCCTTATGTGTTCTGCATCAGAATTGATGACGGTAGGGCTCCGGAATCTACATGGTTAACGAGTATCTCCAGAGACCCCAATATACACTAATAATGGATTCTACTCACCTTCCCTGTGTCTCAACATTGCTGTTCCAAGTTTCAGTCTCTTCTCTGTCTACACTTACTCCCTCCATAGCATCAAGTCTCATGCCTTTAAATGTTTTTATAGGTAAATAGCTCTCAAATTTATATCTGCAGCCCACACCTCTTCCCCCAAACACCAGAAGCCTATATCTAACTGCCTGATTGATATCTAATAGTCATATTAAAAATCAAACTCTAGTTTTCTCTCTGAATTTGTTCTTCCTCATCTCAGTAATTGAGATCACAAAACCTTGGAGTCATTCTTGATTCCGTCCTTCATATCTTCCTCACTTTCTCTCATACTCACTTCCAGTCCATCAGAGTCCTGTGAGCTCTTTCAAATATGTCCCAAATCTTCCTCTATTCCATGGGCTACTACAGCAGCCTGCTGTTTGGTCTCTCTGCTTGCTTTCTGTATCAGTCAGAGTTCAGCTGCAGATAACAGAAGCCATTCTAGTTATCTGAAGCAGAAAGGGATTTAATAAAGTTGTAGTAGATTCATGCTACAAAAATCCTTCCCATCCCACATACCTTTCTGCAATGTGACTTTGCCACAACTCCCAAAAAGAAATGGAGTCTGTATTTCTTTTCCCTTAAATCTGGGCTAGCCCTCTGATTAACTTTGACCAATAAAATGAGGCAGCACTGATGTTGTGTGACCCCCAGACCTAACCAAAAGAGGCTTTTGCAGCTTCCATTTTCACCCTCTTGGAAGGCAGCCTTCATATAAAGCAGCTTAGGCTAAATTACTGAATGATGAGAGTCCACATGAAGAGAGAGGGCTGAGACTTTTAGGCATCCCTGCCAAGATCCCAGACATGTAAAGGAGGCCATCTAGGACCTTCCAGCCTAGCAGAGCTGACAGCTAAATACCACTGCATATGTGAGCCCAGGTGATATCAGCACAAGAAGCACCCAACCAACTTATGTTTGGGGGGTGTTCATTACACAGCAAAGGTAACTGAAATGTCAGTGAAGTTAGGGCTTGCAAAACCTTTGAAGGGCTGTAGGGGTATGCTTTAGGCTAGGCCTCTAGGAATGACTCCCAGAATAATACTGCAGAACTGGCCTGCCAAGGGAACTACTACTTCTGCCATAATCTAAGGGTCAGGAAGCCACCAACCACTTTCTAGTTCCAGAAACACATCACCTTAGCCATGATCTGGGCATCAGGGACTTGTTACAAGATCTGCTGGCTGCAGATCTACCACAGTCATTTTACATTAGCAAAATGAATGATTAATGTGCCTTTTCCCCACTTAAGTAAGTTCTGAATTCAAGACGTGTGCAATTACAGGTATGAAATTAAGCACAGAATCCATTTGGTATTCTAGACTACTTTGTGTGATTTACAAAAATTTTTAATAATAAATCTTTAAGGGCTTCCCTGGTGGCGCAGTGGTTGAGAATCTGCCTGCCAATGCAGGGGACACGGGTTCGAGCCCTGGTCTGGGAAGATCCCACATGCTGCGGAGCAACTAGGTCCGTGAGCAACAACTACTGAGCCTGCGCGTATGGAGCCTGTGCTCCACAACAAGAGAGGCCGTGATAGTGAGAGGCCCGCGCAACGCGATGAAGAGGGGCCCCCACTTGCCGCAACTAGAGAAAGCCCTTGCACAGAAACGAAGACCCAACACAGCCAAAAAAAAAAAAAAAAAAAAATCTTTAAGAAAGACCTCTCTAACAAGTTTAGAGAAACAGAAAAGAAAAAAAAGACTTGTGCAAGTGCATATGACTGGCAAAAAGTAAATTATGTTTCAATTTCTAGCTGCAAAAGAGTCTGGGAAATGTAATTTTTAGCTTTTTAGCCTATGTGCTGCTGAAAGGCACAAAAGGAAGAATTTTTTAAAATGTTTTGTTCACTGTTATAGCACCTAGTATAATGCCTGCACATAAGTGATGGTCATTAAATATTTGATAAATGATTGAACTAAAATTTGATAAAGGAGGGGCATGATTGAGAGATGATTGTCTCTAGTTAGCCTAGAGTATGACATTCTGTATGCCTAAACCCCTGTTTCTGTCATTCCTTTTCCTGAATATATCCTGGAGTATCGAGAAAGACTTATAATTCAAGATTTTTTTTCAATCTAGTATTTGCCATCTTTACTATCACTGTGCAACCATCTTGAGTCAAACACACTGGGTTTTTTCGTGTGTAATAAATTTTCATTAAAAAGGTGAATTTGGGAGGATGGAAAGAAGTTTTTGAAGGGCGAGCTCTTTAGTCTTTCCTGCTTCCCATGGCTTTGGCCACCATCTCTCTTTGAGGGCTTGTTCTTCAGGATACTGACAGCTTGATTTCTCTGGGTAACATCATGCAAAGGAAATTAGCTCAGTATGTCTTCTACTGAATTCCATCTGTAGTTCAATGTTTTAATGTATTTATGAACAAGGATACAGAGCAATTTTGATAAGACAGTGTTCCAGTCTCTGAGAATATTTTTCCCCAAAAAACATTTTTAAAAATACCACTGAACAGCCTGGAAATCCACCCCCACATGAGCAATCTCCAGCAATCTCCAGAAAACTTTTCAGGTGTCACAGCCATAATAGCAGGTGGTTCCTTTGGGTATAAAAATTATGGCAAGGATAAGAGACAAAAAGCAAACTGTTTTGATATTCTGGGTACAGTTTTCCCCAAGTGAATCATTCCCATATGCCTACTCTTACCATGGGCCCCTTTCCAGAGGAAGTGGGTTGTGTGAATGGAGGTGTAGAGATGCATTCTGGTGGGCAAGCTTCGATGGTGCCCATATTTGGCAGATCCAATTAATCTTTAGATATTTGTCAACCCACTCTTCTACGAGTCTCAAAACGCAAAATTTGATTATGGATTTAATACCTGTTTTCACTCCTCTCATAATAAATACTTAATCTTGTTATGAAGATTCAGTAGTGCTCATTTGAGGCAAGACAGCTTCTGAAATTCCATAGAAATAGATTTTAAATACAAGCTTGTAAGGAAGGCTGAGACTAGAGCAGTTCGCAAAAGGTTGTCATTTAATTCACTTTTCTATTATGAAATATTTGAGACATACAAAAAGTTTAAAGAACAGGTATTTACTCTCTAGTGAAATTTTGTTGCTTGTAAGATAAAAATCTGGACTAGTAAAAAAGACTTTGTTTCCAGATAGAAATGCAGCAAAGCTGGAAATTAAGAGTTTTGCATAGATTTATTTTTTCCTTTCTCTCTAGTTATAAGATTAGCATTTTTATCATTTACAGGCACACCAAGTCTCCCTTACTGAAAAGGGAGATGCTGTTGTCACCATCTTAATTTAAATAAAAAATCTACCAAGGGAAAGATGTGTACAGGAAGATCCCTGA
Organism: Balaenoptera acutorostrata; assembly: GCF_949987535.1. Taxonomy (NCBI): domain Eukaryota; kingdom Metazoa; phylum Chordata; class Mammalia; order Artiodactyla; family Balaenopteridae; genus Balaenoptera; species Balaenoptera acutorostrata. The sequence goes on along the minus strand of NC_080064.1, from coordinate 175,522,691 downwards.
TGGAAAACTTGACTTTATTTGGATAGAAGACAACCACTTTGAAAAATAAAAAGGAAACATAGTCATTAAGCTAATTAATTCTGGCTTTTCCAAATCTTAGAGTGGTGTCATTTACTAGCTGTGTGATAATTGGGTAAGTTTTTTAATGTCTCTGTACCTTGTTTCCTGAACTGTATGGTGAGGATAACAATAGGATCTACCTCTTAAGGGTTGTTAAGTGTAAAACGCTTAGAACAGTGCCTGGAGTACAGTAAGTAAGTCCTTCATAAATGTTAGTTCACTTTCTTCTTCTTCCTCAACAAAACGTTAGCTCCACATGAGAGCAGGGACTTTGCCTGATTTTGTTCTGGATCCTCAGCTTCTATTTTGCCCACAGTAGACATTCAACAAATATTTGTTGAATGGATTAATTAATGAAAGTAGCTAGGTTTTGAGGCTAAAAGTGAAAGAGAATTTGTCCTAAGTTTTATAGCTAGTGAGGGAAAAACAGACCTCAGGTTTAAGATAGGTTAGGGAGGTAGGAAAAAACCCCTAAACTAAGATGAGAAGACCAAGATTTAAGTTTAAATTCTTCTAACTCTCTGGGTGCTGATACCAAGGTTTTCTTTCTCTATTTGTAAAATGTAACTCCCAAGGTTATTCTGAGGATTAAATTAAAGTGTGTATGAATGCTCCCAATAAAATATATAGGGATATACAACACATGGTATTATTAATTTTTATCTCAGTAAGTTTATCCATTGGATGACAATCAAATGATTCTATGAGAGTCTTGGAAGAAAGAATCTTTAGCTAAAGATTTAAGTACTAAAAATATTCAACCCCAGAGGTACCACAGACATAGACTAATTTTTTCCATCTGTGCAGTTTAGGGTAGATTTGGCATACACTCAATACCAGGCAAGAAAGAAACTGGTTTAGGCTGCTTTTAAAGTTTTAAAAAAAGGCAGAAAAAGAAACTATTTCCTCTTATAAGCATGAATGTTAGAATAGAGAAAGCCTTCATCAAGTAATTCACCACTGAAGCAAGCATATTTAATCCATATCCTCTCCTACCTTTTCCCACTCCCCATTTTTGTTCTAATTATTAGTCATTTTATATATCATGATTTATGTATTATGGTGGCTTCCCCCTCACCAAAGAAAAGTAAAATAGGTTATTCTTTATCAGTCACATGTGACTCAGAGGTCAAAAGAGCAGTTCTTTGCCGGGTAAACTTCCTAGATTAGCAGTATTTAAAGACCTGGTTTTCAGAGCCAGGGATTACTCAGAATATTATGGCTTTAAGATTATGCCCCACCCAAGATGCCTCACCAGAGCCTGAGTCTGAGGCTGAGAAACTGACTTGCGGAAAAAGATAAAAGAGCAAAAAAAGCCATAGTGGGTGAGCTGATGACTCACTGCCCCTTCCTTGAATTTCAGGAATGACAAGATGGAAGAGGGGAAGAAAGGCAGTGCCCCACTGCAGACCAGATGTTTCAAGAAAGACAAGAAATTCAGGGAACTTAAAAACTTATATATGTTCTTAGGGTAAAGGCAACAAATATAATTTCCATGGTCAAGTTGTTGAGTGCATCAAAGAAAGGAAACTAGGAACACTAAATTACTTTTTACCATCAGCACTATCACCCTAAATCTGATCATTTTATTCCCCTGATTAAAAACCTCAATAACTCTACATTGCTACTGGATCAAGTCTAAACTTAACGATGGCATAGAATAGTCTTCATAACGTGATCCCAACTTTCCTTAGCACCTTCATCTTCTAATTAATTCTTATTACATATCGTGGAAGGTATAGGGGACCACTAATAATTTACCAAATAAACCAGATACTTTTAAACTCCAGTCCACTTGTTTACACTATTCTCTCTGCTCAGAACTCTCATCCCAGCTGGCAAGCCCCTAACGGACTTCAAAGCCTGTCTCAAGTATGATTTCTTCTCTGTAGCTTTCTTAACTTCTGTTCTCTCCTACTACTCAGAATGATTGTTCTTTTGTCTATCGAGTCATTGAACTGGAAGCATCCCACTCATTAAGTAGACTCATAGGGTTCTATCCTCTCCCAAACTTACTGAATACTCTATATGGGCAATCGTGAGCCTGTCATTGTGCAATTCTTGGAACACCATAGGAGCATAATATAGTTTTGTTGAATTGAGTCAAATATTAGAAGACCAAAGCATAAATAGATTTTCTAGGCCTGGGAATTATGTTAGGACTAGAAAGTGTATGCTAAATCCACATATGAGATTTTGCCTTTGCTCTTACCAGAGAGCGTGTAATTTACTTTTATTTAAAAAACAGCGTCATGAATGTATTTCTCTAGATAAAACATTATTAATCCATTTTTGGCTTAGAACTGGCCTTCCCATAACCCGGTTAGCCAAAAGGTAGCTGAGTCATTTGAAATACTCTCCAGCTGGGGTGGGATCACATTTGGGGTTTGCTTCAATCAGTGAACCCCTGTCTCGCTTTGCTCTTCAAAGAGCTCCTCCGTCAACCATAGCGTTTGAAGGCCTGAGCAGAACGGAAACCAGATGAACTGTGTTGAATTCCAAACTTGCCACATTGTCTACTCTAGCATTAAACTCTTCTTCTCTAACTGAACAAGTTAACTGAAGAAGTATATAATGTAGTATCAATTTATTTTTTATCTTATCCATTATGCCACCTTGTTCCAGAGTCTTTAAGAGAGTTTAAAGAAAAAGAAAACCCAAATCCAAACCAAACTGTTACACACTCATCCCTTTGGTTCTTTTGGGTACCTTCTGTCAGTGCTGATAGTCAGGGTGAAAGACTTTTGGAAAAGTTTTCCAGTACTAGTAACAGCATTTCCTGAAGCATCTTTTATCTTCCATCTTTATGCAGCAAATGATCATGTCAGTGCCCACAGGTCAGTTTTACCCTAAGATCCAGTGAGTTTGTTTAACCTTAAAATCAGTCACTGAGGCCCTCACCTAGACCACGTAACAAGGTAGTTGTTACCCAGCATGTGTCCCAGCTAAATAAAATCATAGCTGATTCATGTCTGAAGGTGCTCAGGGGGTACAGCATAATGATTAAGAACAGGAGCTCTGGAGTCAGTCTGTCTGTCTGAGTTTGAATCAGGCCACGCCTCTGACTGGTTATGTGACTTTAGACAAGCTTCTTAACCTCTTTATGCCTCACCTGTCTTATCAGTAAAAAAGAAATAATAATGATACCTACCTCTCATGGGTTCCTTGTGTGGAATAAGTGAATTAAATGTGTAAAGCACTTACTGGTACATGGTAAGCATGCAATAAATGTTACCTCTTATATTCTATACTTTTATGTTTCTAGGTAAGAAAAGTGGGTACAATAAGAAATATTTTTCTCTATATTTTTAGGTAAGAAAAGTGGCTAAAATTAAAAATTAAAGGAAGGCTGATCATTTTTAGAACAAAACTTTATTTACAAAACTGTAACTTGCTCTGTTTTGGTATTACTATTGACAAAATGCCTTTGGTTAAAATACTAGTTAAGGTGATACATTGATTTTTAGCTTTTCATAAAACAAGAATCCAACACTATCCCAGCTTCTTATTCCTGTGTGGCTCTGAATGCAGATAAACAAAACAAAACAAAGCAAAACAAAATTTAAAAAACCTTCTTTATAATGTACAATGGCTTAAGCAAACCACTTCTTTAATTTTTTTCTATTTAAGGGTTAGGACTGAGACTACTCATCTAAAATTTGCTATTCACAGAGAAAGCCCTAGAGAATGGGAAAACTTAAAGATGGAGGTTATCTGGCTTTCATAATACAATATCCATATGACTTTAGAAGAATGTAAATAAATAATATTAGTAAACAGTATATATTGATAATTTCCTGGCAAATTCATTTATCTAAAATCATGCTGAGGAATCAAGAGGATTTCCACATACATTCACAAAGTCATGTTCCATATTAACATAGTTATCACCAATATAACATATGATAACCAGTACCCATGGAAACCTAACAGCCTATTTTTAAAAAGTCCCTGTTAAGCTTTAATTCCCAGCTGTGCTTCACACATATATACATGCTTATATGCATGGTTATATGATAGATTTATGCATGGATATAAGCATGGTGATATATGTGTGGATACTAATGCCCCTTATTCGAATGTAAAATTAATAGCATCTGGCATCTAGTTGTAAGAAAACCGTCCCCAGATTGGGAGATAGTTGAGTGACACATGAAAGATTCTTCTACTAACTGAATTTAAGAGTACACCTATACTGGGAAGAGGGATGGAGAGAGGAAGGGTAGAAGTAGAAGCAGAAGTAGAAGAAAAGGACTACATTGGTTCAGTAAACTCAGGTAATTAATTTGAGACAGAAAATAAATAAATCAACAAATGCCCCATTTTTGTTTTCCAAAAAAATAAATCACTGGCAAATCCTTACTAACAATTTTTGAATTGGTCCATTAATATATTTTTTACATAGGAAAAAGTTTAAATATTATATCTATTATAATTCTATTCATCTAATACACTCCTCTGCTGAGATATCTGACATGTCTTCATCTGTACTCTCTTCTACCTCTGGCAAGTTGCCCCAAAGTAGGAAGTTTACACCTGAAAAGAAAAGCTCATAAAATTATTTGGTGCTGACTACTGTTACAACTCAGAACACGATATATAAAACCTTATATGTTAACATTCTTATATTAAATCACAGTGTTAGCAGGTAAGAGAAAAGCTATTAAAGAATGAACCACAAATAACATGATCGATACCTAGATATTAAAATTATCCAACATCTAGAATATAATCATTCTTTAAACACTTTTAATTAAGGGCTTGAACTCTAGAATCTTGGAATTCAAAAAGATCTCAGGAGTCCATTTCCTCAAACCTTGCCTCCAGCTACATTATGCCATAATCACTCTACACTGAGAATTTTCAAATCTATTTTAATGATTTTTAAGAATGGAGATCTCACAACATCTTTTTAGATTACATTTCTCTTGGAGGGTGCATGGGAAAGGCCTGAATAAGTCTCCTCATCTCCTCAACAAGTATGGAAGTCACTGGTGCCTTTCTTCTGGTTAAAAAAAGCAGGGTTTTGGAGCCAGTTATAATATGAACAGTAATCCTTGATATACATGGGTTTTAGGCTAGAGGCTGTCAAGGTAAAACTATAAACTTTAGGACCAGGTTGTAGCTGTCAGTACAATAAGCAAAATGACAGTCTAAAGCCTCATTATGAAAGAACAGTCAAATATCATATTAAAGAATCCAGCACTGGTATACGATACAAGACCACATATATGGTAGAGGATAATGAGATGGTTTATTATGGGCACGTACTATAACTTGAAAACACTAAATTGAAAAAAAATACCATTATTAATTGACCTCTTGGAGAGCCAATAAGAAAGCAAATCTCAAGCTGTCCAGTTGTCAGTGTGGGCACAGGGAAGACTCAGCAACTCTGGGTATCCACTCCACACATACTAAGATAGTGGTCACATGGTGGAATAGAATGAGCCAGGGTTTGGAGATTTGGTTTGAATCCAGTTTCCACCACTAACAGTACACCATGGATGTTTTTCCTACTTTTACTACAAATGTATATAACCACAGGCAATATATATTATTGTTTTGTGTATATAAATTTTTTTTTTTTTTTTTTTAAAGGATTTTCTTATTTATTTATTTTATTTATTTATTTTTGGCTGTGTTGGGTCTTCGGTTCGTGCGAGGGCTTTCTCCAGTTGCGGCAAGCGGGGGCCACTCTTCATCGCGGTGCGGGGACCGCCCTTCATCGCGGTGCGCGGGCCTTTCTCTATCGCGGCCCCTCCCGTCGCGGGGCACAGGCTCCAGACGCGCAGGCTCAGCAATTGTGGCTCACGGGCCCAGCTGCTCCGTGGCACGTGGGATCTTCCCAGACCAGGGCTCGAACCCGTGTCCCCTGCATTAGCAGGCAGATTCTCAACCACTGCGCCACCAGGGAAGCCCATATAAATTTTTTATAGTATGCTATTATATGTATCTCTTCTAATTTGCTTTTTTCATTCAACATTATGTTTTTGAGATTTGCCTGTCCATATGTGTAGATTTAGCTCATCTCTTATGTCGGTTGGGCATTCCATTGTGTGAATTAAAAACAAAAAAATATGTATATCTTAAGTATGGCCCATCACTCATCCTTTCCTCTAACTGCCTATTTTGCACAGGTGCCCAAGGAGACATGTATAAGGATGCACACTGTTGCATTATTAAAATAGCAGAAACAATGAACTGTCTCTCTTGGGTGAGATACGGGGGTTTAATCAGGCAAGAAATTAGCATCTATTTGATGCATATTGATGTCTATCATATTATTTTCTGTAATTTTTTTGTATGTTTGAATTGTTTTCAATAAAAAACACTTCTTTTCCCCGGAGAATGGATGATGTTCTGCTTTTGAAGAGATGACAGGATAGTAAGGAATCACTAGGCAGAAATCTAAGGGAGAATTAGAACCCTTAAAGGTGAATGGAGAGCTGAAGACAACTTTCCTTTGAGGGCATTTGCCAGTCCCATGGAATCTGAACTGAGGTTTCCCAAGCCTCCACAGGAGAGTCTCAGGAAATCAGGTCTACACGTGAAGGCTAACCTAGAACATAGTCTTCCTGGGGCCCTTTCAGTCTAAACATTCTAGAATTTTATAAAGCTTGTGTACGTATTCCTTTGATGCTGCTGATTCAGGTGATTCAAGTAAAGTTCCAATGCCATGAGAAATCCTGTTTTATACGAAGCATCTAGAAAAATCTTCCTTCAAATCATAATATTAGGGTTACAAAGGAGAAGTTTGATATTCTTGGAGTCGATACTCAGAGACATGAGTGGCTCGGCACAATTGGTTCAAAGGAGAAAAAATAAACTAAGAGACGGGATCTGACAGAAGCAGCACCTTCCTTTCTCTGTTAAGAAGGGAGGAAGGAAATCCTGCGATACATCTGTTTCTCAAGGATTAGATTCAGTGCAAATGGAAGAATGCTGGGCTTTTATCTTTGAAAAATTGACCAATATTAAAAAGTAAATCAAAATTGAAAAACCTCCACCCTGTGTTTTGAATTCTATGAAGCAGGAAAAATAGTATCAAAGCAGAAACTTCCTTTAATGTGTCCCATGAGCAACACAAATATAAAACCGGAGGCCTAAATTAGGAAGCTATATCTCACTTAGGGGGGTTCAGATAAGTCCTTGCTCAAAAATGGCCTTCTTAACATACTAGAGTCTTAAATTAAGGCCTCCAAATGATGGGTTGAAAGCCACAACTGAACGCCAGGTGATTAAGAAAAAAAGTTAGAGTCTATAAAAACCCAAGCATAATTGGAGAGTTTAAAGACACTGACAACCTAGCTTACAACTCATGATCTCTTAGTCTGTGAAGGCAAATCATACTTCAAAAAAAGAAGTATATTTTAAGTTCTGAAGAAGACTAAGACATACATTTAAAAACCTGAGAATGTTAGTGCCAACTTGGATTGTCAAGTTCTTTAAATTTGTTCTGTATACTAAAGTTCTGTAAACTTTAGTTCCCTAAAAAAGTCCCACTAAAAGTCAACTTCGTATTAAAGTCAACTTCGTATTCTGTGTAAGCAGATATTAGACATTGAGAACATGTATCCTATAACAAAACTGAAAGGCTCCAGACAATATAAAATATATTATGTAAATATCTTTTTTTTTTTTTTTTTTTTTTATGGCTGTGTTGGGTCTTCGTTTCTGTGCGAGGGCTTTCTCTAGTTGTGGCAAGCGGGGGCCACTTTTCATCGCAGTGCGCGGGCCTCTCACTATCGCGGCCTCTGTTATTGCGGAGCACAGGCTCCAGATGCGCAGGCTCAGTAATTGTGGCTCACGGGCCCAGTTGCTCCGCAGCATGTGGGATCTTCCCAGACCAGAGCTCGAACCCGTGTCCCCTGCATTGGCAGGCAGATTCTCAACCACTGCACCACCAGGGAAGCCCTGTAAATATCTTTTAAGAATAGGTTGTGTATTTCTCTACTAAATAATCAGTAAAACATATTGGTATTAAATATTTCCCTTGTCTGAAATTTCATTATAATTTATCAATATAGATGTCAAAATGGCTATTTTTATCCTGAAACAACATTACCAAATACAGAGGTTACCTAGTTTTCCTTCCTCCCAGCTCCCCATGACCCTAGCCTCCCCTCCTCCCTTTTCTTAGACACACACACACACACACACAGACCCATACACACAATTGACTATCAAATCTAAATTCTTCCAAAATTCTCTGGAGCCATATTATATATCAAGGCAGAAATTTAGAGCAATTAAAATATTAATTTTAAAAGGCCAAGAAATCCAGCCAAGTTTGAGGCTCCTAAATATGATGATGGAAATAGAAATGCAATGAATTTTGGCTAGTAGTTTCTGTAAGTAAATGTTTGGGATAAAAGGATTGAAGTTTCACTCTAGTGGATCCAACCCAGGTGAGAAAGTCTCAGAGGGGATCCTGAAATGATCTATGGAGAGGTTCACTCAAGTCTTGGTAGACAAAAGTTAGAGGAATGTTTGAGTCTGTTGTTTCTTACCAGTAGAGTCTAGTCTGTTAATACCATAAACTGCCTGGCTGTGAAACATCCAAAAGTGTCCATTGTTGCAGGAAAGAAGGCAGGAACAACATGGAACAATCACATGATAACCTACAATGTTCCCACTAAAAAGAGAAAGTAAATATTATTAGATACAAGGTAATATCTGACCATGTAAGCATTTTTATGTGCTAATGTAAACAGACAGACCATATAAAGATCTCATTTTCTCCTAACACCCTCCATTGCTGGGATCTTTGGGATGGGAGTTACTCTGATAATGGTTACAGTTCTACTGCCAAGTGGGAAAACAGTCTTTAAGTGAAATAAGAGTAACATATTCTGTTTCTTTGCTAGTATTGTTTATGCATTCCCCCTTCAGAAGCTAGTTTCTAAATGCCATAAGGTTGTGATTTGTCCAAAATTGATGGGCTGTATAGACAAAATACATTAAATAAACTCAGACCTGTGGATAAAAGGTTTTTGCTCTCCCCAGGACTGTGGCAAGTTGGGTTCTTATATGTTGCAGGTCCATGCCAGCACCTAAAAACTGTTTCAACAGATGGAGGAGTAGGAAGACAGCATGAGCCCATGAAAACCGAACACAAGCTGGCTGATCTAATTTTAGTCTCAGTGTTTTTGAAGGAATTCAGAAATGAAGCAAATCCATAGCTTCTAGAGAAAGTTGCAAAAGTTTTTACTGTCTCCAGGGTTATCCTTCTGATTAGAAATAACTCACTCTTCCATAGGTTTTTTTCCTATCTGGTCACTATTAAATAGAATGAATATACAGGGAACATTTTAGCTAGAAGTTTTTTTGTTTTTGTTTTTAATGACCACATGAACTGCTTACACCTTGAGTTGTAAAAATTCCTATTATAGCTTGTTCCTCCCCTTTGAGATGTGAGTCAGTCATTTTTGTGAGGCCCTACAAAAAATACTATAAAAGGTACCAGCCCACCTAAAACATGTCTTCTAATCATAATCGGCTTGAAAGGCAAACAAATGAAAACAAAAGATGTTCTTGGATTAGGACTGACAGTTATTTATAAGGCTATATTGCAAGAATAAATTCTACGGCTTTAATTCCACCTGTATTCATCCATTCATTCACTCATTCAGCTAATGTTTACAGAGCATCTGTTATATGTCAGGTACTGTTCTAGGTGCTAGGAGTAAAGTCCTTGTTCTCATGGAGCTTTCTACTAGGGACACTTCAGATGATTCTGCTCCCTTGTTAAAACTCCTTCAATAGCTGTCCACTGGCCAAAATTGAAAACCCAAAGACCCTTCCTACCAAGGTTTAGATCTGTGCTACCCAAAACATGGCTATTGAGTACTTGAAATTTGGCTAGCCTGAATTGAAATGTGCTGAAAGTATAAAAATACACTAGATTTCAAAGACTAAGAATAAAAAATAAGAATGCAAAATATTTCATTAATAATTTTTTATGTTGGTTATATGTTGAAATGACAATTTTTTGAATCTATTAGATTAAGTAAAATATACAATTAAAATTAATTTCACCTGTTTCTTTTCACTTTGTAAAATGTAGTTACTCGCAATTTTTAAATTACATATGTGGCTTGCACATATCTATTGGATGGCGCTGCTCTAGATTGTCTGGGTTCTGACTGCATCGTTAATCTACCCATACTACTCTCACCTGATGTTCACAATCTCTCAGCCACACTGGCCATTGTCTTTTCTATTCCTTGAACATGTTCTTCTTTGCCTTGGGTTCTCTGCCCTGGCTGTTCCCTCTGCCTAGAACATTCTTCCTCTGGCTCCTCCCTATCTCATCTTTTAGGATTCAACTCCAGTGTTACCTTCTCATGAGGAGGCTTCCCTGACCATGCTATCTAAAATAGCTCTTATCACTCTCTCAAGCTCTATTATTCTCTGTCATTTATTATTATTATTTCCTTTGGAGTACTTCCCACCCTATTTAAGATCTTATTTATTTAAATATCTTACTGATCGATTGTCTTCCTACTGGAATATAATGTCCAAAGGCCTATGACTTTGTCTTCTTTATTGCCAGATTTCCAGCCTCTATAACAATGACTCGCACATGGTAGGACCTCTGAGTTGTACTTTATAGTTTACTAAGCCTTTTAACATTCATAATTCACTTGATCTTTACAACAACTCTGTAACGTAAACACAAAAGATATTTTAATTTCTATCTTAAGAAGATACCTATCTATCTTAAGAAGATACCTGTCTTCTTAAGATATAAATTAAATAAGGAAACAGAGGTTCAGAGGTTTAGAGATTTAAGAAGTTTAGTCAAGATAACAAGAGAATAAGGGTAGGGCCAGGGCTCAAGCCTGATTTTTATGACTGTAAATCCAAGCGTTTTTTTTTTTTTTCCCTCTAAACTACATTGCCATTTTCTGAAAGTTAAAGCAGATATTTGCTAATGCACTTTGAAAAATTGTAAAATCACATACAAAGGTAAAGTGTCATAAGACCCTTTTGAAAAACAGTTCTAAGTAACAAATGGCTTTTCAATGGTTCACTGCATGGGTGATAACCAGTGCTCAATGCAGCCCACTGAACCTTTCTCTGTGCTTCGGTGTCAACATCCATCTCCCAAACCCAGGGCTATTTGGAATATTGCCACACATTACCATTTTAGACATGCGATGTCCTTCAGTTTACATTTGCAAATTTCAGTGAAATAGCATCTTCCAATGAAGTCCACTGCACTGGAGAGGGAAAAGTGTAGAGATAGTCAAATGTACTGTTAAAAAAATGTTGTGCAAAACACATAACATAAAATTTACTAATTTAACCATTTTTAAGTGGACAGTTCATAAGTGTTAAGTGTATTCATATTTTTTGTGCAACAAATCTACAGCCTTTTTCATCTTGCAAAACTGAAAGTCTATACCCATTAAATAATAACTCCCCATTTCCCTCTTCCCCCAGCCCCTGGCAACCACCACTACTTTCTGTTTCTATGAATCTGACTACTTTAGATACCACAGATAAGTGGAATAATATAGTATTTGTCTTTTTGTGACTGGCTTATTTCACTTAGCATAATGTCCTCAAGGTCCATCCATGTTATAGCATGTGACAGGCAGGATATCATTCCCTTTTAAGGCTGGATAATATTTCATTACATGCATGTACCACATTTTGTTTATTCATTCATTTGTTGAGAGACATTTGGGCTGCTTCTACCTCTTGATTATTGTGAATAATGCTGCTAAGAACATGGGTGTGCAAATATTTCTTCTAGATCTTGCATTAAATTCTTTTGGATATATACCCAAAAGTGGTATTGCTGGATCATATGGTAATTCTATTTTCAATTTTTTTGAGGAATCGCCACGCTATTTTCCATAGTAGCAGTACCATTTTACATTCCCACAACAGTGCACAGGGTTCCATTTTTTCATACCCTTGCCACAAAATGTACTTTTGATTGTAATTTAGCATGAATTTTGTAGGCTCAAAGAGCTGCAAGAGACTCTAAGAGAAACTGTAAGAAAACGATAGTGTATTTTGCAAGGGTAAGTTAATATTTGTGAGCTCACTATAAATATGACAAACCTTCTATTCAAAAAATCTTATGTGTTCATTGATTTGTATACATCTTAGCACATTAATCCATCACTATTATAACCCCTACATGGAAGAGAAGACAAGAGGAAAGACCTGATTGTACTCCAGACTCTGGTCTAACCTTTAACAATTCACATATCTGAGCTCTCCTTATGACTATTTTATACTTACCATAGCTATTGTAAAGACGAATGGGTTAATATTTAAAATTGTTGTTTCTGTATGTGCTACTAAAAAGAAAAGGCACTAGACAATAAATCACAGAAACTTTGCAGTAGTAGGTTCTAGATTTACTGTCTAGTGCTTTTTCTTTTTGCAACACATACACACGCACAGAGGTACTTATAATAACCCATTTATCTTTGCAATAAATGAGGGCCTTTGGCTTTGCCATTAGGCATGACTACACTTAATCCAATGAAGATAAGATTTCAAGGGAGGAAGAGTCCACAGCTCTGAGTATATTTAATTTTTTAAAAAGTTTCTATCATTATCATGAAATTCATTTTAAAGTATTCTGATTATTAGTGTGCCTTCTCTGGCTCTGTGTCCAAAGAACAGCTGTCCATGTGCATTTTGGATAATTTCTCTTTCACTTTAATGATAAAGTTTCAATGAACAGCAAAATCTTGAAAATCATGTAAAGGCACATATATGTTGACTATAGAAAGAGAAAGTACCTTTTAGAGCTAGAAAAAGGTATATTTGAGTCAAATAAAATGGCTATTTTTCCAAATAGGAAGCAAATTCTTAAGGACTCTACACCTAAAAGTGGGTAGTGACTGAAAACAGAATTTAAAAGGATTTGAGTATGCAAACCAATGCATAATATCTAAAATAAGCTTTATGGGTGCTCCCTTGTTAAAACTCCTTCAATAGCTTTCCACTGACCAAAAATGAAAACCCAAAGACCTGTGCTATCCAAAACATGGTTATTGAGTACTTGAAATTTGGCTAGCCTGAATTGAAATGTGCTATTTGAGGGATAAGTCCTGTTTCATCCCATAAAAATCTATATGTCTCTCTCATTCAGAAAGAGAGAGAGAGGGAGATTATAAGAAAAGAATACTGAATTAGGTGGACAATGGATCTGAATCAGCATGCCAATTGCAAAAAATGGTAGAAAGCTAGGGAATGTTTTTTTGGAGTAAGACTTTAGTAACAAAAAATCAAAAACTTAAATGACCTCTCTTCTCCAACAGTACAGAAAATCTTGCTTGAATCACCTACCGTCTCAGTCATGGAATTGATCCAGTGAGAGGATGGTTGGGCAGGGCACAGTAGCCAGGGATTCAACTGAAAGGACCACATGACTATAACTGAACTAGAAGCATTACATCAGGACTGACCACTCTGGCTAAACCACAGACTTTGTCCAGACAGTCTGCCCCCTTAGTTAAACTCCAGGGGGATCATCAGACTGTTGGAAGTGGCTGGAACACCAAAATGATAACCTCCTTGTTGACTCCCAGAGGTTCAAACCATACACTTTTCCCATCTAGTTAAAGGCTACCGTTGCCCGCCACTAGCATGACTTACTTGGTAGGAGGGATGTCTGTAGAGAAAAGGTCTATTTCAGTGTCAGCCAGCAAAACAGCCTTCATTCCCCTAGAGCTGAGCACTTGTTTACAGAATTTGCAACATAGGATGGACACGCGCCGGTCATTGAAACTACAGCTGCTCGTAGACATGGCGTCCGGGGAAGGATGAGGTGAGGGACTTTGAAAATAGAGCAATACCCTCCCTAGTTTGATTCTCCCAAGCTAAAAATCAAATTGCGATGCCTCGATCTTTTCTAAGCCCGAAAATTGAGAAGGAAATGAGTTCTTTTCTGTTTTCCCGTGGGAGGGTAAAAGTAGTATTTATTGAGTAGAAACAGGGGAGAAGCAGCAGCCTTGGCTTTCTCTTTAACTTTCGGGGAAGGGAGAGGAGTTTGAAGTGGGGAGGAGGCAGGCTGCAAGGTGCCTCGGGAACTTCTCTAGTTTTCCCTTTCTCCAGTCTGAAGGATCCTCTACTCTTTAGCTCCTGCTCCTTTTGCAATTCCCTTAGCTTCTCCCGTACAGGCTCTTTTATCTAAAGCTTCCCCCTTAAGCCCCTCCCTCGGAGCGCTCCAATTTCTCTCACGGATCGCTGGCTAAGCGTCCCTACCCACGCGTCCTCTTTGGAAATCTTTCTCCTCTCCCCAGGATTCAGAAATCCACTCAGCTTTTCCCACCGGGCAATCCCGGGTGCTCCTTAATCCTCCCGCGACCCTCCTCCGCTCTGCTCTTTCGCGGGCCGCCCGCTTCACTTCTCTCCTGGCAGTCCCCAGCCCTCAGCGTGCGGGCTCTCGCGTCGTTCCTCTAGCGACTCCCTCCCCTCAGCTTTCCTTCGTGCCCCCCAACGTCCCCTCAAATCTTTCCCGAGCGGCCGCTCCAGAGCTCGCGGTGGTGTTGGTGGGGCGGGGCAGAGGTCGCTTTGGGGGCTCCGTCGGCGTTGATGTCTCTGCCACTGAACACATCGCTTTTTGCTCCCTCTTCCCCTCTCTGCCTTTCCAACAGGCTGTCAGTTTGAATTGCCAGCGCTGCGCACCGATTGGGAGAACTAGAGTTCGCCCACGTCCCGCATTGGAAGGCTCGGGAGCCTGCCCCTGACGAGATCTTAGTGGCCAGGAGCTCTACGCCCCGCCCCAGTAACGGTGCCTAGATAAATTCGGCTTGCTGGTTGGCTGAGCTTGGCCCCTCCTCCGATCTCATTGGTCGGCTCCGGGAGGTTTGGGCGAACCCTACTCCCGCTCCAGTGAAAGAGGCAAGGCACGCCCTTCGCACTTCTCATTGGAAGACGTTCTACAGTCCCCGCCGTTCTCTACTCTTTATTGGCTAAAATTCTCCGCAACGCCCCTCCTCACTACCCCGGTCCAATTGGTCGTGCCTTCTCTCAGAAGTATGTGTTTGGCTGTTGGTTCTATCTTAATCCCGCCCATCAGTTCTACTTTGGGGTTCGGCAACCCGAGGAGGAGCTTACTCTGTGACCACGCCTCGGTAGTGCTAGTCACACCTCCAAGTTTCGCCAGCCCCTCCTCCTCATTCCTAGCCTCTTGGGATCACCTATTCCTATTGGCTACAGGCCCCATCGGTCGATAGAAAGCGGGCGGTGATTGGCAAGGGGGTGGGCTCTGCTTCCCGGCGGGGTCCTGCGGAGTTGGCGGAGGCTCCTCAGGGGACTGGGGGACCGATCTGCGTAGACGCGGGTGGCGGGGAAGAGAGGGGAGGAGAGCTCTGAGTGGGAAGCGGAGCCGGGGGCCCGGGACCCGTCGCGTCAGAGCCAGGTAAAGGCTCCTTCCCTCTCCCCTTTCTTCTTCCCCGCCGCGGAGCTGGAGCCCTGACTGAACAAATCCGGGCAGAGGCGGGAAGGAGAGGGCGCGGATGCTGCTTTCGGCGTCGCCTTAGCGTTGCCGCCCGAAATCCCTCAGACCGCCTCCCTCCTGACCCACTCCCAATCTCCCAGTACAGCCCAAATACTTCTTTAGGACTGCATCTCCGCCCTTTACCGTACTGCCTGGGACTCTGCCTTGGCTCACATGCCGCCGCGCAGTCCGCACCCAGCCCCCTCCCCAGGTCCTCTGCACACTGGCAGCCTTGGTCCACCTTTGGGCAACCGTCGTTGGCATCACCCGTAACCATCGGCTGCTCTCTTCCTCTGTCTCCAAGTCCTGGCAGACAGGCGGGTTACAGCCCTGGACCCAGAAGGAGGGGTGTTCCGCACTGCTTCCGGGGCTCTTCCCCTGCCCCTGCCCCCGGCCCGCCCGGAATGGCTCCTCTTCACGCACTCCCGTTCCCAGACCTATATCTGGGTCCCCAAAGTTGCTAATATCCTAGTACTCCATGTAACATCGCGGCCCACGATAGTCTCCTAACTTCCCCCTCACCCCCAAGGTAATCCTCCCTTTGCCCTCTCCTCGCCTATCAAGGGTGTGCAGAAGCTCCAGTTATCCTCGATTCCCGTGCAGCCTCAGGACCCCACCTCTCACCCCCCTCCCCGCTTCCTGCCTGTCTGAACCACCACGCCGCTTCTTCTGCTCCCTGTTCCTCCCTCGGTGCGGCCCTTTCTCCAGGCGCGGGAAGTGGGAGACTCCCGGCGCGGAAAGGGAAAGGGGCGGCCAAGGAGGGAGGGTCGCCGCTGCGGCGCGTCCGGGAGCGAGACGCCCGGCTCTGCACTCCCGTCCCAGTCCCTCCCACCTCCTGGGCCTGGGTCGGAGCGGGATCTCCTCGGGTACCTCCTGGTGTGAGGAGCTGGGACTGCGACCCTCAACGACCTTCCCCCAACCCCCAGCCGGGGACTGGGTGCGGTATCTGGGATCTCTGGGCTTGGGTGACCAATTGGGGATGGCCTGAGAGGCGGTGGCTGCCTTCCTCCCCCCCCCGCCCCGCCCCCCCACCCCCCGCCTTCCCGGTTTTCCCGACTCCGACCCTCGCCTCTAACCCGTTTCCTGCTTCTGCCGACCACATTGTTTTCCTGGATGTGTCCCGTGCCGAGCAGGCTTTTTCCTGAAGATCACTCCCCCCTCACCCCCCAACATTTTGCTGCCAAGAGAAGCTAGTAACCAAAAAAAAACAACTGGGAGGAGGGGCGGAGGGGAAGAAAAGTTGTGCCCGGGTGGCTTGTCCCTCCCCGGCTTTGATCCCCTTTTAAGTCAAGGGAGTTGCCCCAGCCGGGGGTCGGGGGCCGTATCGTAGGCAGGGCCGGGAGGGTTCCCTCCGGTAGCCGCTGCCCAGCGCTGGCAAGGTTCGGGAGGTCGCCGAGGTGCCGCAGTCCCTGCCCGGAGCCCCGCGTTCCCGCCGCTAGTCCCCACCCCAAGCCCTCGAAGGCGGCTGCTCCAAAGTGTTTTCTTTCAGCCTTAAAACAAAATCCGGAGGGAGCTTCCTTCCTCCCCACCTCGCTGCGCCGGGCTCTGCGGGCCGGGCGGCGTTTGGCTGAGATGAATGGGCCCAGGCCAGCCTGGAAACGGCTTCCCTCACCCCACCCCCGCATCGATTAGGATCTGCGCTGGGGCTGATCGCCCCCTCCTCTTTTCCCTGCATTTACAGGCAAGTGAACCGGAGCAAACGACTTCCGATCCAGTCTGCGCTGCTGCGGCTCCCGTTTGGGATTTGATTTGCAGCATCTTCGAGGCTGTGCAACAAAAAACCGCGAAGCACGCCCAGCCCTCCCCCGGCACCCCGATACGCACCCACTCCCTCCCGGGGACCCAGCTGGGCGAGTCCACATCCCCGCGCTCCCCACACCATGTTGTGCGGAAGGACTTCCACTCCCCGCCTGTGTCGTTGATGTCAGACCCCAGGCCAGCCTCCGGGCGCTGCAGTTCTCCCGGCTAATGCTAAGGCTGCGGCTTGGGCTCTAGCACAGGAACCAACCGCCGCCGCGCCGGCCCCAGCGCCCACCGTCTGCATGTGTCCGCCGTAGCCGCCTGCCCAGCCCGCAGCCCGCGCTCCCCGGAGCGCTGGAGACCACCGCGGGGGGCCCCTTCTGCCCTTGGGAGAAGCGATCTTGGAGGTATTGATTTCGGTGGTTGGATTTTTCCCGTGGATTTATCAATTCACATTCGAATTTGGAAGAAAGAAGGAAAACATGACGTCTCCAGCCAAATTCAAAAAGGATAAGGAGATTATAGCAGAGTACGATACTCAGGTCAAAGGTAAGGGCTTTGAAAAATAGCATAATGCATATTCTCTGTAGACCATTGAGACATGGATTTCCACCCTGATTTGCAAGATGTTCATTTCTTTGGGTGGAGCAGGTGGGGGCAGGCTGACCCCAGAGGTGGTTTCATATGTGGGTCTGAGCCTCCGAGGGATTGGCCATGCCAGGGGCCACAGGCTCTGGAAAGGAATTTTCGGAGTGGGCTTTAGATTTGTCTGTAGGGCTGGCCATTATTTTGGCAGTCCTTTTCCCCAGGCTAAATAGGATGGGGGGAGGGGCAGGAGGTTCTTGGAGAGAGAAAGGCGGCAATTTGCCTCTGGGTGTCTGGGTCAGATTTCCTTGAAGGACAACTGAAATCTGACAGGTGTTTGGGAATTTATTTCAGAGGTTGAAGAGGAGTCCAGGCAGAGAAAGGCAACCTTGAGAAGGTGTACCATTTGGAGAGCCCTGGGAGAGGCGGGGTTTTTTTCTGATGCACTATATCAAAACATGACATTTGCTATGGCATCAGGCACAGAAAGTCTGTGGCCACCTTGGGTGCACCTTGTACCTACCTGGTCTCTGGTTGTCTGCATTCAGAGATCAGAGAACAGAAAGAATAAGGTCACTCACACCCGGTCTCCGCCCTCACCTAAACCTGAGTGGAGTTGGGTTGTTGCTGGGTGGTGCTGAGTCTGGAGAATGGGAAGACATAATTGTTTAACCCTTCTGTGTTGTCCTCTGCTCCAGAATACATGCTTTTAAAGGCCTGCTTACCTCTCTGCAAAAATATGAGGGGTAAAGCAAAATGTGGACCTAGAGAAATCAAGTGACCTGCCAGCACATCTAGTCTACTGCCTGACTTGGCGCATGAATCAAAACCCCTTCCCAGATAGCCTTTTTTAACCAGCAATTCCCATAGAAGGGGTTCCCGCCTGTTAAAGAGCCCCAGCATATGGTTATGCAAGGCACCGTCCCTTCTTGGCCAGTCACTGGAAAGAGCCATGTGGCTCTAGCCCACTGAGACTTCAGCTGGGTAGTGGGAGAGGTGGGTGGCCTTGAATGTTACACCACATGGTTGGAGCTCTGGGTTTTCCTTTGTTTCAGAGTACAGAGGGAGGGGCCCCTCCTTCTTTCCCTGCACCTATGTGAGAAGACCTTTTCCTATCCTAGAGGACTTGGGAAGGGCCATGCCTCCCCTCTAATGATTGCGGGGGTGGGGGGTGCGAGTAGGGCTAGAGTTTGAAATGGGAAGCTGCTTTATCTCTTGGAAGGTTGGAAGGTAGTTTGAAGTCCCCACTGTGCCTGTAGGATCTTTTTAATGTCATCAGCTTGGTCAATGCTGGAGGTGCCCTGAAGGTCCCTCAGGCTCCTGGGCTGCAAATATTGGTGGGTTTATTGCAGAGATGGGGGAGTTGACTGATGGATAGCTTCAGTTGAACTGGGATTGGGAGAGGTGTGGTTGTGAGGTATAACTGAGGTCTTGGCCTCTTGTCACTGTTCATAATCTGGGCCTCTTTTTGTAAACAATAAGCCACTGGCCTCGGTGTCCTGTCCAGATGCACTGCAGTTTGCTGCTGGAATCCCCCCTGCAGTTTTAACCAGATATGTCATTCTTTTTTTTTTTTTTTAATACATCCTATTCTTAACTGTTGCCATAGGGAGCGTTAATAACTTTGACTTTCCCAGATTTCTCTCCAGAAGCACGCCATTTGACTAAGGTGCAAAGTGACTTTGCATGTTTATTTTTTGGAAGGTTCGGGACTGATAGGTGTTAATAGAACTGTATCTGCTGATTCTGTATTGGTGAAGGATTTCTCACAAGTGTCTCAATTAAATACTTTGTGTATTTACAAACATTACTCATTGAGATGATGTAATGCAGTTGACTATTTGGGGTTTCTCTTCACCCTTGCCACAAGCAGGGGACTCTTTTGATTTGCACTGATATTTTTTCATTAACACTATTCAGGATCGTAGAATTTTATAGGTGGACGAGCATGATGTCTTACTCAGAGAAGGTGCCCAATGAATGCTTAAGAGACTGATTTGAATGGTTTAGTCCCTCATTTACAGCTGAGGGGAGTATAGAGAAATAAAGAGGCTTGTCCAAGGTCACACAGCTAGGTGGTGGTAGATCTGAAACTAGAAGCAGGTTACTGACTCCCAATTCTCTATTCTATTCTATTCATATTTATTATGATACATCATTTGACCAGAGTAGGGAAAAAAAAACTCAAGAAGCCAAAGTCTGACAATGGATACTAGTAGTGATAGTGATAATAATAGATTACATTTTAGGTGGTCATTATGTTCCATCCTGTCCCAAGTGCTTTATAAGAATTGTCTCATTTAATCTTCACTTAAAACGTGGAGGTGAATATTACTTCATCCTCTATTCACTGCATGAAGAAACTGAGGCTTAGAGAGGATAAAGAAGCCCTCCCAAGGTCACACAGCCAAACCACAGCAGGTGGACTCCACTTCTTTATTCATCAACTAGTTACTGAGTGCCTTCAATGGGTTCTGGGGACTGATGATGTAGCAGTGAACAAGAAAAAGTCCTCTCCCTCATGAAGCTTGCAATCTAGAGTCTGTGTTCTCCATGGAAGATCATAGAACTTGGAGACAAAGGACCCAGGTTCTCGATTGGCTCTGCTCCCCTGCTAGCTGGAAGCCCTTGGTCAGATTTATGATGTTTCAGCTTTTTATGTGTTGTGTGGGATTCATAGTGCTGCCAGTCTTACCTCTCTTATAGATGCCAAGATAAAAGAGAAAATTGCTTTTTTGGTCTGGTGGTTAAGAGCACAAGTTTTTGAGTCAAAGAGATCCAGGTTTAAATCTCAGCGCTGTCACTCGCTTGCCTCGCTCCTTAGGCAGGTTACCTGACTTGTCCAAGCCTCGGGATCCTAACCTGGAAAATAGGCAACATAATATGTGTTTCCTACGGTCATTGTGAGGATTCAATGAGACAGTATATCAAAATCATTTAGCACAGTATCTGGCACTTGTAAATGCTCAATAATAGTAAGGTCTGCTGAAATGGGATGACCATTAAGGCCACATTGCCTTTTCACTCCCAAAGTGCCAGTTATAATGATAGGAAACAAGTCTAGGATGAAACTTGAGTTCTAGTTTAAGTTCCTCCAGTAGTAGTGAAAGGTATCTTGGTTTAGTCACTTAAACCCTCTAGAACTCAGTTTCCCATTCTGTAAAATGAACAGGTAAACTGTCTAATTGTTGGCCGCTGTTGTTCTGTGTCTCTGACCAGAGTCCTGGGTCTTGCTTTTCAGTCAGAATGGTTTGAATCAAGGGGACCCTTAATGGACTTTGGGGGACGCTGTCTATCCTGTGGTTTTGGGTCCCTTTAAACCACCTGCCTGCGTGTGCCCTGAGGGACTTCTGAGACTGCAGCCCCAACCCTACCCCAGTGTGGTTTTATGAGGGGCGTGACTCCTTAGTCTGCCTTGGAGCCGACTTCTTAAAAACCATCATTGTTTCTGGTTTGTGGGTGTTCAGATTCCTTTGAAAGTTCATGCCTTTCAATCTCTGACTCGAAAGCAATAATACTCTTCGTATTTGTACATGGGCTCAATTTACAAAGTGCTTCATATACATTCATCTCTGCAAATTCTTGACAGATTCATGGTCAGATTCATCGTCATAACCTGAGGCCTTTTGGCCTCTAGTTAGTTAGCTTCTTTTGGGATTGGAGCAGCAAAACGTGGTAAGGTGCAGGGCATAACCATCACAAGAGGTGATAATCTAGCTGGCATTTGGATGAGTTCACATCACAGCAAACCCTCCCAGCTATTGTCCTGTCTTTGTTCAAGGCTACCTTTCCTGTACCCTCTCCACACCTTGAGTTTTTACTGTCCCCCAGAAAACTTGAGATTGACAGTTAATGCAAATATTCTAGGAGGAATCATCTGAAACAGAGTGGCACTGTGTGCTGAGCCGTCAAATTCTCTTTCTTGAGAACATTAGGGGTCTTGTCTTTTTTTTTTTAATGTCTTAGAAGAACAGTGTGTGAGCACCACAGAGCTGAGAAGTGAAATTTTGTAATTTCCATCTGGAGCATTTTGATAGAAAAGCCTTTGCCTGGAACAGTTTAACCCTTTCAGGACCCTTTCAGAGCAGGAGATGAAATTTAAAACTTTAGACATATTGTGTGTGCACACACACTTGGGAATGCGGATTGCTGATATTTAAACAAGCTTGTTCCCCGGGGAGGTGTGAGCGGTTCTTCACTCCTGCCAGCAAAGGTCTTCTCGGAAGCTTCTTTCCTCCCAGCCCCCATTCCTCAAGGGAGCTTTAAATATAATCAGTTTGTGAAAAGCTGCAGTAAAACATCTCATTGGAATCCCCGAGCAGATGCTATCATCTTCCTGCGAGATGATTGAAGGCACCTCTTCCTTTGCTCAGGGAAAATAGGACTCTAAGTAAGGTGAGCTCCTGGAAGAAAATGAAGCTCTTGGAAAAATTAAAGTACTGTACTCTGTATCTCCAAGTTAAAAGGCCCTGGAGGAAGGTGGTGGGCAAGGAGCTGGGGATGCTGTGCGCTGTGCAAAGTAGCAATGGTTAGAAACAAGGTTTGTGAGGAGTCCTTAACTTTTCCAATTTCAGGCATTCTCTTGGGGAATGGGAACAGAAATTTCCTTTGGAGAAGCCCATCTGGTAATTATGCACCGCACAGGTTGACAGCCCAGACAAGCCCTAATCATTTCTCTGTTTTGAAGTTTACAGGGTCTGACCTGGCCCTGATATGTAGGGTCCACACCCTTTTAAAATCAGCAGGTGCTCAGTCCCTGACTCCTAAACTCCCACTGTTCACCCTAGATAAACGTGGGCTGCTGGTGGCACCTGTAGGGTTCTCCTTCCAGAAGAGAGGTTTTCTTCATGGGAATTGTGATTACTTTAGATCCTAGACCTCTGAGGGCTTTGTTAGGAAAATATGATGTCATGTTGTAGGGAAAAAGAAGTTGATATCTCTACTGGTAATACAATTCAAGTGAATAGTTTTAACTGGTCAGCTACAGAATTGGACTTTTGGGGAATCTGGGAGAGTTACCTTCAAAGTTGTTTGATTTAAAAATAAGTAATGAGAGCACTTAAAAATGTCTTTGAAAATTACAAAATAACACCTTTACTGATTTTACAATAATGTGTAGGAACTCTCATCTCTCTCTCTCTTTAATTGTGGTAAAATACACATAACATAAAATTTATCATCTTAATCATTCTTAAGTGTACAGTTCAGTGGCATTAATTACATTCACATTGTTGTGTAACCATGACCACCATCATTCCACAGAACTCTTCATTTTGCAGAGTTGAAACTCTGTACCCATTAAACAATAGCTGCCCCCTGCCCCCATTTGACAACTCTAGGTACCTCATATAAGTGGAATCATACAGTAGTTGTCCTTTTGTGACTGGCTATTTCACTTAGCATAATGTCTTAAACGTTCATCCAGGATGTAGCATGTGTCAGAATTTCCTTCCTTTTTAAGGACATTATATGTATAATCCACGTTTTGTTTATCCATTCATCCATCCATGGACACTTGGGTTGTTTCTACCTTTTGGTTATTGCAAATAATGCTGCCATGAACATAGGTATATTCCTATTTTTTTAAAATGTCCTCTACACCAAAGTTTTACAGGCCTGTGTATACATTTCTATATAATCACCTGTCCTCATTAAATTTTTAGAATTAACCTTTAAATATACATATTTTCATATTATGAGTATATATTTATGTTGGTAGTATAAGCATTGTATATTAATTTTATACCTTTTAATAATTACATGAATGACTAAACTGTTATTGTATTTTTAACAGCTTTACTGAGGTTTAACTGA
The DNA here is from genome assembly GCF_949987535.1 of Balaenoptera acutorostrata. NCBI lineage: Eukaryota > Metazoa > Chordata > Mammalia > Artiodactyla > Balaenopteridae > Balaenoptera > Balaenoptera acutorostrata. The sequence goes on along the minus strand of NC_080064.1, from coordinate 175,499,014 downwards.
CATATAATAAACCTCACATGTTTGAGGTATACATTTGATAAGTTTTGGCATGTTGTCTACCTGTGAAAACATCACAATCAAGATAAGTGAATGAAACCATCACAAAGTTTCTTCATCATAATGTGTTAATAAATGAGTAAGATAATACTGCATTATAGAAATGACATTAGGTTAAAAACAAATAAGTATAAGCCAGATATTACCAAGTTTTAAATAATGATCCAAGCCACCCAGATTGGTCCCTGGAAAATTTATTTAACCTTAGTAAATAAAAATAAACAATCTCCCAGGGAAGTTGTGTTAATAATTGTGTCTCAGCTAGTACCATGTTTAGGAGAGAGGGTACAGGATAGGGGAAGAAAGAAAAGAAAAAAATCTTGGATACGTTACAAGTTGAAGAGTGACAGTATCTATTTTCCTATAGTCCTTGCTTGAACTAGTCCCCTGGGCCTCAGGCCTCTTCTGAAACTGGTCACAAGTGAGCCAGATGCCAAGGGGAGGGGCTGGGGGCTCCCATGGGAGATCTGCTCAGAGTGTTATGAATATGGCTTCTTTCCTCTAATGATTGATTCCCTATCGTCTGTTGAATAGAGACCAACTTTCCAAGGTGAATATTACTTGGTCTTCAATCTGGCTGCAACCTATCATATCAACCATACTTTTTCATTTTACTTTAAAAGGACTGGAGGCCTATCTGCACTATTTGACATTCTTTATTTTTTATTTTTTTTGGTCACACCACGTGGCTTGCGGGATCTTAGTTCCCCAATTAGGGATTGAACCCGGGCCCTCAGCAGTGAAAGTGCGGAGTCCTAACCACTGGACCACCAGGGAATTCCCTATTTGCCATTCTTTAGACGCATATACTGTTAACTAATATTTTGCTGTTTGTTTGGGGCTTAATGTACTAGGCATTATGCTAAATACTCTACATAAATTATTTCATAATTCTTACACCAATTCTAGGAGGAATATATTGTTATTATCCCATTTTGCTGATGAAGAAAGTGAGGTGTAGGAGATTCAGCGACTCACCCAGAGGCTGCAGCTAGTGAATGAACAGGAATTAGAACCTCGGCCATCACCAGAGTCTAAGTTCTGAGCACTGTTCATGAAATCCCTCTTTCTCCCTGCCCAGCCCCACATCTCCACCTACTGAGATCTCACCCTTCTAGTAAAGCTCAACTTTTCTGGGATGCCTTCCTTGGTCACACTGATCAGAAATGACCCTTCTCTCTAGTTCATTCACATAGCGCTGTGGCATTGATCTTGTACTGCCTTAGGTTTTAAATATTTGTCTTTTAGTCTTCTCTCTACTGCTAGACTTCTGGTAGGAATGGTTTGAGGTTGTGTAGTGCAGTGCAGTGCACTGCAAAGAGTGTAGGCTTTGGAAGTAGCCCTCAGTTGGAATCTTGTCAATATCACCTCCTTGCTGTATATCCTTGCTCACTCAACTTCTCTTCTGTGACACAGAGATAAGACCAACCTTGCCAGTTTATTGTGAATGTGTGTAAAATGCTAGCTCCATGTATGGCAAGTATTAAATGCTAAATAAGTAACTCTTACTACGGGGGGGCCCCTTCAGATAGTAAACATGTCTAGAATAGTGTTGTAGCCTAAATGGTGGCTCTTAGTAAATATATACTGGCAGTAATGATGAATGCATAAATGAATGACCTGGACTACTACAAATAATTTTTTTAGAAGTAGTTTCTTAATTTGATCTTGATAATATATCTTGCATAATACCACCAAAGTGATTTTTTAAAAAACCAAACTTATCGTTCTGCTAAGGTCATAGCATAGACTGTTTACATCCATCACTTCCCAATTACCTTGATCACATTTTTTACCACTAGAAGGCTAAACTGCCTCTCGTTCCCTTACTGCATTATCTTATTTCATGCTTCATGCTTTATCCATGCTGTGTCTTCTGTTTGGAATGGGTCCTTTTCCTTGAACCTGGAAAACTTATCCTTTAAAACCCAGCTCAGATGTCACCACCTCCAGGAAGTCTTCCCTGCTTATCCCTACTCTCTGCATAGTGACCTTGTGCAAGATCCCAAGCAGGATTCCTTAGCATCTCTGCACAGGGTTAATCAGCCCACCCTCAGCATCTCCTCAGCAGTGTCTTTGTGCTTATTTGTATATTGCACTCATCATATTACATTGTAATCTCTTCATTTACACCTCATTATTTATAAGTAGCTGAGTACCTGGGGGATGGAATTGTCTTTTATTCATTTCCATGCATCCAGCTTCTGGCATGGAAATGAAAAATACTTATAAATTGAATGTGAACCTTTTCTGAGTTGAGGTTGGATTTGACAATGCCAGGATGCCTTGCTTCTGCATTTCTCCTCCTACTCCAATAACAAGACTTCTCCTTATGTTAATGTTATTTGAAATTCAAAGTAGATTAAGCATTGTGAATATTATCATCATACAGGGACAAGTACAAACTATGTCGCGCTGTGGAGGTTCCCCAATGGTGTTAAGTTTTTCCTTATTTACTACCCCCTCTGCCCCTTTAGAATCATTGCCCTAGAGCTATACTTGAGTTCTTCAATCATGTCTTTCCTTAAAATTCAAGGAAAATATTAACTCTGAAATTCGAAAGAGTTTAAAACAAAAGTAAGGTTTTTCTGTAATTGAAGCAAAACACATTCTACATTTGTCCAGGATTTATTCATCATTTAAAACAGATATTCCAGGTCTAAATTTGAGAAAGTTTAGGTCTGTTTTGACCAGGAGTTAAAACAGAGTTGACCTGAAGAAGAACTGCTGGGATACTTTTTCGAGGCATGGTTTTGGAGAGAGCTATTGCCTTATTAGAAGCAGCTACATGGTCTATGGTAAAAGGGGAAGAAAGGTCCAAAGTGCCCAACAGAAAAACTCTCCCCGCTGGTTTTTCTAGTCATTTGGTATTAAGTAGCCTTGACTTTATTTATACATTGTGAACGAAGGGTTCTGAACTTGAAATATACATTCATGAGGAAGGAAGAGCAGCTGGGAAGTGCACCTCCTCCATTTCTATGAGTATTTTAGGATGCCATCTGTTAGGGAGAAGGCAGAGCCTTTTTTTTTTTTAACCTTTTCTTCTAAAAATGCACTAATCAGTGGGCAGGTGACCCAAAAGGCGTCATGAAAGTTGGGACCTTGTCTTTGCTGCCTGAGCCCAGATTCTGCCTTTCGAATCATAGCAGGGTCTGAGTGCTCACCCTGGAGAAGGTGACCTCACCAGCCATGGGCTCCACAGGAAGACAAAGCACAGAAAACAAAGGTATCCAGGAGCGTGAGCTGGCCAAGACGTGATATGCCTGGAGCTTTAAGAAATACATCCTGTTTCTGAAGAGTTGGCACCAATTTCTCCAAACGTTGAAACCCCTTGGAGATCTGCTCCTTTTTCCCACTAGTCTTTTTCTTGTGTTTATTTATTTATTTTAGGGGGGTGAGGGTAATTGGGCCAGATCTTGTCAGATGAGTAAACTGCTCTTTGGGAAAGCATCTTGACTGAGATATCTATTTTGGAGCAATACTTCTTTGGGTCCATAACAAACTGAACTACAGGGCAGCATGGTTACCTGGGAAAGAGTGCTGGATTTGGAGTCAGAAAGCCTTGGTTCTAGTTTGGCTTTGCCATTTACAACTGTGATTTTGGGGGTAACTCACCTCAGGTCTCAAAATTCCTTGTTTGTTTCCTCATCTGTAAAATCGGGACAACAATTCTTGGCCCTGGCTAATGGTGATGGTGATTATGATGAAGATGGCTAGCATTTAGTGAGTACTTCTTATGTCTAAATTGTGTTTGAAGTGCTTTACGTGTAGTCTTAACTCATGAATCTCCCAACAGCCCTATGAGGTAGCTACTATTATTATCCCCAGTTGACAGATGAGAAACAGGGAGGTTAAATAACTTACTCCAAAGCACACAGCTAGTAAGTGATGAAGGCAGAGTGGGAAACCAGGCCCACTCAACATTGTTGTGAGGCTCCAATGAAATAATTCATTTGAAATGCCTTTGAAACTGTGAAATGCTGTGGACGTTTAGTTGATTGTTCTCATTTCCTAGTATCTTGATGCGAAAAGGAGTTCTAAATGCAGTGTTCTAAATGTCTTCCTAGTATGTACCTATTTGATCTGCCTATGCCTTGGTTTTCTCATCTAGGAAAGTGGGGTTAAATTAGAAAATTTCTAAGGCCCGCCGCAGCTTTCATGGTCCATTAGTTTTGCTTATTTAAGATATTGAAGGTAACAGTTTTGCCCCTGTTTCGCAGGCACACTTGTAAGTACAAAACCCGTTGTATTGTCTGAATGACACTCTCCCCAGCCCCAGGGCTTGCCATGTCTGTGTGGCTGCTGCACACATGGAGCGTGGACCCCTGTGGTGGCACAGTGGCAGCTGCTCTGGAGAGCATCTGAAGTGACACTTGGTTAGGTGTCACTATCTGATAGAAAGGTGAGCCTCACAGCTGGGGAAATTGAGGTGAGGGATAGTTACTTGATTGACCTAGAGGTGGACTTGTGACTGGGTTACTAGGGACAATAAATGCTTTAATCAGGATAAATATATTAAACCTAGGACTTCCAGTAAGCTCAGAGACTTACAGAGTGAGAAAATTCTCCCCTGATACTGGTGTATATGGTTTTCCTCATCAATGGTCATGGGCCAGAGGTGGAACTTGTGTTAACGCTGGGTATTATAGAAATTTATGTTGTGTGCAGAACTTGAGTTTAAAAGAAAAAGAAAATGGAAGTTGGGTGATTGTCTTAAATTAAAATTATGGAATAAGGAAGTAGGAGGTTTTTAATCCCTGACATCTGGTCTGGGACAAACTGGGCGGAGGTGGCATGGATGTGGAACTGGGTAGGGTTAATCTAGACATCTGGGCTGTGGGGTAAGTGACTTCAGGCTCTCCCAGGATGTAGGATGGCCTCTTGCCTCTTATATTCCTCTCCATGTGTTAGGCCCTTTGTCAACTAAGGGATTTCTTTGTGGATTGTGATGAGGTATGCTGTAATATGGAGTGGAAGTGTTCCACGTTTGTGTTTGTTTTCTTTCCACCTAATGAATAGGCTAAGTAACAGTCTGTCGTTTTAAAATGAGTACCATTAATAATGATGACAGCTCATATTTTTATCAGTACAGCATTTAAAAAATATCATTCACAGGGAGGGAAGGAGGGCTGTAGGGCCATGGAGGACTAGCTATGTCATGTTGGACAAGTCCTTCCACTTTTGGGATTCTCAGCTTCTCAGCTAGAAAGTAGAAAGATGGATTACTAGTTCCTTGCTTCGTCATTTTTAGGACATACGATCCAAAATGGTTATCTTCAAGTGAGTTGACACATAGAGTTTACATGTTCATAATTGTCCTAACAGAAGGCTAGAAACCATAGAACAGATACTGTAGGTTCTTCCTACTCATCTCTCCTACTCCTGGTTTAAGATTTCACCTTTTTTAAATTTTATTTAATTTATTGGAGTATAATTGATTCACAATGTTGTGTTAGTTTCAGGTGTACAGCAAAGTGATTCAGTTATACATATATATATATATTCATTCTTTTTCAGATTCTTTTCTCATATAGGTTATTACAGAATACTGAGTAGAGTTCCCTGTGCTATACAGTAGGTCCTTGTTGATTATCTATTTTATATATAGTACTGTGTATATGTTAATCCCAAACTCCTAATTTATTCCTCCCTACCACGTTTCCCCTTTGGTGACCATAAGTTTGTTTTCGAAATCTGTGAGTCTGTTGCTGTTTTGTAAATAAGTTCATTTATATCATTTTTAAATATTAGATTCCACATGTTAGTTTAAGTTTTCATCTTTAAATGACATTAGTAAGCTTTGTGTTTTAGATGTCCTTGGAGTCAGTTGTGCTGTATCTCTTGATCTCTCTTATTTATTCAGTGATTTGTGGTGATGTAAGTTATCTCAGCGCTTTGCTGTCAGCAGTTTTAAACAAACATTGAAGCATTGTGGGTAGATGATATCTGTTGATTTGATTAATGAGGTTCTTGATCTGGATATTTTAAGACCAGTGACAATACAATTTTAAAACACCTAGTACCCTTTAAAACTACAGTAGTGTTCCCACTGCCAAAGCCTGAAATCGATCGATACCAGTTAGTTCTTTCTGACAGTACATGTGTGCATGTGAGCTTTCTTTCCCTCTTGGGCCAGGGAGCAGGGCTGCCAGTCCAGAAATGCTAGCTCTTCCGGATTCAGCAGCAAAAAGAGTTCATCATTATCCAGGCAGAAACAAACCTCCCAAGTTTTTAACCTTCTGTTACCTAAAGTCTTCTCCTTGTTCCTCACAGAAGATGAGGCACTCCTGAGCACAGGTGTGCGCGTGCACATATACGCGCACACACACACTCTCTTACAAAACTTAATGTAAAACGATCTCATATTTATGAGAGCTGGAATTACTTGTGTTGTGCAGGCTCAGTGGGCATGATGTGAAAGCAGGGCTATTTGGCCTGTGGAGATTGCAGATAAGACCATGATATGTAATTGAATAAGAATTTGAAAAATTATCCGATAACATTAGGAGCAGCAAAGCACTCGCTTGTGCTTTTTTTTTTTTTTTTTTTTTTAAATGCTCGAGAACTATTTGGAGGAGGAGTAAGGAGCTGCTAGCATTGTTTTCAGGGTGTGGGAACCCCCTCCCCACCCCATGAGCCAAATCTGTTTGCCCAGACAGAGTGTGAGGTCTCTGAGAGATCCCAACAGATCATTTAGTATATTCTTCTGCCCCCGGCAATTCTTCAGTCTAATCATGTCAGGAAAAGGGCTGTCAGCTAACCTTTAAAATCTTTTCCAGAAGAGTACACTGTAGCCTACCTTTCCATCTTGTTCCAGTGACCCAAACTATAAATGGTCAATTCTTTCATTTGTGGAGCTTGAAACAGGATAAAAAAGGAGGCCTGATGAACTGAACTTATGTTTTTGCTACTGCCGCCACTCCCTCTGTACAGACCTTTGCTTCATCTGGGTTCTCAGTGGCTCAGGGAAGGAGGAGGTAATTGATGAAACTTTCAAGGCATTGCCTCATGGCTGCTGGGGTGTTCTTCCCAGTATCCTCCCTTCCCCACTGCCACCAGTTTTGGTTCATCTGGTATTGAACGAGGAAATCATGAGCTAATTTCAATCCAGCACCCATTTATTGAACACCTACTATGTGCTTGTTATGTGCTGGGTTGTGGGCATCTAGAGGTACATAACAAGGTTTTGGTTTTCAAGGAGCAATAGCCTATTAAAAGGAATGGACAGGTTACACAAATACAGTGCCAGGGCCACAGTGGAGGGATATAGAAGGCCCAGAAGGGAGAGAATAGTCTGACAATGATTAACATTGATGAGGCTGGTGGAGGAGGAGGATAGTGATTGCCTCTTGGTATTAATAGAGCACTCGACAGTCTGAGAAGTGTCTTTCCATACTTTATCTCATTTAACCTATGACTGGCACGACAACAGGGCAGTGTGATTTCAGGCAGTTTTGGTCTTTGTTTTCTGGGCTTTTTGGAAATCTTTTATTTTGAAATAATTACACATTCACATGCAATCGTCAGAAGTAATACAGAGACCTTGCACATACCCTTTACTTAGTTTCCCCCAATGGTTAACATCATGCAAAACTATAGTACAGTGTCACAACCAGGACTTTGACATTGATACAAACTGCTGAACGGTGCCGTCACTAAAGGGGTCCCTCATGTTGACGTGTTATACTCCTGTCTCCCCCTTCACCTCATCTCACCTCCCTTAGTCCTTATTCCTTAACTCCTGGAAACACTAATCTGTTCCCCATGGCTATAATCTTGTCATTTCAAGACTATTATATACATGGCATCATATAGTATCCAGCCTTTTAGGATTGGCTTTTATTCACTCAGCATAATTATCTGGTGATCCCTCCAGGTTGTTTTGTGTATCACTAGATGATTCCTTTTTATTGCTGAATAGCGTTCCATTGTATGGATGTACCACAGTTTGTTAACCATTTACCCATTGAAGGACAGCTGGGTTGTTTCCAGTTTTTGGCTGTTAAGAATAAAGCTGCTGGGGCTTCCCTGGTGGCACAGTGGTTGAGAATCTGCCTGCCAATGCAGGGGACACGGGTTCAAGCCCTGGTCTGGGAAGATCCCACATGCCGCGGAGCAACTAGGCCCGTGAGCCACAACTACTGAGCCTGCGTGTCTGGAGCCTGTGCTCCACAACAGGAGAGGCCGCGATAGTGAGAGGCCCGCGCACCGCGATGAAGAGTGGCCCCCGCTTGCCACAACTAGAGAAAGCCCTCGCACAGAAACGAAGACCCAACACAGCCAAAAATAAATAATAAATAAATAATAAATAAATTAAAAAAAAAAAAAAAAGAATAAAGCTGCTGTGAACATTCATGTACAGATTTTTGTGTGAACAGGTGTTTTTTAAAAAATGGAGGTAATTTTTTTTAAATGGAAAGATTGTAGATTAGAAGGTGGAAAATCTAGGTTTTGTTATTCACTAGGAAGTGATGTATATATTTTCCTAAAACTGATCACTTAACTTCTTGAGTCTCAATTTCCTCATCAATAAAATGGCATAATATATGTTCTGCCTACATGCTAGAGTTGTTGTATAGATAAATTGAGATAATATATGGTAACAAACATTATAAACTCTAATAAAATATAAACATTTCTCAGTGGGACAAGATACCACCTCACTGTGTTTTCTGGGAGAACTGAGCTGGAAACGTACCCAGAGCAGTTCTTGAATTGCAGTCTAGAAACAGCTCTTTTAGGTGGCCTTTCTTTTTCTTAATATTGATGTGTGGGTGTTTCTTATATATTCTGGTTACTTATCTTTTGTTGGTGATATGGGTTGCAAATACTTTCTCCCACAGTTGGCTTAACTTTTCACTTTTTATTGGATTCTTTGATGTATAGGAAATTTTAAATTTTAATATACTCAAATCTGTCTAGCTTTTCCTTTATCGTTTGAGCTTATTTTAGAATGCACATACACACAACCTTTCCTATCCTGAAATCATAAGGATATTCTCCTATGTGTTCTTTTAAATGTTTTTAAGTTTTGCTTCTCACAAATCTGACTTGAATAAATGTGGAATTTATTGTTGTGAATGGTGTGAGGTACGGCTCTAACTTTATTTTATATTCCGTATGGCTAACCATTTGTTCTGATTCCACGTGTTGAAAGGGGCCATCTTTTCCCCCATTGATTTGTAATGTCATATTTGGACATGTATTGAATTTCCACATATTTCTGGGCAAGATGAGCTTGCCTTCATGCTGTAGTGGTGTTAACACTGTTGCCATCTGGAATGTGCGACAGGGGTGTTGACGAAGAGTTGCATGTCTCCCTCCTGAGGTAGGCAGCAGTAAGCTGTCACCATGGCTCCAACCAGAACAGCTCTGCTTTTATGTTTGCTATATTGGGTGTCCACCTCAGATTTTATTTGATGATATTCTTACACTTAAAATCTTTTTTGGAAAGGTTTTAAAACTATAGTAGTAGCAAATTATGTGTTGGAAAGTGTTTCAGAGATAACCAGGGGTCTTCTCTCTTGTTTTGGGTTGGATTTCAAGGGTAAGCCATGCAGAAGTCAGGACCTAGCGGTGAGGGGAGAATGTGCCAAATAAATACATGACTTTGTGATTGTCAGTAACCCTGAACATATCACTTATGCCACCAGTAATTAATATATAGGTTCCACGAGAGATTTAGAGCTGTCTAGAATTTAGTGGGTATCCTCTACAATCGCATAAACCAGTGGAGAAAAATTGCCAACGTATACAAAAAGTAATAAAAAAAAAATTTAACCAACAGCAATACAAGAAATGACATCAGCCAGTGGATGACTGAAAATGAGTAGTGTTGATAAGAACTTGAGGAATTCAGAGATGGGAGAGGTGTGGGCCAGAATGAATAAGACCTTGACTTACAGAGTAGGATTTGGCTAACTGGAGGGTAGGAGGAAAGAACAGAGGCCGTGTGTGCACTTCCCTTGGTGGTGTTCCCACAGCCCCCACCATGCTCACCCCTCCGGCATCACTTCCTACACCGTAATACAATGATGGTTCTATCCACCCTCACCCCACCCCGTGCCCCTTCCCGCAGATACACTCTCCCTACCAGAAAGGCACTTGTGAGCTCTTTGAGGGTGGGCAGCCTTTCATCTTCACATTCCCAGCATCCAGCAGCATGTTGGCATGTGGTAGGCACCCAAAAAATGTTTGCTGAGTGAGTGAGTGAGTAGACCCTGGCTAGAGCAGAGGAGTTAAGAGACAGGGGAGTAGGATTGGGCTGGATGGATTTTGATGATCTTGAAGATCAGCCAGAGTCTGACTCTGTGCTGCCGCGGTCAGAACAATAGAGGCCATCTGGGTTAAAGAGTGGGGCCATGCAGTCCTGTTTCAGAGACACTCTGGTTGCTCTGGACTGGGAAGGGAGACTCGCTCCTGCCTACACAGTGTACACCAGTCTGTGCCTGGCCCGGAAGTGGGCGCTGTGAATATGTTGTTAAATATGACCAATTCTTATTGCCACCGATGAGGGGAGTGTGAGTCTCCATTTACTGAACTATCAACTTGTGCTCAGACAGATGATCTAAGGTGACAGGTGACCTGGGGTGGGGTGGTGACTGAGGCCCAGGTCTGTTGGGCTCCAAAGCCTGCTTGTTCTTTTACCCTTAGTACCATGTTTGTCCACATTATAGTCAGAGACACTACTAAGGTAGGAAAATGGGCTGCAGAGATAGGAACCAGGGCCGAGGTAAGAGTCAGGAATGCCTGAGGTTTCTAGCTTGGGAGACAGAGAGGACAGTGGTGGCGATGGCAGAAATAGTCACGGGGAGGTCGGGGCGCTGCGCTTGCCGAGAGAGGGAGCAGAGAGCGTTATTCTAGACATCCTGAGTTTGAGGTGACAGTTCCATTCAAGCAGGAATTGCATCAGGCAAGTGACAGTGCCATCCCTTCCCCACTCCTGCCACCCCACTCATTAAATCTGTCATTTTCCTTTCTTCTAAATTGAGAATGTTGCAGAGAAACCGTGAAATAGATGACACCTCACTCCCATGCCAAATACCTGATCTCATTTGCAGCTTCTTTACATTTCAGTTTGAGAAATGTTCTCCCTTGAAGGGGGACTTACTGTTTGTGTTTAGGAATTAGTAGCATTTTCTTTCCCCAGTCCCTGTAGGGGATGAGCACAGCTAAACAAGGAAAGGAAAAACTTGAGCTCCTAGCTGCCCTGTTCTCCTCTGATAAACCTCTCTCCGGCCCGAGATTCGGTTAGAGGCCCCTTTTGAGGGTCAACCTGTGAATTAAAGAAAAGTCAAGTCAAACCCCACCACCACCCTCCACCACCGGAGCTCTCAGGGTTGACAAGGAGCTGGCAAAGGAACAAGTTATTTTAAAAGCATCCGAAGGGAGTGTGGGAGAGGCTGAGTTCAGCGCTACTTGACTGGGTGATGCCTGGGCTGTTTCAAGGTGTGGGAGCAGAAGTGGCTAATTGTCCTAATTTGAATAACTTTGGGATGGTGAGATAGAGGGCTTGATTGGAGATTGTGATGTGGAATTTGTTGACAGAGGAGATCAGACTAAAGCTATTTATGGGAAAACATATTTTCGATATTGGCAATTGGACCGAGTGGATTCCATCATCACCTCCAAAGGCTTTGAATTTTTAGTGTTATTTCTGTTTTGAGCAGAATGGCCTGTGATTGCTTCTCATCCAATGTGCTGGATACAAGGAGACTGTAGGAATTATTATAATCTCCTTTTTTAAAAAAATTTCTGAGTAACAAAGATTATCCACAGTTGGCTTGGGAATTTTAAGCAACCAGATTTTAAGCAATTTGGTAGGAAAAAAACCACCCAAATGGTGGTTTGAAGGCTTGCACACCAATCCTAGCTTTGACCCTTAACTACATTAACTACACGGCCCTGGGTAAATGCCTAACCTCTCCTGGCCTCAGCTTCTTCCGATATAAGATGACCATGTAATAAGCATACCTAGGGGTTGCTGTGTTGATTAAATAATATAATGCTTGTGCATCTGCTTTGTAAATTACACAGTCCAAACAAGTATACATTAAGATTTTATTTGCTGTGACAGAAAATGGTGGATGGTCTCCTGGTGTTTGTTTTAAGGAGACTTGACCTGTGTAACATTGACTCAGGATGTTTGTTAAAGTGAATCACCTGTTGCCTTCTGGGCCATACTTGAAATGACATGCCGTGTTATGGTGAACCTCTTTTGTACCGCCCCAAGTTTAGGTTTGCTCTTACACAATTTGGGTGAAATTTATGTGCACACCCATTCTTCCCCAATAAGAACAAAACAACAACTTGGGCAGGGCAGACATCAAGATAGTGACTTAGCAGGCAAATATGTGATTAATAATGTAGATTTGGCCTAATATTAGTGTGGGCCTCTGTATACAGATGGGTAAATGATAAACAGCAAGTCTGCCAAGTAGAGCGTGTTGGGGAACCTATTGGCTTCTGTCTATGCTTGAGTATACTATGCTGATGCTGTACTTGATGTTTAACTAAATACATTCATACCAGTTGCATTACTTTGCACTTATTTATTTGTACATCTTTCTCACCTACTAAACTGTGAGCTCCTTGAAGGCAGGGACTGTCCCTGTTTATGTTTGTTTTTCTGGCATCTAGTGTAGCGCTTTGGCACACAGTAAATGTTTATTGTTTTACTGGATGAATGAATGAATGAAACTCTTGGCACTTTTATTCAGTTAAAAGGATTTTTGTGGAAGGTGTAGATGTGTGATTATTCGTGTTGTAATCTGCTAATTTTATAGATGTCTCAACTGGAGACCCTCACTGTGGAGGAGAGACCCATATTTATGCAAAGCTGGGTTGTGGCAGTTGCCGCCTCCTGCTTCGTCTGCCTGCAACCAAGCTGCCTTGGCCTGATGGTGCAGTGGTGAGCACTGACTCTACACTGGCCTGTGGTCTCTTAATAGAATAATGGCCTCCCTCAGCCCCTATCCCCTTTGCCTTCTGTCTGCCTCAGGCAGTCTTCCTCATGCACATGGTTGTCTTCATCACACGTGTTCCTTCCCTTCTCTTTTCCAGTGCTTATCCATTATCAAGGAAATCTTTCCAAACCCTTCTTGCTGATGTTGTATTCTTCTTCATGAGTTAGAGCCCAAACTGAACACCCGCCTCCAACATACCCTAATCATGGCAGATGAACTGGAAAAGCACTAGTCATGAACCTGAAAGGAGAAAAGCCCCTCCACAAGGCTCACAGTGAAATGAAAGCAATAAAGCACCAGTGCTGTCAATGTTGAAAGCTTCTAAAAGTGCCCCTACGCCTCCTTTGGAATCCCTAAAAGTTTCCATTTACCTCCTCATCTTTCTCAAATGAAATTTCTTCTTTCTCAGGCATCAGTCTAAAAACAGCAGAGCAAACAAAACCCTCCACAACCTATTTCTTATTCTGTTTTGCACCAGTGGAAAGAGAATGGGATTTGGAGTCGGCAGGCCAGTGTTAGAGTCCTATTGCCACTTAGTAGCTCTGTGACTTTGAAGAAGTTTCTAGGCTTTCTGTGCCTCCATTTCCTCAACTGTTGACAACATCGCCATGTTCTACCAAATATCACCTATCCACAGAGTCATGGTGAAGTTTATGTGTATGAAAAACTCTTTGTAGCTAACAAAGCACCATATACATGTCAGGTATTTCTATTGTTACACTGGTTTTTCTATATCATGTTTCATTTGCACATACTGGATATTTCAGTTACGCTGTGGGCTGAGTCAGTTTTCTACCAGCCTGAGAACTGAAACTCTGTCGCATGCCTTTTATGGGGAAATGTGTTTGCACTTCAAACACGAACTTACAAATAATCTTGTTATGCAACATACTCTTGGTAAATTAATTGAGAGCTGTCTCTACATTGTTAGGTGTGGATGATAGGAACTCTATTTTATACTTCTTTTGTACCTGCCCCTGATGTTTTGCATAGTGCTGGGCATTTAAGATATACTATTGTTGATAGTTTGAAAAGTAATCTTTTTTTTTTTAACTTAAAAATAAATTTATTTATTTATTTGGCTGTGTTGGGTCTTTGTTGCTGCGCGCGGGCTTTCTCTAGTTGCGGCGAGCGGGGGCTACTCTTCATGCGGTGCGCGGCCTTCGCACGGGCTCTAGGCGTATGGGCTTCAGTAGTTGTGGCGCACGGGCTTAGTTGCTCTGCAGCATGTGGGATCTTCCCGGACCAGAGATCGAACCCGCGTCCTCTGCATTGGCAGGCAGATTCTTAACCACTGCGCCACCAGGGAAGTCCTGAAAAGCAATCTTACTCATGACCTAGAATCATTCTTATTTAGCAGCAATCTCAGTGTCTTGACTTAATATAAAACTAATTTATTTTGGAGCCAAGAATGGGAAATTGGAGGACCTTCTTCTGTATCTATTTTGGTCTTGCAAACTCCAAAGTTGGATACATTTGAGTAAAGAAAATCAAATCTACTTGCAAAAACATTGTCCAAAAGAATGACATGTGTCTGCCAGTTCCTTAGTATGATTTTTTTTTTCTTTTTTTTTTAAGATGACATTCTTTCTTAACTAGCCAAGGGAACCATTTCCCAACTTCTTATCTTGTTGGGGATGTTTCTGAAAAATATACCAAGTGTGAGAACCTGTAAGCATGGAGTTTACTAATCTGCTTAAAACCAGTTTTCCTGCAATTAGGTGCTCTTTAATGTCAACCATTGTACTTTTGTCTATAGGAAACAACTCAAGTTTAGTCCTGTCCTGCTCAAGTTTAGTCTACAGTACAGTTGGACTGGGCTGTAACTCAAGCAGTTGCTTAAGTCCAACTGTAAGCAGTTGAGGGGTAGGGTTGAAAAAGAAAGGCTATTGAATACTCTGCTCAAGAGAGTTTAAAGAAAAGAATAGAATACTTTTTTAAGGAAGGGTATGGGGTGGGGGTGGCGGTGGGGCTGCTTCTGAGTGGAGGCAGAAGCCTGGACCTTAGCATCTTGCAGTCTTAGTTCTGTTTCGGAAGCTTCCTCAATTTGTGCCAAAGTTGTGTAATGACGTTCACTACTGTTAAAGGTCTTCTTGGTTTGATTTGGTTTCACCGTTCTGAGGTTCCCTTTGTCTTATCTTGTGAGCATATCTCGGCGAATACTTAAATCATTAGTGACTCTTTTAGCCATTTTCATTATCTGCCAAGCTGAAACTTGGGTGTGGTGGAAACCTGTGCAGGCCTGCTTGGCTGGGCTGCACCTGAGCACTTGAGCAGTTCCTAGCATCTTAGCTGTCAAAAGGCCACTGAATAAACAGCCTGATTTTAATAGGAGACCCGATCACTGCAGATCCTTGAAAAGGAGACAGAAGGCTAGTCAAGGGTGGCTCTCTTCAACCTGAAGGACTCTACAGCAATTAACACCTTGCCTCTCTTTTTTAGGCAATATCTTTTTTTTTTTTTTTTCCTCAGAGACTGTATTTGGGTTTGGTGTTTTTTTCTTTCAGGATTTCTATAGCTTCTTTCTTTCAGAGACTCAAAGTGCTTTTAGTTCTGTCATCTCATTTATTCTCTGTAGGAGCAGGAATTAGGTGTTGATGGAGGTGAAGTGGTGCATCACTTACTGGACTGTGGAGTCCGTGTTCCATGGGCAGTTACAATAGGAGTTCTTCTCGTTACTTGTTGCCCAATTTATGTATCTATATATCTATGTATCTATATATACACACACATACGTATGCACATATATACACACACACACACACACACATATATACATCTTACCTTATTTCAAACAAAATGGATGACAGTGTCACAGTTTAGTGTCTCCTAAAAGAGAATTTTACATCTTAGTAATTTTCTGTATTTTAAATATCTAACTTATGCCTCATAAGGAGAAAGAAGAAAGGAAGAAAGAAAAAAAGAAAGGGAGAAAGAGAGAAAGAAAGAAAGGAAAGACTTTTCTGCTTTTGACATGAGTTGTTGAACTTATTTGTCCCTTGGTAAGCTGATCAGTTGCCACTTGGATTGAGAGAAAGATGTTCAATCAATCAAAGTATTTCTGCTACATTGGCATGCTTTGTAATGGAAATGAAAATGACAGCATGTTTTTGTCAGTTTAAATAAATAGGTTTCCTTTAGATTGATGCTAGAGTTGGTATTAGAGGTAACTCTCAGCCTATGAACGCTGATGATTAATTATGGAAATGCCTGATGGAAGCACTTGATTTTACCTCAGCGTCTTATTTCCGTTGGTGAAGTGTGTGCCGGCGTTGGCATTTCTTGTGAGTACGGGAGTGAACCAGGACACCGTCTCTGTGGGGCCTCCCAGAGAGCCTTACCCTGTCTTTAAAGATTTCAATTCAACTTGTTTAAAAGATATTCATTCATTCATTCATTTTTTCATTCATGCACTCAACATGCGGTGATGCATGTTCACTATGTACCAGGCTGTGGTCTGGTGCTAGAGACAGTTACCAACAAGACAGAGCAACTGTCTGCTTTCATGGAGCTGTAATCTTAGTGGGAGAAATGTACAGTAAAAAGATAAGTGGATCATTTAATAAGGTAATGAAAGGTAGTTGAGTATTCTGAAGGAAATTGAGGAATCAGGTGGTGCAGGAGTTCCCTAGTGGCCTAGTGGTTAGGATTCCGGGCTTTCACTGCTGTGGCCCGGTTTCAATCCCTGGTCGGGGAACTGAGATCCTGCAAGCTGTGTGATGTGGCCAAAAAATAAAAATAAAAAGAGATCAGGTGGTGGATTCAAGAGTGGCTGGCAGGGACCAGTGTGGGGGGAGCTTACTTAACCCATGTGTGGTCAGGGAAGGCCTCTTGGAGGTGACTCCTGAAGATCTGGGGGCAAGGGAGCAGCAGGTGCTGAGGTCTGAAGGTGCTCCTTTGAGGAGCAGAAGGAAGGTCTGTGCAGCCAGAGGTAGAGAGCAGATGGGAGACGGATGTGGAGTGAGGTGGACTAGGCAGGCAGGGTCAGACCACACGGCCTGGAGAGCACGGTCAGGACTATGCATTGATTCCGGTGGGTGCAGTGGGAGGCCACTGGAGGGCAGCTGCAGGGGAGTGGAATGTCTGATTTATTTATTTATTTTTAAGATCACGCTGCTTGCTGAGTGGAAAACAGACATTAGCTGGTAAAAAGTGGAAGCAAGGGTGTTAGTTGGAGTCTTGGCAGTAATCAAGTGAGAGATTTTGGTGGCTTTGACTAGGTGAAAAGTAGAAAACTGTGAGACTTGTTTTCTCTCTCCACCAGGTGAAACTAGAATGAATGGTATTCTTTTTTTTTAATGTGTATATATATATATATTCTTAAAAAATTTTTTTTCCATTATAGTTTATTATAAGATATTGAATATATCTTGTGCTATACAGTGCTGTATATTTACTATGCTTGTATATACTTGTGCTATACATTTACTGTGCTTGTTGTTTATCTATTTTATATATGGTAGTGTGCATCTGTTAACCCATATTCCCAATTTATCCCTCCCCTTCCCGCTTCCCGTTTGGTAACCGTAAGTTTGTTTTCTATGTCTATGAGTCCGTTTCTGTTTTGTAAATAAGTTCGTTTGTACTATTTTTTAGATTCCACATATAAGTGATATCATATGGTATTTGTCTTTCTTTTTCTGACTTACTTTATTTAATATGATAACCTGTAGGTCCATCCATGTTGCTGCAAATGACATTATTTCATTCTTTTTTTATGGCTGAGTAATAGTCCATTGTGTATATATACCACACCTTCTTTATCCCAGAATGAATGGTATTCTCAAGATGGATTTAAAAGGAGCATTTGCAAGGATGAGTGGCAGGACTGTATGTGGAGCTCTGATTCCATTTATGCAGGGTGGATAACACACCTTTCTACGGGACAGCATTGCCATTTACAGCCCAGGCTCTGTAGAATGATATGGCAGGCCTGCAGATAAGACCTACAACTCTGCAGGCCCACTTGAACTTCTTTGTAAACCCACTTGAACTTATCTGGAACAGTTTCAAGCTTTAGTTCTCTGTTTGCCTGAGGCTGGGCAGAAAACCAGCTATTGGGTGTGATTCGGGGGCTGTTGTCAAGGTCCCCTGTGGGGGGATGGGCTGAAGACGTCTCTTCCACTATTAGCTTTACCTGTTTACAATGGTCTCTTCCCTCACATTACTCAAAAGTGCTATTTGTGTATTTATACTTGAGCGTGAGATTGCATTTGTTTCCTATGAGAGGTTTTGATAAGGGTCTAAGCCTACTAGATGCCAAATTAGGGAAGGAGAGCATCTCAGGGGAAAGTGCCCATGTACACGTGGCCAGAACTAGAAGGTTGCGGCACCTGCAATTGAACCTACTTAACAATTTTGCTTAGGGAATTCCCTGGTGGTCCAGTGGTTAGGACTCAGAGCTTTCACTGTCTGAGGGCGCGGGTTCAATCCCTGGTCGAGGAACTAAGATCCTGCAAGCCATATGGCGCGGCCAAAAACAAAACAAAAAACCAGTCTTGCTTAGCCTTGAACTCTTGCCCTCTCAGAGAATTAGTTTTCTAATTTTGATAATGAAGAAGTTGGATTCAATGATCTCAGTCCCTTTTAGCTAATTTTAGCAGGGGGGTTTGTACCTAACCGCCCAGGCTTCCGAGTTTTTCCCCTTTAGTCCTTTTGTGAGAAGATCCTGCATTTTCTTTCCTTTTCCTCTGCCTGAAAGGGTGCTCTGTGGCCACGGGTAAATGCCAACTCTCTAGTTTCCCCAGGAAGGGGAGGGTGCACACTTCCAGAATGGTATCTGCCATGGTGTCTGCATTCTGGTCAGATGGCCATGCTCAGTAGCTGTGCTCCATGTTGGGAGCTTATCTGTGGGAACCAGAAAGGCCCACACGCCCATAGTAAGTGACCTTTACATAGTGAAGAAGTGGGCGAGCGGAAAGAATACTCAGGTCAAGGTTTTCCGGAGGGAAGAGTTTTGAACCATCAGCTATTAATTAGAACAGAATTTCCCTCCACACCTGAAGATCATCAGGAAATACATATAGCAAGGAGGTCCCAAGTGCCAGGGAACAAACATAATTACAGTTACCTCATAACGGCTTAGCATTTCGTGCCTTTTGAAATTGGTTCACATATATAATGTCATGTGACCTTAAAATCCTGTGAGGTAAGCAGGGCAGAAATTATTAACTTCATTTAACAGATGGGAAAAGTGAAGCATTAGGTAGGTAAGTGACTTGTCCAAGGTCCCACATTTAATACAGGTGAATTAGAATTTAGAATGCAGAATTTTCTTTTTTTTTTTTTTAAATTTTATTTATTTATTTATTTATTTATTTATGGCTGTGTTGGGTCTTCGTTTCTGTGTGAGGGCTTTCTCTAGTTGCGGCAAGTGGGGACCACTCTTCATCGCGGTGCGCGGGCCTCTCACTATCCTGGCCTCTCCCGTTGTGGAGCACAGGCTCCAGACGCGCAGGCTCAGCAATTGTGGCTCACGGGCTTAGTCGCTCCGCGGCATGTGGGATCTTCCCAGACCAGGGCTCGAACCCGTGTCCCCTGAATTGGCAGGCAGATTCTCAACCACTGCGCCACCAGGGAAGCCCCAGAATTTTCTTTTTAAAACGACTTTATTGAGGTGTGATTTATATACTAGAAAATGCACCCACTTAAAACCTAGAGTTCAGTGAATTTTGACAAGTGTACACACTTGTGTAACCGCAGTTGTAACATGCTGAGCATTTCTATATCCCCTCAAATTCTCTCCTGTTCCTTTTGTATTAATTAATTCCCCCTCCAAGATCTTTTGATGTCTAATCCAGTGCTCTCTTCATTGCCCCATACTCCGATTTGACAACCTTTTTAGCTCTATCCTGCTGCGGAGAATACAGGCTGGTAGCCAGCCAGCCTCATTGCGTTGAGTTATGAGAGTGAATGGGAAGCCAGTAGGTTGGTTACTCCAGTGTTGGTTCCTCCTTCCCAGGCTACAGAAAGTTCGTGTGGGTTCCCCTCTCAGGAGAGCTTGAAGAACAGGACACCCACTCACCTGCCTGTACTGGCTTCCCTGTAGTCTGCAGAGGGGAGCCGGAGGTGATGGGGTGATGGAGGAGATGACCTCTAGGGGATGCCTGACTCCCGGATCGTCTGCTCAGTCTCCTCCATGGAAACCAGCTCTCTGCTGCTTAGTTGCAGTTCCCTAAGGCCTTAAAGCAATCAGAATCCCATATCTGATGAATGAATCCCCAAAGGTGTTGAAGATCCCAGCTCTGAAAAATGAGCAAACCCTGAATTTCATAGTTATGTAGGGCGGGTCTGGGAGAGAACTCTCCCTTTGCACCTGAGCTAGGTTCTGAGGAGAGACACTTCCTGATATGCTGTTCCCAAGTCCCGGATTTTGACCAGAATGTCTGGCACATTCCAGAGGGTTCGGATGTCTGGCCAGGTTGCTGTGTAGCATCCAGTAAAGGAAGAGAAGGGGCCTGCCCCTTTTCATAGCCGGCATTGCCCCCAGACCAGCAAGATAGAAGATGGTGTCCTACCTAGCTGAAACCCTAGAGTGGCCATAGGGGGTGACCCAGAATGCAGTCTCTGCTTTTCTAAGGTGACATTGCTCCCATTTCACCACCCAGTTGGGGGACAGCCCTTGTGCTATTAGCAATGATGATAATCCCTTCCTTTAATTTGTTTTGGGCTGCGTGAGTTTATAGGGCCCTTTTCTATCCATTATCTCCTTGTTCTTCTCAATAAGTCTAGTCCCTTCTGTGAGGGTAAAAGCACTGTCTCATCTGACTAGGACAGCTGCAAGGACAGAACAGACTCAGATTTCTCCTCTGCAAAGGCTCATCTTAAAATCTAGGGCCCTACGGTATTGATTTTCTTCTAGTTATCTTTGCAAATTTCTCTGGCTTTGCTGAAGGGGGAAAAAGTCACCAGGCTGCATGCTTGAGCTTCAGGTTTCTCCTTAGCTGGTAACCCCCGCCAGAAAAAAATTCTTCTTTAAAGAATTGAGCCTCAGGCACTGGTTTTTGCCTTGTATGCCCTTAAATGTCTAGCTCTCAACAGCTGGTGGCCATCCCTCGCCTCCGTCTTTAGTTTGCTGTTGACCTCAGCTCGGTGAGTCCCTGGTGTTGACTCCTTGACCTCGCTGCCCTCCTGCAGGGGCCTCTTGTACCATATGGACTTAGAAAACAGTGGGCTTCCTGTGTTTTGTCTACCAGCAAAGCTGGGTACCTAAAGGCCCCTGTGACAAGGCCATGTGGCTGACTCCAGTGTGCTGTGAGAAGACAGTGTTAGAACAAAGACTTAGTTGAGAGCCCCAAATGTGTACATTTGATGTGGTTGCACAGAGGTTGGGTCAAAGGTCAGCTCACGTCTGCAGAGAGAGGGACAACTCCAATTTTGCAGAGGTTACAGGCCGTAGTGATGCTGTTTCTTGCATCTCCCATTGGAGTTAGCTTTCTAAAGGTCCATGAAGGTTTCATTCCTTTTCATGCCCCAAGAGAGCTTTCCATAGCAATGAAAGAAATGCAGGAAATGGGTAGGATTTCAGATGGCCAAAGAGGGTTGCCAAGAAAAGAAAAGAGTGTCTTTTAAAGGAAAAATTTTTGGAGATGCTCTGTGGGTGCTGCTGGTCACCTGGGGAGACGTTGGATTTATTTGACAATTCCCATCTTCCACTTAGGCTTCATGTATACACTTGTTTGGGAACTAGGGAGGGGAATAATACCCTCCCTAAGGATCTGTGGCTGAGTGCATTGTCCCCAGGACCAAACGGAGCTGCCGCAGCTGAGAAGCAAATTGGCTCAGCTCTCCCCAAAGAGCTCAGAGCTGTGTGGTTATTTCCTGTCTTTTTCCCCTTGTATTTTCCTCTTTGCAGTTTGAATCTTCCCTTTCCACAGGAAGTCTCAGCTGCCTAACCCCCAGCTTTCCCCAGGCCCAGATGGACTGCTGCCTCTCTCCTTTTTCCCTCATCAACCTAATCACTTCTTCGTAGACTCTCTTGGAGGAAAGAAGGGTTTTGTTCACCCGCCTCTTGGAAGGGCTGCACCCTACCAAGACAGATGGCAGCCTAGCCTATTTTTATCTGTCTCCAGGGAAGAAGATTCCACAGCCTATTTTGAAACCTGTTCCACTGATTGACAGCTCTCAAATTAGGAATTTCTTGCTGATATCTGACTTAAAATTCGACAGCTGTCATTGAAACTCATTTCCTTTTCTTCCTTTGGAAGGAGAGAGATCCTCGAGGTCATTGGGGCCGACCCCTAATGAAGGAAATGAGACCCACAGATTTCCTGACTCCAGATTGAAATGGAAAATAATTCCTCATCCTCTCATTGAGGATCCCATCAGTTTGGGGATATGCCTTTGAAAGCACACGTTTGGGTGCCATTGTGTGAGAATCAATTAATTTTCTGGGGGAAAACATGTGATTCTGGAGTGGGAATGGAAGATGTAAAATGCAAGGCATTAACTGCCTTACTCTGTTTCTAGTGAGAAAGTTAAATGATGCTTATAGAATTACCTTGCCTCTGTTGGCAGAGAAAATAAAAATAAACTCAGCTTTCAATATACAAAGGCTTCCCCAGTTCGTTTCCCTCCTCTCGTACCAATCCCGTGTCTTTAAAGAAGAAAAAAAAGGTTGGTATTTTTCTCTCCTCCATCAATGGGATCCTCCATACGTTAAATATGTCTTTTAAAAATATTGTCAGGAGACTGAAACTCTGCTCAAGGCTCCCTTTTGCCTCGGCTTTCTGCTCCTGCAAACTTCTTTTGACATGAGGCCCCGTGCTGCTTTCCCTTGACAGATTGCATCTTGATGGCATAAAGCTCTGGTGGAAAGCTAATGATGTCGGTTCAGTTTCAGTGGCTGGAATCTTGTTATGTGGGATAGAAATCCAGCGTTCTATGCAAATTAACAGAAATGTATTAGACTGACTATCAAGGGGTCCTGGGAAGGGATCTCACTCCTCCTTGATAGTTAGTGCTTGTGTCTTTTCTCAATAAAACATCACCTGAGACATTTTTTCTTGCAGAGATGGCATCACGTGCCAAGATCTGTGACCAAAGCTGAGGTGGCATCTGGGGCATCCTTCATCTCTTGGTCCATGCTTCAGGCTATGAGTAGTCAGTGTGCAGCTCATGCTTACAAGGGTTAGCATCTCAGTCTCTGGAAATTTGGCTAAAATTCCATGCACTTTGTCTGTTTGAGAGACGTTTAATGGGTCTATTTTATAAAATCCCAGGTCAACCTTCTATGCTATCCAGTTACACTGGACCGAGGGAATATAAACTCATTTTGCTATTGGCCTAAGAGAAACAGGCAGGTGTAGTGGGGACACCTTCTTATCTGGGCAACTGGACCAGTAGTTGGTCAGTCAGTCCCAAAAGTCAGTTACAGCAGAGAATCTTTTTTTTTTTTTTTTTTAAACATCTTTATTGGAGTATAATTGCTTTACAATGGTGTGTTAGTTTCTGCTTTATAACAAAGTGAATCAGTTATACATATACATATGTTCCCATATCCCCTCCCTCTTGCATCTCCCTCCCTCCCACCCTCCCCATCCCACCCCTCCAGGTGGTCACAAAGCACCGAGCTGATCTCCCTGTGCTATGCGGCCAGCAGAGAATCTTAAAAAAAAAAGATACCGTCCCTAAGCATTTTATTTAAACTTCAAAATAAATAAAGGTACATATATTCACAAATCTTTTGATGTGGACCAGGGCTTTTTCTTAGAGTGAGGTTCTCCTGAGTAGAGTTCTGTTGACTTTCTTTCATAAACTGCACACTTAACACATTGTGATTTCCAGTTTGTCTCTTTAAGTAAAGTGAGTTCTTTAATACACTTGAGAAATAAAATGCATAATGTTTCTAGATTTTTTTAGTTCCACCAATACAATTTTTTACCGTTGTCTTGCCCACACCTAATTCATCGGCAATTTTTTTTAGCAACTTGCCTTTATCAAGTTTTTCCAAAGCATTCAATTTATTTTTCATAGAAACACCTTTTTTTACTCATATTTAATCACTTTATATAATACAAAATTAAAATAATATCTGTTATGAACAGACTACTGACCCTGGGGAAGCACCCAGCCTGGCTGATGGGGCAGAAGGGAGCAGATACACAAGAAAAAGGCCTACTACTTAAAACCCAGCCAATGTAGTGTAGAGAACAATTGAAGTATGTCACATAAGCTGGCAAGTTGGTTAAGAGAGCATCGTCTGTATGTATCTCCTTTTTGCATCCATTGCTTGATATATGCAATTTTATCTTAGCACCTGTAATCGTAATTCCTCTATTAGACTATAAGCTTAGGGAGGACAGGGCCCATGTCTTATTTATCTGTATATCTCTCGTTGCCTAATATAATGCCTGGCCCATAGTAGATGCTTAAAAGTGTAAATTGTCTTATTGATTCTACATGTGTGTGTGTATGTGTATATACACACACATATTTAGTGTAGTGCTGTACACATAGTTGGTGCCAGACAGCTCTTTCTCAATAAATGGATCTGTATGTGTATCGCTGCACATAATGTACTCAAAATTCAAATAAGAACCTTTAGAATGTCTATTGTTCAGATTTTTTTTTCGCACTTGTTCCTTCAGTTTGCAGGAGAGACTGAAATTGACTGTGGAGCGTTTACCCTCGGGTTAGAATGACATGTCTTTTAGGAAGGTATTTTCTTTCTTTCTTTTTTTTTTTTTTTAATTAATATATTAATTTATTTTTTGGCTGTGTTGGGTCTTCATTGCGGCGTGCGGGCTTCAGTAGTTGCGGTGTGTGGGCTTCATAGTTGTGGCACGCGGGCTGTGGAACGCAGGCTCAGTAGTTGTGGTGCACGGGCTTAGTTGCTCTGCGACACATGGGATCTTCCTGGACCAGAGCTCGAACCCATGTCCCCTGCATTGCGGCGGATTCTTTTTTTTTTTTTTTTAATTTTAATTAATTAATTAATTTATTTATTTATTTTTGGTTGTGTTGGGTCTTCGTTTCTGTGCGAGGGCTTTCTCTAGTTGCGGCAAGTGGGGGCCACTCTTCATCGTGGTGTGCGTGCCTCTCACTATCGCAGCCTCTTTTGTTGCGGAGCACAGGCTCCAGACGCGCAGGCTCAGTAGTTGTGGCTCACGGGCCCAGTTGCTCCGTGGCATGTGGGATCTTCCCAGACCAGGGCTCGAACCCGTGTCCCCTGCATTAGCAGGCAGATTCGCAACCACTGCGCCACCAGGGAAGCCCGCGGCGGATTCTTAACCGCCTCGCCACCAGGGAAGTCCCTAGGAAGGTATTTTCTTAATAATAGCTATACTTCATTATTAGAATAATAAAAATAATATCAATAATAATTAGTATTTACTGAGTACTTACTATGTGTCAGGCACTGTGCTAAATGTATATTATCTCAGTTAATCGCCACAACCCTGAAAGGAGACACAACAAAGAATGTTGTGTTATTATTCCTACTTACAGATGAGGAACGTTTGGAAGGCCTAATCTTGGAACAGTTGAGTGATGAGTACAGTTTGTTTTCAGAGTGCTGCTTCTTATTTTAGGGGTTTGCTTCCTCTAAGTGGGGTGAAAGGAGCCCTTGAATCTAAAGAGAAGGCCTAGAGGGAGAAACTGTACTTGCTTTTGGCTTTCTGGGATCCAGGGTAGGCACTCTCTGGACTCCAGAGAATAAAAAGGATCCTTGTGACTGCGTGTTGCTCAGAGTGTTTGAACGGCTCCTGGCAGGTGGTAAGGAAAAGCCAAGGTGGCACTGAGAACAAGCTACTGCAGGACATTGGATCCTGCCTGTCACTTCCCTCCCAGGCCTTTCACTTGTCGGCGGGCTCTTCTGAACTCCTTCTGCTCCGCTGGTCTGGATGTGTGGGAACAAGCTGCTTGCAGGTGCCAATACAAACAGCAGTGTGGGTCCCGGAAGCCTGGGCTGGGAGCTGGGCAGAGGGTGGAGAGGCTCAATTTTGGAGCAGTGATGATGGAATTAATTTTCCCAGCTGTTGGCATGAGATTGCTTCTGAGCTGAATTTAAGAGAGAGGTAGGATCTTTGGTCTATCTACACTTTTGGGACCCAGCAGATATCACAGACCTCGTCTTCACAAATGACAGAAGTGCTAGTCCGTGGGCCTGTTGGTCAGGAGGGTAAGAACATCAACAGCAGAAACAAACACACAAAACGCCCATGGATTGGCAAACAGAATTTCTTCTCAAGGCTACGTCTGAATGTTGGACTCGTCCCTTTTTTGTAGGTTGGAAGGAGACAGCATTCAGAGACCACCTTCTCTAGTCCTCCTTTTCAAAGGAAAAGCTGTAACTGATTTTGTGGTTGACTTTAAATTAATATAAAGACACCTTGGCCCGGAACTTAAATGAAAGGATTCTTGATGTACTTTTCAGCCAAAGGGCTTTTATGCTGCTGTATGGCCATTTTTTTCTACTTGTCTGCAGAAATTACAATTTTTGACAGTTGTCTTGACAAGAGTGTAGATTTTAATTGAGGAGGGTGATTTCATTTATTAGCAAGGTTGATTTCATGTTAGAATGAATTCTCTAGATCCTTCTTGGATTACTTTATGTTCCTTGACAAGAAAGACGTTGACTACCTTGAGTTTTATTCTGAGCTGAATAAAGTTGTCCACCTCAGGAATTCTAGAGTAGGGAGAGAATTTTGTGTGATCTGGGTCCTGTCTCTGGAAAGTGCCGTGCCCATCATGGTGAAAGGCTTCTGCAGTTTGGCCTTAAACCCGCGAAGCTAGTTCTCTGAAACGCCAGCATCCTAGCCGTGCATGCAAGCAGAAATTGTTCATGCCTAGGCCATATTTGGATGTCACTCTTCTTCAGTTTCATATCCAGTTTCCGCTTTCCTGAGACAGAATGAAGTCAAATAGCCCTCACAAAACCACTGGCCTTAAAAGCTCCCCCAAACATAATCCTTACAAGAGCCTTGAGAGGTGGGTATCGTTATCCCCATTTTACAGAGAGGAAGCTGAGACTCAGAGAAATTAAGTAACATGCCCAAGGTCATGTAGATCCTAGGAACTGAGATCTAGGATTCCAAAGTCTGACTCAAAGTCTATGCTTTTCCCACAGGGCTTCTGAACTTGACCTCAACCCTTTGCCGTTTATGTTGCCTTTTGCACTCCTTGGAAATAAATGAACTAAAATGGGTGTGAGGGAGAAAAAGAGAAACCTAACTGTGAGCGTTCAGATAGGTGCTTGTGGGGGACCCTTACTGTCAGATAGGAGCAGCCAGCCCTGTCATTTTCGTTTATGTGGACAGACTTCTTTCTCCTCTGATGGCCACTGGGTAGAAATAAGGATGCTGCACAGAGGAGAGGAGCTAAATGTAGCTTCCTGTGATTTACATAATAAAATTAGAATCTCCCCAATGGCCCTTTCCTGTCTGCTGGTGGCCATGATGGACTGCACCACCCTGGGGACAGCTTCACTTAAGGGCCTCCCTGGGGTCATCAGGCCCACAAAGGGTCTTGGGATCAAATGTGCAGTTAAATTGATGAGATCAATTCATTAGGATAAAGACTTCCTCTACTTCCAAAGCAGTGCGGTGCTCAGGCCAGTCTCTCTCCTTTCGAAGTAAAATATATAGATAAAAGATTTCATATTGGGAAGAGCTCTGTGCTGCCCTTTTTTCAGAGCTTTGATTATTTGAAGCGAGGGAAAGACTTCCTGAGCCTACATCAAAATATTCAACTTTGAAAGATGAATTGTTTTGAGGTTAGTTTGCTACCTGCTGTTTCTTTTAGAAATGATTTTTCTATAGGTTTAAAAGGTGACCCAAGTGACTTTTTTAAGTCTGGGAGGAGTTTTACAGACATTTTGTGTGTGTGTGTGTATGTATGTGTGTGTGTGTTTGTGTGTGTATGTGTGTTTTACCTCCTTCAACTCTGACCGCCTGGCAGTCAGTCTAATGTCTTCCCTCATCTTGATCCTTTAATTACCTATTTTGGTGCACATATGAATTAGATTTTTTTTTTTTTTCTGAACTCATAAAAGGCATTCTAGCCCCCAGAGGAAATAAAACTCCCCCTCCCACCCCAGTGAATACTCTTTTCCTAAAGACAAATAGAAAGTGGTTTGGGTTTGTCCCCTTTGCTTTAGTTCATAAAACATCTTTCACTTCCTTTGTTGCTGATAGTCTTGAACTTATAAAGTAAGGAAAATAAATTGAAATCAAAAGATATTAAATTGAGAGAGAAAATGATGCTGCCACACTCCCAGCTAGAGGCAGGCTTTTTAATCCATAATTTCAGACTTATTTGATTATAAAGTATAGTGACCCCTCTATTTTTTTTTTCTTCTGGTTTTCTTTCTAGTTCTATAATCAGGAGTCTGCTATTCTCTTTCTAGTGCTATAATTAGTAGTCTGGTCTAAGACATAAGAACCTTAAAGTTCTTAACAGAAACACTGCTTACTCGCCTCATTTTATAGAGAGGCCACTCAGCCTCTATGAGTCATTCAGTTATTCAACAAACATCATTGAGTGCTGACTATGTGTAAGAACTGTGCTAGATGCCAGGGGTCAAAGACAAAGAGAACATGCTTCCTGCCTCCGAGTGCATCATCTGATCGTGAAGCCCACATACAAACAACCAGGCAAATTCAATGTGAGAAATGTTGTAATCGAGCTACACTCACAGTTCTGATTTTGTACTTGTCTGTAGAGTAGCAGTTTCTATCCTGTTTTCCATTTACCTGATTACTTGCTTGTTCCTCTGTGAGCTCTTGAGGTCCAGGAATGGATATGGATGTGGATATGAATATGGATATGGAACGGATAAGGGAAAGGAGGTCTGTTACCAATGCCAGGCCTGTCTTACAAGGGGTCCCGTAGCTTTTAACCTTCCTGCAAAATGTTTTAATTCCTAAAGACTGATAGGAAATGGTCTTGGGTGGAGCCACCTGGGAAATAATGGATTTTGCATTCTTGCTTATTGCAAAATGTCCTATTTGCTTTTTAGGATTCTCTTAGGTTAAATCATATGAAATCATCATTTTGTAGGTAATTTCACATGGTCCAACCTAATAAAAAGAGGCCAATTTTACAGCCTTCTGGTCTTCTTTAGGTTTAAGACAGGCACAGAGGTGAGGTTCTGGGCAGGTATAGTGCATCCTAAACACTGCCACCAGTTTCCCAGCTCGGAGTATGAGTCTCTATTTGGAGCTTCAGAGAGGGAGGGAGCTTGTGCCCCAACTGTTCCTGTGACACTCAGCTCTGGAGTGGAATTCCTCCGGGGAGTGCCTTTTTGTAGACTGGACAGGGAATAAAACTGCTGCTCTGTGCCCTTCTTAAAGTATTTTTGTTTACCTTGGAGAACGTACAAGTACAGGGTTTCATGCATATATAAGAGAAGACAGCAAGTGAAAAGGATGTGTACACAGTGGCATGAATGGGGAGCTATTCTTAGCTGGGACTCTAACCTAGAGAAGAACAGGAAACACGATGCTTCTGAATGTGGACTCCGGCTGCCCCAGGCTAGAGCCAAGGGGCTTCGAGTCATAGAGAAACTCATGGTAGCTGCTAGTGTCCTCCAGACCTTCCTCTTTTGGTAAAAAATTTTATAGTCGTGTGTCTCACACTGAGATGGAGGAGGGGATGGCTTTCTCTTTTAACGGATCTGGAGAGAAAGTAGAGAAAGGCTTGGGAAGTGGGCCTCCTACGTGTACTACTTCTTCCATAGGAACGATCCACATCTATGTGGTAGATGGAGTAGCTTCTCTCACTCTGAGTGGTTTAGCTTCTGAGAAAGAGAGGGTTGCCTTGGCTGCTTGGATTAAACCTTCTTCAGAAACTTGTGTTCTTTGGTTTGTTGTTCAATCTCTCACGTTGGGGTCAAACCTGATTTGCCTTTGTAAGACCAAGACTAGAAATGCCTGATGTATGTTATAGCCACAGTGGATGCCAGCCATTTTCTTGTCACCCAGTGACTGCTAATTGATTTGAATATATCAGGGTCTGGAAGCTGGACCAGTCACCCAGCTTCCGTATCTGAGGGTGTGATTGATAGGAGGAATGTCTCCAGGTAGCATTTTCCTGGATTAGGATAGTGATGGTGTTAGCCAGGATCTGTGTTGTCAGTGTCATTACCACTGAATGATCTTTATTATGAACGTTCTTAGACCGGGTGTGGGAAGGTGATATACATCCAGCCCCCACCCTGTATGCTTATTGTCTAACATTGACAATAGCTCCAAGTCAACATTTACAAGAGCATGTCTTTAGTCAGAACCCTATATGAGATGGGATTTCTTCAAGGAGGGCCTGAAATTGTGGCATTACAATTTACAAACTCTCTAAAAGGGATAGGGCCTGTATAGAAACCATTCCACTTCCTCATTTCTCTAAATGGAAAAAAAATCTCATTTCCTTTCTTTCTTTCTTACTCAGAACACTAAGTCCATTCAGCTACCCCAATAGTTATTATAGGCAGGTCACCCCTCTTAGAAGAAAGAAAAATTTTTCTTCCTTTAGAGTGGTACATGGGAACCTCAGAGTGGCCTTTTACCTCTTTCCTGATTTGATTAAGATTTGTGTGAAATGAGTGTAGGGAAAACACTGGCTATAGACCTGACAACTGGTTCACAGCATGTTCCTGTTTGTGGTAAG
Organism: Balaenoptera acutorostrata; assembly: GCF_949987535.1. Taxonomy (NCBI): domain Eukaryota; kingdom Metazoa; phylum Chordata; class Mammalia; order Artiodactyla; family Balaenopteridae; genus Balaenoptera; species Balaenoptera acutorostrata. The sequence continues at coordinate 175,468,388 of NC_080064.1, read as the reverse complement.
TCTGTGCTTTGACTATGTGAGGTCCCCATATTTTCCAGTTGTCACACTATATCAATGCTACAAGTTAGCCTCCTTAGGTAAGACAAGTGCCAGTTAGCATCACCTGATGGGGAGGAGGAGGGGAGAGAACAGAATTGTAAGCTTCTCCATTAAAGTGGTGAACATGTCGGTGCCAGGCCTTGGAGACCTGGCTTGAAAAAGCGTGGAGGTTACTGCCAGGAGCCCCTGTGGATCCGTAGACCTCGCCACCTTAGTGCTGAGTTTGATGAGTCACACAGCCTTCAGGTAAAGTCATTCCCAAGGGATTGCGAGAATGTGCCCCTCTTGGTTTGGATTGTGTCACATTTACTTTTTCTGGCTTATATCTGCTACTGAATTTTTTTGCATCATTTCTTCCCCGCAACTGCTGTTGATAATTTACGTGACACCAAAAAATCCGGGGAAGGTAGCTTTCTCTAAGAGCTGTGGAAGCAAGAGGGCAGAGAATTGATCTTGCCCCTGATCCAACAAATCGCGATCAGTTCTGCTGAACTTGGTCAGGCCTGGTCACTTAGGGTGTGTTCTGGGAAATGTGAGGTCTGACATGAGATATGTACAAGGGAGGCTGGACAGGGAAATGGCTTCACAAAATAAAATAAAATATTCATATTGATGCGATCCCAAAGAACTTGCCTTTTGGTTTCGTGATGGCAAGGTGCTGGATCAGTCTTCTGTGTGGATCACAATATGTGAAGCCAGCTGAAGTGAAGGGGTGTCTAGAGAGGAGAAATGATGAGTTGAAGTTTTATCAGAGGCTGAAGATCTTCTGTTGTTCTCTAGCAAAAGTTCCTCTGATGTGGAATTTCTCTGTTTTGTCTAGCTAATTGGAATTATAGTCTGGTTTCTGTCCCTAAAGACACTGATGTTGGGCTTGGATTGCCTGATTCTCTTTGCTCATCAAATTGATGACATCAGTAGTAAGGCATGAGATCTAATGTCTAAACATCAGTTTGGTTTTGGATGATAGGTTCCTTGGGTTCTTAAGTTAGCAGAGAGAAACCAAGAGAGGCAGTATGGTGTAACTAGAATCAAACAAAACCCCAAACAACCAGCTTTAGTGTCAGAGAGACCTGGATTCGGATCCTGACTGTACCATGCATAAGCTGTGTCACTTTGAGCACATCATTTAATCTCCTAGAACCTTAGTCTTCTCATTGTAAAATTTGAGCAGAATAACTGCCTACCTTGTGGGGAGGTTGTGAGGTTAGAAGGTGGAATGCCCAGGAAGGGCCTGGCACGTGGAGGCACACATCAGCTTCAGCTGTTTCTGTTATTAGCAGTGGACTTAGCAATGTACGCATCTGTCCCTCCGTGCTTCCCACTTTTCCATTTGTAAAATGAACTTGACATTTCCTACTCAGTGGTTGACAGGGAGCCAAGTGAGATATCTGAGCTGGTGAGGATGGATCCTGGGTCCAAAATTGGGGTTCTACAAGTTGCGCTGTCTGTATAAGTTGTAGAACTATATTAAAAATATACCCTGCTTGTTTCCTCTTCTCGGTCTCCCATTCAGAGAAGGGCTCGCTGGCTTTGTGCTTGAAATAGTCCTCAGATGGTGACTTGAATAGTAGATGAACACAATCCTTGTGAATCCGTTTGCCTTGTGCTTGGGAATTCTAAGACCACAATCGCTGGAATAGAAAGCCTCTAACCTGACATCCCACCAGAGCCACGTGTGCCTGCTAATGGATTTCTTTGGGAAGCTGGGACAAAGGGCTGGGTCTGCTTCTGTCGTTGAGTAGGCCAGGTAGGGGGCAGTCCATAAAAAGCCAGTCTCCTAATTGTCTGCAGTTTATGAGTCTGGCTTACCTGGGGACGTCCCACATTATGATCCAATTAAAGTTCAGCCTGTTTACTCTGCTCCAGTTGAGGGGTTATAGGAGAATAAAGGCAGATAAGATATTTATGGGTGAACCGTTTCCTGTTTCTTTTTTTTTTTCTCTAGATCTGTGATTAAAGGGTTAATAGCACTTGTTATTTATTGAGCAGAGCCCTGGGAGGGAGGAGGGCTTTGGCACTTATTTTGCTCCTTCTAAGAGCCCAGGGCTGTGTCAGCAGCATTTCGCATCTTACTTCATTTATTCCTCATTATTTTTAGCCCTGTAATACAGAGGGTCAGGACTTGCCCAGGGGTCATGGTCATGGGCCTTCTACTATTTCATACCTTGCATGCCATCTCTCCTAATAGATAGGCAACAATGTGGTCATGTCTGGAAGATCCTGGTGATTTAAAAGCGTCACTGAATGTTCATTAAACATCTGAATGTAGTTATTATATATGTGAGACTGGGTTCACCATAGAGCTCCTGACATTATCTGCAGAGAGGCTGGCCCTGACCCTGAGTTTGGCATTTTATGCAGTATTTTGGTTGCCCGACTCTGGAGCCGTGGTGCTGGGCGCCTCCATAGTGTGGGGGTGTTTCTAAGAGCAGCCTGAGCCCTTAATTATCTTACTAAAGACATTGCCCTCTGCTCGTGGAGTGTCTTTCTCTGGGAACTCTGGAGCTCCCAGAGACAAGATCTCAGCTTCATAACATCCCTGTCGAAACGGGGGGATCTGAAATCATTTGCTCTCCTTTACAGCAAGTGGGAGATTCAGGCACAGATGGGAGACAGAGGCACAGAAGTTAAATAATTAGTCCAAGGTCACATCAAATGATTTCCAACTCAGCTGACAAATCCATCTAGGACTTGGTGTTCCAAATGTTGCAGCTTCCCTTACAGTGTAATCTGGTCTCCACCACTTTGCGTGGCTTATCTTTCTTCTCCTTTTTCTCATTTGGTAAATAAGATGTTTCTTACACCTACTTCCTGATTAACGATGGGTTTTTTTAAATTTAGCCCTTCAAGATGATCAATGACTTTACCTAGAAAACTGCTGCCACAATGTGGTTTATAAAAACATACCTTTGTTGTGATTTCTCCCTGATGCTGAATTTTCTGCCCCTATATTTTGCACGCTGTCAGTTTCTGTGGGTTAAGAACCTTGGGACTCTCAAGGGTAACCTAGACAGAGAAGCTGCCGTAGTTGGGAATTGTCACGTTTTTCAGAGCAGTGCTGTTGGTGGTGGGGGGTTTCTAGAAATTCCTGTCCTCAGCTTCGCAGAGGAAGGGCAGCACGTTCAATGTTAGCCTTGTCCTGTAGGAAGAGTACAGATTTGGCTTGTGTTATTTCTTGTTTCTTGTAATAATGTTGTTATTTATAATGATACCTTTCTAGTTACCCTCATGACTCAGTATTCATTAAAACGTATGAGATTACTCATGAAATGTTTCTCCCTGTATTTTAGATGGGAGCTGTGAGGTGGTGTGATTACATTTGGCCTCTTAGGAAAATGGCCGAGTTGTTCAGATTCTCAGCTACATTATGTGACGTTTTTTGTCAGCTTCACTACTTACCACTGAAGAGTTATAAACGGGAACTTTTTACAAAAAGAGATAGATTCACCCAGGGGAGGGGATCCATTGTTAGTAAAATAGGTCTAATGCCAAATGCTTTTTGTTTCCTGAAGACCTATCCAACTGCAGATCTTGTGGCTTCATAATATATTCAGTTCACAGTTGCTCATTCAACATTTTCTGTATACCCATTCTGTGTCAGGTACCACGTTGGACATTGAATGACAGAGATGAACAAACTCCTAAATCTTAAGATCTCACGGTAGATGTTGGAATTTAGTGTCATTTAGCTTCATTAGATTCTGCAGTAGTTCCAAGATTTCCCAAGACCCTGTCCCCCAGTGTCCTGTTTACTTCAGAGTGTGTCATTCTCTGCTGTCCTCCATTCCCCCCCCCCCCCCACCCCCAACTGCTGCTACCCTGGGCCTAGCTGCCATCACCTCTCACCTGGACTATCTCAGCAGCCTCCTAACTGGTCTCCCTGCCTCCACTCTTGCCTCTTTCAGTCAACTCTCAACACAACAACTACAGCAATCTTTTAAAAATGGAATTCAGATCATGTTACTCCTTTGTTCAAACCCACCAGTGGTTTTTCCAGTCTGTGCATGGTTGGGCCCCCACTATCTGCTTGACCTTGCCTTCTGCTGTTCTCCCCCTCGGACTCCTCTTCATCAATATTGGGTTCATGGTGTTTGCTTTAACATGTCAGCCATCCTGGGCATATTCCTGTCTTAAGGCTCTGCTCTTCTCTCTGCCTGCAACATTCTTCCCCTGGGATCTGCATAGCTCATTGCCTTAGATCTCTGCTCAAAAGTTACCTTATCAGCAGGTCCTTCCTGACCACTCTCTATAAAAGGTACCCCCACCTTGTACTTCCCATTTGATTAGTGTCTGATTCCTCTTTCCTCTCACTAGAATATGAACTCCATGAGGGAAGGAATTTTGCCTGTTTTGTTCATGGCTATAGCCCTAATACCTAGAAGATGCTCAGTGACTACCTGTTGGCCAGACTTCCCTGGTGGCGCAGTGGTTAAGAATCCGCCTGCCAATGCAGGGGACATGGGTTCGAGCCCTGGTCCGGGAAGATCCCACATGCCGCGGAGCAGCTAAGCCAGTGTGCCACAACTACTGAACCCGCGTGCCACAATTACTGAAGCCCGTGCGCCTAGAGCCTGCGCTCTGCAACAAGAGAAGCCACCGCAATAAGAAACCCGCGCACTGCAACAAAGAGTAGTCCCGGCTCGCCACAACTAGAAAGAAAGCCCACACGCAGCAACAAAGACCCAACGCAGCCAAAATAAATAAATAAACAAATAAATAAATGTATTTATTTAAAAACACGAAAATACTTGTTGGCTGAATGAACGAATCAGCCTATTGCTGAATCACTCAGTGAATGTCCTCTGTAGAAGGGGCTCTTAGACCAGTGGTGCACATCTCTCGGGTGGCTGGTGTGGGGATGACGTGGTTAGATTGGCTCTGCCTGTGTGGAATAGAGTTTTTCTTAGCATCATCCCAACTGGCTCCTATTGGGTTGAAGCCTACAGTTTTAGCCTTATTAGTATCACTTTTTAGTCGTAAAGTCAGAGGATGTTAAGATTGGAAGGGATCTGGGACACCATTAGGTCTACTTCTCTCTTACTGATGTGAGAATAAGAGTCTAAAGAAAGTGGGTGAGTTACCCAGAGTCTTAAAGCTGGTTAGGGTTAACCTGAAATTAGGCCTCTGACATCTGGTTCCATAGTCTTCACTGCATCTAGTCTCCTCTGGCTGAGAGAGTTCACAGGCTTTCAGATTTGACAATTTCTCTCCAGACTCCAAACAGGAGCTTTTATCTGGACGTTCTGGGTGAGTGTAGATGGATGACGACCCTGTAATATGTGGAAAAATCCCAAAGACTGACCAGTGTGAATGGGAACTACCCCAGATGTGCTAGGAGCACCACAGGCAGGCTCGCTCTTCCGTTGGCAGGAGCTGCGTAGGGTGGAAAGGAAACCAAAATCAAGATCCTTTGCCGCTCCAGTTATTTTATTACATGTCACAGTCAGAATGTGTCTTCCATTTAAATTCAGAGTTTTTGATGAATGGCCAGACCAGCTGCAAGCCCTTTAGGCCAGAAACCTTCATCTCGCCAACTGTTCATTTTCTCGATGGACTTCCTTATTTCAGGCGTTTGTGTCTAGCCGGCCTATTGTGGACTTGTCAGAGGGGTGTAGAGCCCTCTTTTTGCGACAGTCAGTTCCCCCCATGCAGCATGTGTCCTAAAGCTGGCCTGCCTCCATCCTCTTTTTAAGTGCGTGTGTGTGGTCTTTTGTTAAGCAGGGTGAAGTGAGAGAGGACCCTCAAAGAGAGAAAAACTCCTTCAGCATTTGCTAGAACATGTTTGTGAGCTGACCGAGCTGTAATTGGGATGGCAGAAAAAAGGCTTAAATTTATTAATTTCTTGTCAGCTGTTTTGTCATATAAGGTGCCCCAATTTTAGAAGGCACTTTGATCATACATGAAGAATGTGTTGTATTAATTCTACTCTCGGTGGCCTCTTTGACCATACCTATCAAACATGCAAAAAGCCCATGTTTTTGCTGCTTCTAGTTTTGCTCAAGCAAAGGCTCTACACTTTCTTAATTTATTTCAGCATATTTCCAGTTTAGATATGAAACGTACTCTGGGGATGCTGACTTCCAGGTAGCCATTTTGGGGGTCAAAGGAAGTTAAGTATCCTGAGTACAGTAGCCATATTAGCTAAAAAAGCTTCATTTTGGTTTGGTTGCAAATTTTATTTTAGCTTAGTTTTCTTACTTTAGGTGGGCAAAATAATAAAGGGCAGAAAGTTTAGAGCTGTGCCCTAAGACACTCAGCAAAACAATAAGACCTAGAATTAGGAATCAGGAGTGACTCTATTTACAGATTATTTCTTTTCAGGCCGGGCTAGTGGAGTTTCTGAGCACCACTGAATTCTCCCTTCTACATCTTCAGATTTTGTAATCGGACCCCTTTGGGGTCCGATCCGGGTCACTGTCACTCATGGGAGCCCTTGATCTGGACAAGATGGACCTTGAGTAGTTGAGTTCACACAACTAGGGCAGTGAGAGGGTCTCTCCTCTTGATTATTGTACATTTTCTTACCAAAGAGCTAGAGGAGCAATCTCAAGGTCAGGGGAACGCACCCTGATGTCTTGGGTTGTTTGGGATTATGCTGGATTCTCACTTGGGTTCTGTCATCAAATACAGAATGCTCTGATCCTTAGGGGCAGAGGTAACTATTCAGCCTGTGGGTTCAATAACCAGGAAATGGAATTCTTACCCATTCTTGTTTTTTGTGCTAGAAGTTATTACTTTGAGATTTGAACCTGCCTCTTTTTTTCTTTCTCTCTCTCTCTCTTTTTTTTTCCAGTAGCAGTTTGAAATTGGCTGTTCATTCAGACAAAAGCAAAAGGATATTTACTCAGCCTGGGAAATAAATGTGAACCTACATAGTCTTTTCCCAGCTTTTTTTTGCTCTTTTGGTAGCATGTTAATTGTATTTTCTCTAGTAACCTTCCCCCTCCCACCCCCCGTTCTTTTGGCAGCCATTATTACTTGAATTGGAAGAGCAGGTGAAGACCTGTTTTTAGGACTGTCTGGAAGAGTACAGTACAGATGACAGTCTCCGCTAATGGTAACCAGAGCCAGGGGGCTGGGGGCAGCCTGAGCTGGAATCAGTCAAATTAGCACAGCACTGACTCTGAGTGGCAGGAATACAAGTGACCACAGAGTGTTAAACACATCTGGAAGAGGAGTCTGACATCATCCCCGGCATCTGTGGGGAATACGCACAGCCTGTAGACCCATTCCTCTTTGACCCTATAAAGATTCTTTAAAAAGTAATGCCCCTGAGTGGTTTTCTGGCCAGCTCGCCTGCTCATTTATCTTGGAGGAGATGGAAGGAGACAACCTGCCTGTGAGGCTCCTCGGGCCCCAGAGGCAGATGGATTCCGCATTTGAAAGTGCTGAAGCTAAGAGACCGGGTCTTAGGGGGCCCTGAAGGGTCTGCTTTTCCTCTACTCATTGTCCCTACAAAACTTTTCCTGGCAGCCGGCATTGCTGTTTAGACGGTTTGTTCTCTGCTTGCTGTTTAAGTTGTTTGGCAGTGGTGTGTCAGGATGCGGGTTTTCTGAATGCTTTCCCAGCTGGTTACTTGAGTGGGGGTTAGGGCGGGGCGTTCTGAGCTGCTGAGGCCAGTCTTCTGTCTGGACACTCTTAGCTGGACCAGTGGGAGAACGTCATCTTCATTCTGCTGCCTCTGGTGCTGTTGTGCGTGGCTCTTGAGATGCGGATAGGGTGAGTTGGGGGAGTGATAGGTCTTTTTTTGTTTCTTTTTTGTTGGTGAAGGAGTCCAGACTACAGGAGTCAATGTGACTTTTACCATTATTCTATGCATAATTCTCTGCTAGCCGTTGCCCCCTTCCTCAGCCTATAATTTCCCCAGCTCCTCTTGGTTGAATTTATTTAAGGGCTCCATTTTCAAAAGCAGGTTCCTTTTTAGTTCCTGAGCCAATTATGACTGAAAAGTAAGTTCTATAAGCAGCCTCAGATCCACCACCTGGTAAACCGTGCTGCCAACTAGACCTGGGATCTGGGATTCTAGATCAAGGGCTGGGTACCATGACGCCCCTGTAACTCCCCACATCCCTCTAGTTGGCTCAGCCCATTAGGGCTAAAATTGTCGCTCCTATCCTGGTCTCTCTTAGAGGCAGAGGCCTTGCCTAAACCCCAAGCTGCTTGACTCAAGTTCTGAATTGCTCTTTTTTTGGTGGTGGTGGTGGTGGCGGGGAGAGGGTTCAAATATACACACAAGAAATTTAATGAATCTCCATTTACCCAGCACCCAGATAAAACAGTTATCCCCATTTTGCCAAATTGGTTTCATCTTCCCCAGACCCCTTAAACATTTACTGTTATACAGGAAAGGCTAAATAATTACGTAACTCCCCACTCCATCTACCTTTTAAAATCGCTTTTCAGAATAATGAGTTAGTGACCTAGTAATTTCCAGTGGTGACCAACAATTTTTTTTGTTTTTTTAAAATATTATTATGAACTTACAGATTTATTATGTTATCAGTGTGCTTCAACCCATTGCATTCATTACTCATTAATTGTTTTGGATGCTCACATTGTCTCATCTTAGGTCAGTGGACAGCCCTTCAAGTTCATCCCATGTTCTTTTGACATGACCCCATTGAACTTTGATAGCTTCCTTGCTTTCTGGCATAAGATGTTCCAGGCTGTATATCCTGCACCAGATGTGGAATCAGCCATTTCTCCTGGGGGCCTTGATTTCTTTTGGTAGAGAACACAGTCTGGGCTCTAGGACTAAATTACTTTTGTCAACTGTCAACCCTCTCCTCGGGGACTACAGCCTGCTCCCCTGCTCGTAGCCAGTGTGAGCTTCTTACTGGGAATCAACAGATTGATAGTCACCCACTGTGGAGTTCTGCCTCACTCTGGTAAGGATTCATCTCTGAGAATCTGGTGTTCTATCCCCTGGTTCTGACACTTTTGCTTCAATCACCCTGAATTTGGCTAGTGCTATGTATGCTGTGCCTTGGACTGCCAAGCTGTTCTCACCGGGGCCAACATCCCAGTCTAGAATAGTTGCCCCAGCCCATGCCTAATACCCTGTAAGCAAGATTCTATCTGGGCTCAGCTTAACTTCTGCCCCTGTGGGCCTTGTGTTCCACCCATTCCCAGCGTTCCATTCATCTGAAACTCTCTCTTCCCTCATCAAAATCTTATCGGGTCTTTAAAGATTTACTGCTGCTTCTTGGGTGCTGAAGAACCAGCTCAGGTGTTCCTGTTTCAGTTTGAGAACCTATAGGTCTGTCTCATGAGGTAAGTGTCAACCCGGCTGGGATTAGGCAGAGTGGGGGCGGGGGTTAGAGGGTGCTGTTGGCACAGCACGTACCTGGCTGACTTATTCTCGACTTTTTCTTTACTCTTGTAATCCATGCATTTCAGCACCTTCTGAGTGGTGTTTGGTAGGTTGTCCTGTTGATTTTCAGCCAGGGAGTAGGATGTTCTGGCTCTGTACCATTGGCAAAGGGATTTGAGGATAGGTAATGGGCTACAGTTTTGTTAAATGGAACAGTATGAGGAGATGGCTTTGTAAAGAGGCTGGGCAGCGGGGCCCATTTGAATGGTTGGTTCTTGGCTCCCATACTGGCAGATCCTTGACAGGAATTTTGAATGGTTCCAAATCTAACAGATCACTTGTACTTAACTTCAGAGGAAAGTCAATTAGCTTTCCTCAGGGTTGACTGTGTACCTTGAATGCAGTTTTGTGAATCTCTGGAGGTTCTGTGTATAAGGTTTACTCGTTCTGTTATTTTAGTTTCGCTTGTTTACATGGAGACCGTAAATGTTGAAGAGAAGCAGACATTAGGATTGAGAAACCCAGGAGCCTTGTTCCCTCCCATCCCCTACTTGGGTTCTGCAACGGGACCCATTGGTGAGTAGTAAGGAGCTAGGCTCAAAATGAAGTAAGCCCAGATCTAGCTCTGCTTCGTGCTTGCTCCAGTCCTCAGTCAAATTTACTTCAAGCAACTCAGAGTAGCATGGGGAGTGGTCATTCAGGACTGCAGTAACTTGCACTTCATTATATCTGGTGGGAGACTCAGTAATTTATAGCCTATCATTTCTGGAGTCTGGAGATGGCTTTGCTGAAGCAGATTCTATTACATTAGAAGAGAACCTAGCTGGCTGCGTCTAAGACCCGAAGCTTTTAGATGCTAAGTAAGGAGGCCATATGAAGGGAACAGAATGACTCTGGAACTCAATCCCCCACCTGAGAAAGAGAGTAATAACATTCTGGGTTGGCCTCTTTTCATTTCCCTTTGATTTTGAGTAATAAATTCCCTCCCTACTTCCCAGCTGAACAATTTGGGAGCCTGTATTCCCTAGAAAGACTCTGTTCTCACACCCATCAGATTGCATTAGGTGAAAACTCCTTGGCCTTAATGAATGTTGAAGGATTTAAAAGGGCTAATGGAAATTCTTCTAGAAGTAGCAATTTCCATTCTATTGTTAAGACAGTTCTGCAGAAATTCCCCAAACGTGTTGGGTTATTTTATAAAGTAAAACAGCCAGCATTGGGTTTTCTTTGCTAATAGATGACAGAGAGAATGTGGACATTTGGAATTCATGGAGACTCCCTGAGTTGCATTTTAGCTCAGGTGTTATGTCATCTTTCCTAACCCTTTTACCAGAGCTGCTCACAGGAAAACAGCATAGATAGATTTGCTTTACTTCTCTCTTTGCCTCCTCCTACCATTCTTTTAGAAAACGATGAGTGGCTGCCTGCCAGGTAGAATCTGGATGACAAAATCCAAAGCTAGATTCAGAATTGTAAGCCTAACCCCTGCCCAGGTTGCTTACAAAGGAAGAAAAGGAAGAGTTTTGTACAAAATCTTGCTTCATTGGCTTTAAATATGGTATTTATTGAGTTATCACGTTTTAATTTAGCCTTGTACTAGTTGCTATGCCCCTTTGATTGATCAATTTCATTCTACATTTACGGAGCACCTACAGAGTTCCTGGCACTCTGCTGGGGCACCTGAAATGAAAAGATGAACAAGACATGGTCCTTGCCACCTGGAGCTCACAGTCTAATGGGAAAGCATCAGAAGGTACGAGAAGAGCTATAGTAGTCTTGCCACATACTTTACATGTGTATCCTAAAGCCAGTTGGGAACCATGGGATTATTTTAAGCAGGGGAGTGACATGATTCAGTTTATATTTTAGAAAGATCACTAGTGGCAGTGAGGATAAAGTGATTTAGAGGGGGTGAGGCTGGAGGCAATAACAGTTCAGACAATAGATGTTTATCGAGCCCCTGCTTAGTCCTCGGTGTAGTTCTAGGTGCTGGGAACCTAGGGGTGAACAAATCAGACAGTCTCTGCCCTCAGGGAGCCTATATTCTAGTGGTGGTGTGAGGTCGTGTAGACAGACAATATGCATGATATTTTTCAGATGGTGATAAGTAATTTGAAGAAAATGAATAGAAAATAAATAAATGGAAGTTAGAATGAGCATCAGGGTAGGTGCTGACCTATTGGGGTAGTTAGTGAGAGCCTCTCTGAGGAGGTGACATTGGAGCTGAGGCAGCTACAGGAAGATGTGGGGAAGAGTGGTCCTGATGGGATGAACAGCAAGGGCAGGGACCCTGAGATGGGAACATATTGGCACAGTGTTTGAGGGCCATAAAGAAGATCTGGGGGGCTGGAGCATAGAAGGAAGGGCAAGTGGTACTGAGGTGAGGTTGGAGGGCCTTGTGGGCCATGGGAAGGAATTCGGATTCATTCCAGTGGAGTGAGAAGCACTACAATTAATTAAGTCAGAGATTGGCAAACTATGGCCCATGGGTCAAATCTGGCCTGCTGCCTGTTTTCGTAAATTAAGCATATTGGAACACAATCATGGCCATTGGTTTACAAATTGCCTATGGCTGTTTTTACATTACAAGAGCAGAGCTGAGTAGTTGTGACAGAGAACATATGGCCCAGAAGCCTTAAATATTTACTAACTGGCCCTTTATAGAAAAAGTTTGCTGACCTCTGAATTAAATGCTCTATTTAAGTCTTGAGAAGACACTCTGGGTGCTATGTAGAGAATGAGTGGTAGGAGAAAGAGTATATCTGAATAGTTCAGATAAGAAATTACTGGATGTTGAACACCAGAAGGCAGAGGTCATTCTGCTTTTATTCTGTTTAAAAGCACCTAGCTCTTATCTATCCTCTCTAAATATTGTTGATTGAATGATGAGGTACAGATTAAGGCAGTGACAGTGCAAATAAAAAGGAAGCAAGGCTTTGAGAGATATTTAGGAGGTTAAAAAATCAGTACAGCTCCTTGCTGATGAGTGGATAGAAGTAGGGGCAAGGCAGAAGGAGTGTAGGATACCCTTCAGCTTTCTGGGTTAGGTATCTTGGTGCATGGCACTGCCATTAACTGAGGCGGGGAGAGTGGAGCTAGAAAGGGCATATGTTGCCAGGGAGAAGGACATGGGGCACCCAGGACGTCCAGGTAGAGATGTCCAAAAGATAGTTGAAAGAGGTCTGGAGCTCAGTGGCATGAGACTCAACTGGTGGTGACAGGCATGTTGGAATCATTAGCTAATGCAGGCTCTCCCAAGAAGAGGAGGGCAGAACTAGAGCTCATGGCATTTATTTCCTCTGCAGACTTGGATCTAGAGAGGAGGCAAAGCTACACTAGCTGTCTGGACGGTTTGCATCCGTTCGTCTGGTCGTCTCGTGACTACAGGATATTTTTTCTGTGGAGACTGGCAGGCTCCCATGAGGGCTTGCCTTACTCACTCTCCTGGGTGCCAACCTCTTTCCCTTAAGTGGGGTGACTGGGGCAGCTCTGGGGGCTCTTCCTTCCCAGACTCCCTGCTAACACGGGAACATCTGTGGCCTTTTAACTCTGCAGTTGATTCGTGTCTGCATTTATCTTGTTGAGGATCTGGATAGGTAGGAAGGTCTTAGCTGGCCTAGGAGTTTTGTTAAAGCAAGAACTGTCTGACACCAGGGTTAGACAATTGTTTGAATTTTATTCATTTTGGTGCCAATCCTCTTAACCCACAAAGCTAGATAAACCCCTGACGTGCCCCTCTATTTCTCCCTTCTTTCTACTTGTTTGGGGGCAGGGAAACCACAGAAGCGATTTATGAAAAAGCACTTGTATTGAAAGTGGCCTTAAGATAGTTGTAATCCTAGACTTGGATGTAAATCTCCCCTCTTCACAAAAGTCCATTATGAAAACCCAAGAATAAAATCACAATTGTGAAAAGAGGAAGGCCACTCTCTACCCGGTTCTCCCCACACCCCCGTTTTTAGCGTAGTGTCACGTTTCTGTTGTTTTTGCACATTTTAGAAGGCTGAGTTAACCCAGTCTTAAGTATAGTGTTCAAATTTTTATGGGCCCTCATGTTTTATCGGTTTCTCCTTCCCTAAGGAGACAGTCAAGTAATAGTCTTGTTACTCCTCTCACCTAAGTTATTACTGCCCTGAGGTTAGTGACTCCGAGCAGGCCCAGGTAAGAAGTCTGAAGCCTGGTTATTTGACCCCAAAGTGGAGGAAACAGAGCCTTCTAACCCTTACTACCAAATTAATAGGTAGTAAATATAAATTAAAGACATGGAAAATTATTTTTAAATGTATATGTTGAGAAAAATCACTTCCATCTCAGCTCTGGTCTGCCCAATAGACCCCCCTGCCCCTTATACATGCCACTCAGTAGTTTCTTATATATCAGTATAGTATTTCTTTATGTAAATACAAGCAAATAGGAGTATATATCCTTATTTTCCTCCTATTCTTTTGTACAAAAGGCAAGTTATTATTTTATTTTATTTTATTTTTTTGTTCTTTGTTGTCGAATTTTTTTTTTATTGAAGTATAGTTGATTTACAATGTTGTGTTAATTTCTGCTGTACAGCAAGGTGACTCAGTTATACCTATATATATATATATATATATATATATATATATATATATACATTCTTTTTCATATTCTTTTCCATTATGGTTTATCCCAGGACATTGAATATAGTTCCCTGTGCTATACAGTAGGACCTTGTTGTCCATCCTTTCTATATGTAATAGTTTGCATTTACTAACCCCAAACTCCCATTCCATCCCTCCCCTCGCTTTGGCAACCAAAAGTCTGTTCTCTATGTCTGTGTGTCTGTTTCTGCTTCGTAGATAGGTTCATTTGTGTCATATTTTAGATTCCACATATGAGTGATATCATATGGTATTTGTCTTTCTCTTTCTGACTTACTTCACTTAGTATGATAATCTCTAGTTGCATCCATGTTGCTGCAAATGGCATTATTTCATTCTTTTTAATGGCTGAGTAATATTCCATTTATATATGTACCACATCTTCTTTATCCATTCATCTGTCAAGGGACATTTAGGTTGTTTCCATGTCCTGACTACTGTGAATAGTGCTGCTATGAACATAGGGGTGCATGTATCTTTTTGAATTAGAGTTTTGTCCAGATATGTGCCTAGGGGTGGGATTGCTGGATCATATAGTAATTCTATTTTTAGTTTTCTGAAGAACCTTCATACTGTTTTCCATAGTGGCTGCATCAGTTTACATTCCCACCAACAGTAGGAGGGTTCCTTTTTCTCCAAACCTTCTCCAACATTTGTTATTTGTAGATTTTTTCATGATGAAGGCAGCATGTTTTATAATTCGTTCTGTAACTTGCTTTCTGTCCTTAACAGTATGTCTCGGGGATCTTTCCATGTTGGTACAGAAGGAGCTTCCTCATTCTTTTCTCAGAGCTGCATAGTATTCCACTGTGTGGATGGCTGCCTCCTAGTTTACTGAACCAGTCCCTTAGAAATGGATGCTTGGGGGCTTCCCTGGTGGCGCAGTGGTTGAGAATCTGCCTGCCAATGCAGGGGACACGGGTTCGAGCCCTGGTCTGGGAAGATCCCACATGCCACGGAGCAACTGGGCCCGTGAGCCACAATTACTGAGCCTGCGCGTCTGGAGCCTGTGCTCCGCAACAAGAGAGGCCGCGATGGTGAGAGGCCCGCGCACCGCGATGAAGAGTGGTCCCCACTTGCCGCAACTAGAGAAAGCCCTCGCACAGAAACGAAGACTCAACACAGTCATAAATAAATAAATAAATAAATAAATAAAAGAACGTGAATTTCTAAAAAAAAAAAAAAAAAAAGACCCAAACAGCTACTCTTTAATAAAAAAAAAAAAAAAAAAAGAAATGGATGCTTGCATTGTTTCCAGTGTGTGCTGTTACAAGCACTACCTCAGTGAACAAAGGCAGCCTTTTAAAGGATTACACAGCACTGCATGTGCTACTTAAAATGAGATTTTTATTTCTCATTCTTAGAATGCCGGTTGGTTTTATTGGTTGATAAATTCCCAATTACTGGTATTCATGAGTGAGACATTGATGATGGGACCGACATCCCTTCCTAACCCTAAAATCATTAGTATGACTGCTCCATGGAGGCATACTGCTTTATCTCAGGTTTATTTTAATAATAAAACCTTGGGAAATTTTAATAATGAAACCTACTTAAGGCCTTTTGCTCAAGAAGTCTGAATCACTGATCAGTGCAATTACTGCTGTGGCGGTAGAGCAATTTAACAGGATAATAGCGAATAAGATAAATTACTCTTCGGATTTTTAATGGATTGATATGCAGAAGTATGCAAGGGAAGATGGGGTGGGGGAGGAGCACTTTCTGAATTTCAGTACATCGCTTTACAAAATAGGGAACTGGGCCATTGTAACCATTACTACTTGGGATGAGTCATTCCGTACCAACCTCTGGGGCTCTGTGGTGGATAGAGCATCCTGTTTATTATAGACAACAAATTGAGTTAATTCTCTTGTTTGTGTGCCTCTGTGAAGCGGGTGGAGTTTCTCGGTGACTTGCTAATTGTCTTATTTGGAATATTCCCCTTTCCGCTAAGGAATTAGTATCTTTGGTGTGAAAATAAGGAGGCAGACCCGTTTTACAAATAACTGCTGGCCAGGGGAATAACAGTTTCTGCCAGGTGAGTGGTTAAAAAAAGGCAGACTGGAAAAATAACTGTGGGACGACGGTAAGTGTTCGGCTCTTATTTACAAGGCTAACATAGTCTGCCTGTGTGTTGGGTGTGGGGGAGGGGACGGATCAGTTAAGAAGTAAGTACAGTGCTTGCTTTGTGTGTCCCTCAATTTGTGTTTAGGGGAGAAGGGTGGGGATTTGGGTCACATGGGGGAGAGGGGCTTTCAGAGGAACCAAAGGAAGCAAATCCAGGAGACTTGGCTGCAGTTCCACCCTTATGGACATTCCTTGGCACCTGGTCACATTGTGGAGACCTTAACATCTTTGGGGTATTGATCTTGTACCTTCATTCTCAGTACAAAACACTTAACACCCATTATCTGGTTCATGCCCACCAAAGCCCTTGGAGTAGGAGACAGCAGAAGAATGAGGCCTTTTCTTTCTCAGTGGTTCATCAGCATTAACACACCTTAAAGTGCCATTGGATTTGGAGTAGTGTTGTGTTAATATTAAAGCAAACTAAAGTGTCTTGTAATGTAGAAAGTCCTTTTGGAAAAAGGAGCAGGGGTAGGGCTGAGAGAACCAGACAGGTAAGGATGCTCCTCTGAGCTGGAGAAGGGCTGTGCCCAGGGAAGATGCCTCAGAGGCAGTCTGGTCAGAGAATTTTGTGTTCAAATCCTAGTATGCCCTTTGGCTAAATTATATAACCTTTGATTTATAGTTATTGTCATGTGTAAAATAAGGAGAATGATATCTACTGTGCAGAGCTTTTTAAAATAATGATTAAATGAGATAATAGATACAAGTAGGCTCTAATAGGTGGGGGCTGCTACTAGTATTAGCAGAGAGTCTTCTAAAGGGGCTCTTTTATAGATTTGGAGAGAAAGAAGGTACTTTCTTTTGCATGAGGACACTGGTACTTATGGCAGTAAATCAAGAGGGCTGCCTTTAAGACTGGGAAACATATTGACAGTTGGGAGGAAGGTGTTAGTTACCATGGCAACTTGGGAATTCATTTGGAGAGAGAGTTGTGACTGGAGGTTATCTCACTGTGAGAGTCTGACTGGTGGAGATAAAAAAAGGCCCGTCTAGCAGGAATGAAATCACGCTTTATATTGGCAGGAAATACCAAAAGACGAGCTCTAGGGAAAGTTCTGTACGTGGGTCAGAACGTTGTGTGGGCCTTCCGTGATAATGGGGTGGGGGGTGTCTTTGTGGGTTTAAATGCTGCTGCCAGTTTACTGCTTTTGTTCACAGGTATTACTTGGATTAAAAAAAAATCTATGAATGGGATTTCAGTGAGTTTTTTTTTTTTTTTTGTCATCTGAAAACATGACATCAAACTGTTACACCTTTTCCTGCTGTTGGTTATCAGTCCCCAAGAAGGGGGGACTTTCAGTTACAAAGAGCATGAGTACCGAGTGCATCTTAATCATTTAGTTTGTTCCTGAGGTAAATGACATGATGAATACAGGTATTTCCTCTTGATTGGGCAATTAAGACATATTTTCTTTTTATAAAGGCTTTTCCAGTAATATCACTCGATAACTGATTGTGAAAAGCTTTTTGGTATGATGTATGTAATGTCCATTGTTAGTTTGATTCTTTAGTACATCTGTTACCTTCTTCTAATTGCAACCTTACCCAGACACAGAGGAATGGACCCAATGAACCCCCTTACAACAGCATGAGTCTAGATGTGCTATTTAATTCTCCATAGGCTTCCAGTGCTCATATCCACTTTTCCTTTTCCCTTTGTAGTTAGATGTGGCCGTTTGACTTGCTTTGGCCAGCAAATGTGGCCATACATGGTATTTCTGGGCAGAAGCAGCTGTCAGTATGAGACAAAGCAGTGTTCTTTTTTCCTGCCTCAGTGATATGAAAATTTGTGACCAGGTAGAGCCTCTGTCAGTCTGGGTCCTTGAACTACAGCAATGGACATATTCTCCCCTTTTAATTCATGTTGGACACACAATCTAAGCAAGAAATGAGCTTTTGTTATGTCCAGCCACTGAGATTTGGGGGATGTTTGTTACACAGCAGAACCCAGCCCATCATCACTGCTTCAGTATTTACTTAACGTGTATTTTTTGAGTATTTGCTGCAGGCTGGGCACTATTAGGTTGGGATATAACAGTGAACAAGACAGACAAACCTCTTCCCTCATGGAGCTTACATTCTATGAGGGAAACAGACAATAAGTAAACAAATGAATAAAGATAATTATGAGTTGAGATAGATGCTATGAAAGAAAATAAATGAGGTCATGTGATAGACAAGTCTCCAGAGAGCAAAGATGTCATGAGAAGGAAATGGGAACCACCCCCACCCCCCACCCCCTACCAGAGGTCTTGTTAATGTTCTTTAATAGTTCCTGATATTCTTAAGACTCTGGGTGCTTCCAGAGTAGTTTCAATTGCCTTGGAAAAAAAATAACACTAAAAGTAAGAGAGAAATTTGTTGTATTACTTGGTAGCATTGTGGCAAAATTAAATAGCTAATATATTCCAAAATAAAATGACAGCCAAGAGTGATATCAGTTTGCTTTTCATCTTTGAAAACTCATTAGTATCCCACTGAGTTTACTGGGAGATGAAATCTGAGTTTTGTTTATGTGTTGTGTTAAGTCCCTCGCAGAGAGCACCCATTTTCAGCAGTCAGACTGTCCCGACGTGACATCTGGTTGCTTGGTGGACACTGGTCCAGTTTAGTAGTGTTAACCTGACTCTTATCCTGAGGAGAAGTAGAACAGAGATGGATGCATAATCCTTATATCTTACCTAATAACAATTTTGAAAGAAAATAGGATGATGAAATATTTCCTTAAAATTTCCATAAATGTCCCCAATGAAAGTTTTGAGACTGGTTATAATTTTTCTGAAAGAAGCATAGGGATAGAGCTCAGGTCTGGTTGTTGAGGGACATTGGTTCCGTTGCCAACTGGCAGCGATTTATTTTATGTGACCATAGGACTGGAAGAAACCTCTTGGTACAAGAGTGGGCAACACCTATTCTGCTTTGGTCTGAAGAAGTGAGAAAAGTGGTGCTTGGGTGTTGTAATGGGGAAGGAGAGCTTTGTCTGCTTTTCTTTTCTCTCTTTTCTTTGGGACAAACCAGAGCAATCAGAATGGAGGAAGGTCAGGAGAGGAGGCATGTTTAAATGACAGTTAAAAGAAGAACAATTCATTAAATGACTGGGCATTAGGTGAGTATGGACTGCTGAATTCTATGAGCTAATTCAGAAAAATGCTTTTGCAGTCTCAGTGCAAAGGAATCCAGAGGGTTGTACATGGTGATGTTTGCCCTTCATCAGTCAAACTAGTCTTATGATCATCCTCAGAGGTAGACTGAGAATCTCTAAGCTGGACCCCAGACCTTTTTTTTTCATCTTGAATATTTCAGTCATCTCACATTGACATATGCTCTGAAAATCCCATCTGGGTGAAACTTCAGGGAAGTAGAAAAAAATGGATAAATGTAAGAACTACCCTGCATCCTTGCAAATATATGGGTATGTTGATGCAGTGTAAATTTCTGTGCCAGGACACATGCCAACAATTTAATGATGTGTATAGCAAAGTCCTTTGTTACCCCATTCAGAAATCCTAAAATGAGTTGCAAGGCTGAAAGTATTGAAGCCTAAGGCCAAAAACAACTATCATGTTACCTAGGGTCTCATGAATAATTCAGCTGAGTTTAATGCTTTTTCCATGGTGAAAATAAAGCTGAAATATTTGACATAATGTAGGCAAATTATACCCCCTTTTGGTGGGGGGATTGGTTATGAGGAATGTGAGGAAGGGTGGGGAAAATTAAGGAATCTTTTCATATTTCTTTTAACTAAATATATAGAATCTCTCAACAGTCCACCTCTAAAGAAGTAAATATATAAAAATTCAAGTTGGAAGTTTAAAGATGTTTCCTTTGAATGCACATTGATAGCTGAAGTTTTGGGTTGGGCTTGAGAAACACTCCAAAAATTGCTCCGAAAGTCATAGAAGGGTGGTCAGAGAAATACCAAAAAGGAAGGAATGTCTGATATTCTTGGTGATACACAAGCCAAGGAGTGTTGGTCTGTTTTAGGAAAATAATAGTAAAATTATAGTTCTTGGGCATGAACAAAAAGAGCTTAGAGATGTTTTTGAAAGTTGTGTGCAAATTGAATTACTGTAAATCAAATAATAATGTAAAGGTATTAGGAAAACATTATAACAAGACCTGATAGACGATTGGAATTATTTTTCATAAAGTGAACATATTTCCTTCTCTCCAACCTAATTTTTAAATCTAGGATTTAGTATGTTGCTTTAACTTAAACTGGGACCTTTGCTATCTAGGGGATAAAGCTCTGGACATTCTGTATCTTCAGACTCTGGTTCTTATCTCCTAAATAGGTAAATTCCCCTAATTTTTTCCTACTTTTCTCCTAATAAGACAAGTAAGTTAATAGACTCTAAGAATGTTCAAGCTGGAAGGAACTTAGAGGTCATCTAGTTCAAGTCACTCATTTGACAGAAACTGAGACCTGGAGAGGTTATGTGACTTGTCCATAGTCTCCTGTTACAAAAGAGAAGGTGACCTATTATGAATAGGGCAAAAAGAACCCAAAGGAAGAAAATTCTTATATATTAAAGAATATTTGGAAAGAGAAATAGACCTGGCTGGTGTGGCACATTTCTTTCATGCTCCATGCTTTTTATTGCTTGAAATATGATGTGATGCCTGGAAATTTAGTTGCCATTTTGTGATACAAAGTGCCATGCTAATTCACTAAAGAATAACAAGTTGAGCCCTGAATCCCTTATGACATCATTAAGTTACTCACCAGCTCTGCACTTCCAGCCTCCAGGCTTCTTCATTGGAGTGCCTCTGCATATCATGGGCAAGGTAATTCCACATACAACCAACAAATAGGACAGAATTTTAAAAATCTGTTTGAAGTCATGGAGAGCCAACAAAGCAGTAAGACATTATGGGGTCAAGATCCTGGAGAAGAGGAAAACTCAGAGTGGCCCTGGAGCAACTTTTCTTCTAGGGGCATCTGGAAGATGCAGTTGAGAGGCTGGAAACCTAGCAGAAGTTTTACTTATAGGGCTAGGAGTAAAAAATTGTATTCAGGACCTGCCAAGGAGAGTGGGCTCTAGTAAATATCTTGAGCTTTGGGTTGATACTCTGAAGGGCTGAATTTTAGAATTAAGCATGAACTAGAAATTGACTAGCCCTCCCAGGGACTGAGGCCCAGCTTCATACCCTCTAACTGCCTAATTGGATTAAGGATCCTGATTGGATGGCTGTGCCTTAAATTATTTCTATAATTTTTTCATATAAAATATTCAGTAGACAATAAAAAACAAGCAGATATATAAGGTAATTTGAAAATATGATTTGAAAACAAGAGAAATAACAGACGATAGAAACATTCACAGAGGATCCAAATAATGGAGCTATCAGACATGGATTAAAAAATAGCTGTGCAAAATATGTTTAAGAGTAAGAAAAAATTTGATGATTTTGACAGAGATCTGAAAACTATAAACAGGGTAAAATGACAAATATCAAACTAAAAAATGTAACAAATGAAAGTAAGAATGTATTGAATGGGTCTCATGTAGTTGAAGAAAGAATTAGTAAACTAGTGATATACTAGAAGAAAATAGCCAATGGAAGCATGGAGACCAAAATTCTCATTTTAATATAAAAAAGACACTAGAGGTATAGGGAGCCACATGTGGAAAACATCTAACATACTAGTAATTGGAGGCCCAGAAGGAGAGGCAGAGAGACCAGGATAAAAGCAATATTTAAAGGGATAATGTTGAGTTGTTTTCCAAAACTACAAAATATTCAAACTATACATTCAAGAAGCTCTTTGAAGCATGCAGAGTAAATTAAGAAAAGCACACTTTGGGCACATCATGGTAAAACTGCCTAAGAAACAAAGACAAAAATAAAATCTTAAGAGCAACCAAAGGAAAAAAAAGACCTATTCAATGGATACTCAATAGGACTGACAGCTGAATTTTCAATTGGGGAAAGAAAAAAATAGGAAGCCAGAAAAAAATGGATTAATATCTTAATTAATATTAATTAATATTAATTAATGGATTAAAATGTTCATGGAATATAATTAAAGATAGACAAAAGCAAAAGTAGAGATAAGAACAGAATAATAATAGAATAATGTATGTAAATTATACATATATTCTGACAAATAGAAATAAACCAAATAAAAATGAGGAGAAGAAGAGAAGGGACGTAGAAGACATTACGATTGTCACAGAGTTAATAGGTAGGAGTCCAAGGATTCATTAAAGCTGACAAGCCAAATAGTAGGAGACTAAGTAAGGAGAAAAGGGGGCTATGGACACTACAAAACGTATTAGTATAAAGATAACCACTAGAACAAAAATACCTACCCTCCCAAAAAGTAAAAAAAGACTATAAAATGAATATAGCATAGTAGAAACAGTAAAAATGGTGTAAAACAATATAAACACAATAAATTTGTGTTGTGGTCACACAGAGGAATACTATTGCAGTTATTGATAAGAATATATGAAGTAGAAGTACCTGTAACAACATGGATAAATCTCATAATCATGCTGTTGAACAAAAGAGGCTCAAAACAAGAGTACATGGTATATGATTCCATTTAAAAATTTTTATTCCATTTTTATTTCAGATTTATTGATGTATAATTGACATGAAAAATTGTAAGATACTTAAAGTCTATATTATGGTGATTTGATACAAGTATACATGGTGACCATCCCCCCCACCCCCCATCTAGTTAACTAACACATTCATCACCTCACATCTTTATCCTTTTTGGGGGCAGGTGGGGGGATGAGAACATTTCAGTTCTACTCTCTTAGCAAATTTCGATTATACAATTTATACAATACAGTGACATATATGATTACTCTCACCATAGGTTCATTCTGCCTGTTTTTAAATTTCATATAACATATGTTACATATGTAATATGTTACATGGAATATGAACTTCATATATGATATGTGAAGTTTCTATATATGTCATATATTATGTATGTGCAATATATAATATAAAAATAATATATGAAGTTTAAAAGCAGGCAGGAGGAATCTATGGTGATAGTGATCAGGATCTTGGTCCTCCTTTGGGGAGGGTAATGACTAGAAAGCGATGCGAAAGAGGTTGTGGAGCACTAGGGCACTGTTTCTCCATCTGAGTGCGAGTTGTGTGGTTTTGTTCCCTTTGTGGAAATTCTTTAAGCTGGATACTTGAGTTGTGTCCTTTTCTATATGTATGTTACATTTTAATAAAAGGCCTACATTTGAAAACATGAACTGTTTATAAACAAAAGACAAAGTGTAGGGTAAAGTCTCATGCAATCTTGAACTTAGTCATTGGAGAGAGTGATTTTAAATTCCAATTTATATGAACACTGTCTCTATGCTATTGAAGCCATTTCCTTTTCCTTATGATATGTCAAGGTTGCTCCCTAGATTTGTTTTTGCCATCTCCAAATTAAAAATAGAGTCTAGAAAAACAGGATAGAGAATTCAGAAGCAGATCTAAATACACACAGGAATTTAGCATAGATTAAATGTGGAATTTCATATTGGTGGGATGGGAGAGAGGAATGGACTTTTCAATAACTGGTTTTGAGACAACCGGGTAGCCATTTAGAAAAAATTTTTTATTGGATCCCTATCTTCTTTATATGAAAGTAAATTTTAGATGGACTAAAAATATACATGGAAAAAATGAAACCATAAAAATACTAAAAGAAAACATGGGAGAATACTTTTTAAAACCATGGAATATAATCTAAGCATGATTCAGAAAATTCAGAAGCTATTTGAGAAAAGATTGATAAATTAAAAAAATATATAAAGTCAAAAGAATAAACTGGGAAGAATATTTGCAGCCCATGACAAAGGGCTAATTTCTTTTATAGATAAAGTGCTCACAGTCAACAAAATGTGAAAAGAGGTCAGAATGCAAAAGAAAAAATGAGCAAAGATACTACCAAATGTAAAATAGATAGCTAGTGGGAAGCAGCCGCACAGCACAGGGAGATCAGCTCGGTGCTTTGTGACCACCTAGAGGGGTGGGATAGGGAGGGTGGGAGGGAGATGCAAGAGGGAGGAGATATGGGGACATATGTGTATGTATAGCTGATTCACTTTGTTATAAAGCAGAAACTAACACACCATTGTAAAGCAATTAATTATACTCCAATCAAAAAAAAAAAAAAAGAACATGAACTGTTGATTCAAACAAACAAAAAGCCACAAAGACATTGCAACATACGATGCAGGAAAAGATGCCCAGATCTCACTCATAATAGGGAAATACAAATTAAATTGTAACTACAGCACTTAATCATTTTTCACATATTAGAAAAAGAAATTGCTAATACATTGTGTTCTCAGGGTACAAGGTAGCAGGCACTTATACCCTGTTGGTTGGGCGGTATCTGAAAGAATTTAAAATACGTATATCCTTTGACATAGCAATTCCCTTCTTAGACTTTATTCTATAGATATTCTCATATCTGCATTTAGAATGGCATTATTTATGGTGGCAAAAACTTGGAAACAATGACAAGGATCATCAAAAGGGGACTAGTTGAATAAATAAAAGCACAACCATCAAGTGGAGTGCTAATGTGAAAAATCTCCAGGATATACTGTTAAATGAAAAAAACTTGGTAGAGAGTCAAGGGGGAGGGGAATATACACAGATGTTTGTATACACATAGAATATATCTGGAAGGATATACAAGAAAATATTACCAGTGTTTCCTTAGAGGTATAGAATTTTAAAGCAGGGTCAGGGATAGGAGGGAAACATCTCATTGTTTACTGTTTTGCACTGTTTCTACTATTGGAAAGTGTTTCCCCAGGTGAATGTTATACCCGTTTAGGAAAACATAAGACAAAACAGAACAAGACAAAACCACTTCTACTGTCCATAGTAATTCTTAGCAAAGATGCTGTTGGCATTATGGGTGTATCTCTGTCCCTTTGGACTAAATGCCAGTAGCACTTCTCCAATCACTGTGGTGACCAAAAAACGCCCCTGTAGATTTGTGAGCACCCCGGGTGTGGGGTGGGGGGGTGCTGTTTGAGTTAAGAATCTAACTTCTCTTCAGGGTTTCTCAGTTCCCAGGTTCTGCTACACTAGCAGGGTCTTACCATGGGCAGCTGTAGACCTTTGCCTGGAGAGGAACCTAAATAAACTTCCCTTCTATAATTCTGGGTTTTTAGCCAGTAATAGTAGACGTTGACCAGGGCCAGTGACTGGTTAGCGAGCTCTAACTAGGCAGCGTTGCACCTTTGCTGGGGAGAGATGTAGCCCTCAGGCTTTGGTAAAAATGGCCAAGAGTTCAGGAAGGAGGATTTTGGTTCCCTTCTCTTAAAAGGCGTGGAGGATTGGTTGTATCCTGATAGGACTGGTCCATTTTTCTAGGGTGTGCTTTTTAGCTTTTTTTTGTAACAACAATGACAAAATCCTCCTGTGCTATTCTCTGCCAGCAGAGTTTTCTGAGATGGAAGGCAACAGATGTTTCTGTTGGAAATTGGCATCTGTCTCTCCCCTTGCTTCCTCCAAGCCCGGGCCCATGTAGCACTGAAGTAACATTAGAAGCCTCTCTCAGGAGACTCGTGATGAAGAACCCATCAGGCCCTAGTGTTCCTGGAGGCCACGAGGAGAGCAGAAATGGAGGGGGAGCTGAGGGCTCTCTACCACCGGGGGGGCCGTGCTCCTGACTTGTCTGCTTGACAGTGGCCAAGAGCTGTTTCTGACCCTCCTGAAACAGGAGGCAAGCTTTTGAGACATTAGAGAAACCCTAAGCCTTTAGGAGTTTTTAGTCTAGCAGGGTCTTACACCGTGAAACACCCAGGGGTAAAAACATCAAGGTAGAAATCTGTCTTCTTAGAACATACCCAGAAATAGTGATTCTCTATTTTGAGTCTTTTCTTGGGCAGCACACTAACCAGGTGCCTTCTGTTATAAACTCAGTTTTTTCTAAACGTGCAACTAAATCACAGGAAATTCCCACCCTTTCCCAACCTCTTAGCTTTTCTCCCTTTTTAAAAAAACTGGATTTTCTCTCTCTTTCAGCCTCCCATCTCCTGCTTCCCTCCCCCCACGCGGCACCCCCAGGGACTGTCTCAGAGCATTCTGGATACTGCTTATGCTGATTTTTCAAAACATTTTAAGTGACATTTATTCCTCTTTTCTAATTAGGAAAGCAACATGTTTATCATAGACAATTTGGAAAATACAGGAGAGCAAAATGAAGAAAATAATTATCAAGAGAGACTTTTAACCTTTTCTTTTAAACTGTCATTTTCTCTCCATCTTTGAAGCCACAAACTCCTTCACTCCACTTTTTGCATCCCTGAGGGTCTGGAATTTGGCACACAGAGGGTCAGAGACTTGTAACCCTGTGCTATAAGGGTACCCGAAAACAGCAGGCGGCCCTGGCTTGGCTTTAAAGCCTTGCAGAATGGGAGAAGGCAGTGCGTCTCTGGAGGACGTTTGGCTTTGGTCACCTGCCAAGGAGGGTGGTTTCTGGGAGGAAGGACAGGAGTGGTGTGTACTAGACTGTGCAGGAGTTTTTCCTCCCTATACCTGGTCAGCTTTTGCTCTTGGACAGGGGAAGAAGATGTCTGGGGATGTGTGTTTTCTACCAGAATTCGAGCTCTGTTGCCTTGGCTTTCCTCTGTGTTCTTGCGTTTTTAGGGTGGAACCTCTTTGTTGTGAAATACAGATTGTTCATGCTGCTGAATTTTTCAGCGAAGAATTGAGACCCAGAGAATCCTTCTGCCTGAAGGCTTTGGACTTGTGCTTGTTCCTGGCAGATAATGACAGTAGGAATAAGTGGCAGAGAGGGCTGATATCACTTCAGTTGCAGACTAACCCAGACCCTGGAGCAGCCCCCTACTGAGGACAGCAATGCGAAAGCTCAAAAGAGACTGTTCTTGTTTTGATGACCCTCAGAGTTCAGGCTTCTGGGGAGACTTTTCATTTTCACAAAAACCCTTCTGAAGTTGAGAGATGAGAATTTATGAGCTGTTCCAATTGATGGTGTTTTTTGTGATATCAGATATGTGTTTCTATGAAGACAATTGGAGGTCGGGCTTGGGAAGGTAGACATCGTGTGGCAGGGAGCTTTGCAGAATTCCCTTGCTCCCAGTTTCTATGATTTTTCCCCCCACCCTTTTACCCAGTCAATTCTGATACCCCAGTATCTTTTCCTTTATCCCCGATCAAGAGGTGCTTTTATTCCTTATTCTCTCTGAAAATTCTGTATTTTTCAGAACAGGATAGAGGAAAAGGGAGAGAAACAGGCTTATAAATGACTCTGGAAGTTTAAAAAAAAATCTCGGTGAATGACTGCCCTTGAAGACTGTAAGAATATGATGTAAAGATTCTTTCTACCACCCTTCTTGCCAGACGACTCATCAAGAAACACGTATGTGTTCCTCATCGTTGCTGGCAACCCTCTGAGTTCTCCCTGCTTCTGCCTTGCCCACTTGACTTTCCTCTTTGTCCACTCTGGGGATGGGGGTGGCAAGTAGGTACAGAGAAACCGTTAAGAGTGACCTGGAGGTAGGTGCAAGTTCTTTCTCGTCTATCCCTAACCAAGGGCCTCTACTAGGTTTGCCCAAAAGTCCCCTCCTGGAGCCTGAATAGGAGCCCGCTGTGCTGTAGACTGATCAGGGCTCTGACCCATAAGTTTTTGTCTTCTCCATAGAGCATAGTAAGAGCTCAATAAAGAGTTGTTACATTGAAGTGGTTTGAATTCAATAGGATTTGTATGTAATTTTATATTCAGTCTGTTCCCAGTCTGAGTTACTTTTCAAATTATATATTGCTGCTCTGAAGATTGTCATTTCCTGAATTTTCCTTTCTTTGTTTCTTTTCACCCACTTGCTTCCATTGTTCCAAATTTAGGCATACTGGAAGTGAGACTAGGTGGGTGTGAAAATAACTTTGTTCAGTCAGGGGAAGGTAGGGGAGATGGATTACTAAAACCATCAAAATCTTTTGTTTAGGTTTTAGGGTCAGAAAGTGGAAACCGTGGTAGAGCAGAAAGGACCAAAGTGACAGTACTACCTTGCTTTGCTTTAAATCCCAGTTTGCCTTAGAGCATCCATCTGCAGTGTGGTGGCGGCAGGCCTTTCAGAGTCCTTGGGTTTAATGCCCACAGAGAACAGCTCCTGTTGGGTGGGGCAGTCTTCTCCGGACCTTCTATACCTACGGCAGCCCTTTTCTCCTCCCTTTTTAGCATTTGGCGCTGGGTTTCCCATGTCCATTCCCCACACCCCTCACTCCATGAAAGTCAGGTAAAAAAAGCCGTTAGCTTTCTGTCTGCCCTGCTTTTAATCACTTTCCCAAGGCAGCAGCGAGTGCAATCCCAGTCCCTTTCAACCCCTTCTACGTGGGTGTTAGACTGAGCGTTTAACTTCTCCTTCTTTATGAAAATGCACATTAGCTATTAAGAGACTTAATCTCCTAATGATTTGTGTATGTTGGTAGAAAGGAAAAGCCATCATCCCTGGCTGGTACACTCAGATGTTCCTTTTGGTACACTGATGGCAGGATTTCAAAAGTGAAGGACCATTTAATTTAATTTTGCACATGGCAGGAGGTACTGCAAGAAGCTTGGTCACAATATGCCCCCTCCAGGGAGAGTGACTTCAGTAAATTCAGGTTGCCTGAGGGGCTTAGATGTGAGGAATCTAACCCTCTGCCTTCTTTCTCCCTCTCCTTCATCATAAAATGTGTTTTTTGTGGGTGGGGGGGGTGGGGAAAAGGGAGAGTAAAGAAAATTGCCTGGGTTGAAAAGCCAGTGACTGATGTGAGATTGCCTTTTGCAGCGATGCTGCTCTGGGCATATGGATTATGACCAGCTACAGATTAACCTCTTCCCTCTTTAATTGTTTTATGGCCTCATCCTTCTGAAATTGCCCCCTTGTGGCCTGAAATCCTTTCTGGGGTTTTCCTTAGGCTGGGGGCTGTGCTTGCTGGTGGGAAATACATCTACCCATCTCCTCCTCAGTGACATGGAGGAGGAGACCAATGGGGAAGCTTCTTTGAACTTTCCTTACTTTATTTTTAGGCTGGTAACTTCCCACAGAGAAGCAGGCTCAGGATCCTGAATTGTTATTGCACAGCGGCTGGATATTTGCTGCTGAGTTCTGTTAAATTTCAGGATTGGAAATCTAAGCTGTTGGCTTTTAAGCCCGCCCCCAAAATGTTCACATATCACCCTTGGGGCCAGTAGACACACCCAAAGTCTTGGTGGTTTTCACAGCCTGGCCTCTTCATAAATCATTCTAGAGGGAGCTATAGGCATTCAGAGACTTGACAAAAACATATTCCTAAAACTTCTGTTTGTTCCTTCTCTGGTTAAAGGTAAATAGAAATGGCTCATGGATAAGTTGTGAACTTTTAAAAGTTTCTGATTTTCTGTAAACCTCTCTCCTTTCTTGGCTCTTTTCTCCTTTTGTGGTGGCTGTCATTCTCACCTGCAGAAAAGTATTATTCTATAAAAACAGAGGAGGATCTGATAGTATTAATTTTATACTGTTGGTTTGACCATTATCCTGTAGTGTAAATGAACATTTGTATTTCAGTCATTCATCTCCATCTGTGAATAGAAGGCCCTGTTCTTGTGTTAGCCATCACCAAGTAGGTGAAGAAAGAGCTATGTTCTATACTATACATTTATTCATCCCTGTATTTACTCACTCATCTATTCATTCGACAGTTATTTTGTTGATCATCTGTCAGGTACCTGATACTACTCTAGGTGCATGGTTTATATCAGTTAATAAAACAAAGATTTCTGTGAGTTAACATTCCAGTGGGGGAAGATGGAGATAAATAATAAACATGATGGATATGTAAATTACTTAGTATTTAGAAGGTCATAGGTACAGTAAAGAGGATCAGGGTAGTGAGGTCTGGTTGCATTTTAAAACAGGGAGTGGCAAGCCTTTAGGTGAGGCCTTATAAAGTAGGTCACATTTGTGCTAAGATTTGTGCAAAGATTTGAAGGAGGGGAGGATGTCAGTGGATACTAGGGGAAGGAAGAGCATTCCAGGCTGGGGAAACAGCCAATGCAAAGGCCCTGGGGCAGGGTCAGAGGCCCAAGTGTGCTTGGTGTATTTGAGGAATAGCATGGAGGCCTCTGTGGCTAAAGCAGAGTGGTTTGGTGGGGATGGGGAGGAGTAGGAGATGAGGTCTGAGAGGAGGGGCTAGGGTCTATAGGGGAAGACGATGTTTGATCATGTCATGCCACGTAGGCCATTGGCTTTTACTCTGTAATTATCTATGTGTATATCTCTATCTATACATCTATATACCTAACTACATCACACTAGGTACCATCGTATCTTACAGTTTTGTATCTCTCCCATCTTCTTAACTCCGTAAGGTCTGTCTTTAGGAACTGGGGGTGGGAGGGAGGTTGATTATGAGGGAGAATGTAGAGAAACTTATACCAAAGCCTTACTAGAGACCTGAACCTGGGCTTTTTGAGACTTGGTCCTTTGGTAAGGTTCCTCCCATCCACCCTTCCCTGGCACACAGAACAGGAAGTCCATATATTTTTCTTAACCCAGCTTCTCCCCTTCTTCTGCTTAAGAATTCTTCTGCTTCAAGAATGATTTTTGGCACATTTGGCATAAATATGCTTCAGAGAGCATCCTGAAACACTTTTCTATGCCACTGACATGATACTTTCTAATTCTGGAAAG
Source organism: Balaenoptera acutorostrata (assembly GCF_949987535.1). Taxonomy (NCBI): domain Eukaryota; kingdom Metazoa; phylum Chordata; class Mammalia; order Artiodactyla; family Balaenopteridae; genus Balaenoptera; species Balaenoptera acutorostrata. The sequence goes on along the minus strand of NC_080064.1, from coordinate 175,437,609 downwards.
GAACTTTCCAATAACGTTTAAGTGAAGAAATAGACGTGAAAGCCCTTTGAAACTCAAACTCCTGGAAGAGATGGTCAGGCTGCATCACTAGAGAGCCTGCATTACCCACTTTCATACCCAGAAAAGCACAGCCAGAGCAATACTCTTGGGCAGGAGTTCTCTCTTGGTTGGATATTGGGCAAATCTGGATCCAGTCCAGCCCTGACTTTTTTTTATCAGTACCTAGTCCCTGTGTTTCTTTGTGCTAAGAAGTCCGGTGGTGGCATAGTTTTCCACGGGGGCATGTGGAATGGTTTATTCTAGATGAGAATTTCATCTTGTGTACCTGATTTTCTATTTGTTTTGTTTTCAAGAGCTGTTGTGTTACTGCCTAAAGTCTCCAAACGGATTTTGAAAACACTGACCAGAGCCCTGTCTGCAGACTAGTGTTTTCTGACTGCAGAAAAATTGACTTTGCCAAGCAGGTCATGAAACCAATTTTATCACCCACTCACCAGGTTTTTTTTTTTTTTGGCTGCATTGGGTCTTTGTTGCTGCGCGCAGGCTTTCTCTAGTTGCGACGAGCGGGGTCTACCCTTCGTTGGGGTGCGCGGACTTCTCATTGCGATGTCTTCTCTTGTTGCGGAGCACAGGCTCTAGGCACCCGGGCTTCAGTAGTTGCAGTGGTGAGCTCAGTAGTTGTGGCTTGTGGGCTCTAGAGTGCAGGCTCAGTAGTTGTGGCGCATTGGCTTAGTTGCTCCGCGGCCTGTGGGATCTTCCCGGACCAGGGATCCAACCCGCGTCCCCTGCTTTGGCAGGCGGATTCTTAACCACTGCGCCACCAGGGAAGTCTCTCACCAGCGTTTTGAAAATGTAAATGGAATAGTATTAAAAAAAGGATAGAAAATATGAAAGTGCATTGGAAGTAGAAAGGATAAATATTGCATCAATTTTTTTTAGGGGTGTGTGTGTGTGTGTGTGTGTGTGTGTGTGTTTGTGTATGTGTATACTGGGGCACAGCGTAACATGTATTGCTCATTATGGGTCATGGTCAAAACAGTTAAAACACTATCTTAGTCTGTCCAAATGTTGTATTTGCTTATTATGGGACTGGTGAGGATAGACGAGAAGTGAGTGCCTCGGAAGGTTCTAGCTCTGTGAGATAAATGTAGAAGTTGGAATGACAGTTTTTAGTTAGAAAAACAACCCAGATTGGGTTTGTTACTCTTCTATGACGGTAGAAGTTATTGTGCTAGAACATAATGCTGTTCAGGTCAACAGGAACTAAGCTGGCTGTTTCTCTCTGCACAAAGAGTTGTGCAATTTCCAGTGGGAACTCCCTCTGGAGATGAAGAGGGAAGGGGAAGGAAGAGGGGAGAAAGAGGCAGTTAGGCAGAAATCTTCATTGTGAGTCTAGCTGACCCAGGATCTGCACGTAGTTAACTCTGAGGCTTTGTTGGAATCTGCCAAAGATTCACTGTGGAAGACACGAAAAGCACAACTCATTTCCATTTATTTCGGCTCAACATTTAGGCCAGCCTCGCGCTAGGTGCTGGGATGTAACAGTGAATAAGACATGGTCTTGGATTTGTGACGCTCTTAGCCTGGGAGGGAAAACAGATGTAAATTGCTAATTACTGTACATTGTGCTGAGTGTCATAATAGAAAGTGTGTATAAATTGGTCTTACAAATTAGAGGAACTGTGCTCTCAGCCTTTCGTTCTGAGAAATGTGCCATTTAATAAAAAAAGAACTAAAATAGGGTTTTTTTGGGTTTTTTTTCTAAAAGTTGGGGAAGTTACTCTATTGGAAAGGAAAATGAAATTTCTAAGCACATTGGGTTCATCTAGTCAGGCTACTGTGTTATTTCATGTCATTTACTCAAAGTATTTTAATGTCTTAAAAATATTTTTAAAAACAAATTTTTTGGCATAATCCCTGCCCGGAAAGTCTGGAGACACATAAAATAATGTAAAACGATTTTCTAGAATGTCCTTTAAAAATCCCGACAAAACAACAGGAACTTGAGCACGTTTCTCTGATGCAACCCACAGCACGGTGCTTTTACTTTCTCTTTGATCTTTTTTTTTTAAAATTTATTTATTATTTATTTTTGGCTGTGTTGGGTCTTCGTTTCTTTGCGAGGGCTTTCTCTAGTTGCGGCAAGCGGGGGCCACTCTTCATCGCGGTGCATGGGCCTCTCACTATCGCGGCCTCTCTTGTAGCAGAGCACAGGCTCCACACGCGCAGGCTCAGCAGCTGTGGCTCACGGGCCCAGTTGCTCTGCGGCATGTGGGATCTTCCCAGACCAGGGCTCGAACCCGTGTTCCCTGCATTGGCAGGCAGATTCTCAACTACTGCGCCACCAGGGAAGCCTCTCTTTGATCTTTAAAGTCAGTAATAACTTTTGGGGACATGTAAAATCCTGACTAATTCAACAAAAGAAATAGCAATGCAAGTCACAGATCTAGAACCTGGGTCTCCCAAATGCAGGCTAATTTACTCCTGTCAGCTGCATTTGGACCAAGCCTATCCCATGACTGTGGAACCAGACTGAATCAAGAGCTGAGTTTTAATGTCTTTTCTTTAGTTTTTATTTTATTTATTTCAGTATTTTTTTAATTGTCAGCTGACTTTGCTCTGAATTTTGTTCCCGCTGACAAATTTGAATAAACCCATCAATGGCTTTGAACAGTGGAGTATTTTTTCAGAGGTGTGAAATGTTTGGACAGCCTTTTAACTGTACATTCTGAAGCATTTACTTCTTCTTGTCTCTAGGATTGAATAAAAGCAGCTGGTAAAATCCTTTCCACGTAATTGTTCGAGACGTGGCCTTCAAAGGGTGTGAAGTGGGTAGGCAGAGGATAAATACTTATCACAGTTTCTCAGATGAGGAAAGTGAAACCCAGAGACCTAAATCTTCTGACTCATGCAGATACCCTGCTGCTGCCTCTAATATCTAAATGATGGCACTGATCTACTCATAAGATCGGTGCATGTGGTTGTTTTTTGGCTAATATTTGGAAGCACTAGGCTTTTTGTGTTTTGTGGGGAATTTGCATTTTGCTTTATTTGGAATATTCAGGTTGAGGGAGTCATTATAAGAAGAGTCTCAAAAGCCTTAAACCCTCTGAAAATAAAAAGTCTCACATTTCCCTTCTACTTTGGCTCTCTGTTGGAGTGGAACACTTATGTCATTAAAAACACTGTAGTTTGCTTATCTAATTTCTACTCCATGTGTTAATGGCTTCCCACTGCTCTTAGGAAAAATTCCATTCTTCTTCAGACTATTTGCATTACTCTCCAGGGCTTGATCCCTGCCTCTCTTTTTAATCAGTCTCTTTTTTTTCTTTCACCCTCTCACTTAAACTCTGTGCTTCAGCTAATCTGAATTTCTTAGATTTTTTTCAATTCCTTGCACATGGCTTCCTTTCTCTTGCCCCTGGGCCTTTGAGCATGCTGTTGCCTGTGGGCTGGAGCACTTTTCCTGCCCTCTTCCTCTGGCTCACTCTGATACTCCAAGACCTCTGAGAGCCCCTTGCTGAGCCCTAGACCAGGCTGGTCTTATCTACTGTATATTCCTACAGCACCCTCTTTTCTCCTGATTCTGGGCTCATCACACTGCAAGAACTTTTATAGTTTTTCTCTGGTAGATTAGTTTCCTTGGGAAGGCAGGCACAGGGTCAAGAGAAAAGAAGTTCCTTAAAATTACTGGGGTCTGATCAAAAAGTTTTTTATGTTAGACTGGCATTTTGTAACATTTTAGAATTTAGGAACTCCTTTCAGAGTAATATAATTTTGTAAACCCCCTCAAGAATTTAAAAGATAATGTTGTCACTTTTATAAACTATGATAAAGAAGTGAATTTAGGTAAAATGTTTTCTTTTATATCAACATTATTAAAATTATATTATAGTGTACAGTTTATTTTAACATAGACTTAAAATTTTAATAGCCTCCATTATATATCAAGATAATTTTTCTTTTCTCAGTTAGCAAGTGATATGCACTATTTAATTTATTTAAATAAATTATGAAAGAGTGTGATTTATCAAAATAAATTTAAAGATAAAATATTGTGCTTAATTTGGGACCAACTTCATTAAAATGTAGTTGGAAATTTAATGACTTGCTAATATATTTTTTTAAAAATAAGAGAAACTTGACTTCTCGACCCAATGTTTGGTTTGCACCCTTTAAAAAATGACTTCTTCTTAAATGTAATTCTAAAGTTTTGTTTTTAAATGGTGAGTTACCACAGATGGTTTCAACTACATATCTTACAGGGAATAACACATTGTAGGTATGGAATGCCTTTCTTCTAACATTTGAAAAGTCAATTTGGTTATGGTTATTCCTATGTCTTGTGTCTTTAACAATGGATTCATAAGATTGAATCACATGAATGCTACATGGTGACCTGGCGAAGACCATCTTGATGTGAACTGGATGACTTGATACTTATACTTCTAATTGACAATTGCATTTCATCATTTGTATTCTTAGGCTTCTTGTTTTCAACCCATAGTCCACTATGATTATACATTTTATGATATGTGGCAAAGAATTAAAACAATGAAAAACTGTAGAATGCTCAAAACCACCTTGGCCTAAATGGAGGTTGCCAGGGACTGGAGGGAAGGGAGAATGAGGAGTTAGTCTTTAATGCGTATAGAGTTTCAGTTGGGGAAGATGAAAAAGTTCTGGAGATGGATGATGGTGATTGTTGCACAACAATGTACTTAATGCCGCATTAGAACTGGACACTTAAAAATGGTTAACATGGTAAATTTTATATTGTGTATATTTTACCACACTAAAAAATCGCCTTGGCCTAGTTAATGATGTTTGACTTGTCACCACTAACCATTGTGCACACTCGTGTGATATACAGAGGCTCTAAACTTTCTAGTTTTAAAGGGAAAACAATTAGATTATTGACTAAAAAAAAAAGAAGTTGCTGCTCTGAATGCCATTAGTCATGTGAAGACCCTAGAACATATGTGTCAACTGCTTGGGATTCACAGTCTACTGCTTGGTCAACAGCCTTAGAAAAATGTAGGTGGACGTATTAGGAGACCAGGGTTTGAATCCTATTTGGGATAGGTAACTTCTGCGGTATGTCCCACTATGCCAGATGACTAGTCCACATTTCCAGAGCAGACGGGCTTTTGCTGCTTTCTTCCTCATCATGAAAAGAGCAGAAGATGTAGGTAGCACTGGAGGTGAGGCTAGAAGGGAGAGACACTGAAACCGTGGCCTAGCTTTGTGTGCCGTTCATGCCTTGTATTTGCCATTGGACCTCACTCATGAGTGACAAGGGGTTGGTCCTATGCCCTCTCCACTTTCCCCGGGGCCTCTTGGGGGTGGAAGAAGCAGATCACTCCACTTGCTGAATGACACTGCTGGGTGTTGCTGTGGGTTGGTTGGAGGGACAGGAACTTTTCCTGGCGGTAAGTGTGTCAGTGGAGCTCACAGGGACCCTTTTTAATCTTCTCACTGGCCCCTGTGATTCTGTGACCCTGGTTATTACATGTTCAGAAGTGTCAGCTTATTTGAAAGTGATACTTTTATTTTCTATGTAAGTATTACTGAAGACCATCACACTTTTGTTTGCAGGATGCTAACAGACTCTGGCATCTAGATTACGGCAGCAATATTGAAAAAATATTATAGTGGGTAGTGATATTTAGGAAAACGTTGCCAATTTTCATTCTCACTTGGGAGGCTTGTCTTTGCACTCTTTGGTCAGCCCTGGGCAATTAAAACTTTTGTTCCAGTAAAGTTTCCTCCTAAAAAGTTTCATCGGTTATGAAAAATGCCCTGTGGGCATTACGTTGTGAACTCTTTTGTGGCTATCATAAATAATGGGGCAAAAACACTTGTCAAAATATAGCGGAGCTGATTAGATAATACATCTCTCCTTTGATTTTTGATTGGTTTTCTGTTTTAATTTTTAAAGGAATAGCTGTCGCTTCCTTATAAAATAGGAAATGCTCATTAAAAAATATGCAAAACTGAAAAGTACAAAGAAGTCAGCAATAAATTGTTCCAACTTCTATTACACCAAAAGAGTTCTACGTTCATTCATTCAATGAGTATACATTGAGTGCTTTCTATGTGTGAGGCACTATGACACCAGGGATCAAGTCCCTGCTATCGTGAGGCTTATGTTCTGGCGGGAGGGTAAGATGATAAATACATAACTAAGTAGATTTATAAGTGTCATAAAGAAAAATAAAACGAGGTAAAGGCATAGAGAGAGTCAGGGTCTCTTTCAAATGGAGTGGCCACAAGGTTGCTCTGAGAAGGCAACATCTGGGCAAAGAATTGAGTGAAGTGAGGGAGCTAACCATGTGAATGTTTGGGGGAGTGTGCTTCAAGCCGAGGGAAAGCATATGCAAAGGCCCTGAGGTGGGAGTGTGCTTGGCATGTTCTGTGAACAGACAGGCCAGTGTGGCTGGAGACCAGTGAGTAAGGTGAACATAACAGAGAAACTGGAGAGATAGCCAGGGGTTAGGCCATGTAAGGTTTTAGAAAGCCTGCAGCTTTTTTCTACAATGTGAAGCTGTTGGAGGATGATGAGCAGGGAACAGACTGTAGGGGAGTGAGGGTGGCGGCAGCAGGAACAGTTAGGAAGCTACCACAGTAATTCAGAACAAAATGATGCTGAGTTGGACTGAGTTGGGAATGGTAGAGGGGATAAGAAGTGGTTTAATTCTGGTTGAATTTTGAAAGTAGAGCGAACAGGATTTGCTCATGAATTGGATTGGGAGTTTGAGAGAAAGAGAAGAATCAATAATAAATCTTAAGGTTTTTGGCCTGGTAGGTGGTGTCATTACTAAGACAGGGAACATGGGGGATAAGGGTGTGTATCAAGAACTCAGGTTTGGGCATGTTAAGTTCTAGGTACCTGTTAGCCATCCAAGAGGAAATGTTAAGTCAGTTATAGGAGCCAGGAATTCAGGGAGGGGTCCAGACTGGAGATACAGATTTGGCAGTTACCAGGCACAGAACCAGAAGAGATCTACTGGGAAGCAAGCAGAGATGGAAAAGAAGCCCTAGATGGAACCCTGGGGTGTCAGCAGTTGGAGGTTGGGAGAGAGGAGGAAGGTCCAGTGAAGGAGACTGAGAATGTGTGTCCAGGGGCGTATCAGGAGAGGGTGGTGTCCCGGGGCCAGAGAGTGATCCCCTCTGTCCAGTCCTGGTGGTGGTGGAGGAAGCTGGGTCCCGAGAATTGGCTGTGTTTGGCTACGTGGAGATCGTTACTGCCCACCACGAGAATGGAAGAAGCAAAAGCCAGATTACAGTGGGCTAAAGAGAAAAAGGGAAGAAAAGAAGTAGAGGCTGGGAGTATGGACAGCCATTCTGAGTTTTATTGTAAAGAGAGGACAAGATGAAAAAGTAGCTGGGGAGGAAGGGGGAGAGCAAGGAAACTGTGTTTCCTTGGGGGGGAATATAGCATGTTTGTTTGCTTATGGGAATGATCCGGCAGAGAGGGGAAAAGGATGATACAGAAAATAGGTGTATAACTTCAGGAGCAAGGGCCTTGAATGAGCAAGAAGGTGTGGTTTCTAGTGTGCAGGTGGAAAGATTAACCTAGGCTAGGCGCTGAGACAGGGAGGGCTGGGAGGGGAGGTGGGGGTGGTGGATTTGGTGCCAGGCATGTGGACTTTCTCTTCCAGTGCACACTTTCGGCGCATGGAAACAGACTGGTGGCTGGCGGGAGTGAAATAATTTTATAAGATTGGCATTATGCCATATGTGCTTTAAAAATAAAAACAATTGAATTTAATTTTACTTGAATCTAACAGAAGAAAAAGAAACTGAAGTGAAAGTAAAGAAACTGGTGAACTTCAGATAAATGTTTCTTCTCCACAAAAGATCGTAGTCCTTTAAGTTCTCTCTAAGGTTAAGAAAATGATTGTGAAAATCATTAGGAGGCTGAAGTCATTGCTGATATTTTAAACTACATTTTTAGCTAAATCTTCACTTTTTGACAAGGCTGGCTGATCCCTTGCCTGGAAAGATTAGGTGATTCATTTTCTTGCCCTTCCTTGTACCTCTCTTTCCCATCTCCCAGTTTTTGTAGCTTATCTGGCTTTTTTTCCTTGGCAGTGTTTCTAACATTTACATTCTGAGCTGCACGCTCCCATTTTAGGGGTCTTTTCTTTTACTGCTTCTTTGTTCCTGTGGTTTTGTTTTGATTGAGCTACTGGTGCAGGATTTCTGTCTCTCAGGAGGGGTTCATGGGTCTATATAGGCTGAGATCTTTCAAGTTGGCAATGGCTGAGCCTTTTTCACACTTGAACTTGAGGTGACTCAGCTTGCCATAAATTCTTGGATCACAGTGGCTCTCCCTTAGAATCATTTTAGAATGTGGCTTCATTTACTTCAGGCCTCAAATATTGCCTGGAACAATCTGGAAAAATCTGAGACCATCCTGATTCCCCCCCCACCCCCCCGACTTTGTTAGACAATTTGCTTTTTCTCCATTGATTCTTAAATAATTCTTTCTTTATCCTTGAAGTTCAAAAATTTAAACAGTATCTGTCTTGATGTTGATTATTTTATGTACATTTCCTGGTATGTAGTATCCCTTTTCTACCCACAGATTTAGTCCATCCATTTTAAGGAAATTAATTGCTCTGTATTATATCTCTGGGTATTCTTTCTATTTTGTTGATCTTCCTTTGCCTTTACTATGAATCTTTTTAAGTCTTTTTTTTTAACATGCTGTTAATTAGATTCTTTTTTTAAAAATAAATTTATTTTATTTATTTATTTTATTTTTGGCTGTGTTGTGTCTTCATTGCTGTGCGTGGGCTTTCTCTAGTTGCGGCGAGCGGGGGCTACTCTTCGTTGCAGTGTGCAGGCTTCTCATTGCGGTGGCTTCTCTTGTTGCGGAGCACAGGCTCTAATCACGCGGGCTTCAGTAGTTGTGGCACATGGGCTCAGTAGTTGTGGCGCATGGGCTTAGTTGCTCCACGGCATGTGGGATCTTCCCGGACCAGGGCTTGAACCCGTTTCCCCTGCAATGGCAGGTGGATTCTTAACCACTGTGTCACCAGGGAAGCCCCATTAATTGGATTCTTAAAAACCTTTATGAAAAATTTCAGACATACGCAAAAGTAGGGAGAATAGTGTTATGAACTCCCATATCCCCATCACCCTGCTTCGAAAATCCTCAGTTCATGGCCAGTCTTGTTTTATTTATAGCCACTCCCCACCCCACCCGTCACTCCCCTCCATCACTTTGAAGCAAGTACCAGACATTATTCATCCTTGAATATTTCAGTATTTATCTCTAGGAGATAAGAACTCTTTTTTTTTTTCAACTTAACCATTAATAAGTGTCATCTATTCTGTTTATAATCCATTTATTAAATATGTAATGACATTGCCTTTGTGTTAGATCAGTAGCTTTTTTGCTCTGAAGGTGTGATGGGTTATCATAGTTGCTGGACCTCAAAATCAGGAAGACAAACCTCAAAGGACAAGCCGGAGAATTCTCCCTGATACACAGTGGTGACATATTGGATTGGGTAACAGTAGCAGGCGTTGCATAGACAGGAAGTATCCGTTGGTTCCTTGGTGTTCTCTGAATTTCTAGTGTTCATGTGAAATGTGGAAGGAATGGGAGGAGGACCCGGAATGTACAGTTTCTTTGCAAGCAAGAAGTGAAACTTAAGCCCTTTCTGATTTAGTAATGACCATGAAGAAGGAGCTGAGTGGTTTGAAGACTCTGTTCTAGTTCTGCCTTTGGTGGCCATGTGTTTTATTCCATAGCTTTTTTAATCTTCAGGTCAAGACCTTCTACTAGGTCATGAAATCAAATCAGTGGGCCACAATCAGCATTTAAAATGTAAAAAAACAGACTTTATGGAATATGTATTGTTTCATGAAATTGTGTTTCCTGTGTGTGTGTGTGTGTTGGCTTGTAAGAGTTAGCAAGCCACTAATTTATTCTATTCAATTCCTATCACTTCCTATACCTTCTTGTCTAGAAAGTTAAAGGATTAAAGAGCCCATGAGACAGATTTGATTTATGTATTTAACAAAAGCATATATGGTATTTTCAATGTACCAGGAACTATTCTAATTACTTTACAAATGTTAACTCATGAAAACTCTAAGAGGTAGGTACTATTATTAATGAACTTTGACACATAGAGACATTGAGGCACAGAGAAGTTAAGTAATTTGCCCGGGGTCACACAGCTAGTAAGTGATGGAGCTGGCATTTTGAGCCCAGACAGTCTGTTTTCCAGTTATAGGCAGGCATGTCATATACAATCAATAGTGATCATAGATGCCACTTACTAAATACTTTCTTTGTGCCAAGCAGGCTCAGAGAAAGTTGAATGGTAACTCAGATTTTGCTCTGCTGCCTCTCAAGTTGATAGCATCTCTAGGTGGGCATGGACTTTTTGCTACTCTTTCTTTCAAGAAGAAATGATATAAAGGTGTTTTCCCACTCCACCACAACACAAATACTTAAATACTCAGAGTTAAGGCAGTAAGAATGAGGACTTTTGTGTGATAAGCTGAAGAAATTCAAGGATCGCAATCAATATTGCCAGCTAGAACTATAGGATTCCAGTATGAAAGGCAACTAAATGAGTCCATATCTCAGTTTCATTAAAAAAAATGTAGGAGAGTGGGTAAGAGCCCTGTTTTAGAATTGAACACATCTAGGTTCAGATCCTGTCATGATCTGTAACTATCTTGGTGACCTCAGGCAATTAACTAATCTCTCTGAACCTCAGTGGTCCCCATCTGTGAAGTGGGCGGAATCATGATTGACTTTTAATAGAATCTTACTAGGTACCCGGCATATAGTAAACACTTTACCTATTTTATCTACATTATCTCTTCTACGCTTTATAATAATCCACTGGTGTGGCTGCTGTTACAAACTCTATTTTATAGTTAATGAAACAGACTTAGATTAAGTGTCTTATTCAAGGATACACAACTAGCATGTGGCAGAGCTAGAATTAAAGCCAAGTCTTTCTGAATGCAATGTCTGGGCTCTTAACCATCCTGCTTTATTGCAAACTTATCCCACTGGGATGTTTTGAGGATTAAATGAGATAGCATACATTTACACTTAAATGGTGACTCAACTTTCTATGAGTCACATAGACAGTATTTAATAAATGGCATCTGTGATCACTGTTGATTGTATACCTGCCCATAACTTTTGTAGAGACACTTTACCTGTTCATAGAAAACAAACTGTAGTCAACTAAATCAGTTCTTATAACCAACCAATCACTTCACAAATATGTTGAGTCCTTGAAAAATAACTATTAGTTAGCTATTCTCAACACTCTACTAAGCAGATACTTTCATTGGGGAATAAGTTTCATCAAAGAAAAGATGATCTATCCAGCATCTAGAACAGTGCTTGGCCCATGGTAATTGTCTTAGTCTGGGTTCCCTAGAATTAGAGCTCTAGAGGCAAAAGCTTACACTTTGTTTGTGAGAGCCATCACAGGGAAGCAGGAATGAGGAGAAAAGGGAAGCGAGAAAGGGAGGGAGGGAGGGAGGGAGAACAAATATAAGGGACTGCTTAGAGGCTGGCCACAGCTTCATGACAGGCTGATCATTTGGTCTTGTGGGACATCTTCAGAGAAAATATGTGAAGCTACTACATCTCTGAATGGTCCACTGGGGAAAGGAGGGAGAAGATTTCATTTGCCAGCCTCCATCCCCTCTTACTCAGGGGTTGATGTCCTAGAGCTTCAATTCCCCTGTGCTTCTTCATGGCATGGCTGGTGGCTGAGCAGGTCCCTCCAAATCCCATGCCTCAGTGGCGACAGGGAAACCCTGGGATGGGAATTGAGAGGCGTGTAGCACAGGTACAAAGCAAGGGGCTGTCAGGGCGGCCCACCAGCATGAAGCACTGGAACAGTCATAGCAACTGGAGCAGTACAGACTGACCCAGCCTGTCAGTAAGGTGGTTGTGTTCATCTTGGGTGATGCATAGCAGGCTCTCAATAATGATTGCCCAAGTTAATAAACTCTTTGCCCTTCTGTCTTCTTTAAATGATTTGCAGTTATTGACACCTTGGTACATCTCTTTTCATTCTCACTGTAGTTTCCTATCTCCTCTTCTTTTGCTTTCCACCTAAATGAGGGTGTCCCCAGGCTTAGGCCTACTTCTCTTTCATTCTCCATGCTTTCTATGGGCAGCTGCATTCGCTTTCATGGTTAACTTCATACTGCCATCTACTTGCTGATGGCTCGCAAATGTCTCCTTCCAGACTTGACCTCTCCTGAGAACTCCAGACTGGAGAACAAAACTGCATTTTCCAATAGGAAGTTCCACAGGCACTTCAAAGGCCGAGTGAATCTCCTGGTCCTCTGTACTCATCTGTGTCCCTTTTCCCAACAGCTAATAGGGGCTTGGTCCATGCTGGTGGAACTAAATCTGAAACCATGTGCCAATACTGTAGGCCAAGCTGGGTCCTACACAGAATGAAGTAAATCCTCCAGAGCCAGCTCGCTAGGAATTTAGGGTCTGGATTTTAGGATTGATCTGGTTTGTTTTCCACTCAGTTGCGCTGGAGCCTTGAGCAGCATACAGTTTACCGTTGCCCATTACTATAGTGGACATGTTGAAATTGACATTTAGTCTTTTCAGGAGTTGATTTCAGGGAAGTCCTTGGGTTTTTGACTCTTCTTGTGCTGTCCTTCTGCTTTTCAAGACCCTTACCTTGCTTTATCCACAGTTTACAGATCCCTTTGGAACAGTGTATCTGATCTGCTCATCGAGCATGCACGCCCTTTCTTGCTTTTCCACCCCCCTCTTTCTCTACATGCTCTTCTGAATAAACCTTCAAATCACTGTGCTGTACTCACACAGGCTCCTGGGCTTGATCTGCCCATTTCTGCCTCCTCACCTTTGCCCTAGTAATCACAGCCCTCCTTCCTCTATAACCCTTACGCCTCTTTAAATCCTCCCCAGTTCCAGGCCTGAAGACTAACTCAGGCTGATCCTGGTTTATACTGATCTCCTCTCTGAGCATAATCTGGGACCATTATTTTGGCACTTAGCACACACAGTCCTATACAGTTGAATGCTTTTGCATTTAGTCTCTTTTTTTTCCCAATTGGATTATAAGCTCCTTGAAAGCAAGACAGTGTCTTATATTTTCTCGTGTGTTCCAATGATTTGTCACTCAGATCTTTGCACAGAGATGGTATGAGACAAATATTTGCTAGATTTGTTGGTTGGTTATCATGGTCCTTGGGAATTCACTTCCACTTTGTCTCTAGCAATCAATCAGGGGCATCAGACTAGGTAACATTTCCCAGAGGAGCTGTTGGTCATCTCATTCCAGATCTTTAGTTTGTAGTACAAGCTAATTCTAGACTTTGGACCTCAGGAATTCTGTTTCTTAAACATCTCAGGCAAGGCCTAGGAGCTAAAATTACTACTTTGGCATTTGATGTGGCAGCTTGTTCATTTGGGAGCCTTTTGTCTTTGACTTTCTATTGAGTCACTTAAAAGAACCAAGGCGGCCTGCCAAGAGCAGTCCTGATGATTAAAGTTCATTGAGTTATTCCCCTTCACACCCTCCTGTCTCATTGGCTTTATGAGGCTGCTTTCTGTGTCTTCACTTGGGGGCTAAACAGTTAATGAATGGATGTCCTTCGGAAACTCTTAAGGCCATTTTTCTCCTTCTCCTTCCCCCTGGCTGGTTTCTCTTTGTCTCCAAAGCTGCATGCATTGTTCTTAGGTAGTGTGGAGTTAATGCGAGGGGAGGAAAGGTTCTTTCTTTCCTAACTTTGGGGACATCTACTGCACAGGGCAGACAGTTTTGAAGATGGCCAAACTTAAAGTTCAACACAAAGAACTATAGTAAAAGGAAAGCCGGAGAGGCTAGCACTCCAGTTGCCACCACCCCTCCTTCCTCCCACCAAGGTAACTGTCTTACCTTTGAACCCAACGATCTCTCTTACATGTCCAGTTTGCTCCCCACTGTATAGGAAGGGATAGGTTGGACTCACTAGTTTTAGGATCAGTGGCTCTAAAGTATGTATTATTACTAATGATTAGCGTTAGTATGTGTGGGGATTTTCCACTCATGGAATTCTCCTATTCTTTTTTTTTTTAGTTAACATTTATTGACCATTTATCAGTATCTTTTTTTTTTTTTTTAGAGTATTAGTCATTTTTTTAAAATTTTTTATTTATTTTTATTTATGGCTGTGTTGGGTCTTCTTTTTTGTGCGAGGGCTTTCTCTAGTTGTGGCAAGCGGGGGCCACTCTTCATCGCGGTGCGGGGGCCTCTCACTATCGCGGCCTCTCTTGCTGCGGAGCACAGGCTCCAGACGCGCAGGCTCAGCAATTGTGGCTCACAGGCCCAGTCACTCCGGGCATGCGGGATCCTCCCAGACCAGGGCTCGAACCCGTGTCCCCTGCATTGGCAGGCAGACTCTCAACCACTGCGCCACCAGGGAAGCCCTCTCCTATTCTTTTTGACCTCTGTACTATTCAGCCTGGATTGCTCATTAACGCTCACTCCATCTCTTAATTTAGAAGGCCTAGGAACCCATCCAGCAGACCTCCTCCACTCTGATCTTCCTTCAGCTCTGTTCCCATCATGACACAAACTTTCACCAGCTCCATTTCTGGCCTCTTGAAATCCAAACTACCCTGTTAGCCTTTGGAGCTGCTCCTCCCTATGCAGCCTTATCTCTGACCTACCCTTACGTCACCTTTTGTTCTGGTGAGGCCAGCCTCCTCACTATCTCATAAAGAGGCCACGCTCAAACATTCCCATCTCTCTGCTTATGTTTTCCCTTATTCTGGAAGATTGTCTTCTCACCCTTCCATTTATTGAAATTTTACCCATCCTCAGAATACTAGTTCAGACTTCTCTTTCCTCCCATTTTCTCTCTTTATCCTCTCCTTCCTTCCACAAATTTCAAGCCCTATTATATGCCAGGTATTGTTTTGGGTCTAGGAGTATGTTAGTGAGCCAAACAAACAATTTCTCCCTCTCAAGGAGTTTAGTCTTTCTCAAGAAGCCTTATTTTAGCAATGTTAGTCCCCACTGCTTTGAGTCCTTAAGACTTTTACTTGTAATGTTTCTTCTCAGTTTCATTCTTGCAGTATACTATAATAAAGATTTATATATTTAATTATATATCTTGCATAATTACGTAATATGTAAATAATTATGTATTTTTTGAAAATGTATTCTATATTTTGATCATGTTTTCACAATTAGATTGTAAGTTCCTTGAAGACAGGGACCTTCATGCTTCTGAATACTTGAGAATTCCCTACTTAGTCCACTAGGAATCCTTTGTTTGCAAGTGACCAAAACCCCAATGCAAGCTATTTTAAGCAAAAACGGAATGAGTTGGCTTGTATGCTGGAAAGGGCCAGGGATAGGGCTGGCATCTGGCCATGATTGATTCAGGGGCTCAAGTTTCCTTTTCCCATACCTCAGCTCTGCTTCCTCTAGGTTGGCTCCATTCCAGTCGTGGTGGCAAGATGGTAGCACTCTCTCAGACTGACATTGTCCCCAGGTCTTGTAGCTCCTAAACAGGGCCTGGAGGTAACATCTACCATCTTTGGAGAGGCCGGAGGTGGAATCAGCTTTGTCAAAAGTACTAAGAGTCGGGGAGGATATGGATGCAAGGAAGGGAAAACAATAAGTATGTCACATCCACATATTCTGGAAGCTTAGTAGCTATTTGTTGATTGATTGTTTGGATTAACTCATGTTTGTTTCTATGCTATATTCAATAGGGTAAAGTAATGAGGAAAAAGGCCATCAATCACACTCTTTGAGGAAGAATATTTGCTGTTTTCTAGTTTGCTAAGAGTAGCTTGATGGCTTTTTTTGGCATACTGACTACTGAGATAAGTAATAATGTCAGTCACTGAAAGATGTGGTATAGGAAGTTGATTGAGGGTGATACGTGTCTTCCTTCTCTCTGCTCTCACAACACTGTGTACATACCTCGTTTATTTATATTATTGTTTCACTGTGTTTGTTGTAGGTTTTTTACTTGTCTCTTCCTGACTGCTCTGCTAACATTGACAGAGGACTTTTGTCTTTGTACTCTCAGAGCACCTGGAAGGTGCTCAAATAAATATTTGTGACAAGAGTAAGTAAGAAAGAACTTTGGCTTAGGAACCCAGTGACCCGGGTTCCAGGCCTAGATCTGCAGCTTAATAGCTGTGTGATCTCCAGAAATTCCTTCCCCTTCTCTGGGCTCTGGTTCTATCTGTCCAAGAAAAAATTTAAAGGCCCTCCCATTACTGAGTTTGTAGAAAGGCAAACCTGCAGGTAAAGAGTGAGACTTGGCAAGGTATTCCAGCATTCTGTTTCCCAGGGAACAGTTCTGAGAGGAGCCGATGACCATTTTGATAAGAGGCCTTGGTAAGAGACATGGAGGGTAGAGCCTGGTGAAAGCCTCAATTGTCTTCTTCTATAACACTTGCTGGAAAGGTACTAGGAATTCATATTCCTGAGATGGCTGAGGTGACATCATGTGTTTGTGAAAGGCTAAAAGCAGGAGAGACAGATTTTGTGGAAAAAGACCGGCATCAGGCCTGGTTCCCAGTGGGGAACGCAGGCTGACCTCATGCTCAACGGGCTCTGAGCACAGCCTGTGGGAGTGGCAGCTCTTGTCCCCTAGGTGCCAGCACGTCAAGGAGAAGGGAAGGACGTGCCTGTGTTGATCTCCTGAAAGATTACATCTTTCTCCCGGCCTCCCCCCGACCCCCATTTTCTCCTCAGAGATAAGGGATTCATAGGAGGGGGTTCCGTGTGACTTAACCAGGCAGAATTCCTAAAAGAGGAGATGAATTTTGAAAGAGGGAAAGAAAGGGGTTAATATCTTTGGATTGGAAGCAGTGAGCTGAACAGAATCCCCCCAGTACTCTGCTGACTGATGAATTTCCTGGGTGTTCTCTGAAGTGAGGACAGTTTCTAGAGGACTGTGTCACCTGCATTGGCAGGTGTTATATAATTTAGGAGTCTCCATGATTGTCGCTGTGGCAGGGCCCTCTTTTTGTTAAATGATCAGTATCCTGTTAGGTCTAGTTTTTCTTTGAATTTCATCCGTTTTGTGACCCTTCAGCTTCTTTCTCAGAAGGAAATGAGCCTCCTTCTAACCCCCAGGACAGGTGTAGTTAGGTTCTCAGCTATGGCCAAGCATGGACAAGGCGTCAGCATATCCTGGGGGGAGCTCTTCTGGATGTGTGTGCTGAGCCTGCATTTGAACTCATACATAAAAACATTCCTTGCCAGGTTTTGATCTGACACCCTTCGGAAATGATGGAATGGTGATCTGCCAGTGGAGTTCAATGTCCTGGCCAAGCTTCCTGTCCTGAGGGACAGCTTCTAAGATTTGCTTTAAGAATATTCAATGCAGAACTGAAATTCAGCCCATACAAGTGGAGAAATGGAAACCAAGAATTCCTTCCTCCTTTTGGTGCCTGTTTGCTAGACCATTTTCCCCTTAATTGGCAGGATGGCACTCAGCAGGACATGCTGTTTTGGTGGGGTTCAATTTTTGTAATGAGATATAATTCACATACCATAAAATTTACCCCTTTGAAGTGTACAATTCAGTGGGTTTTTTGTTTTTTGTTTTTGTATATTCACAAGATTGTGCAGCCATCGCCACGGTCTAGTTCCAGAACAGTGGAGTTACATTTTGACTTGAATCTTTGAATGAAATGCTAACCAAAGGTTAACTCTGATTTTCAAGAAACTTGTTGTAGAACTTTGGTCCCTTTTGCAAGGGAAGCTGCAGTTTTTATTCAAGTGTCATTTTTATAAAACATAATAGAAAAAGAGTCAGAGGACATTGAAATGTTCTTAGGCTTGTTGCCTAATATCTTTTGCCTGCTACTGATGATTTTTAAATCTTTGGTCTTTAGGTGGGGGCTTAATACCATGGCTATCTATCATAAAGAATATTTGAAGCAGAAGTAATGAGATTGTCTTTGCTTTCTTTTCCTTCCTCTTCTTGTCAAGCCATGCTTCATTAGGGCAGGGCTTGGGCCTGTTTTGTCCTCTGTTGCCATCACCTAGCACAGGGTCTGTTATACAGTAGGTGCACAGTAAAGATTTGCTGAATAAATGGGCTGTGTGAGGTGCCCAGGGGAGGTCATTTTTGGCATGTATCACTCCAGGTCGTTCATGGTGACCTTTGTACTTTGGCTTTCTGGATGGCCATGAAATACATTTATAGCCCTGAGATACAGCTGCATATAGAAAGTGAGAACTTGACTTCTTCAGTGTAGTTCTAGGGACAGAACCTACAAAGATCCCATCATCCCCAGCTCCCAGGAACTCTCATCCAACTATAAACTGAATTTGCAAAGGCTTCTTGGGTTGATGTGGTGAAGCAGTGTGGGTGGTGTGATTGTGTGCCTTTGCGTGTATACACGTGTGCACGTGCATTCTGGCCTAAGCACACGATGGAGCTGTGTGGATGGAATTGTGAGGAATTCCTCCATGTTTTTATAAATTGCCCCTTTCTTCTTTCTGCCCTTGTAGTTTATTGGTCGGCCAGGGTGCAGAGGGGCCCCCAGCCTGGGCACATGGCCCAGGCGTGCTGGCGTTCAGTGGCCTATTGTTTCCTGCCCCTCATATGCATGGACAGAGGACTGGGGCTGGCACAGCTGCCTTCTTGGGGACCATTGTTTGTCTTTGCAGCAAAAGCAGCAGCAGCAAAAGCCTGGACAGAGCACATTTTGCCCTGGACAGAGCAGCCATTCTGTCTTGGAGCTGCAGGCCTGGAGATGGGGGTAGTTGGAGTCTCCCTTAAGTGCCTGTGCAGAGGCTCTGAGGGTGGGAGCCAGGGCAGCATCTCCTTCCATGGGGAGGGGTGGGGGGGCCGGGGAGATGCTCAGTGGAGTCGCATCACTAATTAACCACAGTGGCAGGTGGTATCTCTTAGCAGAGACTCTCCCTTTCCTGGATTGGGGTGGGGATATCGCATTCTCACTTCCTTCAAAGCTGCCCTGTAGAGGAGATCTAAGAAGCAGGAAGGGATCCAGCCCAGTTGTGGACCAGTCAAAACATGGGCTAGTTAGTGAGTCACCGGGCTACTCCAAACTTGACTCTGGGGGCCTGAGTCACCACCTCATCTGGAAGGTGGGGAAGGGGACATTCCAGGGTTTGGAGCGAGAGACACTGTGATTCCCCCAGAAATACCTCAGAGACCCCAGACTCTTGTTCGTTTCTCTTGTTTCCCTGCCCCACTGACAACCTCTTTGACAAGTCAAGGCAAACCTTCATTTGGCTTCAACCCCATTTGCACCTAATTGTATGAGCCTTTGGTAAATTACTTGAGTCATACTTCAGTTTTCTCATCTGTGCAATCAGGACAATTGGGGATACCAATTATGGACTAGTAATGAAGGTTAAATGAGATGATGTGTATAAAGGTGTTCAGTAAGCACGTGCTCCCTTTCCTTCAGGGGCCCGGAGGGGATGCCTGAGGTTGGGGTGCACTTTGGGTAATGCTGCCCATTTGTTGAGACACCTAAGGAGGTCAGGGTGGAATTCCATGCTGGCTGGATGCACGTTGGGGCTTCTTAGATTAATTCACGTATCTTAAAGGCCTCCTATGAAGTGCTTGTTCCTCAGACAGGACAACCCTGGAGCGGTCTACCTCTGGAACCTCATGGGTATTGTGGGAATTTGCTTAGCCTCCTCTTTTTGTGTGTGTGTGTGTGTGTTTTTTTAAATTTTTTTAAAAAAATTAATTAATTTATTTATTTTTGGCTGTGTTGGGTCTTCATCTCTGTGCGAGGGCTTTCTCTAGTCGCGGCAAGCAGGGGCCACTCTTCATTGCGGTGCGCAGGCCTCTCACTATCGCGGCCTCTCTTGTTGCGGAGCACAGGCTCCAGACACGCAGGCTCAGTAGTTATGGCTCACGGGCCCAGCTGCTCTACGGCATGTGGGATCTTCCCAGACCAGGGCTCGAACCCGTGTCCCCTGCATTGGCAGGCAGATGCTCAACCACTGCGCCACCAGGGAAGCCCTAGCCTCCTCTTTTTATGGCGAAGGTGGGCATCATCCATCCTCCTGTGCTCCCTTTCTGCTCCACTAGTTAGAGAGTTTATTGAGGTAAAGTCTTAAATGAATTACAAGTGACTCAGAGAGGGCTGACAGCCCCTTGCCTATCCACATCCTCTTGCACATCTGTTACTGACTGGGTACCTGGAAAGCCTTTTCACCCTAAGATGCCCTGATTCTTATTTAATGGACAAGTTGTAAGTAATATCAATGAGCACTGTGAATGTCCTCTCCACCCACAGTCTGCCTACCCAGTGGCTACTACTACCAGCTACTATTTCTATCTATCAAAGATAGAAAGAGGACAGATGCCTCGAGGAATAGTCTCAGCAAGGGCTGTTGCCTTTAAGAGGCCCAGAAATCCCTGGCAGGAACCAGATGCCTGGCATGCCCTCTGTAGATCCTCCCCCCCAACACCCCTGTAATCAGACTCCAAAAAAACACAGAACAAGAGAGCTTTGATGAGGTAGGCGGCTTTTCTGCGCAGCCTTCTGTCTGCTTGAAACAATCCTCCGGTGCTCAGTTTCAGTTCAGGTGAGGTTACTGCAGGTCTGGTTGGGGTTGGTGGCTGGCACGGGAGGAGGCAGGGAGCCAAAGAGGGTAAGAACTACACTCACAGATCACCTGAGATCACCCATAAAGCACCAGATACTTGTGGTACATCCTGATATCTGTAAAAACAAACAAAAATGAAGATGGGGATGGATGATGGACCCGCAGCTACTCCAAGGCGAAGCCAAATGTACCATTTGCTCATCCCTCATTGCTTCATAAAAGGATGGTTGGCAGAATTTTCAACATCATAGCTTCGTTCCTGGATTTGCCTCTGATTTATCCGCAGCTCAGATGAAAACCCTAGATTCCACACCCCCACCCTATGCATTACAGAGCATAGACTGAAAGCACTGTTACAACTCTACTGTTGGGGAATGAATTTGGAGCATGCAGAGGAAAGGCGTAATAGTACAGGTGCTCTTTTTCCCTGGGATTGGAGCTACTGTCACATCCTAAGCTATTGGAGCTGAGCAGGCTTGGGGGTAGGGGTGGGGAAGAAAGGGATGAAAGAAGTGACTCCATTGTGACTCAGATGGGGATTGGGACATAACTTCAGCAGGATACACACTGCAGGCCTTGCAGTCTGGCTTTGGCAAGCTGCTTCCTGCGGGTGCCAGGTCTCTTGTCAGTAATGAATGCAGTATTGCATCTGAGGCAGATCTGGTTGTATCTGGAGCTGCCATTGCTGCAGTTCCAGAGAGGGTGTTTGCTAACCCTGTACGAGGATTCTGGCCAGCCAGAAAGCTGCCAAGCTAGAGCTTAACCAGAAATATTTCTAGCTTTGACACAGCAGAGGCTCTGAGCATCCGTGAGGATGAAGCATCAGAGATATGAGTGATATTTGTCGGTGAAAATATCAACTTCTTGAAGATTGATTACATCCAGTGGTATTTGGAAACTATGGAATCCGGTTGACAGTTAATGGTTTGCATGCCTATAGAGGTCCCAGTGCTTGTTTCATTCTTGACTGCCACTATTTGCCCTTGGGCAGAGCCCTTTCTATCTCCATTAAAATATCCTGACCTCTCCCCCTACTTCATGAAGATGTGGAAAAACAGTTTGAAATAATGGGAGAAAGTATAAAAAGTAGGAGTTTGGGCTCTAAAGTCAAGCTGTTTGGGTTTGAATCCCGGCTCCACCACCTAATAGCATGACTTCTTTTTAAGAGTCAGTTTTCTCATCTTTAAAATACGGATGAAAGTAGTACTAACCTAATAGGATGGTTGGGAGATAACTCATTTGGCTCTCTGCCAGAAGGGAGCCTACATTCTGACACTGTGCTGGAAGCACGATAAATTGCTCGTTAAGGGGTAGCTCTGAGTATTATTACCTCTGATAAGCAGTTTCTCTTAAATGATTTAGCAGATCCCTGGGTTCAGTGTTCTTTAAGGGTCTGAAAAGAGCTGGTGAGTTTGGTGGTGCCTCACATCACATTTTAAAAATTAAAGCCTTTAAGTTCCCCAGAGCACAGGGACCAACTAAATGGAAGGGGTAAATGTTGGTGTTATGGTTTTTTCCAGGGATCTCTGTCTGACTGCCTCACCTCGCTTTCATTGCAGAGATCCGTGCTCAGCTCACAGAGCAGATGAAATGCCTGGACCAGCAGTGTGAGCTCCGGGTGCAGCTGTTGCAGGACCTCCAGGACTTCTTCCGGAAGAAGGCTGAGATCGAGATGGACTACTCCCGCAACCTGGAGAAGCTGGCAGAGCGCTTCCTGGCCAAGACGCGAAGCACCAAGGACCAGCAGTTCAAGTAGGGACGCTGTGGCTGTTACTTTTAGAGACCTTGAGAATGCGGTCCGGGATGGAGGGAGGCAGGGTGTGCCACCTCCATCCAATTGTATTTATGAAGCAGGTGACCTAGTGACTTCAAATTGGCTGAGGGTTGAGAGCCCTCAAGGACTTCTCCTTTTCCAGATCAGTCTTACATTCAGTTCGATATCTTGGAGAGATCAGAATAGATGATGAACCACGCTTATAATAACAGCAAACACCTTTAAACCTCTTCCTATATGCCAAGCATGGTTCTGAGGGCTTTTACATACTTGTTAATTCACTTAATCTTCACAACTCCGTATGTTAGTTATTGTTATATCCCCAACGTACAGATGAGGAAACTGAGTCATAAAGCGGTTAAGGAACTTGCCCAAGGTCTCTCTCTCTCTCGCTCTCTCTCTCTCACACACACACACACACACACACACACACACACACCCCTAATAAATAAATAGCAGAATAGCAGAGCTGAAATCCAAACCCAGGCAATCTGGCTCCAGAGTCTGTGTTCTTAACCGTTTCACCAAACTGTCTTTAACTGGAAGAAATGAATGTTATAGCCATAAATCTAAGTCGCTGTGCAGACAGTTGCTAAAGCCTATTCCTTCTACATTTACAGTATTTTATACAACTGGACCCTTCACTTTGTTCTCACTGCCATTGCACTAGTTTAGATCATCATCATCTTTGCCTGAGTGATTGCAATACTTACTGTATCATCTTTAGCAGAGGTTCTCAATCCTGGCCACACATTAGAATTCCCTGGAGAACTTTTTTAAAATACTGAAATCTGGGCCCCACTCCAGATCAATTAAACCAGAGTCTCTGGGAGTACAGGCTGGGTAACAGTGTGGTGTAAAAGCTTCCCAGATGATTCTAACGAACAACCAGCGTTGAGGACAACAGTCTTCAGCTTCTCCCCATTCCAGTCTACCTGATCCATTATTATCAGATTTAGTCTTCCTGGAACACACTGGGGATCAGGCAGTTTCTCTGTGCAATGGCCCCCCGATGTCTGTGTTCTTGATACTCAAGATGTGGTCTCCCAAGATCAGCACCGCCGGGGTTTTGGAAATGCAGAATCTCAGGTCCCACTCCCAATCTGCTGTAACAAGATCCCCAGGTGATTTGTGTGCACAATTAAGTTTGAGAAGTGTTGCTCTGTTCACAAAGGTGTACACTCCTTGGCTTGGTCTTCAAGCCCCTCTACATCTGGCCCGACCAGCTTTCCAACCTTATTTCCTGTTTCTGTTCTAGTATACTGCAGCCAAACAGAACACTAACTCCACTGGGCCTTTGCTTATCCTGTTATGTGAACTTTTGTGCCCATTCTTCACATCTCTGCAAGTCGAAGCCATACCCATGTTTTAAGACTGAATGCAGATGCAACCTGTTTTAAGAAACTTTCCAGATTCTCCCAGAAGGAAGAATGTTCTCCCTCTTCTAAATTCTTACAGCAGTTCTTTTTTTTGTTCTTTTATTAGGACATTCAGAACTATCTGCCTTATATTATCTTCCCTTAGTGAACTGTATAAGCTTTTCTGATTCATTGTTCAGTCTCCCACAGTGCCTAATGTAATATATAATAGATGCTCACTAAATATTATTGGATGAGTAAATGAATGAGTGAATTTAAGAATTAATGCCAAGTGTATCTTATTTCCCTCTGTTTTCTATTTTTGTTTATCGCCCTAATAATTTGGGACACAATTTATCCTTTACAAGCCAGCTCTGAGCAATGAATAAGTAAGGAGAACATATGATACTTTCAGTAGAAGCCAGAAAGAGAATTTCCTCCAGATGTTTTGTCCTCCAAGTCCTTTATCTTTTGCAAGTCCTGTTCTCTTTATGATAAGCAATCCTGAGAGACTAAAATGTTATTTTAGTATATGATAAATGAAGATCGGTGGGGGGATTGTTTGCTTTAGAAAAATGATTCAAAGTTGGATTTATTCTCTTGATAAACTCCTCCTAAGTTTAAAATAGCATTTGATTTTTAGTACTATCTTATATTCTCAGCTTAAGGATACATTTACTACAAATTAAGGTACAGATGTGCTGAACTGCTCTAAGATCACATACAAGAAATAGGGTGTTTTCTCCAAGACTGGGAGAATTGATTTCCCTTCTGATAAAGTTGGTACCTGGCTTCATTTTTCCCAGACAACAAGTGAGTATTTCTTGAGAGCCAGCTATGTGCTCTGTGTTGTACAGGTATTGGAAGATACAAGACAGGTTTATTGTGTGTATCCATAGGGAGCCATATCTGGTTGGGGAGAAAATATTTTTAATATAGGAAGCAATTAGAGGATAAAGCAATAATGGTCTCATTAAGAGATCATTGGTTTTATGTAGAATATAGATGTGATAAGAGGTCAATGATCAATCATCAGAGACAGATAAAGGAACTGGAATAGTCAGGAGCATTTTCATGAAGCAAGTGGGATTTAGGTTAGTCCTTAAAGGTAGATTTGTGTAGGAGAGAATAGCATGTGCAAGAGAGAGGAAGGAGTGTTTGGTGGTGAGGGGTAAAGGGGCTAGTGAGGGATCCAGCTTCATTACAGGAGGTTCGTATGCATTCATTCAACAAATGTCCATTGTGCATTCCTTGAACTCCTTCAGACCAGACGTTGTACCCTGGGATATAACAATGAACAAGCACCATCTTCCACATGGCACTTATAATAGAATGAGGAAACAGGCACTGAACACATCACACAGTTAGATGAGTTGAGGTAAGTGTTGCGGAACAAAAGGACAAAGGGCTACAAGCACTCGTAGAAGAGCCTTTGCCACTCCTTTGCCGTCACTTTATGGCTAGGTTACTTTAATAGCTTCTTGTCGGATCTTATCCTGAGGAGCAATCTGTTGATACTTATTCAACAGACCCCTTCTAAATGCCTACTGGGTACTGTGTTCTGTGCTGATTCCTTCAGAGACTGAGATAAGCTCTGGAATCTTGGCTAACAGGGAAAAGAGACGTGTAAACAATATAATGTAAAAAGGGCTTTAACAGAGGTATGAGCAAAATATTATGAGAACACAGGTATTTCCCAAAGCAGTGGAAAATAGGGTTTAGATAAGTAGACACCAAATAACAGTTCTTTGACAGACAAGCAGGGTAGTTCAAATTTGATGTGGCAGCACGGTAGAGAGCCCTCTGGGTTCCTGTGTGGGGAAGGAGACATGAGGAAAGATGGTAGAAGAATGAATTTTTATGCCAGAGAAGGCCAAGATGGAGGTTTTGGGGGGATAATCCATGTACGATGTGAGAGCAAAAAAGAATAGAGAGGAAGGCATATATTCAAGAAGTATTCAAGAAACTGAAGAGGACTGGGTAACTGATTGGGTAAAGAACTGTAATGGTCAGAGGTGACCCAGTGTCTCTAGCCTGGTGACCTGGAAGAATTGGGCATCTATGATAGAAGTGGGGCTGTTGAGGGAAGACCTGGTTTGAATGTGAGCCTGCTCGGGGCATGTTGGGTTTGGGGCGGTGGGAGGGCTGTCCAGTGGAGATGTTGTACTGTTGAGGTAAGAGGTGGGGTAAAAAGTGACTATGGAAGATTTGAAACTATATGAACTCAGGGAAGAGAAAGAGAAGGACAGAGAGCTAAACCCGGGACCCAAGGCTTGGGCACACCCAATTTTAGGGAGTAGTAAATGTTAATTACCAGAAGTAAAAGTTACCAGGAGAGGATGGGGGAGGGAAGGCGGAGGGGAACAAAGGAGGGAGAGGTGAGTTTTTTAAGCACTTAAAAGGATGGAAGGTATGTAGGATAGTGTTGTCTTATGGAACTAGCAGGCTTTCAAGTAGAAGATCTGTAAAAGTTAATCCCAGCAATTTCTTATTGATACTCTCCCATTATAAGGCACTGGGAGAGGCAAAGATGACTAAAATGTCTTCCAAACCCAAGAGTTTTCAATCTGTTAGAGTGCAACATGAAATTGCTGATTTTTGGAAGACACAAAATGTCACATAGTGGCAAATTCATGTGGTACAGCCTAATAGAAGAGGCAATGAGACATACATACCAATGCATTTAACACAGGCAAGATGGTGAGAAACTCAGGGAGTCCAGGCAACATCCTACTTTCATACATAATTTATTCCTTAAAAAGTACAGGAGTTTTACATGGAGTAGGTGGGTTCTATTACTATAAGTATATATGTGAAATTCTGAATTACACCTCACCTGTTGAACTTTGAGCATTTGTCTTTCATTTTCTTCTTTTTGCCACAATTAAACCCATGGTCTGCTTGCATAAGTCCAGGGAACATTTGAGGAATTATGGTGACTGATGATTTCTAACCTTGTCTTGTTCATCTAGGGATGAGACTCTACGTCTCAATGTAACACTAGCAGCAGCACTTGCATTTTTCCACTTTCCACTCATCTCTGTGTTGTAAAACGGAGCCAAGTATTCAGGTATTTGCACATACAAGTGTTACTGTACAGAGACAACCACAATGCTGAAACGGAGCTGGCCCTTGGCAGACAACGCCACCAGGCCACGCTTGAAACATTTGTTAGCAACTGAAAATTGAAATTTTTGGCCTAGGAAAGGCTTTTTAGGCATGTCTGTTTTGGTTATGGTATAGGTTTGGCAGCTTTAATAGACCCAAATAATAGTATCTTACATGAGATGGAGGTTGATTTTTCTTTCATGTAATCGTCTGGGCGTTAGCCATCCAGGGTCCTTATTCCATCCCTAGAGGGTTGCGCTTGTTCTGTATGACCCAAGATGGCTCAGACCACCACGTCCGCATTCCAGCCAGCAGGAAAAGCAAAAGGGCCAGGGGCAGGCACATCCTTACCCTTTAAAGGTGCAGTCTGGAAGTGGCACATTTCTTCAGCTCACATCTGACTGGCATGGTTCTACTGAGCTGCAAGGGAGGCTGGGAAATGTAGTTATTATTCTAATGACCAGAAAGTAGAGTTTCTATTAATATAGTTGGTTGGGAAAGACAGTGGGGGACAATTAACAGCCTCCACCACACTGTATGTGATATACGAGCAGGCAGGTGTATGAAAGACCATTCTGCTCATCCACTTTGTAAAGTGCCATAAATGCACAGAGAAGAGCGGGCTTTACGGAGGTGAGGTTCAGTGGATGGGAAATGGAAAACACAAAAGTGCCAACGCAAGGTATTGGTTTTATAAGCTTAATTCAATTGAAACGATGCAGAAGTTGTAGAAGGAGGGTAAAAGGATCGGGAAGGAAGCATTTTAGGCAGAGAGAACAGTGTTGATAAAGGCATAGTGCTGGGAAAAACAAAGCTGGTAGGTAACTCATCTGTTTTGCTAAAGAACAGGAGTAATAAACGTGATAGTGACATAAGCCTGGAAAAGTTGGTAGGGACCAGATTACAGTGGTCCATGAATGCCAGGTGATAAGAGTTTGGGCTTTATTCTGTAAGCATGGGGGACCCACTGATAGTTTTGGAGCATAATTATGAGTGGCTGCGATTTGGAAAGGTAACTATGGCAACAGTGCATAAGATCAGCTGGAGCAGAGAGACTGGAGGGAGGAGACCTGTTAGGAAGGGATGGCAGTGAGCCTAAGGTTAATGGGGGCCGGGACTGAAGTCGTGCCCTGGGAACTAGAAAGGATGGGTCAAACATGAGGACAAGAAGCAATTAAAGTCAAAGAAGCTGGGACAGAGGAAGGGCTATGGGTTTTCTGGGTTTCTGGAGTGGCAATTGTATTGTATTTTCATTCAGCCGGAGAAGTGTAGCCTCGATTTCGCTGACTCTAGGGCTGGTCCCTAGAATAGTTCATTCTCTGCCCAGAGCATCTCAGCAGGCACTCATCACCTCCCCCAGAGCTGTAGCAGCTGTTGGCCCAGTAATGCCATGAATTTGTCTCCCTGTGCTGCCAGGAGAGCAGCTGCCAGCAGGAGCCCTGGACAGACGCATCTCAGGGACATGGAAACTATTCAACTTGGGATGGGGTAGGTTAGCCAGGGCTGAAATTGGTCTACATGAATTGTCCCACCCTTTTCCAGGCCAGTTTCTCAGCCTGGCTAGATTTCAGCCCCTCATACTGGGTTAGGTTGGGTATTTTAACTTATAGGCTTAAGTGACCGCACTTAGGGACCAACGTTGCTGAACTGCTGTTTTCATCTTCTCTTGGACAACTTCTTACCCTGGAAGCCATTACCCTGTCACTCTTTGGCTTGGCTTCCTAGTCTGCTTTTCTCCTGCTTACCTTTTGTCCTCTCCCACACGGTCTCAGTGCAGACACCTTCACTAAATCTCACACAACTCTGACTCCATTGCAAAGTCTGACCCTGCAGTCCCCTCCCCCTCCTTCTCTTCCCCCCCTACAGATAGAACTATAGTGATTATTTCTATCTATCTTATTCTGCTTTGTTTAAGATAGGTAATATGGCTTCCTCCATCCCTTTGAATTGTGGGAGGACCCTATTAATGTCTGAAATTCTATCTGCCTGGTTTGATTAAGAGCAGAGATATTATGAGAGGGTAGGAAGTCTTCCTAGGGAAGATGTTCTTACATTTTCTTTGGCTCCTTGAAGAGTCTAAATGTATTCCTGTTTGTTGCTAAGCCTTTGATTGTCTCTTTTAAGCGGAATCTGTGTTAATATTGCCCAGCAGGACTCTAATTGATAATGTGTTGGCTGGTTTTTTTTTTTTTTTTTTTTTTGCATAAACTTGCTGTAAATGACCTTTCAGTCATAGCTCATTTGGTTTTGATCTCCTACTTTTAATAGCTCAGTTCTTTCTTTTATTTTGAGGTAGGGTTGTGGGGTTTGTTTTTTTTTTTCCTGTTGAGTTTTAGAGGAATACTCCTGCAATGCTATGCCGCTGTGTTCCTTACAAAGACCTTATGCTACTTTATAACCCACTGCCAACATCTTGTCTTTCTTCCAGCTTTTCCTTCTCCTCAACAACAAATATTCGTTGAACATTTTTAAGGTATTAGTCTAGCCTCTTAGAGGAGAGAGATTCAAAGAAGTAGAAGTAGTGGTTCTTTCCCACATGACTTTATAATCTAATCAGGGACAAATTATGCCTGAACATAATAACACAGATATTCACTGTAGGGCAATATGGGGTAAGTACCAAGTGCGTGCTACAGAAGGCATGATGCACAGTTGGTAGGTCAGGAAACTTTCAAGATGGGGAATGGGATTTGAAGCAGACCTTGAAAATGGCTAGGATTTTGACACATGGAGAGAGAGGGAGGGGAAAGATGCTATAGCCAGGAGGAAAGTACAAAGCACTTTTGGGGTACAGTGAGTAGACTGGTTTGGTTGGGATAATGAGTGTATATGGAGGAACTGGACAAAAGTAGATAGGACCATATCATGGCGAGCCCTGACTCTTGAATAAGATTTGGCTCTCTGTAGTGGACACTGGAAACCACTGAAGGTAGGAACAGCAAGTGTCCAAGCTGAGGTTATGAACTCTGCTTAAGGAAGGTTAACCTTATCCTTAATGGTGATGGTTTGCTAATTCACAAGGAACTTGAGACAGTGAAACCAGTTGTCACAGTAAGTAATAAGGATCTAATTAGGGTGGGAGGGTAGGGATGGAAAGAATCGAAATCGATTCTTCAGTCCGTTTAGCAAGCATGTATTGTGCTCTTACCATGCGCCACGCACATGCCAGGCAGACAGATACTGCCCCCTGCACTCCTGGAGCTTACAGTCTAGAGACAGATGGAAAACAGCTGGTACGGGAAGACTCTACAGGAATTACTGACTGATGGGATTTGTTTATTTTTTTGGCTGCGTTGGGTTTTCGTTGCTGCGCGCGGGCTTTCTCTAGTTGTGGCGAGTGGAGGCTACTCTTCGTTGCAGTGTGCGGGCTTCTTGTTGCAGAGCATGGGCTCTAGGTGCGCAGGCTTCAGTAGTTGTGACACGCAGCCTTCAGTAGTTGTGGCTCACAGGCTCTAGAGCGCAGGTTCAGTAGTTGTGGTGCACGGGCTTAGTTGCTCCGCGGCATGTGGGATCTTCCCAGACCAGGGATCAAACCCATGTCCCCTGCATTGGCAGGCGGATTCTTAACCACTGCGCCACCAGGGAAGTCCCGACTGATGGGATTTGGGTTTCAGGTAATCTTGGCAACACAAAAGAAAGAGGGCTGTGAAGTTTCTTTTGGACTTGGGTGACTGGTAGATTAATGGTGCCTTTAATAGAAATACCAAAGTTAGGAGAAGGAGCTGTTTTTGAAGGGCTGGAATATGAGAAATTTGGTTCTTGGTTGTTAGGTTTAAGACATCAGAAGGATATTGAAACTGAAATATCTGTAATTGACAGAAAATGAATAGCTGTATTCAGGGCTAAAGATCTGGACCATATTCAGAGCTAATGTGTGGGTTGTTGGTAGAGAGTGGGGCAAGTTCATAGAGAGATAATGGTTGAGGCTGTGGAAATGTTTGATTTCCAACAGTAAAGGTTTTAGGAGTTAAAAGAGGGGAACATTCTTTGTATTGTCTGTGGTACTCAGATTGCAGAGAGTGAAAAGGGATTTAAAAGATATATTTATTTGTGTATTCATTCAGCACACATTTTGGGGACCTAATTATATACAGACATTGATCTAGGTACTGGGGATAGGAATAAGACACTATCCTATTCTCACTAACATTAAATTAGCAGTATATTAAGGAAATACACATGGAAAGTAAATCTGCTTATTTGCCTGGTTATGAGTGTGTAACTTATTGGAAGGGATGTGAGGGAGGGAGCGGCACTCAGGTATC
This sequence comes from Balaenoptera acutorostrata, assembly GCF_949987535.1. Classification (NCBI taxonomy): domain Eukaryota; kingdom Metazoa; phylum Chordata; class Mammalia; order Artiodactyla; family Balaenopteridae; genus Balaenoptera; species Balaenoptera acutorostrata. Next base: position 175,406,501 of record NC_080064.1, on the reverse strand, counting down.
TCAAGAATCTGGTAGATGTTCAACCTGCAATACTCCTTTCAGTGGGAGGTTAGGTACACAGTTAATTAAAGAGAAATTCTTGTAGTGTCCATGTTCTTGGCCTTGGGCCCAGTATTTGAATGTGCACAGTCTCTGCAGTTACATCACCTCTTGCCGATGGATTTCTCCTCTGAAGTTGAGTTCAGAGTTGTTCACCAGCCTCACAGGACAGCATTGGGTTGAAAAACAGAGTCAGCTGGCTGTGGAGAATGTTATAGCTATGATTGCAAATCAGAAAAGAGTGGAGGACCAGAAAGTTCCTCTTTGAATATGGGGTGATTTTGAGGAGGGAAGTAGGAGGAAGCCTGAAGCTGCCAGAAGGAAGAACCCCTTACTTCCTGGGACCAGTATGTCACTCATTCATTTTGGACATATTTGGGAGCTATTTGTTCCTTCAGGGAAGGTTTTGCCGAGAATTAGCATGTGGTGTTGAGCAAAGGTTGGCTTCCTTTTGCCATGGCTCAAGCTGACTTTATTTAGAAACTAACAAAAGGTCTGTTGGTGAGTTTTTCACTGGCCCAGTCCATATAGAACCTTAAGTGGTGGTTGGGTCCTTTTTGGAAGAGTTGGGAGGTCTCCTCTCATGTGGATAAAAACGGATAGAAGCAACACAGGCAGTTTGGGGGATCAGCAAGACAGAGTGGTGGCCTGTCTTTTGAACAGAGAAAGAATTCATTTGAAAGCTCTTTGGGAGGCTTTACAGCTTAGCAGAAAAAGCTGAGAGCTTTAATCCAGACAAATTTGGATCTTCTGTTTACAGCTGTGTGACCTTGACCAAGTCACTTAACACCTTTTCGCTTCAGTTTTCTCATCCTTGAAATGTGGAGAGTAATGCCTACCTTGAAGAGTTGTTCTAAAGATTAGATATAATATATGTAAAGCAGTAGCCGAGTGCCTGTCACTTACTAGATGCTCAAAAAATGGTAGCCGATCTACTTATCATCACCACAGAAGGAATATAGCTGTGATTGTCAAGATCACAGGTTCTGGAACCAGATTTTCTGGGCTCTGATCTTGGATTTTCTAATTACTAGCTGTGTGATTTTACAAGAAGGTTGTTAGTTGCCTCAGTTTCCTCATCTGTAAATTTTGGATAATAATAGTGTCTACCTCATGGAGTTGTTATGCTGATTAAACAAATTTTTATATATGTGACGCCCTTAGACAGTGCTTGACCCAGAGTAAGTGTAAGTAGCAGTGACAATTTTTCTTGTCCTCAGGAGTTGGGACCAAACATAGCTATACCAGGTAAGACCCTACTAGATTAGATTCACCATTTATTCCCTGCGCACAGTTAAGCGTTCTTAAGCCTGGCCCTAGGTAATAGTATGTCAGTCTCCATTTACTTCAGCGACCCCCATGGGCCCTCCCGAATGACAGACTCTTCCTGCCTCTTGATTTTTATGATATGGCTACATTGGGAGGAAATACGCAATTCAGTGACTCTATATAATTGTATGTCCAGTTCTTATAAAAACTCAGCAGTTGTATGTTTTGTCCTATACGGTGTCTTATCCACAAGGTGTCATGAACTACCTTGAACCAGGTTATTAACCCTGGCATGTTATTTTTAGATCCAGGCTCATAATTGTCAAGAGGAGGAAATTTGTCTTACAATCACCCTCAGATGTCCTTGTCCTCACGGAGTTAGTAGTTAGCACTAATTGCCAGATCATTAAAGGTGTAGTGTTGAGACCCACAGGTCCCAACCGCGCCCCAGGGGAATAAAAGAACGCCAGCCCTGTTCAGCCTCCTGAGCGGCCACCATCACGACCAGCAGGCCAGGGCAGCACAAATCTCAGTCATGAGCATAACAGACTGTGGTTTACAGGGTTGTCTGTCTCATGAGGCCAAACAGAGGCTTACAAGCTTCTGCATAAATGGCTTCATATCATCCTTTTAGGGCAGGGAATGATAGAGGGCAGGTCGGGAGCAAAACATGCTTTTATGCACAGTTGGGAGGATGTTGGAGGCTGGGGCCTTCCTGTGTCTCTCTGGCTGTGCCGTCAGAATGTCACCAGGACACACCTTGGGCTTTCAGCTTGCCGGGGCACAGCCCTGGTGATCATGTCCCTTAACAACAGTGCTGGGCTCAGGGAACTTTTAGTATTCATTTTCTTGGCTCTTGTAAGCCCATAATAATTCCACAGGAGACACAGGAAGCAATGTGTGGCGGGTTCTTTAATTCTCAGAAATTCATAGCCAATTAAGTGAATTGACTTGGATCCAGTTCTTTTTTAAAGGCAAAAGCCATGTCATCTTTATTGGGAGCTGACTGTGTTAAGTGGGAGGGTTTACAAGATAAGAAGAAAAGACACTCTCTGCCATAAGGACACTCATAATTGATATGGGGAAAAATCAGACAGGCTGGGAGAGAATAATAAGCACACATGTGCGCATGGGCACACGAATCTAAAAATAGGACCCCGTGTAAAGCAGGTTTCAGTAGTCACCGGGAAGGGAGGGAAGGTGGAGGGCTCGGGAGGCACTCGTGCTTGGCTCAGCCAGGGAGAGGTAAAGGATAGCAGTTATGTTCTCAATTAGATTTGGTCCCAAGTTAATTGAAGTAAAGACTTTAATATCTAATTTCTGTGCTGCACTGAAGTATCATGCTGTGAAGAGAAAGAGAGTCATGTGGGAAGAGCTCAGTGTTAATG